>NC_090939.1:78672340-79297340 GCF_040938575.1 Ambystoma mexicanum | reverse complement strand
TTCCCTCCTGTGTTCCCCGCACTCTCCTATGCATGTCTAATTCTTGGCTCTGGCATCTCTGCCAGTTGACTGATACTCCATGCAAACGGGGGCGTTATGTAAACTATCTGGCAATGATGCCTCGGCACAACAAGGGAAAATGTGAGCACATTTAGGAATTCCTCACAAAATCACTGACCCTCCTCCAGTACCACTGGTCAAAGTATGAGAATTTGCCATTACAGAATATGCTCAGGTTTTTTATGGCCTTTATCTGAGCAGCATTTTGTTTGATCCATTATCAATGATTACACACGCCTTCTTACCATTGTTATTACATAATCCCCCACTCAACCCCCAGTGTTTCTTATCATTTGTATGCCTATTTGTACCCCAAGTCCTCCTCATTTTACCTCACCTCGGCTCCTTACTTTCTTCTGCAGAGTACTGTCTGGTTCACCCTCGACAGGTGCACAATAAGCTACCTTTCGTGTAGCACAAATACATCACAATTTATGGACTGTTGTCAAAGCAGCAAGATATGTTCAAACACCAGTCGACCTAGCAATGGTGATGGCTAAGCAAGACATTGAAAAGGAGTTGACTGATCCAATGGGCTACATACGGGGTTACGATCACAGGGAGCAGAGCACTGAATGGAACTTCAATGAGTGGTGTAAAGGAATAAGAGTGGCAAAGAAAATTGAGACGATATGGGACATATCACATTGAGTATAGGCGCATTATAAATAGCCAATAAATAAAATATATATGGCTAAACCTAGGGTACTGGATATGGGGCGCTGGGGAGGATCGAAAGAACAACTCGAGTTAAAGATACACAGGACTTGCGTTGATTGATTTATGGTTCAGAACAGCAGAACTGGAAAACCTGTAGTTGCTGGTATAAACTGGGTCAAATTGTCTGGCCTGCATTGGATGGTAGATAATGGACGCAAACACTGGACCCATTAATGCTACTACTCCTGTGATTGTTAAGGGGTCTATTAATGTAATCCTGTGTGGTATTGCCTTACAGTATGCCACTACGTTACTCCTTTTTGAAAAAAAGGCAAAAAAAAGTTGAAAGACTGGATTTGGCACTTACCCTACCTACAGCCACCTCATGACGAAATGCAAGTCTTGGCAGCTATTCCAAATTTACCAGAGCCCAGAAGCAATATATACCAGAGTACCATCCAACCAAACCAAGATGATAAACAAGCAACATCGTAGTGCTCCGATAAGTACCCTTAAGTACTGAGGTGCATATTTGTGCACAACAAAAATAAATACAGTAGCAAATGATTGGTAAAAGACATACCAAACCCCTTAAAATGTGGAAAGGATTATTCTAAGGTATTGCAAATGGCAGCATATTTAGAGATTGGTATCAAACGGGACAGTTGAATGTTTAGGTTGCAATATCAATGAGTGGCTATGGATTTTGTGGATGTTGGGGAATACTACATACAATCATGTGAGCATAGAAAACTGAATAGGGAAGCATCTCTGTGAACTAATGCAACTTTTTCTAATCATCTTTTAATCTAATTCTGCCATCCTTACCTCAACCTTCTGCTGATACATCTCATCTAGCTTTTGGAATTCTTCGGTGAGTAGTTTCACATCATGTCTCTTTTCGGCTACCATTGTGTTTACCTTAAAAAAAGGGAAAAGGAATAAAGAAAACTGATTTAAAAAAAAAAAAAAACAGCTCAAACTTCCAAACACCTAATCAAAATAGTGCGTTGTACATCATTTCATATTATAGACACAATGGAAGAAAAGGATATCTGTCTATCCTTGCATCTCAGATTTTTAGAGTGTACATACATCTCTGCTCATTCAATCTCAAACCTGTCAATCTGGAACCCTTCCAGTAGCAGTTTTGTAAAAATGAAAAAGACGCTCTGTATGAATTTATTTAATATACTTCACTCCTCCATTCCTCGAAACTCCCTGTTGGGGTCTACAGGCACTGGCAACAGCTTCTTTCTCCAGACTAAATCTTGAGACCACGAGGAACAAGCCAGTATCTCAAAGCTGTCGACCAAAGGCCAATAATCTGTTTAAAACATTAGGCTCATGGATACTTACTTGGTCCTTGTTATGGTCAGTAATTGCAGAAGTTATGTGCAATCTATCCTAGGCGAGGACCTGCATGCAGGTCTTCAAGCAAAAGAAGCATCCAGCTCTAATAGCAGCAGGACTTCAGCATTAGCAAATGGATTAAGTACGGGAAGTATGCAGGTTTCATACGTTTCAACCAAAGTATGAGAATATTGCTCCAAGACAGAAACCAAGTTCATCTAATATCACACCGGCTAGTTCAGATCCTGATTCTGAAGATCTCTATGATTCAGGTGCTAGTAATAAGGAGGATTTCGAACCAACAACTAAGGGAGGACAACGTTTTTTAGATCAAATTTGCAGACATCAAAAAGGCAACCAAAGATTTACAAACTGCAAACAAGTCAGATTTACAACTCAACTCGTGGCATCAGCCACCAACACCAAATGCCGTACCAGGGGGAGCAGAGGGTGGGGGGGGGGGGGAGTGGAAGTGGAAGCTCTGACGAGGATCACGGTCGTCCAGGGATTCTGACCAGATCAAACTCCAAGAAACGGCAGACGAAATAACTCAGTCTAATTTGGTCACTAACCGGTCAGATAGACATTTAACAACTGTGGAGATTTCTGTGCTTAATAAAGGTATTTCCTTTTCACCCAGTGTGGGTACTGACTGTCTACATTTTCAAATAGATTTCCAAGTTCTTGAGAAAATTGAAATTGAAATTTTTTTTGCAACGAAAGTCCAGACATTTGTGCCCAAGGCCACACTGAACCCTCTTAGCTCTTAAACAATATCAGACATTGAAAACAGAGACTTTAATTACACTTAATCAAGAAACCCCCACAGATACTGATGATATATGCAAAAACGTAGGCGTTAATGTCAGACACTTGGAGATACGAGAACTCATTCCCAAATCCAAGTTCACTCCCCAATTAGGGACGGACAATGTGATAGATACGTTTTACAAAGCAGTCACTAAAGACATAATTGAATATCTGGACAAAAATGTGCATAGCAAAAAGAAACGCAGATACAATCTCAGTTGGGAAGAAGCTAAAGCCCTAGAGGATTTAGCCAAAGATAAATCAATAACAATTAAAGAAGCAGATAATGGAGGAAACATAGTGGTGATGAACACTACAGATTATGTTTCCATGGTCATTTCACATTTGAATACGCCACAATGCTAAACACAGCTAAGAGGATTGTAGCTGGGCTTATGAAACTACTACAACTATGGTACAGTAATGGATATTTATCTGATGAAGAGAAGTCTTTTCTGAGTAATACAGAACCCACTATGCCCACCCTATACTTCCTACCTAAAATTCACAAGCCTTTTGATAATTTACCAGCAGTTAGACCTATAATGAGTGGTATAGGGTGGGCAACAGAGGGCTTATCGCAATATACAAAGCATTAAAACCATGTTTTGCAAATGAAATCCCATACTACAGACGGCACACATATTTTGCAATTTCTCAATACTTTGAAATGGGAGACTGATTTTTTGATGGCCATATTAGACATCTCTGCTTTATATACGAGCATTGACCATGATTTGGCGATACACACAATAGACTATATTTTCAGAGACTCATCTGCATCCTATTTACAACACATTAATGTGATCAAAAGTTTTTTGAAGTTCACGTTGGACAACAATGTGTTAATGTTTAATGATGTATGTTATGCTCAAGTTAAAGGAGTTGCCATGGGTGCCAAGTCTGCTTCATCCCTGGCAAACCTGTTTATGACCTACTTTGAAGAAACCTATATTTATAATCAAGAAGCCTTCAGAATTAATCTTATAGCATGGAGACGTTTTATAAATGACTTATTGAGTGTATGGAAAGGGGCATTGGATTAATTTGGCACTTTTGTTTCTCACATCAATGTTAACAATTTTGGTATTCATTTTACTGGTTCCGCTAGCTCAGCATGTATAGACTTTATAGATCTGCATATTTTTGTGGACAATGGACTGCTACAAACTAGAACCTACCGCAAACCCACAGAAGTGAATTTGGTACGTTTTGGTCAAAGTAGCCACCAGAAGTCCACATTTGACAATATTCCTGTAGGAGAATTTTACCGGGGTCGGAGAAATTGCAGCGGAGATTCAGACTTTGACAAGAATCCAAGGTTCTTACTAGTAGGTTCTTGAATAGAGGTTATCAACCCAATAGCATTAGCAAAACGTTGAACAAGTACACTGACTCAAAGCAGCAGGATTTGTTGAGCGAACACATTAAGTTAAAAGCTGAAACTAAACTTCTTGCTATCATTACCCAATTCTCTCAAGATTCTTCCACTCTGTATTAATTGTTCTCTAAACACTGGAATATTTTGAAACTGGATGAGGATCTGCTGCCCTTTTTGTCGGACACACCTAAAATCACATTCGCAAGGGCACAGACGATCAAGCAGAAATTGAGCCCTTCATTTCTGGTAACCAAAGATGTTAGGCTCAAAGGACAAATGGCTTAGTAAGAGCAATGTTTTTTTTTTACAAATGTGGGAATTGGAATTATTGCAAATATGCCTTTTCCAATTGTAAAATATTCACTAACACCAAGGGGACAGAAATCAAGATTAATGAATTCATCAATTGTAAGAACTGTTATGTGGTTTATGCTTTATTTCCGTCTGTGGGAAAATGTATGTTGGTCGTACCATAAGACAATTAAGAATTCGAATTAGGGAACACTTAGCGAATCTTAGGAGTGTGGACTCTAACCACTGGCCATTCATTGGCAGGAACAACATCAGTGGAGTAATAAAGAAGATATACGATTCATAGGATTAAAGCTAGGAAGGGAAAAAGGTGGCAATTTAAGACTCAAACTAAGGCAATTGGAAAGTAAATTAATGTGTTTTACGATGCACACAGGTTGGCCTCAATTGCGACCATGAAATGCATGTTTTTCTGTGATTTCCTTAGAACCGAGATGCTATTAATTTCAAGGAGTGTGATTACACCAACTATTCTTATGAAATCACTCTGCCTATCCCAAAACATTACCATGTAGTGCAATATGATAAGTAAGGAATCGGACAAAAAGAACAACTGTTCACTATGTTTATCATTTAAGGGACAGGGTATCAATAATTCCAAACAGTGCAGCCATCGGGGTACAGCAAGGTGTGGAACCTATTTGTTAACTCAATTCTGTTCTGCAGATTGGGAGCTGCCCCGTGGCACATTGTTATATTTAGAGTATGATATTAGCAATCTCTTTTTATTTGTCAAGGAAGTTTAAGAAATAATAATACAAAATAAAAGTAAACATTTTCCGAATTGTTTAATTAATGGTCCAATCAAAACTGCTGAATATCTCAGTAGATTCACTTATTGACATCAGATTTTTAGCAACACCTTAATGGAAGCTTTATCAGTGCGATTTTGACTGGACTGATTCGATTTTCTGTTCTATTGAATTAAATCCATTCTTTATATATTGCACTTCATTTCAAAGGACTAACATCTATGGCATTACCTGACATCATTCTAATACATGAATGTAGGGTTACATTTAATATAACCTGATGCCATTTACTAACAGTAAGTGACGTGGGCGAATTGGTATAAAAGGAACAAGTTACTTACCTGTAACTGTTGTTCTCCAGCATGGGTCTGGCATGGATGCACATGCTCATGAATATTCCCCGTCAGGCTGGGAATCCTCGGTAAAGAAAAAATCAGTATCAGTTTTGTTTCTGATCTGTCTTTCTTTGTAGTAACCAATCACCGATCTCTGGGTCATACTGCCCCCAGCCAATGACTGCCCTCTCCCTAAACCCCGCCTCTGGCAGCCATCCTCAGATTTGGTAGCATGCCAAGTGGCAGTATGACCAAGTGAAGAGCTGCAGAGGGGTAGGTGGGAGGGTTTGCATGTGAATCCATGCCAGACCCATGCTGGAGAACAACAGTTACAGGTAAGTAACTTGTTCCTTCTCCAGCATGGGGTCTGGCATGGATTCACATGCTCATGATTAAATACTATATAGCAGTATACACATGCACAACCACGGGAGGTGGCAAAGGCTCAACATTAAGCATTACATCCAAAACTCAACATTAAGCAATTCTTACCTCCTCACCAGGCTCACCTTAGGCGAACAGGTTGCGCAGCACTGCTTGGCCGACCCTGGACTCCTCCCTGGAGTCCCGATCGACGCAGTAGAATCTTGTGAAGGTGTGCGTCGACCTCCACGTAGCAGCCCTGCAGATGTCCAGCAGGGGCACACCAGACAGGAACGCCGTGGTAGCAGCAATCGCTCTGGTCGAATGGGCTCTCGGACGGCCGGGCAGCGGTCGGTTTGCCAACCGGTACTAGTAACAGGAGGGATAGCCCAATTATGTCAGAACAATGGGCTAGAAATAATTGGTTTACAATTGGGGTCTGTTCTGACATGTGATATTTCAGGGGAGCTACTAATTGGTTATAGTAGACCTTATAAAATTTTTTGTGTCTCAAAAAAATACAAAAACGCAATAAATGTGAAGATGTACAATGAGAAATTCAGACAAGAATAGATATGATTCGGACAGCTTTTTAAATTTATTTTGCTGTTTGATGCATTTAGTCGTCATGCAAAATTAGTATTCAAAAAGAGAAGTATTTGTAAAGATAACAGACAAAAATGCAACTAAATTCTTCACAAATACTTGAGTATACAGGGAGGTTAATTCTCAGTTTTAGCCTAACCCTAACACAGTTATAGCAAGGTAAATTGCAAAATAAAGTTGAAAGAAAAAAAACGTTGAAAGAAAAAAACACAAAATAGTACTATAAAGAGCACTATGTAACCACCACCTTTTGTGATAAGCGATTAATGTGTATTTAATACAAGACAATCCAAACAGAAGCAAAAGATGCGAAAACTTTTTGTTGTCTATAGCCAGGCTGAAGGGTGACCTCATACATGGTCGAGTATACAGGGAGGTTAATTCTCAGTTTTAGCCTAACCCTAACACAGTTATAACAAGGTAAATTGCAAAATAAAGTTGAAAGAAAAAAACACAAAATAGTACTATAAAGAGCACTATGTAACCACCACCTTTTGTGATAAGCGATTAATGTGTATTTAATACAAGACAATCCAAACAGAAGCAAAAGATGCGAAAACTTTTTGTTGTCTATAGCCAGGCTGAAGGGTGACCTCATACATGGTAACAGTGCATGATGCAGCCGGAGAGCCATCTGAAAATGGAAGTCTTCGAGAGAGCCTTCCCTTGATTCACAGACCCAAAGTTCACAAACAGTTGTGACGTCTTCCGAAAACTCTTTGTGCGGTCCACGTAGAACTTCAGCGCTCTAGCTACATCCAGCGAGTGCAAAGTCCTCTCGGCCGGCGACGAAGGCGACGGGAAGAAAACTGGTAACACCAAGGGCTCGTTGAGGTGGAAGTCCAACGGCACCTTGGGCATTAAGAAGGGATGCGTCCGCAGCACCACCCTCGTGTCATGAAAAGTCAAGTATGGAGGCTTGCAAGATAGGGCCTGGATCTCTCCCACTCGTCGTGCGGAGGTGATGGCCACTAGGAAAGCTGTCTTCCATGACAGGAACTTCAAAGGCGCCGAATGCATAGGCTCGAATGGGGCCCCCATGAGCCTGGCCAGCACCACATTAAGCTCCCACGCCGGGGCGGGAGCCTACACCAGCGGGAACAATCAGAATAGTCCCTTCATAAATTCCTTCACCAGGCGATGAGACCACAAGGACGCCCGTCCCGTAGTCCTGGTATATCGGGAGATGGCAGCCAGATGTATTTTGATGGAGGCGTGAGCCAGTCCAGCTTTGGCCAGCGACAGTAGGCACGGCAGTACTTGAGGGGCCGTAATCCGCAGAGGGTTAATCTTCTGTGCACGGCACCAGACAGAGAACCTCTTCCATTTATGACCGTAACACGAGAGTCGAGGATGCCCTGGCTTTTGCGAGAACCTCTCTGCAATCAGCCGGTATATCGTACCCTCCAAACTCTAGTACCTCAGGAGCCAGGCCTGCAAGTTCAGCGACTGTGGGTCGTGATGGAGAATGGCGCCTCCTTCCATGGAGAGAACATCCGCGTCCACCGGCAGCTTGACTGGTGGGGACGTTGACAAGTTCAGAAGGTTTGGGAACCAGATCTGCCTCGGCCACACTGGTGCGACGAGGATCATCCTGCACCTGGACTTCTTGAGCTGGTTGATGAGGCGGAGCAGCAACGGCAGCGGAGGGAACGCGTATAGAAACAGGCCGTCCCAGGGGAACGAGAAAGCATCGCCCATGCTCCTCGGGTGTGGGAACCTGCTGACGAACCTCTGGCACTTGGAGTTCGTCGCCGCCACGAACAGGACGATCTGGGGTTTGCCCCATCGTTGGAAGAGCCGATCCACTTGATCCTGTCGCAGTTCCCACTCGTGGCACAAGCGCAGCTCCCTGCTGAGTGAGTCGGCGATGGTGTTTTTTATTCCTGCCAAGTGGAAGGGAACCAGAAACATCCCCTGGGTGATGGCCCAGTGCCACAGATCCTGGGCCTCCTTGGATAGGGCTGTGGATCTGGTGCCCCCCTGCTTCCGTATGTAGAACATCGTGGTGGTGTTGTCAGTGAAGATCCTCACCACTTTGTCCTGGAGGGATGGAAGGAACAACTTGAGCGCCCAGAACACTGCTCGGAGCTCCAGGATGTTGATGTGGAGAGACCTCTCCTCCGGGAGCCAAAGGCCTCTTGCGTGGAGATCTCCGGTGTGGGCCCCCCAACCCTCCAGAGAGGCATCCGTCGTCACCGTCTCCTGAAACGCTGGGGTTTGAAAGTCCGTGCCTGTAGTGAGGTGAGCCCGGGTGCCACACCATAGGATCGCCCGACGGAACTCGTCGTCGAGAGGGATCCTGTCCTCGAAGAAGCCCGTCGCCTGAAACCAGTGGACGTCGAGGAACTCCTGTAGCGGACACATCCGAAGTCTGCAAAGGGGTACAAGGTAGATGCATGAGGACATCATCCCAAGAAGGGACTTGGTGGACCTCACCCTGGCCTCATCCGTGGCTAACAGGCGCCGCACCTTGCCCAGGATGGTCTTGGTCCTCTCCTCTGAAGGGGAGGCCAATTGCCCCACTGTAGCGAGCGTTGCTCCCAGAAACAGTGCTACTTGCGATGGAACCAGGTGGGATTTGGGGTAGTTGAGGGCGAACCCCAGCTCCGTGAGTAACCGGACGGTCCTCGCCATATGTTCGACGGCGAGTTCACTTGTCCTTGCCCGGATTAGCCAGTCGTCCAGGTAGGGGTAGACGTGGATCCCCTGCAGGCACAGCCGCGCCGCCACTGGTGCCAGGCACTTGGTGAAAACCATGGGTGCCGACTTTAATCCAAACGGTAGGGCCCTGAATTGGTAGTGGCGTCCCTGAACCACGAACCTGAGGAACTTCCTGTGCCTTTTTAGAATGGGGATGTGGAAGTAAGCATCCTCCAGGTCCAACGACGATAGGAAGTCGCCTTCCTCCAGCTGTCCCAGCACGTGCTGGAGGGTGACCATCCTGAATTTCTGTGCCTTGATGTATTTGTTTAACCGATGCAGGTCCAGGATGGGGAGCCAACCGCCTGTCTTCTTTCTGACGAGGAAGTACTTCGAGTACACTCCGGAGCCTCCTGGGGACGAGCTCAATGGCACTCTTGAGCATCGCCTTTACCTCCAACAGCAGTTGAGGGATGTGATTCTCCTTCCTGGCCACGGGAGGGATGCGAGGGCACTTTTGGAATTCCAGCGAGTGCCCGTTGGCCAGGGTGTCCAGCACCCAACGTTCGGTGGAGATGGACTCCCACACGCTGACTAACTTCGTCAGCCGGCCTCCCACTGGGGTGCTCCGGTGGGGGCCCGACAACCCGGCCGGGTCAGTCTTGCTTGGAGGCGGCCTTGCCGGCTTGGCCTCGTTGGCGACGACGGCGGGATCCCCCTTGCATACCGCGACCTCTGTAGGCCTCCTGGGAAGAGGAGCGGGCCCGCCTGGCGGTAAGTGGAGGAGCCACCACTGTATCCTTTCGAGGCACCCTGTCTGCCTCCGGAGCTCCGAAAGGGCCGTCACTGTTGAAGCACCCCAAGGGCCCGGGCCGTCTCCGAGTCGGTCTTGATGGCCTGTAGAGACTCGTCCACCGCCTTACCAAAAAGGTTGTTGCCGTGGAACGGCATGTCCAACACTCTGGTCTGGACTTCCTGGCGAAAGTCTGTCGCCTTGAGCCATCCTTGTCGTCGGAGGCAAACTCCGTTGCCCAGTTGGCGAAATCCGGTATCGGCAATGTCCGTTGCCACCGTTATGGCGTGATCCGACGCCACCTCGCCTTCCTGCAGAATTTCTAGGGCCTCTGCCCTTTTGTCATCAGGCAGGAAGTCTAGCAGGGGAGCTATCTTGAATCAGAGCTCCCTGTCATAGTGGGCCACGATCGCTAAGGCATTGGCCGCCTTAATTGTTGGCGCCGCTGACGAGATGACTAGTCGTCCCATAGAGTCCAACTTCTTGCCCTCGCTGTCCGGCAGGGAAGTGGAAGTTGAAGCCGCTGCGCCCGCTGCCTTCTTCTTAGCCACTGCCGAGACAACCGAGTCCGGCGTGGGCTGGGCCCTGAGGCACAAGGGGGCGGCATCGGGGACTCGGTACTTCTTCTCGTACCTGTCCCTCTTGGCGGGTGTCGTGGAAGGGTTGAGGACAGCAAGCCCCTCGTCCCAGATGTCGTCGAGTAAAGGCACCGCGAGGACAGTCTTCCTCTTGGCCTCTCGTCGTTGGTACAGAAACCCCTCCTTTTTCTGTTCTTCAGGGTAGAGCTGGAAGAGCTCGGATGCCCTGGTCATCATGGCATGGAAAGAGCCAACCTCGTCGGCTGAAGACGCCTGCGGGGGGGTGGTGACGACGGGATGTCTGCTGTGTAATCGCCGCCGTCATCGTCCGTCCCCCGTCGCTGTATCCGACGCTGTATCCTCTCTAGGGTCGGCGAGGGGGATGAGGGGTCCACCGGTCTCGCAGGTATGAAGGGGGAGCGGGTGGACTCTCCTCCGCTTGTTTGGAGGGCATCCCAATGGGCCTGGTTCTGGCTCCTCCGTCGGGGTGTGTGGTAATCTCGTCCTTATCTCGGTACATAAGGATTGGATTGCCAACAAAATGGCCGCCGAGCTATCCTGGGGCTCGGACAATGGCTGTGACGGACGGGATGGCCGCTACACTGGGCCCTGTTCGTCTTCATTGTCGCTATCTTCAATCACGTCAGCAGGGACTGTCCCCTGGGATCGAACCTTCTCAAACCTCTCGTTGAGGCCTATGGACCTTTCGTTGAGGCCCTTCTCGGTTTCCACCAGTTCCTCCTCAGAGGCTGATTCCGAGTCCGTAATGGCCACCGCCCCCCCCCCCCCCTCTTTTTCAGCCAGGGGCTTCACTGGGGTCTTAGCGATGGGCTGGAAAGAGGATTTCCCTCCGCCAGGGTCGCAGCGACCACTTCGGTAGAGGCCTTAGCTGGGTGGATCAAAGCCCTCACTACCTTAGATGCGTCCTGGGCCTTCGCCTTGGGGGGAGGGTCAGCGCCTCGCTCCCCCTTCGAGATCGACCGGTTCCGCTCCAGCGGCCTACCCGGGTTCTCGGACTTCCTCTTCCCCGAACCAGAGCGCTGGCTCGTGGTCGAGAGTGCCGAGGAAGTAGTGCCCTGCTTGGCAACCGAAGAGCCCGACCTTTCGGCGCTCCCGGTGCCCGCGGACTCGTGGTGCTTGGCCTTCTGTTGGGCCCCCGTCGCCGGGGTGCACTCACAGGACTTAGAAGCCCGCTCAGACTTCTTCGCCTTCTCACCTGCTGTGCCCTTCTCCAGCCAGGTGGCGAGGCGGGAACAACAATCTTGTTTGGTCCGTTCCGAAAGGTTCTTGCAGAACGCACAGTCTTTCTCCACGTGCGTTTTGTCCTCATGAAGGCAGTAGAGACATTGCGAATGCTCGTCCTCCTTGAAAACGTTATATAATCCGCATGCAGGGCAGTTCCTGAACAGCTTGGATCCGGGCGTCAAGCTTCCCTTGTCCTGGGCCATGTCCGTTGAGGTAGGCCGCAGATCTCAAGAAGTGTAAACTCGACGAAAACTTCACCCTTGAGGGGCGTAGAAGAATTCCGAAACGGGTCCCTGTTATCGAAAGTAGAAACGGTGGAGCTTGAGGCTCGATTAAACCGAAAAAATGAGAAAATCTCCTGAAAAAGCGTGAAAAAAACGAGAGCTAAACACGAGGACTCCCAACACTTGAGCGTGCAGTAAAAATCTGAGGATGGCTGCCAGAGGCGGGGTTTAGGGAGAGGGCAGTCATTGGCTGGGGGCAGTATGACCCAGAGATCAGTGATTGGTTACTACTAAGAAAGAGAGATCAGAAACAAAACTGATACTGATTTTTTCTTTACCGAGGATTCCCAGCCTGACGACGGGGAATATTCATGAGCATGTGAATCCATGCCAGACCCCATGCTAGAAAAAATACATAAATATCTAAAAATACAAATACAAAATAGGTATTGTTTACCACTGACGTCACGCGCGGCTCCGTCAACACGCACGCGTCCGCGATTTCCTTTTTCACAGCAGATTTAACTTTTGGTTTACTAGCGTTGGGAAGGAATCAACCCTACAAGTTGCCATCGCATTTCTGAGTGGGGATCTATCCCATATAAAGTAAGTATGCTCTTTTCAAGCAGGAACATTGTGCCACTTCTTAGTAATTAGTTATCTACTTTTAGTAATTAATTGGTGCCAAGGGGATTCCAGTCCACATTGTCTGTATTGTAGCTCAAATGCTTTAAGTGGTCAGATGATCACAATTCAAAACTATATCTCGTTTTAAATAGCCATGGAACCCCAAGTGGTATCCAGTTTCAGGAATCTCATAGTCAATGGGAAGAAACCAATGTGTTGCCAACTGGTCATGCTGACGACTTAGGATATCATTCTATATTTCTTTAGGTTCTTATGTATGGAAGCTGATCCATGGACATATGCTAACAATCATTTATGACTTAAATGGACAACAGAACTTTAGTTTCAACATAACACTTTCTAAGATGAGATATCTTTCCATAATTGGTTACTATGGTGTGGGACACACACAGGGGAGAAAAACATTTTTGCTAATTAGTCAAGCTGGATATTTAGGACTCCAATCTATATTTCTTCAGGTTCTTGTGTATGGAAGCTGATCCTTGGACATTTGCTATTACGCATTCATGACTTTTTTTGGATAACAGAACTGTCATTTCGATTATTACACTGTTACGCTCACCTGGTTCCCACAGGGGCGTCGATCGGACCCGGACAGCTGCGGTCTCCACCAACGTGATGCGTAGTGAAGAGATGACAGTCTGGACTGGCCCGCCTAATTCTGTCTGCTGGACTCTTAGAAGTATTCTCCTGCAAGTGGAGAAAGGGATTTAGCCACCCGTGGACTTTAGTGATGGCCTCCCACCCCCCCAACTGTTCTCGTTCTCCCCACTAATCACCTCCAATATCCCCTCTTGGTAACCTCATCTTATGTTTTTAAATGATGAGCTCTCCATCCTGCAAGGCATGCAGGGGCGCGTAGATACCAGTTACTTCACTGGTTTGAAGATACTGGAGGAGTTCCGGAGGAATATTGACTCCAGTGTCTATAAAGTTCAAAGAGTTCAATATGTCCGATGTTCACTCTTGTTCCATTCCCTTGTTAGGTTGTAGCTGGGTCCAAAAGAATATTGCCTGGAGGCAGCTGATGGCGTTCAGGTAAGAGTCTGTATTACCAAACACTGTCCGGTAAAAGTTGCACGAGTTTAACTTGCTGTTTTCTCTCCCTTTATAGATGCGGCATAGAAAGATGCAGCAAATTAAAGGATAATACCTCCGGTGGTAAAGCAGGCAAGCCTATGGTGGCAAAGAGATTGTCTTTGTCGGTTTTCTCGGCTCAACTTGTTATTCCTTTTGTTTTCCCCCCAGGTGCTGGGTTTCGACGAAGAAAATGATGGAGGCAGCGCCGAGTTGAAAGATGCGGTGGACTGGCGAGTATAACGCGGCGCTGCTGCTGGCGAAGCGACGTGTGCTGAAATAATATCCTTTCCAGGCTCGGAGATGTGCTGGGTCCGGAATCAGGTAAAGAATCAAATAATGTCCGTGATCTAACCTCTTCTCCTTTCTTTTCCTTTTGTCTAGGAGCTCCGGATTCGAGGCGGGCGTGGCAGAAGACTGGATGCTGACTTGCAGACACGGTGAGCATTACGCTGCTGGATGCAGAACAACACGAAGCATGAGCTGCTGTTCGGGCGTGGTTTAAATAGCCTGCAAAGTAGTCCCAGGTAAGAAGATCCCCAGAACCACACCAGAGTAAAAAATAGTCCCTGTAATAAAATAGTCCCATCCAGGCCTCACGTTGGCTTGGACTCATTTGCAGCATGGTCTGCATAAGGTAAGTAAAGTCTATGAGCCTGGCGCCTATGGCGCCAGGACTGAATCCAAACAGCCCCCAGCCGGGGCTGTTGGGGTTTTAATGAGTATCTGGATGCCTGCTCCCGGGCTGATGGACTCGATCCGGATGCCTGGGGGTAGGCATCATGACATACACCTTCTATGGTGAGATTTCTCTATGCCATCTGTTATCATGGTGTCAGACACTCGAGTGCTATGTATATTCGCATAGAATTGTCCAATGAGGAGTCTCTCATTTTATTATATACCAAGAACGGAAAACCTATGATTGATAGATTTCTCATTTGAAATTGCATGGTATTCGGATACCACGAACAGCCAATACTTAATCCAGAGACAGGAACTGTAGAAATTTTATATTGGGTAAGTATTATATGATACCCCATATACTAATCTTGTTTCAAACTCACACTATGTGATACGACTATTTTGGGTACAAATGGTGAGCATTACTAATATTTATATTACCTCCAATGAGACCGTGGAACTGAAGTCTCTAACATTACTGTACTCAGAATCCTATGACAAGAATACTGAGGTATACAAGTGGTTATCATTGGGCCAGGCAGAATGGTTTCACCAGTCCCCTTTATTAAGTGATGCATGTATTGTTGGCACACATTAAAATTGGGTGTTCAAATGGAATTGTTTCACTAGTTTGCATATCAGCAACCAGCATTTAAATGGCCATTTTAATTAACTTGTGGATTTTCCACTTTCTTATTTCTGTTAATTTGCTATCCAAACAATCTGCTTCCACATGTCATGGTGCGTGCTCCGAAACCCCTGGAACTGTTGGGCCCACCCCAGTCCCCGTCACCCAGGAGGACTTGTCAGGCCCCAAGGGAGTGCCCCAGAGCCTCATGGACTCAGTCCTGGCGCTGTTTGCGCCAGGCTCATGAAATGGGCTGATCTTATGGAACTACTTAATCTGCCCAGTGAGGCTGAGCCTTCTGTATATCAAGGGTGTGGCAGAGGGACTACTTTTCCTGAGAGACAGGGTGTGGTAAAGGGACTACTTTACCTGGAACTACTTGCAAGGCTATTTAAGCCACACCCTGCAGGCAGAACACGCTTCGCGTTATTCTGCACTCCTGCAGCATAACGCTCACCGTGTCTGCTCTGTCCTCGAGTTTCTACAGCCACGCCCGTCAGTGATTTCCATCCATCGGTGCCTGGAAGAAGAAAAGGAGAACAGGTGTTACTACAGCGACAAAGGCCTTACCTGCAAATCCATCCATCGGTCTCGTCTCCAGCTGGTCTCCTGACCGCCGTCCCTGTTGGGAAAGGACTTCCGCGCAGGCATCCAATACTCACCCGGTATTCTGCATTCCTCTGGGTTACTTTGTAGCAGTTCTTCCATTCTTCATCTTGGGGCCGCGCCTGCAAAAAGGGAACAGAAAACAGCAGCTTAGTCGCGCACAATACAAAATGAACAATTGTTCAGCCATCCAGCCCCACTCACCCGCGCTAATACTCACCTGGAGGCAACCAGTTCAGCATCCTAGGAGAGTCAATTCTTCTTCTAGACTTCCGTACGAAACCGCGTCTGCAAGAAAGACAAGGCACATTTAAACCTCGGGACAATAAGACAGAGCATCTAAACCAAGCTGTCATTGGGATAGAGACTCACCTGATTAGTCCAAGCATTCCCGAAACACAGCAACAGCCACTCTGGAACAGTGAAGTAACTGTGCCCAGAGAAAGACTGAGCCTACTGCGCCCCTGCTGAAGGTCAAGCAGGACGGAGAGCCAACCTCACCAAACTCAAAGGTGAGCAGGAGAGGAGTCGGGCATCAGGAGGTTGCAGGTAGTGGGACCAATCCAACCCACTCATTAGCTAACATCTTGTTTCAACATTGCAGGCTAACGCCTCCTGGGGAGATAACAGGGGAGAGGATACCATCAAAACTACACCAGTACAGATATCGGTCATACGACTATGTGCTACGCCCCTGTGGAGACCAGGTGAGCGTGACAGAACGCGAAGCCTTGTACAAATTCCCTACCTGGGCGTCATGGAAACCTCAGAGACAGACCAACTAGCCCAGCTTTTGGGGGATCCCAGGGCCGAGGTAAATTTGGCCCGGCAGGAGACCAATGCTTTAAGGAGGGAATTGATCGTGGCTAAAGATCGTACCGATGAGCTTGGTAAACAATTGCTTCAATCCCAGGCGGGGCAAACACCGTTACCTGGATTGGGGTGAACGGTTCCGACTACACCCAGCAATCCAGTTCAAGTGGTCCTTCCAGGAACCGTACCTTTGGCACCTCCAGAACGCTTTGGAGACCCAAAAAGGTATGCGGTTTTCATGAACCGGTGCCAACTACATTTCCCATGTAGGCCAGGGGCCTTTCCAAACGACCAATCAAGGGTAGCCTTTGTATGGTCTTATCTCAGTGGCAGTGCTGCGGACTGGTCGGTACCTCAAGTCAATCTGGGCGATCCCATCTTGCGAGACTTCCAGAGGTTCCAAATGAATATGGAGAAGTTGTTTGCCCACCACACTCAGGGTCAGGCATTGGATAATGAACTCTTGTCCCTGCGCCAAGGCAATCAAGATCTGTTGACGTACATCACAACCTTTAATAGACTGATAGTAGAAACTGATTGGCCAGACGACAAGAGAACAACTCTGTTTGACTGGGGCTTGAGAGGGGAGTTGAAGGATGTTTTAGCTCAAGTGGTCAACCCTCTTAGTGATTGCGCGGAATACATAGATCTGGTGGTTCAGCTTGATCATAGACTACAGAACCGTAAGGCAGATCGAGCTAGGATGGACACTCGGGTTTTTGTACGCCCAAAGGAGAATGCATCCAAGACTTCCGACTTGGCCGAACCCATGCAGATTGGAGGAGTGCGAGAACCGTTAACCAAGGCTGAAAGAGATAGAAAAAGACAACAGCAGCTATGTTTGTATTGCGGCTCAGCCGGCCACTTCCTTCGAGACTGTCCTGTAAAACCACCCAAGAAGGCAGTCGGAGTTGCCAGCAAAGTGGAAACGGAGCCGGAGTCGGAAAACGTCCTCGCCCGACAAGCTATATCGATAGCGGAGCCATTGGAAATTATATGGATCACGATTTGGCTACAAGGATGAATCTTCCTCTGTGCGAAAAGGCAACTACAGATTTAGTCACCACTGTCGATGGAACTGAGATCGCTTCGGGTCCAGTAACGCACTCGACAACAGAAATGACACTTTTGTGCCAAGACGGACATCGGGAAGACATCGTGTTCGATCTAATCAAGGCTCCAAAATTTCAAATAATTCTGGGAATGACATGGCTAGAATCACACAATCCTTGCATCAACTGCCGTGCTCAGAGGCTGACCTCAGTCAAACGTGCTCGTACCGGTTACCAAACAAAGGAATCTTTGGTAAAGGAAGTCGCAACTATCATGAATCTGCCTAATCCGCTACCACCGGAATACCAAGACTATCAGGATGTTTTCCAGAAGGACCAAGCGAATACTCTTCCTCCCCATAGATTGTACGATTGTCAGATCAACCTTATACCTGGCGCACAGATTCCATGTGGCCGAATCTACGCACTTATGGAACCTGAAAATCTGCATTTAAAAAAGTATCTGGACCAATACCTGGCTAACCGCTTTATCCGCCCATCCAAGTCCCCGAGCAGCCTCGCCCTTGTTCTTCGTGCCTAAAAAAGGAGACCTTAGGACTTGCATCGATTACCACGCATTAAACCAAGTCACAGTTAAAAAACGTTACCCCTTGCCACTAATTCCTGAACTTTTGGACCAAGTTAAAGATGCCTGAATCTATACCAAGCTAGATCTTAGAGGGACATATCTGGTGCGAATAAAAAAAGGGGATGAATGGAAGACCGCCTTCCGCACCAAATACGGATTATTTGAATACCAAGTGACGCCCTTTGCAACACCCCAGCGGCATTCCAGTATTTCATGAATGACGTCCTGCGTGAATTGATTGATGTGTGTGTCGTAGTATACATAGACGACATTTCTGGTATATTCATCGTCTGAACAGGAACATGTGAAACACGTCCGTGCAGTTTTGGACAAACCTCGACAACACAAACTGGAAAAATGCTTCTTCCATGTTACGGAGGTCGAATTCCTTGGGTTTCTCCTAACCGCACATGGTGTACGCATGGATTCACGGAAGGTTGACGCCATTCTCAACTGGCCTTCCCCAACCTCGATTAAAGGAGTTCAGAGTATGCTCAGATTTGCGAACTTCTATCGCCCCTTCATTCCGGGCTTCTCGCAGCTAGTACATCCCATTACCACTCTACTGCGAAAGAACAAACGTTTTCAATGGTCAGAGGAAGCCGAGAAAGCATTTCAGGACTTAAAGCAAAAATTAATCTCAGCCCCGATCCTGAAACACTCACGCCCAGACCTACCGTATGTGGTTGAGACCGACGCTTCCAGTTCGGCAATGGGAGCGGTCCTCTCGCAAAAAGATCCTGAAACGGGTCAACTCCATCCAGAGGCCTTCTGGTCACGGAAATTCACGGCACCAGAATTGAATTATGCCATTACGGACAAGGAACTTATGGCCATCAAGGCTTGGCGGCATTACCTTCTGGGAGCAAGACATACAATTACAGTAATCACTGACCACCGCAATCTACAGTACTTGAAGGTGGCAAAGGCCCAACCTTCCCGCCAACTCCAATGGGCATTATTTTTTGCTGAATTTGACTTTGTGATTACTTACCGACCTGGTTGTCGAAATGGCAAGGAAGACGCTCTATCTCGCATTGGGGTAGAAGAGGAATCCACCAACCCAGACCCAATGCCCATCATTCCCGGAGAAAAGATCTTAGGCGTGACAACGTCTCTAACCTTAGATGATATCCACAAAGAAATCACACATCTCATGGATACAGACACTCTGAGAGACTGGTCTACCAAAAGTGTTCATCATTCTGACTCAAACCACTTACCATATTTTCAGGGACATCTCTACCTACCCAGCAAAGAACTTCAGGAGAGGGTCATCTCGGATTACCACGAATCACTGGTTGAAGGTCATCCTGAGATAGCTAAAACCAAAGCCAAGATCAAGCAATACTATTGGTGGCAAACATGGCGTAAAGGCATCAAGCAATTTGTATTATCCTGTGGAATTTGCGCACAAAACAAGGCCTTGAAGAAAAGATCACCAGGTCAACTGCAACCACTGGATATTCCGCCTACGCCTTGGCATACGTTGTCTCTTGATTTTATAACTGACCTTCCTCCTTGTAACGGGTTCAACACAATTTTGGTGGTGGTGGACTCGTTTTCGAAGATGGCTCATTTCATTCCACTGAAGGGCTTACCCTCAGCTTCAATCTTGGCTAAAGAATTCTTAGAGCAGATAGTCCGGATACATGGATTCCCTTCCATCCTAATTTCGGATCTTGGCAGTCAATTTATCTCACGATTTTGGAAAAAGTGTTGCAAATTAGCGCACATTGATGTAAGACTTTCCACAAGCCACCATCCTGATGGTCAGACTGAGAGGACCAACCAGACTCTAGAACAATACCTCAGATGTATGTTACACCAAACTGAAAGCAGTTGGGAAGACATATTATGGATAACCGAGTACAACAATTGCCCGCACTCTAGCATCGAACAGACTCCCTTCGACACCATTTACGCGTTGCATCCACAAACCTCCAATCTTGACTCGCCTCAACCTTTGGAAATGCCAGCAGTAAGAAGTTTGCCCACTACTATTACTCAAGCTTTCAAACAAGCAACGGATCATCTGAAACAAGCCAAGGAAAGATACAAGAAGTCAGCAGACATCCATAGGAGTGAAGCTCCAAAGTATCAAGTTGGAGATGAAGTCTGTCTGGCATCGAAGCACATACCAATGAAAGGAACCCGAACCTTCAACCCCAGATACAAAGGTCCATACACCATTAAGGCCATCATCAATCCGGTAGCTGTGAAGTTGAATTTACCTTCGCACATGAAAATTCATCCCGCGTTTCATGTCTCACTTCTGAAACCAGTGCAACCAGGAACCCGAGTACTGAAACCACCAAAACCGATCATGGTCGACGGAGAACCCGAATTAGAAGTCAAGGATATCCTGGACTCGAAAATCGTCAAATCAAAACTGTTTTATCTAATAGACTGGAAAGGATATGGACCACATGAAAGATCATGGGAACCTAGTGAACACATTCATGCACCATGGTTGTTTAAAAGGTTTCATCATAGTCACCCGAACAAACCAGGACCGAGGGGAGATCCCGCCATTAGCGGGGATCTAGAAAGGGGGGTGGTGAGTGCTGTCATGGTGCGTGCTCCGAAACCCCTGGAACTGTTGGGCCCACCCCTGTCCCCGTCACCCAGGAAGACTTGTCAGGCCCCAAGGAAGTGCCCCAGAGCCTCATGGACTCAGTCCTGGCACCGTTGGCGCCAGGCTCATGAAATGGGCTGAACTTATGGATCTACTTAAACTGCCTAGTGAGGCTGAGCCTTCTTTATCTCCAGGGTGTGGCAGAGGGACTACTTTTCCTGATGACAGGGTGTGGTAAAGGAACTACTTTACCTGGAACTACTTGGCTATTTAAGCCACACCCTGCAGGCAGAACATGCTTCGTGTTATTCTGGACTCCTGCAGCGTAACGCTCACTGGGTCTGCTCTGTCCTCGGGTTTCTACAGCCACGCCCGTCAGGGATTTCCATCCATCGGTGCCTGGAAGAAGAAAAGGAGAACAGGTTTTACTACAGCGACAAAGGCCTTACCTGCAATTCCGTCCATCAGTCTCGTCTCCAGTTGGTCTCCTGACCGCCGCCCCTGTTGGGAAAGGACATCGCGCAGGCATCCAATACTCACACTGGATTCTGCATTCCTCCGGGTTACTTCGGAGCGGTTCTTCCATTCTTCATCTTGGGGCCGCGCCTGCAAAAAGGGAACAGAAAACAGCAGGTTAATCGGGCACAATACAAAACGAACAATTGTTCAGCCATCCAGCGCCACTCATCCGCGCTAATTCTCACCTGGAGGCAACCAGTTCAGCATCCTAGGAGAGTCAATTCTTCTTCTAGACTTCCGTACGAAACAGAATCTGCAAGAAAGACAAAACACGTTTAAACCTTGGGACAATAAGACTGAGCATCTATACCAAGCTGTCATTGGGATAGAGACTTACCTGATTAATACAAGCATTCCCGAAACACAGCAACAGCCACTCTGGAACAGTGAAGTAGCTGTGCCCAGAGAAAGACTGAGCCTACTGCACCCCTGCTGAAGATCAAGCAGGACGGAGAGCCAACCTCACCAAACTCAAAGGTGAGCAGGAGAGGAGTCGGGCATCAGGAGGTTGCAGGTAGTGGGACCAATCCAACCCACTCATTAGCTAACATCTTGTTTCAACATTGCAGGCTAACGCCTCCTGGGGAGAGAACACCATAATACCATCAAAACTACGCCAGTACAGATATCGGTCATACGACTACGTGCTACGCTCCCGTCGAGACCAGGTGAGCGTGACACCACACCTCCGTCTATGACCTGACCTATGACATTGTATGGTATGGTTTTAAACTTTTCAAATTTTGACACACTTTTGTTTGAATGACCTATACTATAATGGCATGTCATTGTATGTGAGGACTATATAATTTCAATTTTTGGCTGAAAACTTGCCATTAATTCATTTTGTGTGATGTGAACAATGTTAACAGCCCTGAGAACGACCTGTGGGGTCGAAACACGTGTCGGCTATCCACAATTTGAAGAATACTTACCTCTTGAAACAACTGACTCTAGTGATATATGCCTTATACCAGTGAACTCTTAATTACAGGGTTGTTTTTAGTGCGAGCATCCTTCCCGTACTTAATCTATTTGTTCATATATATTGAACTCAGTGGGAAGCTTGAGGGGAGTAGATACTCTCTGCCACCATCACCATTTACTGCAAAAGTACTGAATACTCTTTTTCCTTTGTTATATTTCCTTGGAAGATTGAACTGAACACTTATTAGTCGAGAGTGGTAACTAGCGCACACCCAAAGATCGATCCCACACTAACCTACAGCATTAGCACTCTGGTAAAGAGGGCCTCCATGCAGTTCTGGACCTTTGGGTGGATGTTATGGTAATCAAAAGGCAGGTAGACTCAGATTTCACACCGCCAGCAAAGTTCCCATGCTGTTACCTCTTCCTTGTTAGTTCCTGTGATGAATCTGATGGAGTGATCACTGTTTTCCCGGCAGTGACCTCCCCCCATGTGGCCAGGGGATGGCAGTCGCTACCTGATCCACCCGTGGGGGCGGCTGCATGAGGAAGGATCACATGGGAGGAGACAACCTCTGGGAGGGAGTGGTGGTATCCATGGATGAGACATGGTATCCCCTTTCCCAATGGATGAATCTTCCATACAAAAACACCTAAATGGCCTACTGTGATTCTTTCCCTGCTTCTTCAAAGGAGAGTGCTGAATTTCTCTCAATCTAATCTGCAGATCAACTTTCAAATACGGACTTGCCCTCAAAGCATGATAAAACCATTCCTCCAACGTTTTCGTGTAAGTTAGTTAAAAGGAACTGCGGTTCCCAGAAACACCCTAACACTGCAACGACTAAAGGTAATAAAGGAGTACAGTGCAGGAGAAGCCCAGAGTAAAGGCAGCGCTCTAGTTGTTGGGAGCATGCACCTGTGCCCGGGATGTTTAAAACAAGATTGCCAGAAGAAATGGCAGACTGCTCATGGGAGCGGGCTGCTGCTGCTTCATGTTACTGAGGAACGGAGGGAAGGACGTTGGAGCCAGTCGGGTCAAATATTGACCAGAGGAATGCTGCGCGAAGAAGATTCCTCGCATGAACGCCAGAACCAAGTGCAGGGCTCCTGGGTGTTCACCAGTGGAATGAAGCAGGAAGACACTTACCAGGGACCTGTGAGGGGGAGAGAAGCCCAACCGGAATTAGGGGGAAGCAGAAAAGCCAAAAGCCAGGCGGCGCGAGGCAGAGTGCATCCAGCAGCTGTCATCAGTGGGCTACAAGCAGACCGGGAAATGCCACCAAGAGCCTGTGAGTCCACGCTGGGACAAAGGGAACAATGGGGCGTATTGGAGAGAATGCGCATGTTTAAAGTTGAACAACCCAAAACAGATAAAGAACGTAAGCAGTTTGTTAACACCGAAAGCAAGAAAGTAAAAGTACATTTACCACAAAAGGGAATCTTTTAAGTTAGTCCCTATGGAAACAGAATATGAAACAGTAACAATTTAGTTTTTACCAGACAATGTGAATTAGCCGAAAGAATAACCAAGATTGAAAGTGTGAGCAAAACACTAACTAGACAATCTACTAGGGACAAAAGTAATTAGCTAAAAGGGCTAATGTGGTGAATTATCAAAAGTGGAGTTGCAGAGACGGCAAACTACAAGAGTGTGAATACAGCAAGCCCTGGCAGGGGGGAGTCCCAGGCAATTACAGATAAGCGAATACAAGAAGCCATGGTAGGAGAGCATACCAGGCAATTGCAAGTGTGTGAATATAGGGGAACCGACACACGCTGGCAAGAGTATACCAGGTATTCCAGCAACCCAAAGGCTAAAAATAATTGTGCCTAATTTTGGTATTGATCAAAAAGAAAGATCAGAATTGATATTTTCAAGAAACCATGATTGAGAATCCTGGGGAAGGGAAGCACCCTCTGGATTAAACAGCAACATCCTTGAAAGATTTTTTGTTGAAAGTTATTTATTCGAGAAAAGATAAGAACGGTTTGTAAGAAAACAGGGAAACTGATCCAGGGGAAGGGAGCTATCCTCTGGATTGAGGAGCAATATCCTTGAATAGACTTTTTGTTGGAGTTATTTCTTTCTTTTCCCATTTGAAAATCTTTGAAACACTGAAGGTCAAAGACATTATCATTTTCACTATAAGATTTATTTCCTTAGAATGTGAGGGTCAGAACAGTACTTTGGACACAGGACGGTTTTGTTTTGAACATTCTGACACAAACGGATCCTTGGTTTTTAGATTAGGTAGGGAAACAAATCTAGCACACGGACAGCAAGGCTTTTTTCCAACCCCTTTTATTTACCAATAAAGGTCTTTAGCCAAAACAATATCTAGGAGTTTCATTCCTGACTCATCACAGTTCCGTACAAGAAGTAAGCAAGGCGTCTTGAGGGCAGACATTTCTAGACATGGTTGGCCCCTCCAAGTCAAGGGAGCAAGCATCATCCTTGCTCTCACTGTGACAAACTTGAGGGTGTCCTCACATTTACTGCTCTTTGATCCCCTATTCAGGTGGCCAGGGAAAGGCCATCGCTCTTAGATCCCGATCAGGAGGGTGGAGAAGCGAGCAAGCATTCCCCGGGTGGAGGGTCATTGGGAATTGGGGAAAGGGTGACCCTAATGGAGGCGCGGTACTTTCCCTTTCCATTCCAATATGAACTGTGTGAAACCAGAGGGTGTCTCACCCGCTAGTCCCCGGGAATCTCTATCAGGTGGCCAGGCACGGCCATAGCCTTTGGATCCAGACCCTGGGAGTGGACCTGTGTGGGAAGATCGCATGGGTGAGGGGTCTTCTCATAATAGGGGTGAGATAGCTGATTGTAAGATGCAGTATTTCCTCCTTTTTTGTTCACCTACCCGATTCTATTTTCTAGGATTTTCTGAAGTCCCAACTCACCCACCCACTTTTTACACAAATACTGGGCCGATGAAAAGGGTGACAGAGTAACCAGACTAACTCTCTCACATTGCACTGGACATGTCCCGTTAATCAGGTCAGGCACTTTGCTCTAAGTGCATTCACCTGATACCAATTAGCTCTCCTCACATGAATAAAAGGCAACACCTAAAGACACACTGAGCAAGGCGGAACACGAGAACAAGTAGAACTTTCGGGACGAAGGCACACCTAATGGAGCAGAGCAGCAACCAAGGAACGAGAACAGCGTGCTGAAAACCCCAAGGCTTCCCTACTGGAGGTTGTTACCTCTGACGGACTGCGAAAGACACATGGAGAAGGCCAGATTCCACAACTGAGGATTGCGTGTTTCAAGGACGTCAGAGACCCTCTCAGGTGAGTTGGGGAGGTGAGGTCAAGCCTGTGGTACTACGCTGGACTAAAAAAAAAAAAACAACAAAAAAAACCTAATATCGGACAACACAAAACAAAAAAGAAGCGCACACAGCCGCAACCCCGGAGGTCTCCCTTGCTACCCCTGAGGACTCCACTGCAACCCCTAAACAAAATTTCTTGGGAAAAAAAACGTACCAAAAAAAAATAAAAAAAATACATGTTTTAAATGTAAGCTCCTGGGTGGTGGCCAGCGCCATGTGGCTCTTTATTTTTGGAGTGTCTGGCTTTCTTGTTCAGGCGGGTAACAATTTGAGCAGTGATCCTAAAGAATAGGAATAACAAAAAATGTGTCTTTTTGGAATTGTATACAATAATTGCTAGACTCATTAAAAGTTTATTTCAGGCACACTTCAGGGCGTGAGTCACAGATTTAGTCAGTTCTTAAACACCTCAACTCAGCTTTTCTTCATTCTGAGGTCAATAAATTGGTACCAACACAGGTTGGGTGATATTGTTTGTTTATTTGTTCTATATAAAAATCTTAAGCGTAAGTGCTATATAATAACGGTCCCAAGTGAAAACAGTTGTCACTGGACCAAAAAAAAAAAAAAGGATCAATTTAGAATGACTGCTCTGTGACCGCACAGAGCGGTCATTCTAAATCGAGCTGTCAGCCCCTGCCACACATTAGTGCGCGCAGGGGATGACTGGCTGTCAGGTGAGTGTCTGTGTAGGTGTTGTGTGAGCATATGTGTGCAGAACTGGTGTGTGTTGTGCTGGGGGAGTTTGGGGGCGTGAAACACCCACATTTAACATGCAAACCGGCAGGAGAGGGTGCAAGTGGTTATGAGGTCATCGTGGGGGGCAGGGCGATGTCGTATTGCCGCATTTAAAAGCCAACCCAAAAACAGCCAGTCTTTTAAATGCAGCATTATCACATAGAACCATAATAACACATCATTATTATTTGGCCTTGGACGACTGCTTGCATTCACAGTAAATTGGTAATATGGGCCTATACACACCGATATTAATGATGCATAAATGGTGATCCATTCTTGTATGAAATGTAGAACGATGTCCGCTCATTTGGTCGAAAAAAAAAAAAAAGATCGAATGACCATTTGGTCGAAACCAAATGGTCGAAATTTTTTTTAAAATTTATTTATACATTTTTTTCATTTTGTTTGGTTAAAAAAAATTTAATATATAAAAAAGGGGGTTGGGGGGAACCCCCCCCCCATCCAAAAAAAATGACTGGTAACCATGTAGAACGCAGTGATATCAACCATATTTTCGTAGTGTACTTCCTGTGATGCCACTTCCTGTTTTGTCAAGGGGCGAAAGGTCGTGTTGCATCACGTCCCGTGATGACACTTCAGGGTGGGTGTCAAATGACAACTTCCTGTGATGTCAAAGGACGTGTCATGTCACTTCTGTTACCCCAGGCATTTTGGTGAAATGACGTCCCTGTACAGCCGCTGTGTTGGCAAGTGACCTGAGAGACCCGTGTGTGTTAAAGTGAATGAAGAGGCATCATCATATCACAAGATAAGGCTGCACATGTGTTGATGAGACACGAAGAAAGGCAGACCCGTGAATGTACTTTAAAGAAAAATACAGCTACAAGATCATCGATACTTAGTAACGGAGTGGTCCGGTGAAAGGAAGTAGCCCATTTGAAAATCTCAATGAAAGGTGAATTGTTTGAAGCTAAAGGGTGATAAAAACCAGCAAGAATGAAAGTAAACAGTGAATGATGAGTCCAAGTGGTCCTGCGGTAGTCTTGAAAAGCCACGCACATTCGAAAGACTGACATCCAAAAGTGGTCCGAGCCCGGCAGAGGGAGACCTGAAGTATATTAAGCTTGGGGAATGGAGCCCACTTGCAACTTTGTGTGAACTGTACTGTGAGGTCTGAGCCCGACAGAGGGGGATTTACGAAAACTCTCTGGTAAAATGTCTGTGCCCGGCAGAGGGTGAACGTTTTGGATTAAACATTATTTTGAAAGTCTGAGAAAGGAACTTTAAACATGGAAGGCCAGACGGGCCTCGATTAACGGTTTTGAACGGTGTTCTGTGTTGGAAGCCGGGCCAGAGTGTGTCATCCTGCCTACAAGAATCGCCTTACGCCGTGAGGCCCAACGCGGGGATGAGAGTGGTTCAGCCACATTATAATTGTCATGATCTCTGCTTCCAAAAGGTCAGGGTTTTCCCAACTCCCTTGGAAGCAGATCCATAACCCAGGTTCCGAGTGCCAACCAGTCCCAATTTGGACCAGTGGCACCAGGCTCATAAATATGCCCAGTCCCAGCGCTGGAAGCGCCAGGCTCATAATGCTTGGGTGGACTTACCTGCAGCAGACCATGCTGCTTACTTGCCTGCCAGTTGAGCCTCTGATCCTCTTCTGTTTGGAACTACTTTTCCTGTTGGGTGGGGCAGGAGCCACTCCCTAGGTTCAGAACACTGGAACTCTTCTGGAAAGCAGGAACTCTTTTCTTACCTAGGCCTGGCTGTGGAAGGAGACACCTAAGCACTACAGGAGGCTATTTAAACCACACCCGATGGATGAATCTTGCTTTGCGTTATTCTGCATCCTCTGCAGCAGAACGCTCATCGTGTCTTCTGCATCTGATCCTGGGCCTAAGGAAAAAGGCTTACCATCCTGAATCCAGTCTTCAGCAACACCTATAAAGACAAGAAAGAACAGGTTAGCATTACGGTCTTCAGTGACAGCTCTTCACTTACCTGGTCCATCGGCTGTCACCAACGCCTCGCGCTGCATTCCGACATCTGAAAGACAAAGGCTTACCTACTCTTCGCACGCTCCGGAGGCCTTCGGCGCTGCATCCCGCATCTGAAAGACAAAACAAGGTGCGTTTAAAGACATTGGGGAACTTTAATACTCACGTGCCATTACTCCTTTCCACATCTAACCCAGTGGGTATTCCGGCACCCTGCAGCCGCTCCGAACTTGTACCTGCAAAATAAAAAGACAGTTAGAGCGCATCGTGAAGCAGGCAACAAGCGCTTACTTAAGTGCTTCCAGGCGCTTCTATTCATCACACGGGCTCCATCTTCAACTCACTTCAGCCGTCATCCACCATCGCCGGAACCCTGCAAAACAAGAGACATCATTACTAAAGACTTTAAAGACATTAGAATTACTCGAAACTTACCGTTCGTGCAGTAAACGACGGACAGCAGTCCTCTGAAGTCAAGAGGCCTGCTCCCCTTATCCAGTGAAGAAACTGGTTACAGCACCCTGCCCCGAGGCAGATGGAGAGCACGGTGTTCACTTACCTAAGGTGAGAGCGTTAACCTTCGGGGTTCTACAGGAGAAGAGAAAGGGAAGAAGAGAGAGACATTTAATAACCCAGTACATTAATCCCATATTTTCTATCTGCAGACATCTTACCCTTCGTCAGACATACAGTGCACAGAGGTCCAGCCCAAAGAGCCAGCCGTGTGTTACACATCACCTTTGAAGATACGGTATACGCCCAGTCAAGACCGGCGCCTCTACGGGAATCAGGTGAGCGTTACAAAACGCAAAGCCTACCACAAAACTCCCGTCCAGGCGCTATGGAAACCTCGGATACCGACCAACTAGCCCAGTTACTTGGGGAACTAAGGGCAGAAGTGCATGCAGCCCGTCAGGAAACGAACGCTCTAAGAAGGGAACTGATTATTTCCAAGGAGCGAACAGATGATCTCGCTAGACAATTGCTACAGCCACAAGCCGGACAGACCCAGTTACCCGCATCTGGGGGAAATCTTCCTTCTACATCCTCTATGAATCCAGTGCAGATCAACCTACCTGGGAATGTACCTCTGGCTCCGCCCGAACGATTTTCTGGTGACCCAAAGAGGTTTGCAGTATTTATCAATCAGTGCCGGTTGCATTTCTTATGCCGGCCAGCAGCCTTTCCAACTGATCAAGCTAAAGTAGCTTTCGTACCTTAGTGGCAATGCGGCAGACTGGTCGATCCCTTTAGTAAATCAAGATGATCCGGTCCCCCATGATTTTCAAGCTTTTCAGCTCAGTATGGAAAAACTGTTCGCAAGACATTCACAGGGGCAAGCCTTGGACAATGAGCTTCTTTCGTTGCGACAAGGTAATCAAGACCTTTTGGCTTATATTGCGTCTTTCAACAGACTGATAGTGGAAACTCAATGGCCTGAGGACAAAAGGATTACGCTGTTTTATAGAGGTCTACGTGGAGAGCTCAAAGATGTGTTAGCCCAAGTAGTGAATCCCCCACAAGATTGTTCGGACTATATAGACTTAGTCGTTCAAATAGATCACAGACTGCAGAACAGGACGGCCGATCGTTCCAAGTTTGATGCTCGAGTATTTTCCAAACCGCCAACTCCTTCCAAGGGAGTAGACTCCGGGGAACCCATGCAAATAGGGGGTCTGAAAGGTCCTCTAACACAAAAGGAGCGGGAAAGGAGAAAACAGTTGCAATTATGCCTCTATTGCGGAAACTCAGGGCACTTTCTTCGAGACTGTCCGGTGAAACCTGCCAAGAAGGCAGTAGGAGCTGCAGTTACCAAAGTTACAAACTCTGAGCAGGGAAACGACCTCGCCCGACAAGAATAGAGGTCCTCTTGCCGAGCTTGAAAACCAGTTCCGTGACCTCGCATTTCGTGATACCTATGGGTCCTCATTAGCCCTGATAATCCGGATCGATTACATGCAATTGAAGCTTACGTCGACAGCGGTGCCATCGGCAATTATGTGGATCATGAAATGGTTTTGAGGATGAATCTAACTCTTTGTCCCAAGGCTGTAAAGGACGTCATTACTACGGTGGATGGTACGGAGATAGCCTCCGGGCCAGTAACGCATACCACTCAAGAGGTGACGCTAGTAAGTCAAGATGGACACCATGAGAAGATCGTGTTCGATGTGATCAAGGCCCCTCAGTTTCAGATTATTCTAGGAATACCTTGGTTAGAGAAACACAATCCTCTGATCGATTGGCGAGCAAGAACGGTCCAGTTTCCAGAATGTGTCTCTACTTGTCACCCTCCACCTGGTGCTGCACTGGCAGCAATTTCTTCAGAGACTCCCCAGTTACCTCCCGAATACCTAGAATACCAAGATGTTTTCCGGAAGGATCAGGCTAACTCTCTACCTCCTCATAGGTCTTATGACTGCCGGATAGACCCGATACCTGGATCTACTCCTCCTTGTAGTAGAATTTATGCCCTCACCGAGCCTGAGAACCTTCACCTTCGACAATACCTGGATCAATACCTGGCAAATGGGTTTATTCGTCCTTCCAAGTCCCCTGCTTCTTCAGCTTTGTTCTTCGTTCCAAAAAAGGAAGGAGACCTTAGAACTTGTATAGATTATCGCTCCCTGAACCAGATCACCGTTAAGAATAGATATCCGTTACCTTTGATCCCTGAACTCCTGGACCAAGTCAGAAAAGCATGCATATATACAAAGCTGGATCTTAGAGGAGCTTACCACTTGGTACGAGTAAAAGAGGGCGATGAATGGAAGACGGCCTTCCGCACCAAGTATGGACTATTTGAATATCAGGTCATGCCCTTCGGACTTTGCAATGCCCCGGCCGCCTTTCAATATTTTATGAACGATGTCCTCAGAGAGCTCATAGATGTGTGTGTTGTTGTTTACATTGACGACATCCTCGTTTATTCTTCATCGGAATCTGAACATCGGAAACACGTGAAAATGGTCCTCGAAAGATTGCGTCAACACAAACTTTTCGCTAAGTTGGAAAAATGTGTTTTCAACGTGATTGAAGTTGAATTCTTGGGATTCATATTATCACCTGGCGGAGTGCGTATGGATTCAAAGAAGGTCGATGCAGTTCTCAAATGGCCATCACCATCCTCCGTAAAAGGTGTGCAAATCATGTTAGGCTTTGCTAACTTTTACCGCAGGTTTATCCCCGAATTCTCTCGAATAGTCCAGCCCATCACTGCCTTGTTAAAGAAAAACAAACGTTTTGAATGGTCTATCGAGGCGGAACAAGCTTTCCAGGATTTGAAGACTAAATTTATCTCTGCACCAATCTTAAAACACCCTCGCCCCGAACTCCCCTACATCGTGGAAACTGATGCTTCAAGCCTTGCCATGGGGGCAGTTCTATCACAAAAGGACCCGATAACCAATCAGTTGCATCCCGTGGCATTTTGGTCCCGCAAATTCTCGCCTCCTGAAATCAATTACACGATTACTGACAAGGAACTTCTGGCTATCAAGTCTGCCTTTAAGGCTTGGCGGCATTATCTGCTGGGGGCCCGACACACTGACTGTGATTACGGATCACCGAAACCTGCAATATTTGAAAACAGCAAAAGCCCAATCCTCTAGACAACTCCGTTGGGCATTATTCTTTGCCGAGTTTGACTTCATAATTACCTATCGACCTGGTACAAAAAACGGTAAAGCTGATGCCCTTTCTCGGATGGGAGTGGAAGAACACTTGATCAACCCTAAACCTGTACCAATCATTCCCGAACAAAGAATTCTGGGTGTAATCGCCACACAATCCATAGAGGAAGTTAAGGATAAAGCCAGGCAACTTGTAACTCCAGCAGACTTACAGAATTGGCATCTGCAGGGAAAGGACTTTGCAGTAAAGGACAACTTATTTTATTTCCAAGAACGATTATACCTACCCAGCACAGATTTACAGAAAAAAGTAATCTCTTGTTATCACGATTCTTTAATGGAAGGACATCCCGGTATAGCCAAGACCTCGGAAAAGATCAAGCGCTACTTCTGGTGGCCGTCTTGGAAAAAAGATATCAGAGACTTTATAATGTCCTGTGGAGTATGCGCCCAAAACAAGAGTCAAAAGGAAAGACCAGCAGGCCTCTTACGCCCTATTGACATCCCACCTCGCCCTTGGCATACGCTTTCTATGGACTTCATCACCGATCTACCTCCATGCTCCGGATACAATACGATTCTAGTAATCGTGGACTTATTCTCCAAGATGGCGCATTTCATTCCGCTCAAAGGCTTGCCAACAGCAGCAACTCTGGCCCAAGAGTTTCTCGAAAACATCGTCCGACTGCACGGTTTTCCTTCGGTTCTAATTTCGGATCGAGGTAGTCAATTTATTTCTCATTTTTGGCGAAGTTGCTGTCGGTCGGCTCAAATTGATGTGAGACTATCGACCAGTCACCACCCTCAGACCGACGGACAAACCGAGAGGACCAATCAAACTCTGGAACAGTATTTACGCTGCATGCTGCAACAAACTGAAAAAACTTGGAAAGACATCCTTTGGATAGCCGAATATGCCTACAATAACTCTGTCCATTCGGAAACTGGGAAAACCCCGTTTTTTCTTTTGTACGGCAGTCACCCTCGAACCTCGGAGTTGGATCCTCTCCAAGATCTTGAAACACCAGCAGTAGACTACCTGCATTCTACAATCACCCAAGCCTTTAAGGAAGCTGTTTCTCACCTTCAAAGGGCTAAAGAACAATACAAGAAAGGAGCAGATCAACATCGGAAGGAAGCCCCTCAATATCAAGTAGGGGATCAAGTCTGGTTATCCACCAAATATCTACCTCTAAAAGGGCCACGCACATTCAACCCAAGATACCTTGGTCCCTATTCCATCACTACCATAGTAAACCCAGTAGCGGTCAAGTTGGACTTGCCCCCGCACATGAAGATACATCCGGTCTTCCACGTCTCTCTATTAAAACCCGTGCAACCTCAAACCCGACTAACTAAATCTCCAAAACCTATCCTAGTTGATGGAGAACTCGAGTTTGAAGTCAAAAGCATTCTGGACTCCAAGATCTCCAAATCTAAACTATTTTACCTAATTGACTGGAAAGGCTACGGCCCCCAAGAGAGATCCTGGGAACCTGCTGAATATGTCCACGCTCCTCGCCTAATCAAAAGATTTCACCGAACATTTCCTGACAAGCCAAAACCCCCGGAGAAGCCCGGTTTTGGAGGGGCCTTGAGGGGGGGTACTGTCATGATCTCTGCTTCCAAAAGGTCAGGGTTTTCCCAACTCCCTCGGAAGCAGATCCATAACCCAGGTTCCGAGTGCCAACCAGTCCCAATTGGGACCTTTTGGACCCAGTCCTGGCGCCAGTGGCACCAGGCTCATAAATATGCCCAGTCCCAGCGCTGGAAGCGCCAGGCTCATAATGCTTGGGTGGACTTACCTGCAGCAGACCATGCTGCTTACTTGCCTGCCAGTTGAGCCTCTGATCCTCTTCTGTTTGGAACTACTTTTCCTGTTGGGTGGGGCAGGAGCCACTCCCTAGGTTCAGAACACTGGAACTCTTCTGGAAAGCAGGAACTCTTTTCTTACCTAGGCGTGGCTGTGGAAGGAGACATCTAAGCACTACAGGAGGCTATTTAAACCACACCCGATGGATGAATCTTGCTTTGCGTTATTCTGCATCCTCTGCAGCAGAACGCTCATCGTGTCTTCTGCATCTGATCCTGGGCCTAAGGAAAAAGGCTTACCATCCTGAATCCAGTCTTCAGCAACACCTATAAAGACAAGAAAGAACAGGTTAGCATTACGGTCTTCAGTGACAGCTCTTCACTTACCTGGTCCATCGGCTGTCACCAACGCCTCGCGCTGCATTCCGACATCTGAAAGACAAAGGCTTACCTACTCTTCGTGCGCTCCGGAGGTCTTCGCACTGCATTCCGGCATCTGAAAGACAAAAGCTTACCAACTCTTCGCACGCTCCGGAGGCCTTCGGCGCTGCATCCCGCATCTGAAAGACAAAACAAGGTGCGTTTAAAGACATTGGGGAACTTTAATACTCACGTGCCATTACTCCTTTCCACATCTAACCCAGTGGGTATTCCGGCACCCTGCAGCCGCTCCGAACTTGTACCTGCAAAATAAAAAGACAGTTAGAGCGCATCGTGAAGCAGGCAACAAGCGCTTACTTACGTGCTTCCAGGCGCTTCTATTCATCACACGGGCTCCATCTTCAACTCACTTCAGCCGTCATCCACCATCGCCGGAACCCTGCAAAACAAGAGACATCATTACTAAAGACTTTAAAGACATTAGAATTACTCGAAACTTACCGTTCGTGCAGTAAACGACGGACAGCAGTCCTCTGAAGTCAAGAGGCCTGCTCCCCTTATCCAGTGAAGAAACTGGTTACAGCACCCTGCCCCGAGGCAGATGGAGAGCACGGCGTTCACTTACCTAAGGTGAGAGCGTTAACCTTCGGGGTTCTACAGGAGAAGAGAAAGGGAAGAAGAGAGAGACATTTAATAACCCAGTTCATTAATCCCATATTTTCTATCTGCAGACATCTTACCCTTCGTCAGACATACAGTGCACAGAGGTCCAGCCCAAAGAGCCAGCCGTGTGTTACACATCACCTTTGAAGATACGGTATACGCCCAGTCAAGACCGGCGCCTCTACGGGAATCAGGTGAGCGTTACAATAATTTGAACACCGACTTTTCCTTTTGCATACATTTTCTCCTTTTTACAGTTTTTGTTCAAGAGATAGGGCAGGCATTAGGTTTTTGTTGGCATAGGCCATTTTGATTTGACAGACTCCACTAGGACTGTTTTGTTGATCATTTGACGATCAAGACTACTAACATCTAAGTTAAAGGGCAGAATAGGAGTTTCTCCAATTCAACATTGTGAATAAAGGTTTTGCAAATTGTATCCATTGTGTCAGTGTCAATACTTGTGATACCATGCCTTCCCTACAGAACCTATAGTCCCAGAAGCTTTTGTGGGATGTTATCCCATTTCTCTTGGTCAAGATAGCATCAGGAAGAATTATAAACCTCGTAGACGCCCAAAGAGAAAGGTACACACAGCCGAGCCATGGCATCCCCCTTTCCCTAGTGACAATCAACCCAACCTTTATAAGCTATTGTAAAACCTAGACTCATCATCACCATGTTGACAGAATAAAACACCATTATAGTACTGGGACAAGGAAGAGGGGATCAAAGGAATACTGTTCTAAAGACCAGGCATCTCCACTTAGGCTTAAACAGACAGGCAATGTTCAATGTAGATGTGCAGCTACAGCCAGGTAATCATGAACAGGTGTATAAAGGATGGAAAAACAGTCAGAGGGGAGCATGGAGAGGGAGTAGAGACGCTGAAGGGTGCAACCTGTGAAAACCCGAGACACAGAGAATTGTGAATGCTGAAAGTCTGAGGGGGTTTGGCAAAGGAGAAACAGGATCTCTGTGGAGCTGGTGCCCGAGTGAGAAGGGCGTCAAGAGAAGGAGTCGTCCCTTTTGTAAATTCGCGAACGGATGTTTTCCCGCAGCGCTAGCCAGGTGCAGGAGTGTCACAGGGGTAGGCGAAAAAAAAAAAAATACGATTGCCAGGAGCCTGACAGTTGGCGAGTGGAATCTGAACAGGCTTACAGGGGAGCCCGTTGAGTGTACTGAATGTCAATCCCCAGTACAACTCATACTGCAAGCGTGCCCTGATGCTATCTCATTGTTGAACTGTGAAATCCTGAAATACAAAGTAGCGGAGTAGTCACGTGATTGATGAGTTACCAGAAATATGTAGTAGAAAGTCTCAGAATTCTTAAAGAACGTTCAATTGTGCAAGAGAATGCTGCTAAAGTGGCTGTGCTCCTCAGTGAGAGGAGGGCACATACAGAAAGCTTAAAACAAAGTTTCCCAATTACAGAGACACTGAATATTGTGAATAGATGAAACCAGCGGTCTTGAAGTTTACAAGAGTACGAAAACTAGAAAAGGGGAGTAAACTGTGTGACCTGTAAGGGGTAGACTCTGTAGTTCAATAACTGTGCAAAGGCTGTATACCCCAAAGACACTATCTAAAACCACAGAAGCACACTAAAAAGATTACAGAAACTTGCTAAAAGTGTGGGGGTAACGAACAGTGCCCTTTTTGGCTCAAACTGCTTATGATCATGGAGAAAGGAACCCCACTATCTTTTTGTTGAAAAGACTTGGTTTATAGTCATTAAATCGAAAGCAATAATGTCGAAAGTCAAAATATAGAAAAAATAATGTGGAAAAAAAAAGTCAAATTTCTTTATTAAATTTTTTTTTTCAAAAAACCCCCTTTTTGTATTTATTTTTATTTTACCCCCTTTTTTACTTACTAAACCCAAAAAATACATATAATTAAAGAAAATAAAACAAGACTTTTTTTTTCCGACATTTTTGACATTCGACTTTATTGTTTCGACTTTTTGACTGCACACCAAAAGACTTATGGAACATGCAGTTAAAGTCCAACCAGTTTGTATATGAATCTAGCATTGCCAGAGAAGAGGGGCATTGTGAAACTGTAGTTAAAAGTAACATGTTTTGAATATCAAACCACATAAGAATGATGCAAATGCTTTTGAGGACTGCATTGATCGAGAGAAAGTCAATTACATGTGAACCGTTCAAGAAAATAATTACCTTTGTTTTGTGAGCCATTTCAGAAGGGAACTACCTTTGCTTTATGAACTATATGCGAAACGAGGTGTAGGGAAACCCCAATAAGGAGAACCATTTCTGTTTTGGTGAACTGGTTGGAACTCCTTTGCCTTTAATGTGATGAAACTGCTTAGAGAAGGAAATTGAACTTTGGAATCTGGTTTTGAGCACTATTTTGTTAAAACTAACATCCTTGCACATTTTTGCTTAGTTTATTGTGAAGGTTAGGATAGGTTTGGGCACAGACCGGTATTTGGTTTTGGACTTTTAGACCCAGACTATCCTTAGTTTACTTTAGGCAGGGAAATCCCACCTTGGCATAGGGTAAATTAGGCGTTACACCATCCTGTTATTTGAGTTAATAAAAGTTGTAAAACTTGAATCTTTTGTCCATCTCTCCTTCCATGATGCCAACCTTATATTACCCACATAGAAGTACAAGAGTTTATGCTGCGCCATAAGGAGGACCCTGGAAGAGTTCAGCAGGGTTTTTATATTATGTTTTGCATTTTTATGGGTTCCTCATGTCCAAACATCAGGTTAGCATCCTCTGTTTTCCAGTGATTCTTCTACAGAGTTCTAGAAGGAACTTTTATGGATAGTTTGGCTTCTTGTTTCACCTCCTCTGTGGCCCTCAAATCTTTACGGTTTTATTTAGTATTTCGATCGCCACTCAAAGGACAGCGGCAAAGAAACCATGTGAGCTTCTTCACAGTCAAGCTCTACAAGTATGGAAAGAGCCATTGATCCAGACATCAATCATAAACCAGTCTTATCTAATAATGGCCATTGCTGCTGTGGTTCTACAAAGATGGCATAGCAAGAACCAGATTGCATTTTCCAGACCGCTGGCCCGAAGTGGGACACACGTCGGCTGACGCTCAGTAGGTCATGCTTCCGGCCAGCGGAATGGAGACCAGAAGGAATGAGCAGGGGCCAGTGAGTTAAGTAAGGAGAGTGAGGAACTGTAGGGGAGAGGACAAGGGGCTAGGATCTTGCGCAGTAGCAAGTGGCTGCACCCCTCCCCCAACCATCTGAAATGGACAAGGAAAGGGGGCAGGGGTGAGGCGAAAGAGCGACCTTGCGGGAGCAGCCTTTAATGGGCAGCCTTTCACAATTTCGCTTTCATAAGAGACATTCAGACCCAGATTCCAACAACCATATAACTACTCTTAACCCATTTGCTCTCAGATAGGAGTTTGTGCTATAATTTACAATGGGGTCTCTGGCAGGTGTATCGAAGGGAGTACAGCAGGATGATACTCCTTGAAAGTATCGAATGGGGGTATGTATCCTAACAAAAAATAAAATAAATAAAAAAACATCTATGCCCCTGTCCATCCCTCTAGATCCACCAGAGTCGGCCTCTGTCTATGATTACCCTTCTGTTTCTCTATCACTATGCCCACTAGTTTGCAATATTTCTGTTCTTTCTGTCTGCCACCTATTTCTCCTGATCATGTGGGTGTGCCCCATCTTTCTGTGCACCTGTGAGAAGTTGTTATAACAGAGCTTGGGGCTAAAATGTCCTTTGTGACGAGAAGGGCTTGAATGGTATGTTGGGATTAGAAGCTACTAACAGCTGTATCTCTTTTCCTGTTTTTTGGAAATAAACCCAGCAGGGTAGTTACAGATTAGTTACAACCTTTGTGGCCCTTGCAGTGCAGCAACTAGATTTTACGATATTATGAGTAACCAAATCTCTGGTCTGCGTATTAGGTCTGAACCAGCACGTACGTCCAGGGAAGGAGCCGTTTTATGTAGGTACTGGTTGAGGAGCAGGTTCAGAAAATCAGTTGCAAGGTCTGGCCAATACTACTATCTGTTAGAGGATGAAGAGGGTGGAGGTCGGCACTGGGCAGGATGAGAAAACTGAGGCCAAGGGATCGAGAGGGGTGGGTGACTGGGACACTAGGAGTACTGTTGGGAACCTGGCGATCTGGTTAAGAGGTTAGTTTTAACCAGAGAAGGTGGCTGGGATGGAAGGAGGGATCGGAAAGCACTGACCAAGGTTGCATACCTGTACAGTTGCAATGGTTACTAAGTCATAATGAGGTGATCAGAAAGATGCTCACAAACCTCTCAGGGGAAGAGCACATTGCTGCAAAATACCCAGGAATTCTGTGGCTCAAGGAATGAATGCGGATAAAGTAAAGAATTTTGTGTACCTATGGGACACCTTCCCAAGTTAGAACACCCAAGACCCCAGGAACAAAAAGACTGCAGAAAAGCTTGGCCAGTGAGCCCAGTGTCACAGTCTTGCAACGTCAGTGGGTTCCATTTCCTCAATATTGACTAGCTTTTCAGGGCAAAAGCTGTAGGCTTGTATGCATAAGGGGCACACATCTAGACAACCAGATTTCCCCCTATCAAAGTAGAGTGTGCAAGGAATGTCTCTTGGCCCTACTAGGGGTCCCCAAGAGTACCCCACTGCCAGCGGCACAAAGAAAGGCTGCAGAAATAATGGGAGGCATTTTTTTTCATTAGGCCTTTATTATGGGTACACCTATAGTCAATCCCTCATATCACCGACCAGATCCTGATTAAGCATCCACTTTTACACTCTACTAGCAGATGAAAAGCCTGCATGGCTTTCAGAACCTGGACTTGCTTAGAATACTCTCAGAAATTTGGTAGAAGCACACCCCAGAGCGAATAGGATCTCTTTGAAAAACAAGGTGTAGTATTTCCCTCAAACCCACACCACCTCGGCAGCAATGCTAGTGGAACATGCCCCCCTTGTGTCCAGATGGTGGTAAAGCCGTTCCCCAAAGGCTGGATAAAGAACACAGAAAAATTGGGTTTAGCAGAAGGTTCCCCAAAAACAGATATGAAATTACTACAATCAAAAGGTTTGTAATCACTTTGTAAAGTAAGGAGAGCGTCTTGCAAGAGAAGGATAGAAAGGCTGACTGTAGTCATTCCACTAGAGCGTCCAGGAATTAGTTTGACCCGAGATTGCATGATTTGGGTCAAGACATGTGTAAAACAGCAAAAGGTAATTCCTCAGAAATTGCAAGAGGGTCCTTTAGGCATGGAGTCAGGATTTCCAAATATGGTACTTTACCTTGCTTCCCGTAGCACTCTGTGCTCGCCAAGGTGTGCAAGATATCGTATTTCCCTGTGCCTTTATCGCTGCCAAGGAAAGAACCTTCAGTTGCTGCGCCAAAGTACAAACCAGTTAGCAGTTGCGGGCGCATGAACCCCCCATTCCCTTCCAGGGTAACCAGTAAACCCCTCATGTAGTAACAGGGAAAAGCATAGGGGATCCCAACAATAGCAAACCTGTGGGAAATCCCTCATGTCACAGTCTACATTCTGCTGAAAGCCTCCACCTCACAATGCTCTCTCATGGCAGATAAAAGGCATGCATGGACATGCTCCTCGATTTTTTCTAACGTTATCCGGGCCTCTTGGCACAACCTAACTGGGCGTAGACGCCACGTGTGTTGACATAGTTTAGCCAGAAACCATCTGGAGAACCGGCCCATTGTTCCAAGTGTCAGAAGATTTATGTGGAATCTCAGATCTTTATGATCTAATGGACATGTGGTAAGGGGGTGCAGGATCCCTACAAGGAGGAACTGGGCACTATCAGTTTAATGAAGTCTGTAAAAGCAAAGGACATTCTAACCAACACATTGACCACTTGGGTCCACTAGAGTTTCACTCACTAGTAACATCTACCAACAAGTTTATTGTCCATGTCCACATAAAAACCCCAACTACCCCTGGATTTATCTCATCTGGAGCCCTTCACATAGAACCAATAGAAGCCAGTAGAAGCCAGTAGTGATTCCAGCATATCACCAGAAACACCACCACCATTAGAAGCAGATTTTAATGTTTTAAACTGGGAGAACATTTGAGATTGTACAGCCGGGGCAGTTTCTAGGGACAGGTAATCCGGGCAACGCCATGGTGTGCCGAGTTGGAACCGACACTGCAAAGGCAGTTGACAATCAGTACTTGGACTGATGTTTTTACACAATTAACATTGTAATCTGGCAGTGGCAGAGGACAGATGCTTGCTTAGGTCGGTCTGTTTCACTGTCAGCCTACAGCACATGCAGGCAGCATAGCCTTAGTACATGCACCATTCCAAACATTAGCAACTCCAGCATTGTAAATGACCCTAAAATGTGGATGGGGTAGTGCAAGGTATGGCGACTAGCACCCTGGGAAAACTTGCCAGTACAAAGGGTGGAGGACTGAAGGAGAGCAAAAGAGCATTTGTTCAGAAAAAGGCAAGAAAGTCAAATAACACTAAAGCCAAAGTAAAGTGAGACAAGGGTAGGGGACAAGAGGTTGGAGGTAGGTGAGAGCAAGTGGGGGCAGAACACAAAGAATGAGGTTAGAGTCAAAAAGGAAAGGAACAGAACATGAAAACAGAAGAAAAAGAAAAATAAAGGAAAAAAGCAAGGGGTGGAAATAAGAGTGAAATAAATGTCACATTAAAGAAAGCAGATGGGTATAAGAACAAATGAAAGAAGGGGAATTAACAATAAATAAAAGAAAGGGAGAGCAGAAAAAAAAGTTTGAGAGAAAGAAAGCTGCAGAATGTAAGAAAGTATAGTAGAAAGGGGCCAGAAGAGTGGGCTCTAGGTAAGAGGGATAAAGGGAAGGAAATATGAAAAATGTCCTTCATGACAATACAGGTTATCTAAGTCCTTTGCTCTCCCTCCTTTAAAACTGGCTGAGACTCCTGCATGCACAGACGGGTCGGAAAAAAACCTGACTCCAAAAAAATAGCTATTTCTTAAAGCACTTTATTAAGTTATGGGACCCTTTTACATCCGTGCGTGCCTCCATCGTGCGCTAGTCCCACCCTTCACCCCCACGTCACCAACCACCACGGCCAGATGCCTTCAGTTTTTTTCAGTTTTCACCTACTGCCGGTTGTGATCAAGTATATGCTTTGACTGGTGATGGCTGGGTGGATGTTGTGAAGGAGGGAGAGCATGGACTAAGAACCTGAATCGCTACAAAAGGTAATTTTTAATATCTGTCGTCCTGTACCCCCCTTCCAACAGGTTGGGACCAGATTAAAAAGCCGTGGAGAAGACGGCATACATGAGAATCAAGCGAATACATTGAGAATTACCTTTTGGCCAAAAGTAGCATCTTTCCTAGAAGATGCACCTAGAGATTAATGCTTCCAAAAGGCAAGAGGAGCAGCCAACTTGCAGCCCTACACATTTCTGGAATAGGGATGTGCCTAATAAATGTTACTGATGCTGTCATGGCTCTTAGGGAATGAGCCCGAAGTCTCTGCTGAGCCGAAAGCCCACTCGCGTCATAAGCCTACGCAATGCACGACACAACCAAATCTGACAATTTAAGCTTTTGCAGCTTTATTACCAGGCGAAAGACCACCATATGTGGCAGTTGATGTGTTTTTCTGAACAGTTTGGTCCTTTCTAAATAAAAATGTACAGTCTGATACGTCCAGATTATGGAAGTCCTCCTCAGCTGGTGAGGAATGTGGTCCGGGATGGAAAATTGGAAGCAGAATATCTTGGGTCAGATGAAACTCCGACACCACCTTCGGTAAGAAGGAGGGCACTGTACAAAGGACCACCTTATCCCTAAGAATAATTGGATAAGGTTCCTTTGATGACTGAGCCTGAAGCTCTCTTCGTTGATGGAATAGCAGCCAAAATAGCGGTTTGCCACGTTAAGAGCCATAGGCTCCGAATAGTTTGTACATCAGCTGACATAAGCATATTTAGATCCCACTCAGGTGGATTGTCAACAGGTGGATATAATCGAAGGAGCCCTTCAAAATGCCTCAGAATTGCCGCATTTGATAATGAAAAAGATTTCTCTTCTCTATTCAAATAGGCACCTATTGCTGATAAATAATGTTTACAAGTATCCACTTTCACCACTTTAATTGCCAAAGATGACAAAGGACATTACGTCGTCGACAGACGCTTTCAATGGGTTTAAAACTGATCTAGAGCCCAATGGCAAAACCACAACCATTTGCTTCGATATTGTTTCCTGGTGGATGCCTTCCTGGAAGCTGTCATGATTTCTGGATTCTGTTCCGATAAATTCAACTGAGCGATGGTCAGTTCTTCGGGAACCAACCCTTCAAGTTCAGTAATTGAGGAAAGGGGTGAAGTGCCTGACCCTTCTGCTGAGATTCTGATACCGGTAGATCTACACTTGCTATCACTAAATCCAGTAGATCCACAAATCAAATCGGACATGGCCAGAAAGGGACTAAGAGGATAATTGTATAGTTCAGAGTTGTTTTGAACCTCGGCAGCGTCTTGTGAATCAGGAAAAGTGGAGGAAACACATACCAACGTCTTGTTCGTCAAGTCCAGCTGCAGAGTGTATTCCAAAGAGTGACGTCCCTGTCCCTCACTCGATGCAAATAGAAAGCAAAGGACACTGGGTTTGTGAACAGCTCCACCGCTGGGCGGCCCCACTTCTGGAATAGTATTCTCACAACTGATGTTTTAAGTTTGCTTTCGCCTGAAGCGGATTCGAGTCTGCTCAGTTTGTACACTAAGACTTTTTTCTATCCCTTTAGATGGGACGCTGTCAGAAAAAGATGGCTTCCTATGGCCCAATACTATATTTGTTCCGCCAGAATACAAAGAGAGATTGGGACAGAGTCCCGCCTTTCTTGTTCACGTAAAACATTGCAGTGAATTGTCTGTAAAACGTTTGATCTCTTTTCCTTGAAATGAGGGAAGAAATTTCAGAGCATAAGAAATTGCTTTCAGCTTTAAAACATGTATGTGGTCCTTTCTCTCCTGTTGTGACCAAAAAAAACCTGTAAGCTGTCAAATCAGGAAAAAGAGCATACCACCCGTATTCTGAAGAGTCTGTCGTTACTGCAACCAGATGATGGAGGTAGGAGACATGGGGGTTGAAAAGGAAAACCTATAAACAGATTTCCCGAAATGTTCCACCAAACCAGGGTTTCCTGAACGTGAATCGGTATCGAAATCTCCATGCTCTGGGGATCCAATAGTTTATTCCAAATGCTGGCAAGGTGCCATTGAATGGTTCTTAATCAAAGTCGGTAGTACCACCAGGCCGACAGTGCTTGACTAACCATGAAAAAGGAGATTTCTTGTTGTATTTCCAAAACCCTGTGCAGGGCGGAGGGGCAAGACCTTTTTTAGAGTGGTATCCATCAATGCTCCAATAAACTGAATCCTCTGGGATGGGATTAATTTTGATTTGGCCACATTTATCGAGAATCCCAGCTCGAACAGTCTGTCATTTCAACTGCACCTTATGCAACACTTCTTCCAGGGATCGGGCCTTTATCAGCCAATTATCTAAGTATGGGTAGAGATGTACCTTTCTCAACCGCTGGTGGGCTGCCACTGCAGCCTAGAACTTGGGTGAAGACTCTCGTTTAGTTTAGATCAAACGGAAGACATGTGTACTGGCAATGCACTTTTCCTTTGGCAAACATCTGGTATTGACAGTGTTACCTCAACATGGGCACATGAAAATATGCATCTTGAAGATCTAGAGATGCCATCCAGGCGTTGTGCTGGTGTACTGCTAGAATATGAAGTACTGTTACCATGTGAAATGTTGCCAATAAGGTGAATTGGTTCAGATCTGAAAGATTTAATATTGTCCATATTCCGCCCTTTTTTGGAATTATAAAATACCGGAGGAAAGTCCCAGACCCATTTCTTGATCTGGAACCAATTCTATCGCCCCAAAGAGAGAAGTATTTGAATCTCTCTGAGAAGCTTCGGAGAGGACTTCCGGATCTTTGGTGGGGAACATGGGATGTAGCAGGAAGCAACCCAGACAAATGCCGTTTAATAACAAATCCTCTTGCGTGAGGTTTTCCCACTGATGTAGGAATTTCACAATCCTTCCTGCTACCCAGGGTGTAGTCTCCTTGATGCAGATTGGAGCAGATGGGTTGTACATCCCCGGATGAAGTCAGACTTCTTTGTATCCTGAGATATAGATGTTGAAGGTGTCATTTGTTTTTACCTTCGGTCTGTATCTTCTCTTTTTCAAAAAGGAGTAATAAGGCTTGGTCATAGGTGGAGCATTGACACTACTGGTGGTACACGTTTTGAACAACCTGAATTTTGATGGTAAGGTTGTCTGACTGAAGTGGAACTTAAATACTTCGCTGCATTCACACTTGCCTTACATTTTTTGCAAAATCCCGACAGTTTTCCCATCGAAGGGTAAATCGAACACCTTCTTTTGAACGCCCTGGTGTAAAGAAGTAGAAGACAAATGTGCATATATACGCCTGAAAACTGCCCCTGTCATAGCCCTTACTGTGGTATCAGTCAAGTTTTTGTACCACTAATAGCTGTTGTATAGCAGCCTCTCTCCCTTCTGATACCCATAAGGTGAACTTATCTGCCACATCTTGAGTGAAAGTCTGCAATGCGATCTACATTTTTCCAATTCAGAATAATGAATACTGAAAGTACTGTGGCAGCATTTATCCGTCCTAACTTAAGGGAAGCAAGAGCATACGAAATTTTACCTTGGGTCTCCCAGGCGTTGGCATTCTTGTCCAACACTGTTGAAGGTCATGTGTTGGCCCTTTGCCTTTTGATCCTAAGGCTGCAGACACCACTGAAGACTGAGTTGGTAAGTTTACCATTAGTATAAAAGGATCATCCTTTGGAAACTTGTATTTGGCATCCAGTGCTTTAGAAACAAGCACATCTGAATGGGGTTTTTCCCAATGAATAAACTTGCTTCAACACTGAGGTTTCCATATGTAATAAGGACTTGGCTTGCCTAGAAGGCAGTTTCCCAAACACACTGTAGTTTCCGGATTGACTTTTGGCATAATTTCCACAACTTGCATGGCCTCTGCCAAAATATTGCGAAACAATTTCAGAGGCGAAACAGATGGACATTCGCTATCAAAATCAGTGTCTGTCTCTCAACATTTTCTGCTTCTTGTAAGGAGCAGCATCCCCCCCTAGTCAGTGATTGCTGTTGTAGGAAGTGGTGGTGTTTCTACAGAACCCACCTTTTGGGGGACCTCAGGATATGTCTATCTTGCTCTTAATCCATTGTGCAACATCTCTAGGAAAGATTCAGACAGCATGGTCTTGAGTACAGTAGCTGTGATGTCCTAAGCCATTTCAGAGGGCTCACTTGATCTTTCCCTGCTTTCATAGGAGATGTAGAGGATTCTATCCTATTCAGTGGATTTACTGTATTTGAAGGGTTATAAATATTAAATACCACATCTCGTACCTGAATATTAGTAAACACCAATTGTGGTGCAGAATGATTGGGTTCAGTCAACATTTCAGGAGTCTCAGGAGAAAACTAGGGCAATGTTGCCACGGTTTTGCACATCATTTGAGTGACAAACAGATCCTCAGGTGGAACTGTAAAGAATTTTGGTGGATCGAATTCCTCAGAATCTGAAATAATATCTGTTCATCTGGAACCCACGTTACAGATACAAAATCTGAGCATCTCTCCTTTTTTTCTTGTGTTTCTAAGTCGGTACAGAGCTCTGTACCATTCGATAATGCTTCTTGTGCCTCCTGCAAGAGGTTTTTCCTTTTTTTCGGTACATAAGAACTTGGAGATCTTTCTGCTGTAGACAATTTGGATACCAATGCAGATACAGAGGAGTCAGTCTGTACCAATTCTACCCTGTAGGATCTTGCCCGTTTGGTTGCTCTCTGAAGCACATTAGGCTTTCCCCACACTGTACGATTTTGTCAAGAAGGAACAAATCCTCTTATACGAGGTGGATCTTTTTTGATCCCTTCCCACCTAGAGATGAACAAGTTACTCTCTTACCTGGTAACGTTATTTCGATGGAATGGTCCGACGACGTATTCCATATCTATGACAGTAATCACCACAGCTGTGCTGCTTCGGAAAATCATTCGGTGTCAGCGTCCTGCGTCAATGACGTCGATACGCCGCCCTGGAGGACCTCCTCCGACAGCCCACGTCACTGGATGTTATAAGTAGGACGCACAACGCCCGTAGCCTCAGTTGTAGTTTTTTCCCCAGAATGTGTGCCACCAGTCGTCTGCCAGTCTGACACACAAAGCCTTGCGGAAACGTAAGCTGCAATCGCATAAGAAATTCTGTAGTGGGGAATGTAGGGAGGGAGCGATATGGAATAAGTCGTCGGAACCATCCCATCGTAAGAACGTTACCAGGTAAGAGAGTAACTTGTTCTTCGAGGGGATTGGGTCCTCTGACGTATTCCATATCTATGACAGACTCCCAAAGCAGTACCAATGCAAGGAGGTGGGAAAAGAATTTAGAAAACAGAAATTTAGCCTGCCCAATCAAATTGCAGAGCAAAGGACCGTCTATCTAAAGGCCAGATCCTGCCCCTGGAGGGAATAGTGACGTACAAAAGTATGTACCGAAGCCCAGGTGGCTGCATCACAGATGTTTTGAATAGCAACACCCTTCTGCAGGGCAGTAGAGGCAGCCATACCCATGTTAGAATGGTCCCGTAAGCCTTTGGGCGGGTAAGGTGGGTCCTTCCAAGAAGCAACAATCGCAGGAATAAATGAAGACAACTTGAAATGAAGACACACTTACTGAAGGCAATTAGTGTCAGGCGATGATGGCTCCGATACAGCCCTTGTGGAAGGAACCAAAGAGCTACAGAGCATAGGAAAATGACTTCTGACAGCCATCAACAATCCAGGAAACGTTCTGAGTCGTAACAGCGTGTAGAACCAAAGTCAACAGGGCAATCCGTGAACAGTCCGAGTGGAAGGCAAAGTCGAAAACCAGGGAAACTAAATTGGAAGGTTTGAAGAAGGAATTAGCTCGAGGGCTAAACACGTAAGAGTACGTGTAGACTACAATTAGCAGCACTGAGCCCCGAGAGGACCCGGATTAAGAAGGCAAGGGGCGGGGTATCGGTGTACGCATTGTGCGTAATGCGCGTGTCAGCTGACACGGCCGATACTGATGCCGACGTCCATACAGTCTCCATGGAAACTGATAACGCTGCCACAGCGAGGTCTTTCCCCGGACTGTGTGAGCCGGTGTAACTGCCGAGGGAGACTGACGAGAGCAGCGCTGCCGGAGCGTAACAGTGCCAGTCCCACCCTTCACCCCCATGTCATCAAACGCTACACCCAGTTTCTGCTTTTTTATTTCCCACTTACTGGGCAATTTGTTGGGTTATTACTTTTTGGCTGTCCTTTTTTACTCCGATTGGTTTGTTTTTATTTTATTTTTTAGCGTGGTGCCTCCCTCTGATTCATGCCGTTAACTACAGGTTTGAAGCAATGCATCGGTTGTAGGCAGCATTTCTCTGCCGCCAATCCTCATTATGCCTGCGTCCGATGAGTGGGGATTTATCACCCAGTGAGTTCCTATGTATTTTGATTTGGAATTCCCCTGAAGTCTCTGCAAAGTTAACTTCTGTCCATGGCACAGCTGGGACTGGTACCGAAGGCAACCGAAGGACTTCGTAAGGACCAGAAAGGAGGCTGACATTGTTAAAAGGGAGACCATGTCGGCAGGTGCAGTACGTGTTTCGGCGCCAGCCCTCGGTACCCAGGTGAAGACCGCCATCCCAACAGGACTGTTTAGGGGGAAATCCCAGGCATGTATCTTGCCTCTTTGTGGGAAAACATAAGTTTTGAAGGGATTTGGTCCTCCGACGTATTCCATATCTATGACAGTAATCACCACAGCTGTGCTGCTTCAGAAAATCTTTCTGCGTCCTGCGTCGATGACGTCGATACGCCGCCCTCGAGGTCCTCCTCCGACGGCCGACGTGACTGGATGTTATAAGTAGGACGCACAAAGCCAATAGCCTCAGTTCAGTTTTTTCCGCGAACTCTTTGGAGTTTCTGTTGCTTTCTCAGGTTCTTCGAACCTGTTTGTGAAATATTTCTTCGTGAAAATGTCTACCTTGTCTTCCACACCGCGTCCCGGATTTAAGAAGTGCGGGGACTGTGGGTCCAAGATGTCTGTCACGGACTCGCACAACGCCTGCCTCTGGTGCCTTGGGGAGGCACATGACACGGATGACTGTGTCAACTGCCAGTCGCTCCCGTCGAAAGCCTTGCGGGAGCGCAAGAAGAAGTTATCGGTAGGTAAGGTGTCCAAGCCCCGGAAGTCGAGGTCTGCGGGGCTTTTGACGGACGACTCGAGGGGCGACTCCACGTCGTCGTTGGAAGTCCAGTGGGTCTCGGTCCAGGAGTCGGTCTCGCCACTCCTCTGCCTCTTCGAGGCACTCCCGGAAGCGCCGTCATCGGTCGCCTTCCCCGTCCTCATCCGAGGACTCCGCCCGTCGGCGGGTCGCTCACCCCACCAAGCATGCGACACCGGAGGAATGGGCTTCCTTCGGGAAGAAAATGTTGGCGATTCACGAATCGCAGGGCACTGGTCCGGCCGCGCCTCAGAGTGGGGTCGGTCGTGATCAGCCGAGAGACGCAGCTCGCACGCCTTCGGGCTCTGGTGGTCGTCGCGATTCGCGGGAAGGGTCCCGCTCGGACAAGGGGAATCTTTCTCGGCATGCCCAGTCCAGGTCCCAGTCCTCGATGCGCTCAAGACCGCGTGAACCTGTGAAGTCTTCGAGGAAGACATCGATGCCTGTGGTGCCGAGGTCGTCGACGGACTCTCTCGAGGCTCCGCCTCCGAGGAAGTCGTCGGCGCCCAGGATGTCGAGGGACACGCTCGGGGCTCCGTCTTGGAGGCCTGTATCAACGCCGTCGATGCTGTCGGCGCCTCGTCTGTCGTCGACGCAGATTCTCTCGACGCCGGCGCTGATTCACTCGCCGCCCTCGATGCCGTGTCGACGGGGGTACCCCGTGGCTCGGGGGAACCACCTAGAAAGGCTCTGGCCAAGGTCAAGCCTGGATTTGGTTCCAGTTTGGTGCCTTCTTACCGCCATCTGGAGTTCATTTCAGAGGTGGATGAGGTTTCTGATGATGGCATGGTGCCCGACAGGGTGCCTGACGAGATTCTCTCGGGCCATAGCCAGTTTGAGGACCTGAGGCAGTCCCTGCATGATGCCAGTGGGCTGGACACCTCTCCGGAGGTGGAGTTTTGTAGGCCTGAGCCTGGCATTCATGCCGATTCTTTGTACCAGCGCCTTATGTCACAGGTCACAGAGTACTTAGGATGGTCTGCTCCCCCAGGGGAGTTTGTTCAGGATGACCTTACGGATATCCTCGACATTGGTCCACTAACTGACCCGGTACTGCCATTCCATATGGCTCTGCAAAGAAGGGTGGCAGCGGCTTGGACTGCTCCGGAGAGTCTCCCGGCAGTGAGCAAGTCTTTGCCGCGAAAATACCGCTCAGCCAGTAGTGACCCCTGCTACTTGTCCAAGCACCTTACTCCGGAGAGTTTGGTGGTGCAGGCGGCTACGGCCCCAGCAAAGCAGGCGTTGTACCCTACCATCCTTCCTGATAGGGACAACAAGCGTTTTGACGGCTGGGCAAAGAAAGTGTTTTCTGCAGGGGGTATGGCGCTTCAGGCGGCCTACTCCATTTGTGCCTTGTCTCGTTTCACGCACACCCTGTGGAACTGTTTCCTTGGCGGTTGAACATATTCCCGAAGGGGATGAATGGGATGGTTTCCTTGCCATGGTTCAGGATGGCAAGGATGCCATGTGTGAGGCCGTTCAGTCTGGTTTGGACATGGCAGATTGCGTCAGCCGGTCCATGGCAGCGAGCACCGTGATAGGCAGGTTTGCATGGTTGCCGAAGTCGGGGTTTGCTCCTGATGTGCAGGCCCGGCTCCTCAACATGCCCTTTGACGGGGGAACATCTTTTTGGCAGCAAGGCTGACGAGAGCCTTGAGAGGTTGCAGACCTCAAAAGCTGCAGCGAAGTCGTTGGGCGCTGCAGTTCGACAACCTCTGCATTTTCGTCCTAGGGGACAGCAATGGAGGGGAGGTTCCTTTCATTATTACTCATCCTTTGGTAAAGCGAGAGGAGCTGCCAGTCAAAGGGGCCACCGTAGGAGTACCAGAGGTGGAAAACAAGGTACTCGAGGTGCCAGGGCCGCTCGGGCTGTTGCCTCTTTGCCCTCAGGCAACCCCGCAGCCTCTTCAGCTCAGTCATGAGGCCATGTCTCATGGTTCGCCGGTTGGGGGAAGGCTGGCGCAGCATCTTGCAGAGTGGCGCGCCATTACTTCAGATGTGTGGGTTCTGGAGATCATAACCCACAGCTACTGTCTTACTTTCCGACAGAGGCCTCAAGACAATCCACCGGGGAATCTCTCTTTGAAGAGTCCGGATCTGCTCCTTGCGCAGGAAATTCAATCCCTGCTGGAGAAAGGCGCCATAGAACTGGTGCCTGTAGCGGAGAGGAACAAGGGATGGTATTCCCCTTATTTTTTGATTTCCAAGAAAGATGGGCGATTGCGACCCATCATGGACTTGCGCGGTTTGAACAAACTCCTCAGGAAGGACAAATTCAAGATGGTTACTCTCTCTCAAGTCCTCCAGGCCTTTCAACTTCAGGACTGGTTGGTGTCTCTCGACCTCAAGGACGCTTATTTTCATGTGCCGATCCATCCAAACCACAAGAAGTACCTGAGGTTTGCGGTTGGCAACTTGCACTTTCAGTTTTGGGTCCTGCCGTTCGGATTGACCTGCGCCCGAGGGTCTTCACCAAGCTCATGGTAGTGGTGGCAGCGCACCTCAGGAAAGGGGGGATTCACGTCTTCCCCTACCTGGATGATTGGTTGATCAGGGCGTGCTCTCCCGAGCAAGTCCTGGATCATCTGTCAGTCACCTGCCACTCCCTTCACAAGCTGGGCTTCTCCCTCAACTTAAAGAAGTCCCATTTGACACCAACTCAGAGGCTCCAGTACATTGGAGCAGTGCTCGACACGTCCCTGGGGCAGTGTTTTCCTCCCCAGGTGAAGGCTCATCACATTCAGCAGATGGTGCACAAGTTTCAACTTGCCCAGACTCTCCCAGCGTTCGAGTTGAGACTGCTCGGCCTCATGGCATCCTGCATTCTTCTGGTGCCAGAGGCCAGGTTGCGGATGAGATCTTTGCAATGGGCACTCAAGCTCCAGTGGTCTCTGTCCTCCGGCAGGATGTCGGACCCTGTTCAGGTGCCGTCTTCGTTCGCCCGAGACCTTCTGTGGTGGGCCGACGAAGGCAATCTGATGAGGGGGGCTCCATTTTGGCTGCCCTGGCCGGAGGTGACAATCGTGACGGACACATCCCTCACAGGATGGGGAGCTCATGCCAACGAGTTGACAGTCAGCAGTCGTTGGTCTCCGTCGGAGTCCAGACTCCATCAATCTGTTGGAGCTGAGGGCCGGCAGGCTAGCCATGAAGGCTTTTCTGCCGACTGTGCGAGCAAAGAATGTCCTAATCCTGACGGACAACACAGTGGCCATGCACTACCTCAACAAAAAGTGGGGGGCAGGGTCACTTCCTCTGTGCAGAGAGGCGATGCAGCCCTGGTTCTGGGCAATCCAGCAGGAATTTTCGATCTCTGCAGTTCATCTGGCAGGAGACGAAAAAGAGACGGCGGACGCTCTGAGCAGGCAGAGCGCGATCTCGCACGAGTTGGCTCAGGAGATTCTCATGGAGATCTTCGCTCTTTGGGGGACCCCTCAAGTGGATCTCTTCGCCTCCAGTGTCAACCGGAAGTGCGAGAGGTTCTGCTCGCGGGAATTTCCTCCAAACGGAGCCTTAGGAGACGCGTTCGTGGTGGAGGCATTCCCACTGCTGTGCATGTTTCCTCCAGTCCCCGTCATCCCGCAAGTACTGCGGAGGTTACGGAGGTTCGGTTCCCGGATGATCCTCATTGCTCCGGCATGGGCTCGGAGGACGTGGCTCCCCGGAGCTGTCCATCTGTCTTCCACGTCGTCTTCCCTAGCGAGACGATCTGCTCTCACGGGAGGGGGGTCAGGTTCTCCATCCCGAGGTCAGGTCCCTCAACCTTCACTCTTGGTTTCTGAAAGGTTGAGGTATAAGCATTGGGACCTCCCTGAAGATGTGATGGAGGTGTTGCTTTCGGCCAGAAGGCCCGCAACAAAGTCCTGTACCGTTGCCGTTGGAGAACGTTTTGAGACTGGTGCGGGGTTAAGAATGTGGATCCTTTTGCATGTGAAATTCCCATGGTTCTATCTTTTTTGCTGTCTTTGGCCCACAGGGGCCTTCAAGTGGGTACCATTAAAGGATACCTGGCGGCGCTGTCCATATTTAAGCGCTCGACTGAAGAGTGTTCCTATTTTAAAATTCCTTTAATTTCTCAGTTTCTGAAAGGGCTCACTAATGTGTTCCCTCTGTCACCTTTCCAGGTGCCCAGTTGGGATTTGAACCTTGTTCTCAAGTTTCTGATGGGTGCTCCGTTTGAGCCTTTGCATTCATGCCCTTTGAGACTGTTAACTCTGAAAACTGTATTTTTAGTTGCGGTCACTTCCGCTCGCAGAGTGAGTTACAGGCACTTTCAGTTAAGCCACCCTGCACTGTGCTTCATAAGGTTCGTCCTTCTTTTCTTCCGAAGGTGGTAGCGGAATTTCATTTAGGCCAGAAGGTTGTTCTTCTGGCATCTTATCCTCCTCTACATCCTGGTAAGGAAGAGGCTCCATAGGCTTGATCCTAGGAGAGCGTTAAGCTTTTATATTTCACGCATAATGTACCTTTATTGGCATCGATATAATAAGAACATCTAAATAGCACTAATTGCACAAAGTAAGGCTCACTTCTTGGGTTGGGCTACTGTGTGACTCATATCTCTGAGCACATATTGATCTACACTAAGGTAAGGCAACAGATGTTTTATCAACCAACTGATATGTTTTACACTGAGATGTTTAGCTTAATAGATATAATTACTGAACTATATTTTTGTGGATTGAATTTTGGACAGTGATTCAGCACAGTGAATACACAGTAATACAAGTATGAACACAATAGGATTATAATTCTCAATGAGCTACAACACTGTTAAACTAAGCCATTGATTCATATTTCTCTCATTTGTTCTTTACTTATAATCCACAAATCCTCTTATGGACTACCACTATGTTCGGGTACGTGCAATTTCATAAACTGTCTTTATATTATTGATAATGGTACACTGTACATATGTACAATGGGATATATTGAAATGACTTTGGTCTGGACTTTAATGTGAATATTCATGCAATAGCATAATGTGGACACTGATATATTGAGAATTGATGATTAACAATCAGTGCCTAGCAGCCCTGACGATTGACACAGTCTGAAATGCATTGGCAATGAGAAAACTGGGCACTGAGTTGTCAGGAATGAAAGAAATAAACTAAGACACTGGAATGTCACCATAATGATATATATCATGCTTCACTTTGTTTCATTCAATCATTTAGAGTAAATCTAAACTAACATTGTCTTTGAAACAATCAAATATAACGAGCAGTAACATACTCCGGAAGGGGTAATACGAGTGAGCACACTCCGGTACGGAAGGTTCTCCGTTCTTATGTTTCGATATTTTTGTTCATAACTTGATGCCAACGCTACAGGGTGTGCTTCCATTAGAATTAGTATATACGAAATATTAAGCCGATAGTACTTCAACATTTCTGAATATTGCGATGCCCACCCTACCCCCCCATTTCTACCCATGATACTTTTGCCACTGTCATGAGGGCCTGATTGAAGCCTTCCAAAAAGTGCAACATTTGGTACAACTCTCATCTGGCAGCCCTTCAACGCAAGTGTAGGTCAGCTGAGCAGAAATGGAATTCGTCATGCGGATCCTCTGACAAACTGGCCTGCCGCCTCCTTCAAAAGCAAGATCGACTCTGCATCCACACCAAGAAACGTCTTTATTCAAGCCTACAGCTCCGCGGCATCAAACAACACAGTCAAACCTTTCAAAGTCTGTAAGGAACTGGCCAATCCAGCAGCAGCCTCCTCTTCTGTCACACCCACCAAGGGCCTTTGCTCGGCCCTGGCAGCTCACTTCACTGCAAAAACCCAAGGAATCGTTTCCTCTATCACTTCCACACAACATCATACTCCAACACCTCTAGAGCCTCCCTTGGCCCCTCCACCATTTCTCCTCTCTTCTCTCACTCCCATCACACCTGATTAGTTCCCAGACAAGGCCGGTCTATGAAGGCCTCATCCAAACAGGTGGACTCCTGCCCCGCCAAAACCATTAAGGACAACATGGACTTGCTTGCTCTAGCCTTGGCTGATCTCTGTAGTCTCGCTTTTGCCACTGTTCTTAAGCACTCCCTTTTGCACCCTCTGCTTAAGAAACCCTCTGCAGACCCCTCCATTCCGGCAAACAACTGCCCCATCTCTATCACCCCTTTCCTGGGGAAACTCCTGCAGAAGCTGGCTTTCTCTCAGCTCACCCTCCACCCTGAATCTGCTGGCTGCCTCCACGACCATCAGTCTAGCTTTAGAGCATCCAGAGGCACTGAAACTGCTCTTCTGAACACCCGTGAAGATCTGCTCTCAAATCTTGACACCAACACTCCCTCTGTCCTCATTCCTCTTGACCTCTTCTCTGCCTTTGACAGAGAAAACCACAACATCCTGATCCCATGTCTTCGGCTCCGGCTTTCCCACTCTCTGGCCAGCCTCCCTTGTCCCTGCACCCGCACCCACCCGCGAGGCAAAAAACCTTGGGGTCATCTTTGATTCCACTCTCTCCTTTTCCACTCACATTTCGGACATCTCTTAAAAGTCCAACTACTAGCTACACCTCCTCAGAGGTACTCCTCCTTTTCCCACCTTCCCCAGTGGCTCACTGTCTCCAGAGCCCTGGTTCTCTCAAGGCTGGACTACTACAACAGGGTCTTTCTCAACCTCCCTGCCTCTGCTTTGCGCCCTCTGCAACTTATCCAGAACAGAACCGAGGTACTTATGCTTGGCCTCAAGCCTAGGGGCTGCATCTCGCTGGTGCTGAAATCGCTCCAATGGCTCCACATGGCTGCAATGATCAAGTTCAAGACCCTCTGCATCGTCCACAAGGCTTTCTGTGACCGTCCTATCTGCAACGATGCCTATGTTCCCGAGCCCTCCGCTCATCTACCTCCAACCTTCTGCGTGTGAGCCGGTTCTCCAAGCAGAGATTTGGAGGGAGATCTTTATCTGCAGCAGGAGCCTCCTCCTGGAATAGCCTCCCTGCCGCCCTCTGTCTTGAGCCTGATCTCCTTAAGCTCTGGAAACTCCTTAAGGCATTCCTCTTCTCCTCCTCCTTCGCTCTCCCTCTAGCCTGCTAAACTCTCTCCCTCTGCTCTATCCCTCTCTTCCTCCTTTTTCCACACAGCTTCCTGATCGGCAGCAGGGTGTACCTCAGTCTCACAGGTCCCTGGCACCATCACCAGTCCACTTGCACTGCCACTGGGCCTGCACTTGTCTCATCGATACTGCACTTGGTCAATGACCGATGAGTGGCATTTCTCAGCACTTATCCCAGTTTCTGAGTGGGCGCACTTTGATCCCCCTCCTACAGTACTCCTCCCCCCACCCTACCCGTTGGTCCACTTGCACAATCTGAACGTACCATGCCTTGAAGATTATCTATCTTCCCTGTCTCCCCTCTAACATGGTGGCGCCTCAATGCACTTGGAAAAACTGCACAATCGTCATCAGACCTATTTGCTGTTATCTACACTATTAATTGTATTATATGCACTTACTCTGCCTGTGCAGACTTGTATCGTTCGGAAATTTAAGGGCTCTGAATGACTGTATTTTCCCCTTGTTCCCGCTCTACTTGAGCGCTTTGAAACACTGCCCTGTGTATAAGGCGCTTTACAAATAAACATTACCATTCCAGAAAGGAGGCAAAAACAAAAAAAGAAACTCAAGTGAGACAGTGGGGAGTCAAGAGTGGTGAAAAGCGAAATGGGCTAGGGAGTAGTCGTGTGGCAGGGCACAGTTTGAGGTATGAAAGTGAACTGCATCTATATGGGGTGCATTTTAGGGGTTTGGATTACCCACCATATAGCCTAGAAACTGCCCTGGGCGCACCAAAGACATGCCCTTTCTGAGTCCAAACAGCTTCCCTTCCAGACAAAGATTTTATTAGTCAAAAGTCGAGAGAAGGATACACTGCAACACTGTATAACCTCATATGGGCCACTGCCAGCTTCTATGGGGGCTGCACGCCCTGGGCCATACACGCCTCAAGATACTTATTTGGCTCATCTTTCTGGCTAACTGCAACTTCCCCCTCCACAAAACCTTCCTTTAGCAGAGTCTGAGGCATTGTTGAGCCATATACCAGAGACTTTGGATTCAAGGCCAACAACCTAGCTGCCATCTAGGCGCCTTGAATCTTTCCAGGGTGAGAGTACCTGCCTCTCCAAACAACGTAAACTCCTAAAGGAGTACTGTTAAACTTTGCAAGGCAGGTGGGAAGCTTGACAGCCTCAGGCAGCCATGAACAACTAAAAGCCTCAGATTCAAATACACTAACCACTTGTCCCGATGGTTTTACCTTAAATCCTTACATGGGCTGGATTACCTTTCTTTATAGCTGCCGCAAGTACTTAGATCTAAATAAATGTCCAGTTCTATTTGCAGACAGCTGAGCAAAAGAGCCTCCCAAACAAAACCTTTCTATGGCATCCATTGTTTTGGACTCCCAGTATGGGGCCAATGATGGCAAGATATTCAGTACACAGAGAGTAGCCGCATGAATCAATACATTTTGCATTGGAGGGTCAAAAAATTACAGGCCTGTACTTTCTCAGATTATTCCCGTTTATGAAGCCACACAAGTGGATTTCTCCCAAATGCCCACAGTAGAATTTGTAGAAGATTCTGCAGAAGGACAAAAGGAGACTCTTTGCTTTCTGAAATACATCTGAACGTATGGTCCTACTAACCAGAAATTCCAAACATTGTGCGCTCCTCATCAAGGCCAAATCACAGGTAACCTCAACAGTGGGTATGCTGGGTACCTGCTCTTTCAAAACTGAGTTAGCAGCATGTTCAGCCCACTGACATCTTGCAGTACTGCAGTAGCACTCATCCTGCGGAGGGTCTTTATGAAAGATTTTCTGACCTTAGTATTACAACCCCCACAGTCATCACATGCTATACTCTACCTATGGGGAAGAAGGAGAAGACGTTCCCCTCATCCAGGATCTTTCCAGTCTTCAGGAAAACGTCCACTATCTTCCTGAATATGCAGTGAGCATTCTCAAATGTACACCCCCTCGGCATCTACGACTACGCTGGGATCATCTGAAAGCCATTAACTGTTCAGCGCTCCACCTTTTCAGGACCTCGTACAGCTTTGAACACAGGCATGCAAGTAGGCAGTTTTCTCAGATTCTGGAATATGGAGAGCATCTCTCTATGTGAGCATGCCAAATCTGATGCTGGGACTTTGTCTTTGGCCCTGCAGCTCTTGCTGCGCATCAACATGCTCCTTGGTGGCCGGAGCCCTCTTTGAAAGGACTATGCAAGCGGTTTCAGAGTTCCAATTCTGAAGGGGACTTTTCTCCCATCCAAAAGACTAGTCATGCGTTCCATTTCTCGGAGGGCAGAAAACAGGACTATTCCTGCCTATCCAGCTCTGATTTTGCGGTTTGGGCAGGAAGCGAGGCATACATGTCTTCCATTCCTTTAAGCGTACAGACTAGGAGGGTAATGCACAACAGGTCTCACAGTTTCTACTGCCATAAATGACACACAAGCACTACATATAATGATCGAGGGCAGTCCATGACATGTGTGGACTTGGCGTAAGTTTCGAAGTTCCGTTGCATGCGATAGAAGAAAATAAAACTATCTTGCATGACAAACCAGTTATAATGAGAAGCTTAACACTGCCAGACCTGTGTACCAGAAAAGAAAAGGTTCGACTCTGAGTAAGTGGTGCCACGTATGCCGTATGATGTTTCAAATCTCAGCGGCACAAAACACCAGTGTGGCACCGTTGGATAGAAGTGGTATTTCCAGCAACATGAAAGTGGAAGAATAATTCTGAGGTTCAAGCAAAGCAGGAGGGGCATCTAAAAAGAACATACAGAGTAAACAGCATCCATCAGAAACATTTTAGGAAGAAAATGTTTTCGTCACCAAACCTTCCCCTGCAGAAAATTGATATATTTCTTCCATTTAAAATAAAACTCGTATCAAGCAATACCACATTCTGCCACAAATGTACAACTCACCTGTTCCAGCATATCTTCTAAACTTATTTTACGATTGTTGGCTGTTGCAGTTTCCCCTTCGATGTGGCTCAACAACTGCATCAGAGGAGCCTGGAATTGAGAAAATGGGAAGATCTAGTTTACAGTGTCTACCTTTCATATGCCAACTTTACTTTTTGTGCATATACAGTATTGTACCACAAAGAAACATACATACTGGATAAGGTGATAAACATGGGTGCATCGTAGGTTGCGCGCAGCAGTAGCTCAGACTCCATTTACTAGCCCCTTGCTTCGGCATACACAGAATTGCCATTTCCTTACAAGGATGGGCCAGGATCACTGGACTAGCACAGAAAAATGAAAGCCAACATGCTCATACATTCTACTCCTCTGAATCATTCCCCCACACATACAGCAGTGCCTCAAAGCCCCCGTTACTTTATCATGCCACTGCATTTACATTTAATGTGCTCTTTATAATGCAGACACCAATAATATCTGCTTTTGCTAAACAACAAACATGTAAATAAAGAGCAAAAGGAATGGCATGGAGGAAGGGAGGCTAGTGGGGTCCAAAGCACAAAGGTTACTATGATGAGCAACAAGTAACACTCAGCTTTGCCTCTCCCTATTCCACTCTAAGCTCCCTTTACTACACATGGGAGGATTCTAAAGCAAGAAAGTCTATAGAGGGGGCAGCCGAGACCACGAAAACAGCTATAGCTGGAATAGGTTTCAGCATTGCAACAAACTTATGCAAGGCAGCAGAAAGCATGCAGTGTAGTCCAAGTCTCCTCTTTGCTGGCATCATTGATTAACTCTAACGGCCCACCCATCTTACACATCTGTTCATGAAGATAGAGGAATGGATTGGCCAACATATTACTCTTTAGAATACAACCCAGAGGGTAAAAGCACACCTTGGTGACATTCTTACTAGTAGAACATGCCATTTAAGCTAAGCTAAAAAGTCACGTATGCACACCTCCATCTAGCAGCCATTACTGGGTTCAGCTCCAGATCAGAGACACAGCAATGCACTGTGGGTGTGGGCATTAGCTGGAAAGTTTGCTTTTTACCCCCATATGAGAAACTTGTCGTCGTCGTCGTCTTCTAAAGCATTGCTGTATGATGCATTGCTTGGCCAACCCAATACTTACAGCGCTCATGGATGCAACATTCAAAGCATGGATCTGGCCTGGAGTTGAACTTTTAAGTGATGGCTACAAAGTGGTGCAGGGCAGGAGTGGCTTTCAGCCTAAGGGTTTCTTTCTTGCTTGTTCCCACCAGACCGCCAACTGTCAGTACCCTTTGTGATGGGATTTGTTTTTTTTTAATGTATCGCGCGTAAGCTTGCGAGCTTCGGGGCGCCAACATAAAGAAGTGGGACAAAACAAACGTAGCAGGTCACAGGACAACATAAATCATGTTAATAGTGTCATAAGGGCATTTGATTGACTCCAGGGAGCATTACCTGAAAAGATGGGTCTTGAGTTTTTTTACGGAAGATGGTGATTTTCTGTTCCAGCCTGATAGATAATGGAAGATTATTCCATTTGGAGGCAGCTTTGATGTGAAAAGCTTTACAGAGTCCGTTTGCTTTCTTGAAACTTGCTCTCTCTATTTGGCCTTTAGAATCTGATCTAGGCGCGCGGCCTGGCACATAGGCGACCAGTTTCCTTTTTAGGCAGACTGGGTCTTTCCTGTGTGTTAGGGAGAATTCTCTGTTAAGGCTAATTTCCCAAACCTAGTGAGTCCCCCACAGCAGCTTTGCTGGATTTTTGGGGTTTATATTTTTCTCTCCTGCTAAGAGTGAGACTCTTTCTCCCACTCTTAGACATGATTTGAGGTGTTCCTTTCACTTTGAATGTGTTTTATGGGCTATGGGGTCCTTTACCCCATAGGGCTTCATATGTTTTTGGTATGTGGTTTACACAGCACCCTCCGTGCAGTAACCCAGGGGTGTCAGTGACCCCCAAACAGACTCCATACCCTGGGACTGACTACCGTCTCCCAGGGCATGTAAAGTCACCATTGGCTTTATTAGTCCCAAATTATGAACAGAAACCAGTACAAACCATCATATTGTGGATGTACTGGTCGGGGCAATTCGATTGCTCCGGGGTCTGTTGTTCGAGGGGGCACGTCTCTGTCCCCCCGATCGAGTTTTGGCTGGTGGCAGTGGATACTACTTTTTATATTCGACCGCAAATATTTTCGTATGGGCTTTTCCCATTGTTCGAGGCTACCACTTTTTAATATACCCTCGAACTTACCGCCGGTTTATTAAATTAATATAAAATCACTGGTTGGTAATTTTTGCCGAAACTCTGTTCCAAAATGGCGTTTGTGTTCGCTTCTGCGACTCCAACCCAAGTCGGGCCCTTTATTCCACTTTTTGGCGGGCTTCTCCACAGAAGCCTCCAAAAGTGGTGCCACTCTGTCTGGGTACCACCGGGGGTGTGGGAGGGGGTTTAGGCACCCTGGACTGAGTTGCCTCGACAACTCAAGTCGCACTCTTGTGTGATTGGCCCAAGTGGTGAGCTGCTCGGCTCACCACTTAGCATGTTTGATTGACAGCTAGGCTGAATGAATGGGGGTTTGCTGCATAAAAGCAGGGCTTTGGGGATTGGAACTTCAGAGGTCGCCACAGGACCTAAAGAATCCGAAGAGGGAGAAGCTGAGCCGACCTGCAACGACAACACCACCGGTGGAGCCCTGCTGAACTGTCTCACCACTTTTCCCGACGACAGAGGAGATCTCCAGCCCGGAGAGTCTTCTTCCTTTGACTGGTGGGGATAACCAGTTTGCCCGTCCTTTCACCTCCCCGGATCATCTCATGGCCGCCTTGCCTGTGCCAAGCACCCCGGCAACCGGGATACCACGGTTTTTCCACTACCGTGAATAAAAGGGTCTTACCTTTTAACCAGAGAACTCTGCGGCTGGTTTCTTCCTTGGCAGTGCAACGACCTTCAGCTTTCCTCCACGTCGAGACCATCCCTTCCTCTGGACGACGCTGTAACTTGCACCTGCTGCCAGGAACAACTGCCCCCGCTGGAGGATCCTCTCCACTTTGAAGGTACTGTGTTCGCCTGGCCTCCCTCGCAACGGTCTGTGTGGGGGTGACTCTTAAAGTCTCCACTTACCACTTGGGTTGGCCCTAGGCTGGCTAACTGAACTTTTCTGGGCTGACTTAATGCTTTTCTGAACTCCTTGAAAGACTTTAAGACTAAGACTTTTTAGCTGTGTGATCTTGGGCGCATTGGTGCTCTGTTCTCTCTAAGAGGGAGCCTGGCCTCTAAACTTTTTGCTCACAAGTAGACTTGACTTTCCTACCTTGCTGGGTGCTTTTAAAGTATTGTGTGCTTTTCCTAACTCCTGCTTTTTTCCCCTGCCTTTTTCTTAACTTATTGGAGTGCCATCTTTAGTTAAGCGCTCACCTCTGTCTGGAAATAAGTGGTGTTAACTAAGACTTGTCTAATAAGGAATAAGGGATGTACATCTAGTAATAGTGACTGTGTTGAATTTACTTACCTCTTTTTTTGTGCTAGTGTAATTTATAAGTGTGTCTTTAAATAAATAATTATATACTTTTACACCAAAGCTCTGGTCAGTGTTTGCTTGTACTACTGTGTCTATGTACCTATTGTGTATACTCTGCATACTGCCTAACTCATCTTGAGAGAAGTCTGACTGCTCAGCCACAGCTACCAGGTAAATCTGGGTGGTACAGACTGCTAAATCTTTTGCAGTGGTCCCTAAGGGAACTGCACAGGTTTCTGCCTAACACTGTGTAGGCACCCATGTGTCCGAGTCAAGGCCTTGAATTGAATTCGATCCTCCAAAGATAACCAGTGCAGGTTTCTTCTATCTTCACTGATGTGTTCCTTTTTTGTTTTCCTTTTTATGATCCTCACCGCGCTGTTCTGGGTTATTTGGCACTTGGCAATGTGCCCCTTGTTTGCCTCCAGCATGAGCACATTACCAAAGTCCAATGTGGACAATATGGTTGCTCTTGCAATTGTTGAACAGTTTTCCTCGCTCAGGTAGGGACGGATTGTCCTGAGGAGCCTGAGATAATACGAGCAGTTCTTATTTAGTTGCAGGACCTGTGCCTCTGTGCTCAAGGACGCTTCCACGTGGATCCCTAATGTTTTTACTTTATTAACCACCTTTATTTGGGAATTGTTCATGAGAAAGTATTCATACTGGTGATTAGGTTTGGCCCTAGCTCGGTTTGTACCGAAGAACATCAACTCTGTCATCTTAGCATTTAAGCACAGCCAATTGTTGTTCATCCAATTCTCTATTGATTTATAGAGTGCCTCCACATTTGCACGGTCTTGTGAGTATTTTCCACTCAGTTCAACATCCAGCTGGGTGTCGTCAGCGTAGTTTGTGAAAAAAGCTCAGATTTCGTCAAGGGCCACACATAGGAACCTGGAGTATATGTTATGTTATTTTGCATTTATATAGCGCCTTAGTACCATTGGTATAATCTCAAGGCGCTGGTAGGTTGAACGCCCTCGGGAACCGTAGTTCAAGTCAGTAGAAAGAGAGAGTCATAAGTTGCGTGTGAGCATCGGATATGTGTGTAGCAGGTGTGGCACTCGTATGATAGCTGCTTCTTAGCGGTAGGGAGATCAGGATTATGTGTTCGTTCTGGCAGGGTGTTATCCAGACCGATTCTGCCCTGAGGAGAACACCTAGGCTGGCGGGTGTGTAGCCAGCTGTGTTAAGTTAGGGTGATGGGGAGTATGTGGCAGGTATTGGTATGAGAACAGCTATAACGAATGTGTCATAGTATCGCTGTGTTCTAGTCGAGTGGTGGTGTATAGAAGAGAGTAAGCGTGGTGTTATGATATGGTGGTTTTCGGTAGGTGCTTGAGATCGAGCGCACATCTGAACCATTTATTCAATCTGTTTTATTCACTCAGTCTGTTCAATTGGCTTCATCTGTTCACACATTTCGCCTGGTTCTTTATTTGGTTGATTAGTCATTCCATTCAATCTATCATTCGATCATTCAACTACATAAGCTGTTCGGCCATCTCCATCTGTTCTATCCATCCGTTCCGCCATTTCGGTTCCATCCGTTCCGCCATTTCGGTTCCATCCGCTCCATCCACTCTAACCGTCATATGCATTCTAACCGTCGCATGCAGTCCATCCGTCCCATGCACTTCATCTGTCACATGCACTCCATAGGTTCTAAGTACTCGTCATTTCATGCATTCCATCAGTTACATGATCTCCCTCCATTTTATGCACTCCATCCGTTCTATCTGTAACATCTACTCCATCCGTTCTATCCGTAACATCTGTTCTATCCACTTTATTTGCTCCTATCGTTCGAGGCACTCCATCCGTTCCAGGCACTCCATCCGTTCCAGGCATCTGAGTGTATCTGTTCCATACACTCCATCTATTCCACCCGTTGGAACCATTCCGTTAGTTCCATTTGTTCCCACTATTCTGTCCGTTCGATTCCTCTATGCTTTCCATCACTCGATCTGTTTCACCACTCGAACCGTTGCGTCTACTCCAGCCGTTGAGTCCGTGCCATTCGTTGTGATTACTCCATGCGTTCCATGCATTCCAACCATTTTTGCACAATTTCCATTCCATGCCCTCTTATCAGTTCCATGCATTCCATTCACTCCACATCCGCTCCACGCTTTTCTATCCGTTCTACCCACGTCATTCGTTGCACGCACTCCATCCGTCCCATGCACTCCATCCGTCCCACGCACTAAAATCCATCTCAAGCACTTGATTCATCTATTCCGTTCATTCCATGCACTCTGTCATTCCATGCACTCTATCCGTTTCATGCACTCTATTCCGTGCACTCACATCCGTAACCTGTACTCATCCTTTCCATCCTCTCGTCCACTTCGATCATCTCGTCCATTTCATTTATTTCATCCATTTCCTTAAATTCAACCACTTCACTGCTTTCATACAATTTATTCCTTTCTTCCACTTCACTACTTTCATCCACTTCACTCGTTCTTTTCAGTTTATCCGTTTGAATTTACATTAGCGGATATTAGTTTCCGATTTCTCACTCGGATCATGATGCTGGATTGTTGTTTATGATATAGCAGCTTTGGGCTATGGTCATTGAATTGCTGTTATACAGTTTGAGTTGAGTCGATTTTAGGGGAAGAGCCATGTTTTTTATTTTTTTTATTTTTTATTTTATTTGGTTTATACAAACCTTTAAAATATTTACAAACAACAAAACAACATACATCAATTTCCGTCATTCCACAGCCTCCTCCACTCCTCCCGCCCCAGCCAACGTCTATAGAGTCCAGTCCTCCATTTGGCCAGTGCCTACGTCCTGCCATCATCAACCAAGCTAAGTCGCACTTCAATTATTCGTAAGAAGTTCGTCAGCGGAATTAGCAGTTTTGGATCAATTCCATTGAACATATGACCCCACCAATCATCCGCGCACAATGTCGGATGGCATGCGCTCCACGGACCCAAGTTCAAACTTCTTTCAGGTTTTTGTAGAAAAGGACCAGATGCTTCAATGTTTCTGGGGCTCTTGAGCAAAATCTGCACAAAAGATTTGCGTTTTTGCTGCATTTCCACATCTGTAAACGCTCTTTGGTTTTAAATAGATTCATGCGAAATAACATGAAGCGTCTACATGCGTTGGGATCTGGGAATAAACTGATGTGCGTTGTGCCGTATTGAAGGCATGAGCTTCAGCCGGTACATCTGTCATCAATTTTGCAGCTGCTCTTTGTGCGCAAGTTCTCTCCCAATCTATGCCCAGATTTTTATTTTTGCTGCGTCCGGATTTTCGTGGAGCATATCAGTCTTGATGTCAAATTCAAGTAGTATGCTTTCGCATCTTTGGATCCGCAGAGCCACTAAGAGCCATGTTTTCAGTAATTTGCGGAAAGACATGAGATCCTCCGTGAGTTGGATGTGAGGTGGAAGTGCGTTCCAGAGTGGGGGCCAGGGCTGAGAATGATGAGAATGACCTAACCTGACTGAGTTGGTTTTTGGTACGACTAGGAGGCCGGCAGAGCTTGATCTTAGAGTACGTGGAGGATGATAGGGTTTTAGTTTGTCTTGAAGATATTGAGGTCTGGTTTTATGCATTGCTCAGTGAGAGATGCATAAGGTTTTGATGGTCACCCTTCGGGCAACCGGAAGCCAGTGCAGAGTTTTGAGGGCTGGGGAGATGTGATCTCTTGGGCCAAGTGCTAGTTGCAGTTTGGCTGCGGCGTTTTGTGCTCTTTGTAGTTTAGTCAGTTGGTACGCGTTGACTCCGAGGTAGAGGGGGTTAGCATAGTCCAGTCTTGACATAACAATTGATTGGACCGCGGACGGTCTGTTGGGAAAGGAGAGGTAAGGAAAAATGCTCCTAAGAGTTTTGAGGTGGTAGTGGCAGGACTTGAGACGTTGTTGACTTGGAGCGAGAGGGTTAGGTCTGAGTCTAGGGTGCATCCAAGGTTCGTTACTGAATTAGAGGGTGTTGGCGAATTGCCCATGGCAGATGGCCAGGGTAGCGGGTGCGGAAGAAGTTTTGTGTTGCCACATACCATCATTTCAGTTTTGGAGGGGTTTAGCAAGAGGTGGTTTGTAGTCATCCAGTGATCTATGTCAAGGAGGCAGGAAGGAAGGTCGGGTTGGCAGTTGGGTTTTGAATTCAGGAGTTTTAGGGTTAGTTGTGTGTCATCGGCATAGTTGTAGCACAGGATATTGTGCGAGCGGATTATTCGTCGGAGGGTGGCCATATAGAGGTTAAACAGGAGGGCTGATAGGCATGCTGCTGTTTAGGCATGCTTGTAGAACATAGCCTCCACCCGAGACCACAGGCCCTGCACGCCGTCTAGGTGTGCCCCCCCACCCCAACTGGGAAGTGTCTGTCACAATCGTAAACTGGAACTCCAGTACCAGCAAGTGCATTCCCCTCACCAGATTGGTCGTGCATGCCCACCAGCGAAGGGCGTCCACCGACTTGTCTGACCACAATCCTTGACTCTGCGACCATCTGTCCGTGAAGAATTCTTGCACCGGCCTCATGGAGAGGGGGCATTTGGGCAGAAGAGGGATGCACGATGCCAGAACTCCCAACAGCAACATGTAATTTCAGACCGATACCGCTGCGCCCTCCTTCCACTCGCTTGCCTTGGCCTGCAACTTCCGCACACGCTCGTCGGATGGCTTCACCAATTATAGGTTGAAGAGAAGCTGTGATAGGCTTGCCCCTTGAGGTACTCCACAGCTGAGGATCTCTTCAAAAGAGAAGTTACCACCCCAGTGGACCTTGGACTTTCTGTCTGTGAGAAATTATGTTAGCCAACTGATTGCTTCTTGGAGCAATTAGCGACCTTCTTAAGTGCAAGCTTGAGCCGATTGTGATCCAAAAATCGAACGCTGCACTGAGAGCGATAAGTATAAGTAGCCCAGTGCTCCCCCTATCCACTATGCTTAGCATATGGTACAGTAGGTCCAGCATTGAAGTTTCAGTGCTGTGTGCTGCACGAAAACTGGACTGCTGGCTGTGTAAGATGTCGTTAGCTTCTACATATGTCTGCATTTGGGAGGTGGCGATGTTGTCTAACACCTTAAGAAGGAAATTGCAATTTGTAATTGGTCTTAAATTTCCCAGGTCCCTTTGATCTAGCTCCGGTTTCTTTACCAACATGTAATAGTAAACGTTTTGATTTTGTCCGTGACATGGCCATCCCGAAAAGATGCATTCACCATCTTGGTGAATAGTGGGGCAAAGATGTTTGCATTTTCCATAATGGGTTTGGGGGGGGGGGTGAAGATGTTTACGGCGCATGTGGTGGGTTTAATTGAGTTTAGGGTTCTTAGCATTTCTTCTGTGGTGATTTTTTTGAAGTTGAAAGGTTCCCGATGGCTTGGGATCACGACTCCTAATATAGGATCTGTTCGATCCAATGACTCTTTTTGAGGCTACCTTAGAAAGTTCCTGGCTAATTGTACTTTATCACAGTCTTCATGGGATGGTGAGAAAGATGGACCTTGTGCTTTAGGCTTCAATTGTTTTAAGAATTTCAAACAGTCTACTAGTTGCGTTTTCTGCTGTCTTTATTTGTTCGTTAAAGTTTTTTTGTGTGTTACAAATACATTTTCTGTAGGTTTTCTCATTTTCTTTCCACCTTTATTTTCCTGAGATGGATTTTTTTGCCATCTGTCCCCTCTTCTCTTTTTTGAGTGCAACTAGGGTGGGGTTCAACCATTTCTGAGGGTTAGTGTTGGGTCTTACCGACTTAGTTTTTAGAGGAGCTTTTTGTTCCACCATTTGTTTGGCATGCAGTAGGAAGTTTGCAACCAGTTTGTCACACACATTTTCCTCTGTATAATCTTGTAGTGTTTTCTCAATGCATTGCTCTAGATGCAGAGTGTTTTTTTTATAGTTCCTGTTACTGTTTTCTTTTTGCCTCATTCCCCTTGTTATCCCTCATGGGGATTTTTATGGTCAATGAAAATATCACTGCAGAGTGGTCCGACCAGATGCAAGGTTTGGTTTCGAAGCCATTGGTCTCCAGGTTATTGGTAATAACCCAATCCAGTTGATTGCCATTTTTTATAGTGGAATCAGAGTTCATAACCCTAAAGTCTTAATTGCCTCCTTATCCTTTGTGCTCCCATATCATCTATTGAAGTCTCCTAGTAACAAAGTTGTGGTATAAGTCTCTTTTTAAAGAGTTTAATTGCTGATTGATATCTCCATTAAACTATGAGATGAGAGACAGAGGTCTGTATAGTAGTATGATGTAGATTACAGCAATTATCAGTGGGGGTGTGTCTAATGTGAAGTGTTTTGCAGCCCATGCTTGAGGTGGTAGATGGAAATATATGGATGGTGTCTCTGACAATCATGGCGACCTCTGCCCCTCCCTGGTGCCCGTCTCCCTGTCTTTGTGGTATAACACAGCCGCCTCGGACTGCAATGGAACATGTAGGTCTTATGGTTCCTGCAGCCATGTCTCCGTGATGCAAGCTATATCTATAGCTTCGTCTGTTATTAGGTCATGCACGTCTTGCGCATGTTTATTTAGTGATCAAGTGTTTAGCAGGCAGACTTTTAGTTGCCTTCGATTGCCTTTATTATAAACCCGTAGGGCTTTGTTAACTCTCACAGCCTTTTCCTTATGGTTTTTTCCATGGTGTCCACGCGTTTTTGTCAGATGTGCTGGAGATGTTTTACGAGAGGCTAAGCTGTAAATCTTTTCCATGGCCTGTAGCGCGCAATTATGCACCATTTCTATGCAAGCGTAACGAACAGGGTCAGACCCCGGGGTATTGACGTATTTAATCCCCGTTCTTATCTCTTTATGAGGGGGATTTCAGTTGATGGTTCTTTAGAAAGAAGAACCAAGGTCTGTGGCCTTTGGACACCGTTGACAGCGAGGACCGGCTTGGCTTACGAAGCGTCTGATGTTTCGTGAAAGCCAGGTAGGTATTCTGGGACTTGAAGTCCTTTAGGTGGAGTCACACGGAAGGACTCCAAGGAATACAACCTCTGCTGATGTGCTCTCTAGTTGAAAGTACCGTCAACCTGTGCACTCCGATTATTGTCCAAGCCTAGCGTATAGAGCCAAGCAAGCACACAGGCACTAATACAGAAAGCAGATCACAAATAAATGACTAATTCAAAGTTGCTAGTTTGAATTTTACGACGCACGAGTTAAAGCAACACAGTGCTTTAATTATTCACAGCGCGTGTGTGCGGGTGAAATGCTAAATATTTTCTTTTAGTAGTGGGATGGATGGATCGTATGTTCCCTGTACCTCAAATGTGCAGAAACCTGCAATCCTCCTCAAAATACTGCTATATCCTGACAAAAGTAAACAGGCTCACCAGCGTGTTGCCTAGTGACCCAGACAAACAAACTCCCCTATCAGTGAAGCCTGGCAGCCTTAAAGTGATAGTTTCCCAACCTTTCACAGTAGGCGCCAGATTCCTAGTCTAAGATTCCTAGTCTAAGTTTTCCCTATGTGCACACACTGCACGTTTACAAGTACAAATACAGTCTGAATGCTTCATGGATTTGTTGAAGTTGTGAGGTGCCAGGAATGAGACGCAGAGGACCCATGGTTTTGGTTATACACTTTCATTCAAATCAAAAAGGGGTTGGAAAATGTCTCACTTCCCTAACCTATGAGGCATTTCCCTACCTCAAACAAAAACTAAGGGTGATGTCCTTTGTCAAGTTGTCCAAAGCAAAACATGTTCTGTGTCCGTAATCTATTCTGGCCATCACACACTAAACTAACTCTAAGGTGCAAAAGCAATTGTCTCCAATTCTCAAAAGTGTAAAAATCCAACATAAAAGGTATGATTCAAACCAAAAAGTACTAAATGGACAAGGTTATAGCTCCAGGGAACTTCTAGCTTCCTGTTCATCAATATGCAACAGTTCAAACAATCAATAAGTAAGCTCCTTGTAACGGTGGCTCCCTTCCCCAGATTCCTCCTTATATTCAAGACAACTAAAGATCCCAAAGGCATGAATCCTCCTTGGGTTTCTCTTTCCGATATTTGCAAAATTGGGTGCAGGTCACCTGGTATACTCCCCAGTCAGGTTGGTGTATTCTTCTGCCAGGTCTTGGATGCAGTTTTTCTAATATTTAACTTTCCCTGCTCTACTCTCCTGCCAGGGCTTCTATGTAATCTTTCAACCACTTGACTAGAAGGCTCTGTCAAATGCTTTACTTTGCCTGGTATACGATCTTGCCGGGACCTACATGCAGTTAGCCTTGTGCCCCCCAAAGTGATGTTTGCCCACTGTTGGCTTATCACCTCCAGTTTCATGAAGTTAGTTTCAACATTGAACTTGTACTTTTGTATTTTCTTTTTTCAGTTATAGGCCTAGTGACTCATTTGAGGTATGGTTTAAGACAACGCTAAACCCTTCACCGGTTTCATTCAGCGTTTCTCTCGTTACTTTCAAGGAGCAGCATGCATTCTTAAGCACCTCAGTAACCAGTCAGTCTTACCAGGGCTTACTGGGTGCTTTGAATGCTTCTTGCGCCTCTTCGTTTCTTCTCTGTGCAGCTTGTTGGCTCAGCGGGCGTCCCATCCACCGCTGTAGCTTCGCCGCATTCGGTTAACCTCTGCGCGGCTCCTGCTGACTCTCAGACACAGGCGGCGAGTCCTCTGTCACTTTGTTTTCTCTCACGCTGTCAGGGTTTGCTCAAGCTTCGCTTCCCAGGGTGTGCGCTCCCGTAGCGTTTGTCCGGTCTCTGCGCGGCTTGCAGCATTAGCCAGCTTCTGCAGTTCTCTCTGCACAACCTCTGTCAGCTGTCGTGAATTTAAACCTCCCGTAGAATGGAGCAACTTCCAAAGACTAAACCAATGTATGCTTATCGGTCCCAGTCATCTTCGTTGTTCTGTTTCTCTTTGTCATCTCAGATGTGGTCACGGTGTCCTAGTAGAATATTGAGGAAGCTGACAATGGAACCGACTGGGGAGTAATCTCTACTGCTCCCTGCCTCTTCCTCGTCTATTAGCATATCACTCCATGTCTGATATTGGGGACTGTATGAAGTAGACCTGGCAAGGGTTTGAAGGAGAGGGTTACAATATGCCATTACGGCATGAGGAGGAGAAGCAACATCCCTAAAAGGAAAAGGGGGTGGGGGAGTTATACGACCTACTCCAGCAATGCCATGTCATTCACCCTGGGGTCGCCTCCCCCATGTGCTCCTCCCTCATATAGCCACCCCCAGGGTCAGGATCAGGTAGCGGCTGCCGTCCCCCGACGGCATGAGGAGAAGCCACCTCCGGAGGAAGAATGATTACATCAACAGATTCATCACAAAGTGCATTTGTGTATTCTGAGTACATTTGCAGCTGAGGCGTATGCATCCCGAAGAACGGGCTATACCTCCAGGCTTTGTGGCACTGGGCACAACCAAGGGCACCTGGAGTTCTTTAAAGAAACAGTTATGCAACAGTGAGCACAAATATGTTGCGAGTCATTGCCAGGTTAGACGCTGAGCTACAAATCCCACAGGTCTATTGCTGAAAGGCCTGCAAAATGGCCAGTCAGAGCAACGAACAGGAACCAGATCCGTTAGACCTTCATCCTTCAATATCCTCAGCCCAGTCGCTCTTCTCTTCTGCTCAAAACCCAATGCTTCATTACACTCCTTGTACTCCTTACCAAAGAGCCGGTTTAAATCGGTCTCCCGGGAACACAAACATGTAATATTTGAGTAATTCATAGGACAATCATTACATACGAATAAATATTGGAAGTTAATGGATTTCCCCCCTATACAGTGTACACCTACAAAGTGATTTTCCTCAATAAAAATAGCGTGTTTTAACGTATGCTTAACCAATGCTGTATTACAGCCCATATTTTCATTATTCATAAGGTGCCTATACAACAAATAGTGTTTCCAGGTTCCACAAGACAAACGTGGGGAGGAAGCTATGGGAGTAAATAGGCAGCAACAATAAATATACAATATCGATCCCACTCGGCCTTGTGCCATTCGGAACGTGCAAGTGCAGTGACCAGAGGTGCAGGAGAGAGGGAAGGGACGGGGTAGAAGGGATGGGAGGATCAGGGTATTGGCAAGTGGTAATGGGAGCCCAGGAGAGGAAGTGCCATAGGGTGCCAGGGAAGGGGGCCACAGGCTAAGTGCTAGGGGGGAGGTGTACCAATGGGGGATGCCCAGCCGTACAGCAGTCATGCGGGGGGCCCAGGGGGTAGTGCTGAGTGGGGTTGGGCGCTGATGTCGACTGGACAGAGAGCCTGGTAGCCTATAAAACTCATGAAGGACTGGACTGGCAGTCTCATCGGCATTGGAGGAATTAGCAGGGGAGAAAAAGCGGGGAAGAGGTAGAGAAAAGAGTGTTGAGGAGTTTCTGGAACTTAAGGAGGTTTGGCTCAAGTCTGAGAGGGGCATGGAGGCTGTACCAAAGGGTAGCACCAGCTGAAGAGAGAGATCTACCCCCTACTCTCTGCTTGGAGACACGTTTGATGTGAGGGTGTTCTGTGTTGTGGACCTACTCTGCCAGAGTCTTTCTACCAGCTCTACTTCAAGGGGAGGTGCCGCACTTCTGGGACGGTTTCCTACTTCTACTGCTTGAGCAGAGTGTTCCGTGTTCCCGGGGCTCCAGTGAATGACTACTCTATAGAGAACGTGGACAGACTACTTCGCAGTAAGTCTTGCGTGGGGTACACAAACCCTATTATGTCAGCGGCCATAACAAACTGTACTGATGACAATGCCGCGCTGCTGCCTCAGATGCCAGGGTCCACGATATACAAAAACAGCGTGGCGGATTTGGAGGGATGGTCCTCCACAGTGACACATTCTGAAGATTACGATGCCCAAGTTCTGGCATCAGAATCTCTATCTGTATCTAAAGACTCATTGGTCAGTGTGTCTTTAGGGCCTCTGACCTCTGCAAAATCCAACCATGATCCTATACAGATGGTGCGCTTTGAGCTTAACAATTTTGGAAATAAAGAGCAATCCCCCATTCTCTATGAATCTTTCTTGCGGCTGTGCCATGATATGGAGGTTTCAAACATTCTTAATGAGGAACGTATTCTCAGAAACCATGTCAGGCCAGTGGTCGCAGAGCCCCCAGAAGGTATTATGGATCAGGAGGGAATCTTTACTCAGAAATGTACCAACTTCAATCAGTTCATGCCTTAAAATATTGGGATGCGCAGACAAACATCTTGCCGAGTGTTGATATGTTAGGTCCCACATCCATCTCGGCACTTCATCTAGTATTGTAATCAATGCTCAGACTGTATGATAACATCAAGGATATGGGGGGGCGTGGCCAGCGCTGATGGCGTAAAGACGTGACTGTGTGGAGCTCCCGTCTCGATCCTGGCCTAGATCCTTTATTCGACCTATATTCTTGACCCGATCAAGAGCCAAACTCACACCCAGGAGGGGGAAGTGATTCCGACCCCACCCGGCGCGGGATCGAGAAGAATCGGAACCGGCGTTCCCGAAAACGCAGCTTTTGTATCGGTGCCCCCGGGTGAAACAAGATGGCGGACGGCGGCAGGGCCTGACGGAGGGACGGATCGAGCAAGCAGCGAGGCATCAGGGAGACAATCCATTGGGCGCCTGTCCCTGTGAACTGAGCGGAAGGTCCTCAGTGAGGACACCGCCCGTAAGACCGGACACACTTGCGTCTCCCTACTCCTCGGGGGACGTCCCGCTGCCGGGGACCCCGAACACACGAGATACCCTCTGCATTGTCCAGGGGAGCGGAGGGAGCCATATCCGCGGCTCCGGGACCGTCGCGGAGGAGACGCGGGGTGCGGCCGGACCGCTGCCGCCACCAGGGATACCCGTCGGCGATCTGCTGGCCGCGGGGTGCTGCGTGGGTCGAGGCGGCGGCGACCCGGGCGGGCCCCTGTCGCCGCGGCGTACTACGCGGGCCCTCCTCCTCTCGCCCTGAACGGTTAACCGGGCGGCCGAGGCGCGAACAGCTCATACAAGGATCCACTGGTAAGCCTGCGGACCCCAACTACTGGGGGAATATTCTGAACCGAGCCACACAATTAGCTACACCCCTTGTGCCGCCAAAGAATACCGCTGAACTTCACTGAAACACGCCGTTCTGTGTGGCTCACTTTGCCTTACACTGCCTGGGCGCTGTTTGGGGGCCCATTCCTGCCGCCACACCACCAGGAGGGTCAAAAATGTCTACTTCTCGCAGCAAGAACAGGGGTGCAACAATCATGGACTCGTTCTCAGGGGCCAAACCCAAACTGCCCAGCCAATTTGAGATCCCCACACAGACTGAACCCCCGACAACCGCTGCCGACCCCAGCAACGCCCAGGTGCTACAGGCTATCGCAGCGCTCCAAACGTGCATGGAGACCAGGATAGATGAACTCAAGGTGGACATGCAGCTCATCCGTCAAGACGCCCGCAACTTAGCGGAAAGAATGGGCAAGGTGGAAATAAACTTACAGGACACCACAGATACTGCCAAGGACTTAAAGCAAAAAGTCATCACACTTGAGAGACAAGTGGCTCATCTCGAAGCGAGATCGGAGGAGGCAGAGGGAAGGGCACGCCGAAATAACATCAGAGTCCTTGGCGTTCCGGAGGGGATGGAAGGCACAGACCCCACAGAATTTATCGAGTCCTTACTTATGCAGGAAGTCGGGGCTGGTAAGCTCACACAGGGCTTCTCTGTCGAGAGAGCCCACCGCGCCCTACAAAAGCGACCCCCTCCGGGATCGCACCCTCGCCCAATGATCGCCAAGATCTTAAACTTCCGTGACAGGGAAACGATCCTCAAATTCTCGAGGGAAGGAGGTGTGATCAGACGAGAAGGATCCAAGATCGTAATCTATCCCGACTATACCTCGCAAGTGCAGCGAGCCAGGAACTCATTCATTCCCGTCAAAGCCCAACTGCGGAAGCTTGGCCTCAAATACATGCTCCTGTACCCCTCGCGCCTCAAGATACTATACAAAGGCAAAGCCGTCTACATGGAGACCCCGGCCGCGGCCACCATGTGGATGGAACACAACAATTTGGCAGAGGGAGAGGATTACATCCCGACACCCAACGGCTAACTCCAAATAGCCCTTTTTTACAGCGACAATTGACTGGCTCCTTCAAAGACGGGAGCTCTACGGACCAACCCACGAGCATCGCCACAACCCACCCCAAGCATGGCTGGCCCAAGGCCTACACCACAAACGCACCACATGACCTGGACAGGCCGATGGGTAGCGGTAGCCCCCGAGCGTTGTCCTCCCAGAACAGCTGCTGGGGGCAACACACAGTTAACTTTCTTGTTCAATCCACCTGTTCGAGTGGGAGTTAAATTTGTTCATAAGTCTCCGATTGGCACACCAACGCAACAATCAAGGTCAGCAGGAAGATTGCAGAGCACAGACCCAGGGGGCAGCTGCACAGCGCATGGAGCTGGTTTGAGGAGGGTTGAGACCGCCACGGGCTCAGTGCCCCAGCCCCTTTGCCACCATCATGTCCACACACCTTAAAATCGCCACCTGGAATGTGAGGGGTTTGGGTACCTACTTACGCCGGAACAGAATAAAATCCTACCTACACAGAAAAAAGATAGAGGTGGCCCTATTACAAGAAACCCACTTAACCAAGGAATCCATGGCGGCACTTGAATCATACTGGGGCGGACAGGGGTTCGGGTCCACATACTCCAAATTCGCCAGAGGGGTGTTCACCTGGATCAGTCCCCACATCCCCTTCCAGCTCACCAAGGCTGAACTGGACCCTGATGGAAGGTATGTTATACTCTTGGGCCACATTGAACAAACAGAGATATGCATTGTAAATTCATACCTCCCCAACAACAACATCCCCGCGCACCTCACTATGCTATGCACAAAGATTGCGCCCTATAGAGATGCATTCCTTATCTGGGGAGGCGACTTTAATTGCGTCAGCGACCCTGTGCTTGACAGGTCGGCCCCCCCCCCTTGGCGGGCCCCTCAACCGCTACCACCGCCATGAACGCCACGCTACACCAACTAGACCTGGTTGACATCTGGCGGGAACAACACCCCGGGGATCGGGGCTATTCCTTCTACTCCTCGCCACATAACCTTCACACCAGAATCGACTATCTCTTCACCGGCAGAGAGAGATTCCCCCAGATTGACTCCTCTAACTACCTGGGTCGCACCATCTCCGACCACTCTCCCCTGGTAATTGAATGGAATATCACTGGACCCAGATCTCCCATACCTACATGGAGGATGCCCACCGAGGCACTTAAAGATCCGGAGTTCAAGGAAAGCCTCAGAGAATCTCTAGAGAACTACATCAGTGAGAATAAAGACAGTGTTGACCACCTAAGCACGGTCTGGGATGCCCTCAAAGTGGTTGTAAGGGGAGAGATCATAGCAAAGGCTGGAGGCATGAGGAAACACCTCAGAACCGAACTTGAATTATTAGAAACTGAAATTGAACAGCTAGAATCCAACACCCTGGACTCCCATCCACAGGAGGACAAGCTGGCCAGTGCTAGGGCCGCCTGTAAGGAAGCTTGGGACAGGCTGGCCAAATTTGATTACATCACCAGAACCAACAAAGCGCATGCCCATGCCGACAAGCCGGGTAGGCTACTCGCCTGGCTGTGTAAGAAAGAACACCCTAAGTACTCGACCACAGCCCTAAGAGATGCCGATGGCAAGCCACAACGTTCCCAACAGGGAATTAACGACACCTTCGGGCAGTTCTACACCCGACTATACTCCCACACTGATATGGTGCCCCCCGAGGAAATCGCAAACACCCTGGATGAAATTGGTCTGCCCCTACTCCCGCTGCCACATAAGGAGGCTCTGGATGCTGATATCAACATAGATGACATAAAAGACGCCATCAAGTCTCTGGCTACCTGCAAAGCTCCGGGTAGCGACGGGCTACCCGCCGAATTTTACAAAACCTACGAGCCAGAACTGTCCCCGCTGCTACACGAGGTGTTCTTAGAAGCTTATGAGTCGGGCATCCTGCCTGGGAGCATGCGCGAGACTTTGGTGGTTCCGCTCCTCAAGCCTGGTAAGCCTGCAAATGACTGATTCCTATCGCCCTCTCGCCATGCTCAATTATGATGTTAAAATCCTCACAACCATTCTGGCTAAGCGGCTGTCCAGGGTGATTGGAGAGGTGGTACACCCCGACCAGAGTGGCTTTGTGCCGGGCCGAAACACCACTGCCAACCTGCGCAGATTACAACACGTATTATCACATCCCACTCACACAGGGAAATCCCACGCTTTGCTCTCTTTGGACGCCATCAAAGCGTTCGATTCAATTTTTTGGGAGTGGTTGATTGCGGTACTTAGGGAGTTTGGTTTCGGTGAGCGATTCATTCGATGGATCACAGTTCTCTACACCAAACCGCGAGCACGGGTGAAAACTGGTCGGCTCATCTCCACGGCATGGGATATACAAAGGGGCACAAGGCAGGGCTGTCCGCTCTCCCCCATGCTATATATAATCGGGCTTGAACCCATTGCTATTTACTTTAGGAAACAATTCTTTGATGCTGGTATAAGGATTGACGGGGTGGACCACATAATTTCCCTATATGCGGATGATGTTCTCCTTTATGTGAGGGACCCGCAGCTGAATGTCCCAACCATGTTGGAGGTCCTCGGCAACTTTGCCAAGGTATCAGGAATACACTTCAGCAAACACAAGTCTTGCCTGTTTCCGTTGGGCACCCTCCGGAATACACATGTTGCTGAACTCCCCTCCCTGGGTATAGGCTGGTGTCCCACCACTTTCCGCTATCTGGGCATCAATATTTATCACACGCCTGAACTCATGCACGCCAACAACACGGTAGCGGCGCTGCCTCCCTTGCGCAAGTCAATTGGGTTCTGGGCTCACCTCCCCCTATCCATGATGGGCAGGCCTGCCATCATTAAGATGATTGTTCTCCCCAGATTCCTCTACGGGTTCCAAAACATTTTTTACTACATCAGAACTCCCTTCTTCCGTCTTCTAGGAAAGATACTTAAAGACTTCCTGTGGGGCACTAGTAGGCACAAATTTGCATTATCCACGCTGACCCTCCCTTACGAGCAAGGAGGCATTCGGCTCCCTGATCTGGAACGTTATTACCTGGCTGCCCAACTAAGCTTCGTGGCCAAATGGCTAGATGACGATGTTACCTCCGAAACACTGCTTTTACAACACCCGATTGCTCCATTCCGATTAAACGAACTCATTTGGGCCCCTCAACGTCTTGTAGATGGGATTCCTTTCTTAGCTACCCTGGGCCGTCAGGTATGGCAAAGGGTTAAAAGTCTTCTTCACTTGAAACACCGATATAACCCGGACAAACCGCTCTTAGCCGACCTATGCCAGAACTCGGTGGACCTTGCCTCCATTCGACACTGGGAAAGGATGGGAGTATACACTTGGGGGGATCTATACAATGAGGGCACTTTCCGGGATTTCTCCTCCTTGCAATCTGACGATGGCGTCCCGGCTGGTCAATTCCTCTGGTACATAAAGATACGTAAATTGGCTAAGACTAAATGGGACACGTGGCCTGAGGAGCCTGAAACTGACCCCTTCATAACACACCTATATGGCCTGAGGGATGGATGGAGGCCTGTCTCCCGTATATATAGTCACCTAATTGACAGGCCCAACCCCCGTAGTCAAGATCTCAAAACCAAATGGGAGAGAGACCTAGGTCACGAACTGTCCGAAGCCGAATGTGGCAGAGCACTAGCGTTCCCTAATGCGGTATCCAGAAATTCCAGATTCAAATTGATACAACTCAACATGCTATACAGAACATACTTGACACCGCTTAGAATAGCCAAAATATATCATCTACCCCAACATAACTGCCCATGGTGTGGCAAAGACGGAGCAAATCTTTTACACATGTTCTGGGGATGTGTCAAGGTCCGTCGACTTTGGGCGGGAGTGGAACTCCTATGTAGCGAGGCAGGCATGACCAGATATGAATGGACCCCGAAAGAGTGCCTTCTTGGAACGTATCCCAGACTGGCCAAGTTCAAACACTCAGTCAAGCTTATGGACCTGGTATGCATTCTGGTCAAAAGGACCATTGCTATGGCCTGGAAGCGACCTGGAGGCCCACAATACCAGGTATGGCACAACGAACTGGAGCGCTGGATAGAGGCAGAAACCTCAGCTTGGGAGAACGGCCTCACCACATCCCCTGAAGACACGAGCTTGGGACTTGCTGCCTGGAAAACTCTTACCTGGGCCTTACTTAACCCCTCTAACGATGATAAACCCCCTTGAGCAACTAGCCCCTGTTGACACAAGATATCTGGTAAATAATACTGGCACAGCTCCTAACCTGTGCTCACTTGCTGCTCGACCCCCCCATGTTGCTTACATCATTGACCATATGGAGACTTGTTAATGTTGTTATCGTTTTGTTTTTTCCGTTTAATCATTAATGCACAAGTGGCCTATTTTGATTACTCCTGATTATTACCATTGTGATTGCTTGACTCAATGATTCAACTGTTTTAATACATAAATCCCAATAAAGAAATTTGAAAATAAATCAAGGATATATTAATGAAAACAGTAAAACTTACTGCAGTGGCGATTAATATTCTTTAAATTCATTTGGTTGCTAATGACAGAATTGCTCAACCAGTTTTCCCAGACAAAGAGAACTTGCTACCTGTTGGACTGGAGGTTCCCCCGGGTGAGAATCCTGTCCTTATTACACAAACGCCAAACAGTCTGTTCGTTCTGGCCAAGCAAGAATTCTAATTAAGTGCTTCTCCTGGCTTTTTCGATTCCCCAGAGCCTGAGTGAATTAATGCTCTGGTGGAGTCCGAGAGCCCTTTGAAAAAAGAGGCTCAGGAATGTTTACCACAAGAGGGATACAAAAGCAAACCTAACAAAAAAAAACAATAAAAAGAGCAAAGAAAAAACGAAAATATGCCAGCGGCTAAGGACAGGAGCTCCTCTAACAGGTTTACATCAACTGCCAGTGACTGACAGCATTATTGACTTGGGATAAATCTGAGGAGGGAAGAGACTGGATTCATCTATCTATTTGCCCTCAAATACATGGAGATCACCACAGTGTAACAAACACTGTGGCGACCGGTACTGATCCATGTTTGCCAACCGTAACCGGGTCACAGAGGGAATTGAATATGCCTACGAGTCTTCCCAATTTGGATACCCCGACTATCTTGAAACACTCAAGGGGCCAACATTTTTGGAACTGCCCACAAAATTCAAATAAGGCACAGACTATAGTTAAAGAATCATTATAATTTTGACTCCGGGAGCAGACTGCTCTCAGCTCTGTCCTGGCCTTCCTGGGCTTCAAAGTTGGTCGTCCTGGATGGCTGCAGTTCTGGCATGCAGTGCTTCTTTGGTCTTTTGTGCGTAAGCAGGACCACGCCTCCACAGAAGTCTATAACACTTCAGTTCATTCTTAGTATTTTTTTCATTGATCTTGGTTATATCCAAAAACCTGGAAGGCAGCACTTATATATTCAAAAACATTGGAATCCTAATGGACAACGCACTAACACTAGAACCACAAGTAAACACAATAATCAAGAAATGCTTCTTCCTCCTACACTCAATAAAAACAATCCAACCGTTCCCGTCATTCACCCATAAAACAATGACAATCACCCTCATGTCAAGAATGGATTGTCAACAGCCTCTACCTCAGAATGCCGGAACGCTTGCTAAAGAAACTGCAACGTATCCAAAACGCAGCAGCCAGACTTCTCCTTAAACTATCACAAAGAGACCACATCACCCCAGCTGTAAAAATGTTACACTGGCTTCCCAGTTCAAAACAATGTGCATAACGCACAGAGCAGTCCGCGGCCAAGTAGCAGAATGCCTACAAAAGAAAATAACCATTTACCAACCGACAAGACATCTGCCTGCAACCAAAACCATACACAAGAGAAAAACTTGGGGGCTTCTCTTTCTCTCACCTGACAGCAAAAACTTTGAACACCCTCACAATAGAAATACAAAATACAAAAATGACCACCTTAAATTCAGCAAACTACTCAAAACCTGGCTCTTCAACTCAGAACCAGATGGAACAAAAATAAAAAATGTGATTCAACCACCCCCCCAAAGCCCTAGAACAGGGTCTGTAGCTGGAGACATAGGAGCATTAATCACCAAGTAGCACGCGACAGAACAGGGAGCGCTTAGAATTTGCAGGGAGCGGGACCGCACCCTAGGAGCTAAGTGAGGTGATGCCAGGTAGAGCCTGCTTACGACCAAATAGCAACCCACAACCTTAACAATCTCAACCCGCATGGTGCCGACGGGGAGTAGTCGCCATTATACCCTCTAAACAGTTTGTACCCACTGTGATATGTCAACACCACCTCATGTACTTCACTATGTCAGCTTCCTATCCGTGCCTATCACCCATAGTCAGTATTTAGCTCATTTGTACAAGGTAGCCATCTTGAAATCAGCCTCATTGTGTGAGGTGACCACACTCTACATCATGCCAATTGTGTTATCTCAGCCACAGTTTGCATTTGAGCTAGTAGGAATGGGATAGAATTGCGTATATAAACATACATCACATCACATCTAGACATAATTGTGGAGAAAAGCTTACGTCATATCTAGACAGAACTGTGAAGATAACCATGCGTCTCATTGAGAGAGGGATGCCAGTAACCAACCGTACAAAAAAAAATCTCACCCTTCTAAATCCACCTCTCAAACTCAGACTAAATACAACCATACCTCTTAAAAGCACACCAAACTGCATGCACTTCACTACACTGCAATAACAAAACAAACCACACATAGCCCTGCACAACAGCACAGGACGGCCGCTGACCAAAAAGCACACCTAAGCTCTGCGAACAGTGTTAACCGAACTGAAGCTTCCAATAGGACATCATAGCTCTCTTGCTCTCTCCCCCACTCTGTCCTACTAACTTACCCTACCCGCTCTCCTTTCAGATCCGCCAGAGCGCCAGGGGACCACTCTGGTGGTGATAGTGCGCAGTATAAATATCCTTTAACTTAACAGGCTGGGTCCCACCTCGTCCCAGTACTTGGATGAACTATATTTCGGATGTTGTTCTTCGTCTTAGTACTTTCCAGGACCTTGAGGTAGTCTACAACAGTACAAAGGCCTAGTCTCTTCAAAGAGTATAGCAGAAGGAGAGATTAGTGTGTGTGAGGGCCTGATGTTATCACAAGTGCTAGACCCTAGATGTCGTCCACCCGGGGGGCTGGATGGGGAAGAGTCCCTCCTAATGAGATCCTCCCTCAGTATACCACCCCCAGAGGGAGTATCGGGTAGCAGCCTCACCTCTCTGGCCTCCTGGAAACGAGCTACCCCTCGGGGTGAAGTGACAACATGTAGTGAATTATCACTATCCTCTGGGCTTCCTGATATGCTATGCACCAGTTAAAGACATCTCCCCCGTAATTAACCAGTTTCCTTTCCTACGCTGCATTTTATCAAGTTAAAACAAGGCCAGAGAAGATAGTGAAGTTTTCTACAAGAGGAACATGGGTTCTAAAATAGGATGAGTGTGCCTGGCAGTCTAACAGATAAGGAAGCTCTCAAGGGGTAGTTGAAGCAGGGCGAGAACGGGTAAGGCAAGCATACACGCCCAGGTCAATACGATGCTGCAGGCGGCCTCAGGTGCGACCTCCCTCAAGTGGAGTGTATTTTACAACTCTTGGGCTCACATGCTTGATCATCTTCTTGCAGCTGTGCTAGATTTCATATTGCTCATAATGGTCCGTTCTATAATATTATAATTGGAAGCTTGTTCAGAGCATGTGCTCCTAAAAAGGTTTACAACCTAATCTCCCCCCACCCCCTGTTCCGCTGGGTCAGAAAAATGCTTATTCAGACAATGGCAAACATATATACATAGGCAATATGACTTAGGATTTTTTGAAGGCTCGGTCTGAACTGCTCGTGTTGGGTAATTGAAAGTATTCACTCAGGGTAAAGATGTGCAAGTTCAAATCGATGAAAGCTTGGTCATGGAACATTTTGGTCCTAGTTCCAATACTTCTATGGTTATTACTGGCAAATCTGTGCTCATGTATGAGAGGCATGAATTGCACAGGGTTGTGCTTTGCAGAATGCATTAACGCTGCGACTTCTGTTCTTGCATCTTCAGGTTCTGGGGCAACTGCCCAACAGCTGCTATCCTTTTCCATCCTAGGTTCTGAAGATTGCTAGTCCAGCTTACTACCATAATTAATAACAGAGGTTACCTGAAAGTAAATTGCTAGAATGAAGGTCCAACATTGCCTGCCTAAAGGAGACTCAGGGCAGACTGTTGCCGCATTTAGTCAAGATGGTGCCTGCATCGATTTTTCAACACTACTGCTGATAAGAAATGGGGAGTGGCCATTTTGATTGAAGATAGACTTCATTTTAAGAAACTATGATATTATCAGGATAGAGTACTAGAAATTAATCTTCAATGTGTGAACCAAATCAAAAGTGAAACCTCTGTTCCAAAATGTTCAGCAAATTATTTAAGTTCAAAAAGGAGACTAAATTATAGATGGGGGCTTCAATATAGCACTTCAGCCAGACATAGGCAATTTGCATTTGACCAATTCTCATACTGCAAATTCTCATCGTCTCTTCAAGAAGCCACTTATGACATAAGCTTGGTTGACATCTGGCGGCAGCTCAATCCCACTGTATTGGGCTACACCCACATTTTGCATGTACACCAGATTTTCTGCCTTATCGACAATTTTTGGATATTGCAATAACTCTTACCTTTTATATTATCCTCCTCAAATTAACTCGAATCAGACATTGATCTTCAACCAGTCATGTTATCCCTCAGCATGAGAGGACCCTATACCCACAAAAACTTCCATTGGCACAAACCATTCTATTCTTTGAGATGGTTATCATGGCTTCTCTGGGCTCTGAAATTATGCAATATTTTAACAAGAACACGTGTAGCGTCTTCTTTTGAAAGCCTTTGGAAAGCATTGAAGCCCACTATCGAGTGGGAATCAATTAACCTGGTCTCATATAGGAAAAAAAAAGACATCACAGATCAGCAAATTGAGAAACTGGTTTTAGCCTTGGAATTCCAATACAAAGCCAATACAACCTGGAAAATGGACAGATTTACAAACTACCAGAAAAGCAAGGAAAGCCTTTTGTGCACCAGAGTTCTCATTCAGACTTCTGAAAAACAAGAAATCCTATTTTAGCACCTCAAATAAAACTGCTAGACTCCTAGCAGACAAATAAAAAATGCACCAAACCAAAAACACAATAGATAAGCTCCAAAGTAACGGTGACCAACTGCATCATTCAGACCCTGCCAACCTAAAGATACTTTCCCAATATCATTCTACTCCAGAGGCGTTCCTGCAGAATTCCTATTAACAGACTATTATAGCTCGGGATTCCCTGACTTTGGAAGTTACTATAACTCCTGATAAGGTGATGTTCGCGACAAAAAAATCTCCTTATTAATAGAACACCTGAGCCAGATGGGTTTCCAGCTGTCTTTTATTAAATATTTCCAACACTCCTTATCCCCACATTGGGTCTCGCGCTCTCTAACAACTTCCTAAACACCAGGGCAACAACTCAGTCAATTGGCGAGAGGATTCTTACATTCCTAGCAAAACCAGACAGAGCACACATTATGAATCCTATAGCCCTATTGTTATCCTAAACTACGAAGACAGACTATTTTCCAAGATCTTAATAAATGGTTTGGTAGCAACCCTTCCATATTTAATGCACTCTGATCAAACCAGGTTTATCCCAGGTCGCCAGACTTCCAGTAAGGTCCGCAGAGTGATAATTATAGATCATGGTAAATGACAATTTTTAACAACTTTTTGCCCATTCTATGGAGCCACTAGTGTCATCTAAAGTGAGTACGCTTGAATGAAGCCATTCAGAGAGAACCTTGGTTACTCGCAACATAAAATTGCCTCACAAGCCAGGACAACCTACTCTTTATGCATAATTCCATTTGTATTCATATTTATCCCCTCTGCATGATCTCTTACTTCAAGATGAAATTACATAAAATCACAACAGTGGCTACCATGCAACTCCTATAAACTTCCAGTGGAAAACGGATACAATTAAATATATAGGGGTTATCATTTGAAAATTCACTTTTTTATTTTTAGACAACAAAGCAAAGCTTTTATTAAAGAGGCAATGTGACCTTTCGAAATGAACTAAACAGGAAGCAATTAAAATGACCCTTCTTTCAAGGTTTTTATACACACATCAGACCCCCCCACCCCTCCAAAGGTAATTCCAGAAAAGACCATATATGAAATACAAACACATACTACATTTGTTTTTTTCTGAAGAACCCTTTAGAGTTCCATGCAGCACAATGCTTTCATTCAAACCCAACAGGTCGTCTTGGGAGTCCCAGACTTAAATGCTCAGATGTTTGCTGCCAAGCTGGCTACAGCAGTAGAATGGAATCTTAACGCAAGCACTAAACGCTGCCTAGAATTAGAACACATGCTGGCATGCAAATTGAATAAATGGTGCTGGCACCCCAGTTATATGCTGATCGAGTGGTTATTTGCTCCCATCTACAAACATCACCTTGCACTATTGGGCCCACAAAGCAAAGAAATATGGCCCAATCTTCTTACCTTCGCACCTCACCCCGGTATTGGGAAACTTGGCTTTCTCTCTTGGGCTACTGCCTGTACAATTCTTAAAATGGATAATGTGCTGCTTGGAAACATTGGGACAGCTTTATGAAGAAGGGATCCCCCTCTAGACTTTAAAAGGTTGTAAGCAAGCTTTTTTCGTTCCCGAATCAACTAGATTCACTTACATGGAAAGCAGAAAATGGATCACTAATCCAAATGTCAAAGGAGCAGAGAGGTGGGAAGGAAAGAGACCATCACATTTGAGGATTTAATCATAGGAGACCCCCCAAATTGAAAGATTTCTTCTTTCTACGCCATTCTAAATGCCACTCACAATAAGTCGTTGTTAGGCAGAAACCTGTGTAGTTCCCTTAGGGAACACTGCAAAAGATTTAGGACTACAGGTGTTAGCAGTAAACCCACTTGGTAGCAGTCTGTACCACCCAGATTTACCTGGTAGCTGTGGCTGAGCAGTCAGACTTCTCTCAAGAAGAGTTAGGCAGTATGCAAAGTATACACAATAGGCACTCAGACACACCAATACAAGAAAACACTGACCAGAGCTTTGGTATCAAAGTATATAATTATTTATTTAAAAACACACTGTTTGAAACACTCCAGCACTCTTATTGTAAAATATTCTAAACACAGTTACTATTGTAATATATACACCTCTTTTTCCTCATCAGATCAGTCTTAGTAAAACACCACTTATTTTCATACAGAGGTGAGCGCTTTACTAGATGGCACTCCAATAAGTTTGTGAAGAAGGGAGGGAAAAAGACAGAATATGGAAAGGTACACCACTCTAAGATTCAGGAACACTGTTAGCAAGGCAGAAGAGCAAAAGTCACTGGTGAGCCGAAGTCCAAAGGCTGGGCCCCCTCTTAGAGAGAGCAGAGCACAAATGCGCCCCAGATCACACAGTTACACTAGGCTTAGAAAGTCTTGCAGAGAGTTCAAAAAGAGTTTAGAGAGGCTCAGGAAAGTTTAGCCAGGGTGTCCCAGGCCAATCCAGGTTGGAAATCCGGGGGCTAAATCTACCCCGTACAGTCGGTGGCAAGGGAAGCCAGGCGGGACACGGTACATAAGTGGGAAGGATCCTCCAGCGGTGGCAGTTGTTCCTGGCAGTGGGTGCAAATCGCGTCGTCATCCAGAGGAAGAGAAGATCTCGACTTGGAGGAAAGATGAAGGTCGTTGCACTGCCAGGGAAGAAACCAGCCGTGGAGTTTTCCGGTTAAAGGTGGTACCTTTTTTTCACGGTCGTGGTAAAACGTGGTATCCCGGTTGCCGGGGTGCTTGGCACAGGCAAGGCAGCCACGAGGTACGTCGGGAAGGCGAAAAGACGGTGAAACTGGTTATCCCCACCAGTCAAAGGAAGAAGACTCTCCGGCGGGAGATCTCCTCTGTCGTTGGGAAAGTGGTGAGACGGTCCAGCAGGGCTCCACCGGTGGTGTCGTCGTGGCAGGTCGGCTCAGCTTCACCCTCGTCGGATTCTTAGGTCCTGTGGCGACTTCTGAAGTTACAGTCCCCAAAGCCCTGCCTTTATGCAGAAAACCCCCACTCAGCCTAGCTGTCACTCAAACATGCTAAGTGGTGAGCCGGCCGGCTCACCACTTAGGCCAATCAGGATGGAGTGCGACTTGAGTTGCCTAAATCCCCCTTCACCCCTCCTAAGTACCCCAGACAGAGTGGCACCACTTTGGAGGGCTTCTGTGGAGAAGCCCGCCAAAAAGTGGAACAAAGGGCTCGACTTGGGTTGGAGTCACAGAAGAGAACACAAACGCCATTTTAGAATAAAGTTTTGGCAAAAAAATACCAACCAGAGAATTAATATTCATTAAATAAACCGGCGGTATGTTCGAGGCTACCGTAAATAATTAAATAAAGATAGTAGCCTAAAACAATGGGAAATCCCATAGGAAAATATTTGCGGTTGAATATAAAAAGTAGTATCCACTGCCACCAGCCAAAACTCGATCAGGGGGGACGGAGACGTGCCCCCTCGACTAACAGACCCCGGGGCAATTGAATTTCCCCAGCCAGTACGTCCACAATATGATGGTTTGTACTGGTTCTGTTCAGAATTTAAGACTAGTAAAGTCAATGGTGACTTTACATGCCCTGGGAGACAGTAGTCAGTCACTATGGTCACTATGACACCCCTGTGTTACTGCACTGAGGGTGCTGTGTAACACATCACAAAAACACATGAAGCCCTATTGGGTAAAAGACCCCATAGCCCATTAAACACATCTAGATTCAAAGAAACACACTCGAATCATGCCCAAGAGTGAGGGTAAAAGAGTCTCACTCTTGGCAGGAGAAAAAAATAAACCCCAAAAATCCAGCAAAGCTGCTGGGGGACTCACTAGGTTAGGAAATTCAGCCTAAACAGAGAATTCTCCCTAACAGTCATCTCATTCATACATGCCTCAGTAGGAGGTCGACCCAAGTATCTCAATTGATGACCTTACTTGGCTTGCAGATATTGTCCTAGTGTCAAGGTGAAAAGAAGGCTACACAATACTTTGATGCCATCTCACTTCCTTGCCTCAGAGTAAGATGTTCTCCACAGCTCCTACTCTTTGTTGGCACTGCTTGTGTCAGGCTCCCACTGAGCATTCAAGCTAAGAGAAGGGTCTTGGTACACAAGGGATGTGTGAGGCGCAGGAGAGGTGCAGGGGTCAAAGTCTGTTTTTGAGTATAAGGTGATTTTTAAACATTCTTTTTTTCCTTCACATTAGCTATGTAGGAGAATGGTGTAGTCCCTGCCCAAGATGGTGGGGATGACTGTCAGTGTTGATAGGAATGACAGAGTTTGGAATCTTATAAAAGATTCTAAACTGCCTGTCATTCAAGCCTTGAACAGAGAAGGTCACAGCTACCAAAGATCCAGAGAAATATAGAGGAAAATATCAAGGAAAGTCATCTTTAGGAGAGGGCAATGCAGAAGAAGTTAAGCAGGGCATGTCGGAAGACTTCGGAGGGTTCCAGCAAGACAGAGAAGTTCTGGAATTCATTCAATTGTTTGTAGTTGAAAAAGTTAACAAAGCTAGTTGCTTGGTAATACAGAGCGTTTAAAAAAAAAAAAAAAGTGTTAGTGTTGCAAACCTTTCACATTAGGAACTTAGTGGAGATTATCTGTAAATATGTATTTTCTTGCAAAGCATTGGAGGCGGTGCATGGGCTACCATACTCAAACATCCTTCCCCTGCGCGCAGCGAGGAGTTCGGAAGCTCAAGCAACCAAAGCCGCCCTGCACGCAATGTCCCCGGAAATGCTGCGTCCATTTCTGTGTAAAGGACACATTGACGTGCGCACAGTTCCAAAAGCCCCGAAAGAAGCACTAGTGGCAAGCACACAACACACCCAGCGGCATGGAAAGCACTGTCTCTTCAGGAGAGGCAACCTGCGCATGCATTGGGGTGACAAGTAGCGCGGTAAGCGACGGTCACGCAGAACAGCGCTAGCAGATTCCTTAAAAGTAATACAAGGTTCATAAAGGGAACTTTAATCTCGAACTGTGCAAGAGTCAGAAAAGGCAGAACGTAAAAAGATTCTAGCAGGTGAAAAAAACAGAATTGTGGAGGAGCACAAAATTTACAAAGGATCCTTCTAGCAGCTAGGTAACCAAGAGTACTATTAAATATCATATTGGGAGGCCATAGACATTAGAAATCATTGTACTAACCAATGTATTTATTTTTAGGTCTGTCCCGGTCTTAAGTCTGTGTCCGGGAATCTTCAGGGCAGCAAGCAGAGATCTGACCTTTTTTATTTTATCCACTTCCCCCCCCTTTCACACCAGGATTGCCAATTCTGCAATTAGTAAACCAAGGCTTGTAGAAAAAGCGAGTCCAAGTGGTCTGGAGGATTCATAGTCTACTCCTGCAGGACTGATGAGCTGTGACCTTACAGCTCACTAGCCCATGGTACACTATCTCACATTGTGGCATTGTAGAAAGGACAATTGACATTTTATCTCACTTTAAATTGATCACAGGCATTGATGTTTCATATGACCCCTGTAGGCATTCATTTAGGACTGGAAGTCTCATGGGCACTATCGGATTATGCAACAATTGCTTTAAATTGCTTACTGAGACGAATCTGGTGATCTTGTTGTGATACTTCAGATATGTGTTACTATAAAAATGAGGTCTCAGCTGTCTTCTTCACCACTTCCATTCTTCAAGACATAGTTCGTGACAGCGAGGGAAAAAAAACAAACAGGTAAGTTTTTATTGTGTAGAATGTTCATTTAATTATTTCCTTCCCTATTGTCTTTATTCCAGACTTTGTACTCTCTTTAGTTCTTCTTTTATCAGTCTTTCATCTGTCTTTCATCTGTCTTTTCTGCTCTCAGCTGCCTTTAAGCTTGTTGTTCGTCTCTCCACGCCTTAAATTACCTTGTTAAGGAAATTAGTTTTCACCTCTATACTGCTACACTGAGTTCAAATGAGATAGTACTCTTTCATTAACGCCGTTGGTTTAGGAACGGCTCTGTTGTTAAACAGTCTGCAATATCAGCTGACTCGGCGTGTTTGACAGCTTTTACTGCGTTCCCCTTCTTTGAAACTCCCCTCTCACTCTTTGGTGCTCCGGCCCTACGTTCACTTTTGAGCGGCCGTTCCTCCCCTCATACGTGGCTTCGCCTCTTCGGTCCAACACAAACTTTAGTTCGCTACAATCAGTCTCTCATGCTCCTCTTTCGGTAAGAGTTCATTTAACCGGCTCTCTCCCCCTCCGGTATTGTATCTCAAACTGGTTCTCCTCTTTTCACTCAAGCCACATATACATTACAGTTTTCGGGATGCGTGTGACTCGTCTCCTTTACAACGCAGACGGCAGTCAGTGATTCGGCTCCGCCCCTCTGCCGTTTCTCTGCGACTAACCTGCCGAGCTTGCACTTCTTCTCCTCCAGTTCGGGTAGCCGACTTCGGTCTCCCCTTTCAGGACGCTCCTCTCCTAAGTGACGAAGCGTCACGCGCCATCTCTTTATCTGCTGCCATACGAGCAACAACGGTCGCTGTCTTACTCACTATGTTCGAGCGCAACGGCGCTGCTCCGCTTATTTAATCTCGACGACTTCAGTCGTCATTTCTTTACCGAAAAACCCCAACAGCTGAAGTCTGCGCAACGGCGTAGGCTTAGTCCAGCAAACCCCTATACTCTTCCCAGCTGTTCCTCAATACGCCCAGCTGTAACTGTTGGGATCGACCTCCCCCTCGTCAGCCCTTTGTTTCCTAGGATACTACAAACAGATCTGATTAGAGGAAAGTCCATACAGGTGTTACTTCCTGTATCTATATCCAGGCTCTAATAGGGCTTTCCCACTGTACAGAAGCATATGTAGAGGCATGGACAAACCAGCACATTGTCACATACTCCTGCAGGACTGATGAGCTGTGACCTTACACCTCACTAGCCCATGGTACACTATCTCACATATTGTGGCATTGTAGAAAGGACAATTGACATTTTATCTCACTTTAAATTGATCACAGGCATTGATGTTTCATATGACCCCCGTAGGCATTCATTTAGGACTGGAAGTCTCATGGGCACTATAGGATTATCCAACAATTGCTTTAAATTGCTTACTGAGACAAATCTGGTGAACTTGTCCTGTAACTTGAGGTTCTCATTGCTCTCAAATAGGACCGAGCTAATCTGCGTTTAAGTCAGTCTAGATTTTCATTGTACATGTTTTCAGCTCATCACTCATTGAAAAGTGCAACATATAAATCAAACAAATAAGCTCCCATTAACACGTACATTAATGCTTGTCCGGTACTGCGTGAGAGAGGTCTCATTGCTGTCTGGATTAAAACTGATCTGGAAATCTTGACCATTGGCATTTTCTGCAGTTGAAGGAATCAGTTTTAGTTTCCGGGCCATTTTATGATACTCTATCAGGTGGGCTTCGATCTGCAGAGGAAAGATCACATTTAACAAGGTGTTAACACAATCAGAAAAGCAGTAAACCTATTAGCATAACAAGCCTATAGCTACTAAAATACATGATTATCTTAGAAGCATATGCTCACTTGACACCTTATTTTTTATCTTCTATATCGCTCCTCAAAACTAGCTTGTTCCACTGCTTCAACTCTTGCAATAATTGCAGCAACGTCTTGAAGTGGTCATCGGGTCATTCAAGTGTGCCATATAAAAGTAACCACTTCACCCGATCCAGTACTTGAGCAATATGTCAATTAAAATGAATCTACATATTCATCACTCTGTGACCAAGTCTGTCACCATCATCAAAATAAGTGTATTCAAATAAAATTAAACTATGCATATTTTAAAATTATACTAAATTCACCATATGAAGTTATCATACAAAAAAGTTCAAAATTAACAAATCTTCATTGCATATGCCATAATTTCAAAATTGTTCTGTAGTTTCCATTGTAAACATTGTATGCCAGTCTACAATCCAGCAGAGATACATTCCTAAACACAGGAACAATAAATCTCTGTAGTGCTCTTTAAAGTGCAAAATAAGAGAACATGCAGACTAGATAGATCTGCGTGAGACTCCATCACATTTGTATCTAGAATAGTATTCACTAACAGCCTTTGAACCAATATTATCTGCTGGAATGTGATAAAAATCACATTTTTGTGATGAATGTTCTTAATCTGTGATTAGTTGTAATATTTAGGATCAATATTTTCAATGGTTGGAATACATCATTCATATAGTATGTTCTTACTGTAATTTAAACTGCATAACACTTGTTACAGACTGATCATATCTATAAATTGTTTTTTTCAAGACTTGTATGCTTTCGAAATGTCATACTTATTACAGTAAATTCTCTCCAGCACCACGGACATTACCCAGTTTATTACCTTTATAACACTTGTGTCGGTACATTTTGCTAAAGTACACTTAGGGTTGGATTCTAAAACTTATCTCTTGGTTTCAGAGCCCTAACATCTAATATAGGCCTGTCCTACCCAAGTTTAGTAGAATGGCAGAGCAGCCAGGCTTTGTGAGCTGTGAGGAATGTGAGCTGTGAATCAGTACAAAGAAAATCAGAAGATGCATAGGTCCAAAGAAAGGTTATATCAAAATAAATATATATTTTTTTGTATACCTACAAGGCAATGGGTATCAGTCGAAATGCAGTATCAACTAATAACATTAAACGCACACCAGGATAATAGGAATAAAGCAGGTGGGTAAATCACAATATACTCTTGCAACCAGTCATGAATGACTTCACTAGGTAAGAAAGCATTCTTGGAATAACTCAGCAATACTTTGTTGTAGGTAGTTCAAGAATGGTAGAAACCAACATTAGCAAGTACTGTACCAATTCTTCTTAGGAACTTGTGAGGCTTAAACAGTTTTTCCCTAACTAGAATAGAGTTCTTCAGTTCCGGTTTTGGAGGGAAACCAGCGCTGCCAAAGTCAATAGGAATGGAAGGTTTTCTGTTGGGGAACACGCAATGCCAAAGTCAATGGGTATGCAGAAGTTCTGATGAAAATGTTCTCTTTACAGGTAAGTAACAAACTAGTTAAATTCAAAAAGGACAAAGGGACTTCTGGGAATTCTCCCTGTAGGCTCACGAGCTGTGGGGTGTGGGTCGACTGAATTTGGGAGCTCACCCAACTAGCAGAAACATCACTTCAAAAAAATGGCTCAAGTTAAGTTTACGAACGAAGGACTCAGGCTTGGGCCCTGCATCAGTAGTAAAGAGAGGGACTTGCTAGCAGAGGATTTTTCGTACTCCTGCGTCGTTGGGGTTTTTGCACCTTTTTATCAGCACCAGGAGCGAATGAATGATCACTGCTGGTTGGAATCCTCAGGTTTACTCGGTCCTGCACTCTGGCGAGGGCACTCTGAGGAGAGGGTTCTTGCTTCTGGCGGTTCACACGGATGCCACTGAAGATGCAGGGAGATTCGATGACGGTCAAGACTAAGCACTGCAAGATGGTTGTGGTATCCCGGGTATTGGGGTTGTGCAGCCCAGGAAGGTCGCAGGACGTCGGGGACGGCTCAAATTGAAGGTGGTTGTGAGGCTGGTTATGCCCAACAGAGGAAGTCGCCCTTGCTGGAGCTTCCCTGTTCATCTAAAAATGGGGTGCGGGCAGCAGCAGTGCTTCAGCAGGTGTTGGAGGTGCTGCAGGCAACTCTGGTCGTCGTCTTCGGAGCTTCAGTTGCAGTGGAGCTTAGCCCTCTGTCCCAAAAGCCTCACCTTTTATGCAGGAACCCATTCAATCGGTCCCATGCAGCTGCCAATCACCAGGGGATGTCTGTCTTTGCAGGACAGCCAGCCTCCCAGTTAAAACTGGTTCCAGCGAGGCATACCCTCAGACAAAGGCCAGCAACGTTTTGGGATCCTCCCTCACTTCCTGCCTCAGCAGACACACTGGAGCCCTGGCGGGCTTCACAAAGGAATCCCACAAAAGGCAAAACTCAAAGAAGACCCAGCCCCACCTGGAATGGTAGAAGGGCCAAGAAGGAACACACAAACGGAAAATGGCAAGAAAAGACAGGGGGTATTTTGGGAAAATGGTCACCCATGGGTGCTTCACTGGATCTGTGGAAAAAGCCTGCAAGTGAGTTGCACATAAATGGTAGAAACATGTATCCACTGCCACCAGCCATTTAAGTTTGTTAATGTAACTAAAAGGTTACAGGAGCAGTAGGAAAGGAGTGTAGCCCCTCAGCACTCCACAAAAGGTGGTGTGTGCTGATCCCACAAAAGAAAAGGTAAGATAAAAAATCTCACGACCCCTGAAAAAATGGAAAATAGAATAAAATAAAAAGGGATGCCCAAGGGACTCGCCAGCAACACTGCACATAGGGTGCTTTGTGCTGCAAGAATCAATTACAGACGCCTGTAGTAAAATACATGGAGAAAAGCATGACTCCATTGAATTAAAAATACATTTCAAAAGCAGTGAAACAGGGTTCCCATGTCAGAGCAAAAAGAATGAGTGGATGGGAAACTGTTCCACTCACTCAGGAGAACAGATAAAAAAATGTGCAGTACAAGTGCTGGTGGGTGGGAGGGAATATCTTAGGTTGAGGAGAATTGGCACAGAAAATTAAAGTTTTCCCTAACACACTCATCTTTAGGACATCTTCTATAAGAAGGTTGTGGATTGGACCAGAGAAATTCTGAGACCAATGTTAACGTTACTTAATTTGCCATAGTTTAAATATGGTGTTTGACTGCATTGTATGCATTGTCAAATTCTGGGCATATGTCCGCCATTAACAATTGTTAGTGAAACAAATAACGAGATAGTCAAAGGCGTCAACTTCCTACAATTTAACTTTCTCAATGTAGAGTGTTCTTAATAGCACGCGCCTCCGATTCACAACAACCATGATTTTAGATTTTCACACATTTATTTTCATCTCATGTGCCGACACACTCATCCAATAGCTTTTGCAATGCTATTGGGGTACTCCCGATTAGTACGATATTTGCGACTCCTATGCATGGAATTAGGAGTCGCTCCACACATGGACATCCGATGTCAATGATGGAAAATGAAAGGACAATAAGATACTAATTAAACAGCATTGGGGCTATTACACACCCTTTCCGGACACCACAGTGTATTCCAAAATTAGCAGTTCTCCTTCCTGAATTGTGCTAAAGGACAAATTCATTATCTTTTTTTCAAAGTTTTTTTAAAGGACAACAGCTGTAGTTTTACAGTACAGCAGTTTAATTATACTAATATCTGTTTATATTTAAGGATGTCAAATTATCCTAAAGCAACGAGCTATGTACTGTATCAAATGCCATGGATAGGCCTATAAAAGCCAAATACAAGAAGGTTCCATTGGTTTCCACATATTTATCAACAATTATAGACAAATGCAAACATTGTTTGATGGTTCCTGCTGAAGCACAAAGGCCTAATTGCATGTCCGATATTATATCTCCAGCTTCAGCCCATTGGCGCAGCTCCTTGAACACAAATTTCCGCATGAATTTAAAAGAGACATCGCTCATGGAGATTGGTTTGTAACTCCTATCTAGAGCGGGCTCCCTTTTTAAAAATTGCAACTGTAGCAATAGATAGCCAAGTAACCGCGAGTACTCATATCTTTAGAAACAATTTAAACAAATAAGATTACACTTTGGTCTAAAGAGATGGGACCAATTTATAGATCTCACCAGGAACTCCATGTGGTCTAGGTGCTTTATTCCATGCTAGCTTCTTTACATTACTTTCTATAACTATTGGGTTGATTTCATCATTTAGTACCCGGCGGGTGACAATGGGCTTGTAACAACCAAGCTCAATGGCCATCGTCAGGTTGTTACCAGCCCGACAAAGTCTCTGTCGGGCTGGTCGTAACCACGTCCTGGCAGCCATGGAAAGGCAGAAGGCACTACATGTAGCTCCTTCTGTCGGTTTCCTGGTGGGCAACTTACATTTTCTTTTATTTTTCTCCTTTTTGAATTGCTGCTGTGAAAAGGGAGAGGTCTACGTATTGCACCTTCACCCCGCTCAATGGCAGCCATCTTTTTTCTTTTGAGTTGCGAGACGTATCACAACTTTAAAAAAAAACACTATTAATACCCCGGTTTTATGGACGGGGTTACTAATAGCAATAAGCCCCTCGTTGGGGGGGGCATGAACGCTTCAGGTAATGCCCCAGGGCCAAGGCACTCACTTCGCTCGGGCCTGTAACTATGGGCCGTAGAGCAATAACTGAAGCGGTAATGCCCCCCCCCCCTCCCCAGCTCAGTGCGTATTGCTTAAATAAGTAATCGGGTACAAGGAACAAATTCTGCTTTTACCAATTCGGTCTCATTATTCATACTGGACTCCTTATATATGTTACGGTAATAGTCAAACCATTAGGGTTCTTTAATATTGGATTCTATTATACCAGGGACAGTCTCACCAAACATACCTTTCATAACCAAATTCCAGAAATTCCTTGAATCTTTATTAATACAAGTTCTCTTTAGTTTCTGCCATGTTTTTAGTTGAAAATCTCCGTCAGCTCTCTCGCGTACAGTCTCTGAGCAGCCAGTATTTACTGATGAGTAGCTACGTGGGAGTACAGTTAGGAGCAGGTTTTGTTTAGAAACCTTAAATCAAATAATTGTGATTTCATAAAGTTTGCCTTACTACTATTGAGTATGTGCTGTGAGGGTTATTCATTAATTTCCATAGGAATAACTCATTACTAATTCATCCTAATTCATGGGTAATAGGATTTTGCATGGCTTCTTCCGTAGCAATTGCTGCTCTGTTAGTGCAATTTATCCCACAGAGGGCAGTGTTGCGCTTCGTTCACTCTGTCTCGACAGGCATGTTTTACACTGCTTATTGTTCTGTTCCCACTGACCCGTGACCTTCATTATAAGACATATTGATGTACTGCTTAGGAACATACATGGTTATATCTCTTTTGAACACTGGCTTGGGAACTTGGCTAAGCCAAAGTGTTTTAACCAATCAATGTGCAGTGTTCTGTCTCTTAGCTCTGGGTCTGCAAAACTCTTTGTTGCTCTTTTATGACCGCACTATCGCAACTCAAGCATGGGAAGATATTCACCCCCCCTTGATTAACCTATCACTGTGCAGCATTGTAGTCCTTTGGAAAATTGCAACTTGGTGTGTGTGTGTGTGCGCACTTCTCTCTGCAAGGCCCTGGGCAATGTTTTCTGCTGAGCAGATGGGGTTTTTCATCCTTGTGTGGTGTCCAACTGGATCTTGAGGCCTACATGTACTGTTTGTTCAGTTAGTGTAAAGGGTTACTGTCATTCGTTATATACCTTTTTCCGGATAGAAGCTCCTCTGATCAATTACAATCAACTTCATTTACCATTTCTCCCATATTGGATTTCACAATTTGATCCATTTTAGTCAATAGAGATGTCTCCCAGTTCCAAAGTTCATCTAGTGTCTTAGTGTCAGGTTTCCTTCTCTTATTCAAGTTTCCTTTTTATTATTTATCCTTTTCAGATTAGCTTTGTGTGGGTGGGAAGTTTTCCATTATAGTTGGTTAGGCCTTAACTTGTTGATTCAGAATCCTGGTTCTGACCCAAGGCAAGATGGAGCCTCACAGTGACAACTCTGATTGGCTAAAAGACAATGCTGAACAACAATGAACATTCTAAACTGTCACTCTGTGCCTTTCATCATCAAAACCCCATCTGAGAGGACGTGTTCAGTGGCTGCTCCTGCTTTAGTATTAGGCCTGGTGGATTTTATCCTTCAGATCTCAGCAGTTGAGCGGCTACTTTCTTGGGGGTTTCAGGAGAAGTCTTCAGCTGGCAGGAATTCGTTTTTGAAGATAGGAAAAGCAGGAAATCTTTGTGAATTCGCTCAGGAGATAAGTGACTTTATTTTTACTGTAAATCTGTTCATCTTAATAACATTCTCATTGAAAATTCGTTAAAAGTAGTGTTTCTACTAAAACTATTGAACTACCGGAGTGCGCTTGTGTTTCCAGTGCGGTGTTCCTTAGCGCGAGATTTTGACTGTCGCGTGCGAATTCAAGTGAGCGCGTGCTTTCTAGCGTGTGTATTCCGAGCGCGAGTAGAGGTTGGTCTCGTGCAATTTTAAACGCGCGTGTGTTTTATTGCGCGGGTGATCCTTTGCGCGAGAAACTATACGCTGCGTGAGAACTACAAAGCGCGTGTGAAATACAAAGCGCGTGTGAAATACAAAGCGCGTGTGCTTTTAAGCGCGGGTGTACAAAGCGCGTGTGAAATACAAAGCGCGTGTGATTTTTAGCGCGGGTGTACAAAGCGCGTGTGAAATACAAAGCGCGTGTGATTTTTAGCGCGGGTGTACAAAGCGCGAGAATCTGTTCGTCGCGTGCCATGTGAGTGCGCGTGTGTTTTTTCCATCGCTAGTGATTTTGCGCGTGAGAATCACTTCGTCGCGTTTGAACTCAATAGCGCGGGTGTTTTTATTTCGCGTGTCTCGCAGGAGAACATTATTGCGCGTGTGGACTATTGTGCGTGTGGATTATTGCGCGTGTGGATTTTTAGCGCGTGTGGATTATTTTGATCGCGCGTCTTCATCCGTTTGCGCGTGTTCTTCAACCAGGAAGATTTCTATGAAGTTCATCGATAATTTAAATGGAAATAACCTGCGTGTGCATTTAGCACGTGTTTCCTCTTTCTTCAAGGATTCAAAGACTCAAGATAATTATAAATAGTTTGAAAAGTTTTGAAATGACAAGAAAGAACATTTTAAAGACAATCTAATTGAACTACCAGTGCATGTTGGAAAAAAGACAAACAAAGAGCTAAGACTTCCAGTTTTGCCTAATGTAAGAAGTTGCTGGGAATTTCTAGTATCGCAAGTAAGAGAGATTTTCAGCTTCTTATCCGCTTCTCTAAGAAATTTCAAGAGAAGAACCAGGTAGGATTCTCAATTATTAGTTAAGGATTAATGTCTTCCCATTCATAAGGTTAAGTAAGTGAATTAAGGAAGTGTATATGTTATTCTTTATCCTCTGCAGGTTCAGCACTGATTAGCCTTGACGCAGTCTGCCTGGTGTTGTTTTGTTGTCCCATTCCCCCTTTCCCTTTGGGGTGTAGTTTACAGAGCTGTATTGAAAACTAGTTCTGGGAAATACATCTCAGGGGGATTGTCGGGGGTTCAGCAGCTTCCGCGGATACAGGACCTCTCAGCTTGACACTTAGTTAATGCAACTTTGGAGGAATCACCCAGAAGAATTTCTCCAAAATTACATAGAGCCGTTAACATGACCTTTAATGGTCAATCGTTGACTCGAGTTCTTGGATAATTCCCTCCTCCCTGGCCCTCCAGTAAAATCACTCATTCCATTTCTTAGTTCCATATTAGCCTCATTTGAAAGAACGCATAGGGTTAGTTGTGGCTGCTTTTGGAAATATAGCATCCTCCTCTTGTAGGTCACTAATTTAATAAATTTTAAGTAACTCACCGTAGTGACCAACGTACCCCTAATCCATAGTCCCCTTTCCTCCATACTGTAAGGGCGTCCCTCGCTAGGGACGGGAGACAGAACCTTTTTCAGCAGAAAAATCTTACCCTTAATTTAGATGCGTGCGGGGGCGCAAAGCTGGGAGCATGCGCTCCCCTGACTCCACCCACCAGCCCAACTCCTCAGTCCCCTTTGACGCGTCGACAATATTAACATTGCCTAATGACACCAGTTTTATTAGGGGGGAGAATGGTGGGACATATGGAGGAAAGTGGACTGTGGACTAGGAGTGCATTAGTCACTACGTTGAGTAACTTATAATTACTCATATGTCCCGTTCCTCCATACTGTATGGGCGAGTACAACTGAATGTAGCCCAAGGGTGGAGAGGAGCACTCTTAAGAAAACAAGTGCCTTAACACTGCCTGACCAAATGTTGCATCCGACCTGGAGCCGCATCCAAGCAGTAGTGCTTGCAGAAGGATGAGGACGTAGCCCACGTAGGCGCCTTGCTGATAACCTGCTACGGGACGTGCCACTGGAAAGCAATTGCTGTGCATTTAGCTCCGATTGCGTGGGCATGTATATTTGCTGGCAGAGGTTTGTGCTGCCCCCTCGTACGTCTCCTTGATGGCCGTAACCACCCACCTTGCTATGTAAGTCTTGGAGGCTTGACAGCCAGGCTTTGGCCCACCAAAGGTGACAAAGACGGTGTCTGATTTTGTAGAAGCTCTTGGTCCTGTCCAGGTAGCATCTCAGCACACACCCCACGTCCAGACAGTGCAATACCCTCTGAGCATCATCCTTGGGGTCAGCGAAGAACGCTGGTAGCACCATCTCCTCGTTTAAGTGAAAAGAGGAGACCACCTTAGGTAAGAATGCGGGGTGAGTGCTAAGCACCACCTTGTCCTTATGAAAAGTAGTACAAGGTTCTCGAGCCACCAGCGCATGGATTTCACTGATCCGGCGTGCCGATTAAGGCCCACCAGGAGGACTGTCTTAATGGTGACTAGACGATGTCTGCGGACGCCATAGGTTCGAATAGTTTATGCACCAGGGTGCACAAGACCACATTGAGGTCCCACATGGGTGTGGTTTCTTGATAGGCGGGTAAATCCTGGTCAGGCCCGCCAAGTATCTTTTAACCACCGGATTAGAGGATGAAAACACCTCCTCCTCAGAGTTCCTGTAGGTTCCAATGGCCGCCAGATAGGTGCTGCACGTGTCTACCTGCACCCCTGAGTGTGCGAGGTGCGCAAAGAAGGAGAGCATGTCGTCCAGAGTACAGGTCAATGGATTGACCTCCTTTGTTTCCGCCCAGTCATAAAATCTGGTCCACTTGCTTTTGCACTGGCTCCTGGTAGCATTGCTTCTAGCCCCTTGTGTAATGTATAGGTTAGCGTGTGACAGGTGCAGATGCCTCAGTGTGACTTGTTCAGGAACCATGCCTTAATGGCTAACCTCAGGGGGTGTAACGCTCACCTGGTTCCCACGGAGGCACGGCGTCGAAGGCGCAGAACTCTGAAGATGGACAGGAAGGGCCCCTCTATTCTGGCTTCCCTGGCTCGTTGGATACCCTCCTGTGCGTGAAAAGGGAGTATTACCAACTGTGGAACAATGCTCAAGCCTCCCACTCCCTTCCAACCCTCCACGATACCTCCTCCACGATTCCCTGTGAAGCCTCACCTTAGGGTTTGGAAGGATGAGCTCTCCATCCTGCTTCTGATGCAGGGGCGCGTTGAAACCCAGTTACTTCACTGGATTGAGGATTGATGGGAGTTCAGGTAAGCTTGACTGTTCAGGTAAGGCGCTGTAAAAGTTCTGTTCAAAAGTTCAAGCTTAATAATAATGTTCGTTGTCTAATTGCAGCAAGCGCTAATGCTTATGTCTTTTTCCCCTTAGGGGCCGGGGTTCGGAGTGCCGGAGATATGGCGCCGACCCGAAGTGAAACAGTTCTGGATGAGCGCTCAGGTAATGTCTTTGCATTCGCTCATTCAATGTCTTTGTCTTTTTTCCCCATAGGGGCCGGGGTCCGGAGATGCCAGGAAGCGGCAGGACCCGAAATGCAGTGGGAATAATCCAACAGGTAAGACTTAAAAGGAAACTGAGCTTTCCTTATTCCTTTTCTCCCTCTCACCTTTGTTTTTGTCTTTTTTCCTCTAGGCGCCGGGGCGTAGCTGAATCCGGAAGATCGCTGCTGAAGATGGAAGCGCCTTGCAAAGGTGAGTAAAATGCAGCGCTGCAGCGATCGAAACGAAATGCCTTTAAAATGATGTCTTCCTTTTCAGGGCCGTTGGAGAAATGACTCCGGGATGCAGATTTAGCAGGTAAGGGCTTTTCTTCTCCTATTCTCTTCCTTTCTCCCCTTGCAGGTGTTCCAGGGTGCTGGCAGGCGTGGCTGAAGTCAGGATGCAGGAGCTGACACGGCGAGCGTCCAGCTGCTAGGTGCAGAACAACGCGAAGCATGTGTGGCTGTTCGGGTGGGATTTAAATAGCCTTGGAAGAAGTTCCTGGTATGTATCCTTCCACCAATCAGGTATGTATCCTTCCCCGACCACACCCGGGTGGTGAAGTAGTCCTACAGGTTAAGTAGTCCCATTCAGGCCTCAAGAGGGCCTGGATGAAGCAGCAAGGTCTGCATCAGGTAAGTGTGCACCCAAGCACTTAAACACATATCCTCTTCTATGAGCCTGGCGCCTAAGGCGCCAGGACTGGGGTCCGCTATGAGCCTGGCGCCTAAGGCGCCAGGACTGAGTCCAAAGGGCCCCGACTTGGGCCCGCTGAGACTTCCCTGGGGAAAATGATGTCTGCCTCTGGGGTTGCTGGGCCCGGCCTGGCTCCTTAGAGGTAGGCATCATTACAGGGGGCAGGGTGGATGACTGTGCCCTCCTGCTGAGAGAGTAGGTGTGGTGCGCCCAGTGGAAGGTGCACCGGGGTCTGATCTGATAGGCTGAGTCGTTCCGAGAACCATGGCCTTGCCGGCCACCATGGAGCCATCAGGATGATACGGAGGTGCCGGCTACCCTGATCTTGCATACTACCCTGTGGACCAGGGGAGTGGGAGGGAAGGTATACACGTTCATGTTGTCCCACTGGATCTGCATCGTGTCGCCCAGAGAGGCCCTGCCCTGTCCCTGCTAGGACATGAACTGGGGGCACCTCCTGTTGGACCAGGTGACGAAGAGATCCACCTGAGGATGACCCCAACTGTCGAAGATCCCCCTGAAGGACCTGTTCGTCCAACTGCCATTCGTAGTTGTCAGTACACAGCCTGCTGAGCCTATCCGCCTCTAGGTTAGACTCCCCCCGGGAGGTGGATTGCTGCCAGGTGCATGTTGTTTACCTGAACCCACTCCCAAATGTTGACTATTAGAGTGCAGAGGGGAGACCACCTGGTGCCACCCTACTTGTTGATATAATACATGTTGGTTGAGCTGTCCGTCTGAATCAGGATCGCCTTGCCGCTGATGATTGGGAAGAAGGCTTTAAGAGCGTGCCAGATGGCCATCAACTTGAGCTAGTTGATGTGGGCCGCCTGCTCCCGATGGGACCATACCCCATGGACACTGGCTGCCCAAGGTAGCTCCCCATCCCTCCAGGGATGAGTCTGTGGTGATGGTGACCTGAGGTGCTGGTTGACGGAAGGGACTTCCTATCCGCAGGTTGTTGTCCATGCTCCACCAGACTAGGTCCTGGTGGAGATGATGTGGGATGCCGACCTGTTCTGCCTGGGAACCCCTCTCCTGACTCCAGGAGGCTGCGAAGTGCAACTGCAATCGCCTCATTTTGAGACTTGTATGCAGCACTGCCAGGAGACATGATGCTGAAGAGGTTTCGTTACCACCATGCCGAGGTCACTGCTCTGCAGAGAAAATGCCCCATAGCCCTCTTGATGGCTGTGATCTTGTCTGCTGAGGGGAAAATCCTCTCGTAGCCCGTATTCTAGATGAGGCCCAGGAAGGTTAGACCCAGATTGAAGGAAAATCCCAGCTCGTGCAGTGTATTCATGAGGGCGGAGGCAGTGTGCTGGACTGCCTCTGGAGACCTTGCCCTGACTAGCCAGTCATCTAGATATGGGAAGATGCGATACCCATGCGCTCTGAGTAGGGCTGCAAAAGCGTTCATCAGTCTTGTAAAGACCCTGGGGGCCGAAATGGGGCCAAACGGTAGAACCTTGTATTCGAAGTGAAAACCCATGATCCTGAACCTCAGAAAGGACCAATGGGGCTACCAGATCAGGATGTGCAGGTACGCATCCTTTAGATCCAGGGAGCACACAATGTCTCCGCTATTAGCGCTGGGGTAACCATCTTGAACTTTTGGAGAGGAAGGGAAAGGTTCATGGTGGAAAGGTCCAACACAACTCTTCTTTTTGTGTATGGCAAAAATGTGTAAATAGAAGCCCAGACCCTGCTACGATGCTGGGACTTCCTCTACTGCCTCCCAAAGAGCGAGTGGATTATTCGCCAACAGAGTTGCTGTACCAATCTGTGGGAACGGAGGGGAGGAGAAGGAGTTGTAGGGAGCCGGAAGCCAGTGGATCCTACGGAGAGCATCCATGCGTCCATGAACAATGTCTGCCAGCTGGAAGCGTGAAGGGCAAGCCTGCCCCCCACTGGAGACTCGTGGATCCTGATAGATGTGTCACAATTTTTTGCCCTCCGAGGCTGAGGCTGAGGAGGGGGACTGAAAAAAGCCCTTGTGAGCCGCCTTGTGCTGCTTGCGCCTGTGCTGGCTCAGGGATCTGTCCGGTTGTCTGGACCGCCTCTCGTGGAAACCCCTGAAGTCTCCGTCTGAGCACTGGTGCACTTGGCTATATGCCTTAGGGGTGGACATGGTGAAAATCAATAAAGACTTCGCAGTCTGCGAGCTATTCTTTTTCTTATAGAGTTCCTTGTCTGTTGAATGAAACAAATCGCCCCCCTCGAAATGAAGGTCCAGTATACGTTCCTGGACGTCAGGGTTGAACTTAGTTGCACTTAGCCAAGCCGTCCTTCCCATGTCGGTGCCAATACATATGGCACAACCTCAGGCATCGATGTGAGCCACGGAGGACTCCATTATGTCCTGTGCCAAGATTTTGGCTTCAGCCAGGCCAGCCTTGAAGTGAGCCTCGGCGCAGGAAGCTGTGGCGTACTGACTATCAGTGCCAGAAGCTGCTGCGGCAGCGTGGCCGGTGCTGCCGTGACTTAGACAGGCATGGGAGCCGGTGTTGTGGGGACTAGAACGGGCGCCTGGGACTGCGGTGGACCCAGAGGAGCTGGACCCAAAGGCGGCGTGGCCGTGGGTGCTAGTGGCTGTACCAGAGGGATCATGTCCCTAAGGATGGTACCCATCTGTGGGGAACTCATGAGAGTAAGGAACTTCTCAAAGAACCTGTCTTCACAGGCTGGAGGACTGCTGGATGGAATAGGCATAGGTGCAGGACCCTGAGGTTGCTGAGACCTAGGTGCGCCCTGTCTCGCTGTATGGGGCGAGATGCATCTGCCCTGGAAAGTAGATGGGTATGCGTGGGCCAAGTTACAGGCGTTGCCCAGTCCCACCTGGAAACTTGCTCCCCTACCTGGTCCCCTGAAGGAGATGGTGTCGGGCGAGTCGCCATTTTGTCTGGCCCGGCCGCCATTTTGTCTTGCTGCATGCTACGCGCCTATGCCGTTGTACTTGTGCTGGGCCCAGCTTCCTCAAGTACTGCATCTGACCTGGTGCTTCTCAAGGAACTCCGAGCAACCCGCCAACACCTAATCAACACAGCCAAGGCCTACTATCAGAATACCATAGCAGAAGCTGACAACAAAAGCAGAGCCCTCTTCAAAGTGGTCAAGCACTGCGCCAACTCTCTACCCAACCATGCCATACCACTCCATTGAAAAATCCACTGCCATCAACACCTTTATCATAAAATAAGTAAGTCAGATTCGCCAGCACAGACGCCAGTTCTGCATCCACATACCCACGTCATGTCCCTCCTCGCTCCACACCCTCAACAACATTCAAGACACTATCGACAGAGGACGTGGTAGAAACCCTGGCCGCCCTCAAAGCTGCATCGTATACACATGACATCCTCCCAGCATCCATCCTCAAGACCCTCCCCACAGTAGCTCTCGCTCCCAACCAGGAGATCATCAACAGCTCCCTAACTCAAGGCACCTTCCAATCGACCCTATAAACAGGACAAATCTTCCCTATACTAAAGAAACCCACTCTGGATCCCGACAACCAAGGTAACTATCGCCCCATCACCCATCTTCGCTTCCTAGGAAAGATCATTGAGAAAGCGGTAGGTGCACAACTGCAGCAACACATCGACGCCAACAATCTCCTCCAAACCTACCAATCCGTTATTCAGACCCTGATGCAGCACGGAGATAGCAACCATACAGAGGGTGGACTACACCCTCAACATCCTTGACAGCCATCCCAGTCTCCTGGTTCTATTCAACCTCTTGGCCGCTTTCAACACAGTAGACCACCAGGTGCTTACATATACCCTACACTGGTGCATGGAGATCAGCAAACTTGTCCTACGCTGGAACAAACTGCTTGCGGTTGGTGAGGTAGGAACCTCACCAACCGCAAGCAGTTTGTTCAGATGGACTCCTCTAGATTGCCAATGCTACTAGTCATCTGGAGTCCCGCAGGGTTCCATCCTCTCCCCAGTGATCTTCAATCTATACATGGAGCCGCTGGTAGCCCTCCTAGCCACACAACGTCCACATCCACCAATACGCAGACGACACACAGCTATAGCTCAAGATCGACTCCATCAATCTCAAGGACATCCATAGGCTCAAGACCTGCCTCTCGCTGATCCAGTCTTGGATGTTCAGTGCATACTTGAAGATCAAGCCCTCCCAAACCAAATTCCTACTCCTCACCAACAACAGTGAACACCCAGTCATACATACCTGGCTATCAACCATGAACTCCGAGGGCTTCACAACCAAGCTCACCTCCTGTGCCAAGTCCCTTGGGTGCCACATCGACAAACACCTTTCCTTCAAGACACACATAGCTAAGAAAACTCAGACAACTTGGTATCTGCTCTCCCTCCTTCAAAAAGTCAAGCCCTGGGGGGCGCCGACGAACATGGCCGCCTAGCTGTGTAGCTGCGCCACATACAGAAATCCTTTTGATCCCATCCTGCGGAGCGAGACCTACTAAAGGCAAAACTTGTCTGGACTAAGACTGTTAACTTTGGTGTATGCGGAGCTAAATTTGGGTTCCCGGCTAAGCTGAGACAGCTGAAATACAGCAGGTTCGCCGTGAGTCGCTGTGAGCACAGAAGCGAACACAGGCCGTGGGCCCCACTGGCTGCATCGCAATATTCGAGCGTCGCACTGGGAGCTCGACATCGCCTGCCCACACATTCTGGATTAAGGAAGCAGTGCTTTCGGAAAACAGGACACGGCAGGCGAGCGGCTGTGAACACATGGGTCCTCCTCCTCCCCGGCGCCCGCCGTGTGCGCTGTGTGCGAGCGGCACAGGCGGACGGGTCGAGGGGTACCCAGTGTGTGTAGTCCTCATCCTACAGCGGAGGTACGTGTTGCTAGTCCCCCCCCTGGGCTGGGAGTGGGGCAAGAAAAATGCTGCGGCCTGACGGACCCACTTGAGAGCGGGGGGAGGGGGGGTCGGGCGCTAAACAGTGGAGCTATGGGGCAGGGAGACTAGCACACCCGGGACTGGTGGGGGCCTGCTACACGGGGATCACAGGGATGTTGATTCAAGGCTAGAGCAGTGGTGGCCTCAACACTGCCACCTACTGGTCGCAGCAGAATTGTCTACATTGCAGACCCCAGCGGGGTCAAACTGCATACGTCTGAACTGCGGATGTGCCCGCAAAACCCTCGGAGCGGATTGTTAGGCAGAAACATGTGCAGTTCCCTCTGGGACCACTGCAAAAGATTTAAGACTACAGGTGTTTGGCAGTAAACCCACTTGGTAGCAGTTGTACCACACAGATTCACTTGGTAGCTGTGGCTGAGCAGTCAGACTTCCCTCAAGAAGAGTTAGGCAGTATACAGAGTATTCACGATAGGTCAAGAGAACACAGTAGAACAAGCAAACACTGACCAGAGCTTGGTGTAAAAGAGACATAATTATTTATTTAAAACCACATCTAATAAAACACACAGGCACTAATATTAAGCAGTTCAAAAACACGGTCACTAAAAGATATACACTCCCTTAAAAGAATATTAGACGCGTCTTAAGTAAAGCCCCACTTATTTTCAGACAGGGGTGAGCGCTTAACGCAGATGGCACTCTAATAATTCGGTTTAAAAGGGAGAGAAAAGCAGAGTATAAATTGAAACAGATCCCAGTTCAGAAAGCCGGATCCACGTTAAGAGGATCAGAACGAAATGTGTCCAAGGTCACACGGTTGAAAAGTGCACAAAAGTCTCGAAAAAGTTCAGAAAGAGTTGGACTAAAAGAAAGGGACCAGTTAGATGGTCAAGGCGGCCAGCCCAGTCCAGAAGGTTAAGGGATTATTATTACCTTGTAGCAATCTTTAGAAAGGGAGGCCTGGCGGACACGGTACCTTAAAGTGGTGAGAAAACTCCAGCGGGGGCAGTTGTTCCTGGCAGCAGGTGCAAGTTGGTGCTTCGTCCGGGGGAAGAGAGGGTCTCATCGGGGAGGAAGACAGGAGTCTGTTGCACTGCCAGGGAAGAAACCAGCTGCAGAGTTCTCAGTTAAAAGGAGTGGTCCTTTTATTCGCGGTCCAGTGGTTAGTGGCTATCCGGTTGCCGGGGTGCTTGGCACGGGCAATTCGACCACAAGACGTCCTGGGATGCGAGGAAAAGAAGGTAAACTGGTTGTGCCCACCAGTCAGGGGAAGAGGACTCTCCAGCCGGGAGATCTTCTCTGTCGTCGGGAAGCGGTGAGTCGGTTCCGCAGGGCTCCACCGGTGGTGTCGTCGTAGCAGGTCGGCTCAAATTCTCCCTCGTCAGATTCTCAGGTCCTGTGGCGACTTCTGAAGTTCCAGTCCCAAAAGTCCTGCTTTTATGCAGCACACCCCGATTCACTCAGCCTAGCTGTCAATCAAACATGCTACTCACACCAGAGTGCGACTTGAGTTACCAAGGTAACTCAGTCCAGGGTGCCTAAACCCCCTCCCACACCCCCTGTGGTACCCAGACAGAGTGGCACCACTTTTGGAGGCTTCTGCGGAGAAGCCCGCCAAAAAGTGGAACAAAAGGCTCGACTTGGGTTGGAGTCACAGAAGATAACAAAAGCCATTTTAGAATCGAGTTCTGGCAAAAAATACCAACCGGCAAATTAATATTAAATAAATAAACCGGCGGTATGTTCGAGGCTATGAGAATTAAATAATTAAAGTTGGTAGCCTCGAACAATGGGAAAATCCCATAGAGATATATTCGGGGTCGAATATAAAAAGTAGTATCCACTGCCACCAGCCAAACCTCGATCAGGGGGGACGGAGATGTGCCCCCTCAACTAACAGACCCTGGGACAATCGAATTGCCCCGACCAGTACGTCCACAATATGAGGGTTTGTACTGGTTTCTGTTCATAATTTGGGACTAGTAAAGCCAATGGTGACTTTACATGCCCTGGGAGACAGTAGTCAGTCCCAGGGTATGGAGTCTATGGTAGGGTGTCACTATGACACCCCTGTGTCACTGCACGGAGGGTGCTGTGTAACACACATAGTAAAAACACATGAGACCCTATGGAGTAAAGGACCCCATAGCCCATAAAACACATTAACAGTCAAAGGAACCCCTCAAATCAGGTCCAAGAGTGTGAAGAAAAAGAGTCTTACTCTTGGCAGGAGAAAAAACAAACTCCAGAAATCCAGCAAAGCTGCTGGGGTACTCACTAGGTTAGGAAATTCAGCCTAAACAGAGAATTCTCCCGAACACGGATCATATATACACAAACCTCAAGTGGCCATATTCCATAACACTGCATAACTGTGCGGGTTCTACCTTTCATAATTGTAATCCCCTGGGGTACAGCGGCTGGCCTAATTTGTTTCATGTAACAACGTTCTGTAGCTTAACACACAGAGAACGGCACCTGAATTCACCATCACTACTGGAGCAAGGAGGACCCGTCAGACACACTGACGTATCCGAATAGATATGCCCAGGGGCAATAAGAGTGGTAGAAAGGGACCCATGGATGCCTTCACGAATGCAAAGGCAGAGTCACAGGCTGATGACACACACCTACCGACCACTGCCAATGATCAACCCCCTGCTGGAAATACCTCAGACCCTTACTTGACAGCCCTCCAGGCTGGCTTTGCTGCAGTCAATAAAAAGCTAGATGAAATAGGCAGCACTATCTCCTCCATTAAATCCGACTTGGAACAAGTAACTACCAGGGTGACAGAGGCGGAAACTAGAATAAGGGAATTGGAAGACACCTCGGCTAAACAGGGTATGGACATGGAAGACATCAGGAAGAATCTAAAGTCAGTACAGATGAAATGCGAGGACTTGGAATCAAGGTCATGCCGGAACAACATTAGGGTGGTTGGCCTGGCAGAGAAACCCCTTAACGTCACCATGGAAGGGTTTCTGGAGGAAGTGATCCACTCTGTGCTCCCAGAAGCCCAATACTCTGTGTAATTCCTAATAGAGAAAGCCGACAGGTCCCTCGATCCCCCCATACGACGGGGGCGCCTCCTCGAACTGTGATCGCCCGCTTGCTCAATTACCGAGATAGGGACCTGATCCTGAGGATGTCTAGGGCGAAAGGGACCTTGTCCTATGACTCGGCCAGAATACATATATATTCTGATTTCTCAAACGGAGTACAGTTAGCCCGCCGCTCATTTGATCAGGTGAAGAGAGCGCTGAGAGCCCGTGCCATCCTGTGTACCATGCTATTCCCGGCCAGACTTCGGCTGCACTACTCAGGCAAGGCACCATTTTTCGCCACTCCCGAAGAGGCCATGAACTACATTGTACAAAACATTGTGCTGCCCCCAGAGAAAAATCTCCACTCCACTACACAGTGGCGTGGCGGCCTCCGGGACGGTCGGTTTGTCTTAGGAAAGGGACGTCCGCACAGAGCCGGCCTGCGCTACATATGTTGACACTGTTCCTAGGGGCTACACTGTCCAGTTGGGGGGATGGTGGAGGAGGGTGAGGGAGGGAGTTGGGGGTGGGAATGGGCCAGTTGCCCAGTTGGAAGCAATTCCAGTTATTGTTGGGAACGAGAGAAGTTGGTTGAAAAGAAGAACTCACTGACAGAAGCAGAGAAGACACGTTATCGCACCTGGGGAAATCCCCCAATGAACAAGAAACAACTTAGCACCGATTCCCTCAGCGAGAGAAACACAGGGGATTAAACTCCTCACATGGAATATTAGAGGCCTGGCTTACCCCATCAAATGGAGGAAACTTGTAAGCTACGCCAACAGGCACAAAATCGACGTTTTGCTCCTACAGGAGACTCACGCCACCAAGAAAATTACAGATACTGTTGCCCAGGCATGGGGCCCTATGAAAATAGCCACCAACTACTCAACTCAATCAAGGGGAGTGCTTACAGTGATACACGAGCATGTGAATTCCCAGCTAATCAGAACTGCAACTGACGATGAGGGCTGCTACGTGATCATATGGGGCAAACTTTATAATGTAGAAACGATCATAATAAACACCTATGGTCGTAATATAGACTCTCCATGCTTCTACTTGAAGATCCTGGAACTAATAATACTGATCGGCCAGGCCAATGTATTATGGGGTGGCAATTTAAACATGATCCTTGATCCCAGGCTAGATAGCACCACGCAGGGTAACAAAACCTGATCCAAAGCTGCTGCAACCCTACTACAAGGCATGTCCACGCTCCCCATAGCAGATGTATGGAGAGAACTCCACCCACAAGAGAGGGAATACACTTTCTAGTCAAGTGTGCATGGTTCATGTTCACGTATAGACTACTGGTTGTGCTCGTCGAGTATTATTACAGATGTTAACGACTGCAGGATTCTCCCGAAAACAATGTCTGACCATTCCCCGGTCCTCCTGGAACTGATCCAGCGCAACTTAGTAGCTAATCCCCGTAATTGGAGAATGCCACCGGCTTTACTTAGAGAAGACAATACAGTAGAGATGCTCAGGCCAGAGATAGTGGAATTCTTCGTAAGAATTTCTGGCACCGTCGAATCCTGCACCACGGTTTGGGAAACCTTAAAAGTGTGGCTGCGGGGGATGATGATGTCGCGTGTGCATGGCGCATTAAAAGAAATAAGACAAGAGTTAGATAACACCGAGCACAAGCTGAAGCAACTGGAAGTGGCACAAGCACGGAATAACAGCAGCATCTAACTCCAGGAAATATCTGAACAGCTTACGAATTTTAAATCGCTAGCATAGCGCAAGCTCTTTTATGTGTCTCAGCCGGTGCGAGCGAGGAAATACGGCGAAGGGAACAAAGCTAGCCGGACCATGGCCAACCTAATAAAAGCAGAACAAGGGGTGAGGCACATGACCAGCATAATTGACACTGATGAGACTGTACGAACCAATCCGGGAGACATAAAAAACATATTCCGAGACTTCTATATGAATCTCTAAAGTGACCCCAGAGGGACTACGAGAATACATGAGCTGATTCCCACTGCCAAGCCTGAATGAAACAGATAAAATTGAACTTGATCTTCCCCTGACTGCCGAGGAGATAGAACAAGCTATCATGGACCTGCAAGCGGGTAAAACCCCAGGCTCCGATGGGATCCCAGTAGGGCTATATAAAACATTCAAGGCAGAGCTTGTCCCGAAGTTGCAAGAGGTATAGGAGGAGGCACTGACAAAAGGATCAATGCCAAGCACCATGAGAGAAGCAATAATCACGGTCCTCCTTAAGCTGCAAAAACCACCTCAAGACCCTGCGTCCTACCAACCCCCATCTTTAATTAATTCAGATGCAAAAGTATATGGTAATGCAACCGCTAACCGTTTAGTAAAATACATGAACAAATTAGTCCACCCCGATCAATCTGGGTTCATCCCCACCCGATCCACCGCACTAAACCTAAGGAGGTTCTTCTCCATCGCCTCGCAAATGGATCCGAAAGCCCAGACCATAGCTGTCACCCTGGATGCCGAAAAAACATTCGATTTGGTGTCGTGGAGGTACATGTATGCCGTCCTGGATAAAATGGGCTTTGGCCCAGTATTCATCAGGTACATTCGGGTCTTACACACCGACCCGAGAGCTGCTGTCAGGACCAACAATTCCCTATCGGCAAGCTTCAGGCTTGGAAGAGGGACCAGACAGGGGTGCCCGCTATCTCCCCTCATTTTTGCACTTACGATAGAGGGTATGGCAGCTAAATTGAGATACGAACAGGCATGGAGGGGGATTCGTATAAGGGGACCCCCCCCAATTTGTTTCCTTGTATGCAGACAACACCATAATATACCTCAGAAACCCTGCAGTTCACCGGCCATCAGTGATGCAGGAAATTCAGACTTTCACCAAGTACTCTGGGTATCGAATCAACCAGGCTAAATCTGAGATAATCCCTCTTACACCCACCACAGTACAATCCCCAGCCACGACACAATTCAAATGGTCACCCATCTCCGCCGATACTTAGGAATTATACTTTCCACAGATAAACAAACCCCAATGGCAAATAACTATGACCCCTACTTGGAACGTCTAGTACATAAATTTAGGGTATGGTACAAACTCCCGATATTGTACGGGCGCATTGCCCTACTGAAAACGGTGGTGGTACCGAAGTTGCTATACCTATTTTGTAACATCCGAGTATGGCCTGGTAAACCGTTTTTTCAAAAACGGCATAGTATGGCAAGTAACTTTCTATGGATTGGAGGAACACCACAATTCCAATGGCATAAAATGTGTGAGAGGTATGAAACGGGCGGTCTAGCTGCTCCAGAGTTCCCACTATACTTTCATGCAGCCCAGGCACACTTTGCTAAATACTGGGCGGCGACTGCGGAACCACATGCACATATACAAGCTGAAAGGTTTTAAGTTGCCCCACTAAACCTAAGAGCAATGCCGTTTGCCAAAGCTACATTCGCTAGGGGGGAGCTGGACCCTGGTAGCCTTAACAGTACGTGCCTGGGCCCAATTATTTAACAGGATAGATTGGCAGAAACCATTCTGGTCCCATACCCGTTGTGGCACTACCCATACCTGGAGCCTACCCTAGACACTACCCTGCAGAGGAAATGGGACCCAGAGAAAGAAATGCGGGTGGGAGACCTATTCCCGGACGGGAAGTTTGCTGCTCTAGAAATTGTTCAGGCAAAAGTAGGAACAGGATTGACGACAACACAGTATCACAGGATGAAGGCGGCATGTAAAAAGAGGTGGTCTTCCTTCTCAGAAATTACCTCGGCACACCCATTCCTAACTGAAATCATGACACCGGAGGGATTTACTGGGGGTGTCTCCATCCTCTACAGAGCCGCTCAGAGACATACCCCATCTAAAAATACCATGAACGCTAAGTGGGAAAAAGACCCGGGTATACTTGTGGAAAAGGCCCAATGGGAAAGATACTGCCAATATACTAAGTCGGCCTCTTTGCGCGCAAATTGTAGGCTGATTCAATTCAAGATATTAAATCATTTGCACATTACACCGAGCAAACTAGCTAACTTTGACCCCACGTCAAATCCGAAATGTCCCAAATGCCAGACCCCAGCAGCAGACTCCTTCCATATGTTCTGGGACTGCCCTCCAATCCAGCAATTCTGGACCGAGGTGGCTGAAACGGTGAGTGACATCATTGGTCTTCAGATCCCGGCCACCCCTCTAAAATACTTGTTGGAGGATATAGGAAAGGTCCCAATCAAAACACGTCGACTCTTTGCGGTGGCTGGTATGGTCGCCAAGAGAAATATCCTTAGAGCCTGGAAATCCAAATTGCCCCCTACACCAGGCTTGGCTGAGACTTATGTCAGAAATATAGCAGCCTCCTGTCGACCAAAGGACATATGGGCCCCCTTACGAAACTATTTAAATCCAGCCTCAGACTTATCAGACAATGAATCAATGAGCGCAGGACCCAACTTGCTTGACAAGTCCATGTGAGAGAATGTACCACCGGTTTTGAGAGTGAGAAAAGGTCCTATCCGTACTGACTACCCCAGAAAGATAGGTGTTGAATACATTGGTCTTCCCTCAAAACTCGAGAACAATATATACTATGCAATATGTGTATTGAAGCTGTTTTGCGACTGTCAGTGTAAAATGAAGCGGTTAATAACAGGGGGTGGGAGGGAATGGAGTGGCAAGATAAGGGAAGAATTGTTATGTATGTTGTAAAGCTAATAAAGAGAAGTTTAAAAAAACAAACAAGTCAAGCCCTTCCTCCCGCCGGACAGCTTTAGATCCACTGTTCAAGCACTGGTGCTATGCTACCTGGATGGGGGCAATGCACTCCTCGAAGGCCTCCAGTCCTTGTGTCCCTGATGGTGTCCTACACGTGACCATATGCTCCATCAAAGGTCTACGCAGATACGACCACATCATCCCGGCTCTCATCGACCTTCACTTGCTCCCACTGCACGCACGATTCGCTTTCAAGTCTTGCTGCATCATCTATAAGGCAGTCGCCCTCAAGTCACCCAGCTACCTTGCAAAGAAGAAGTTACTTACCCCTGATAACGTTCTTTCGGCTGGATGTTCCTCCAACATATTCCTCATCTTTGACATGTAATGTCTAGTTTTGGAAAAACATTTCGGCAGAGAGGACCCAGCTTCGATGGCGTAGAGTCGATGTCCCTCAAAAGCCTCCATTGAGGGTGACATCAGATGTTAGAAGTAGCACGCATGGCGCTCGTTGGCCTCAGTTCCATTTTTCCCCTCCTTGTGTAGCAGATATGCCCATAAATACGGTCAGGACAGTACTCCGCCTTGTGGGAACGAATGCTGTAAAAGCATAGGAAATCCGACAGAGGATTAGGCTGGGAGAGCGATGAGGAATACGCTGGAAGAACATCCAGTCGAAATAATGTTACCAGGGGGAAAGTAACGTGTTCTTCTAATGGATTGTGTCCTGCAACGTATTCCTCATCTTTGACAGACTCCCAAAGCTGTATCCTTGACAGGAGGAGGGTGAAGAATTTAGACATACCAAATTTTTAAAAGGCAGAGTAAAGGACTGCCTTACCAAAAGCAACATCCTGAGTATGGGAAGTATCCAGAGAATAATGCTTACTAAACGTGTGTATTCTGCAGGGCTATCGATGTGGCCATGCCCCTGGTGGAATAAGCCCGTAAGCCCTCAGGAGGGTCCCTGCCTGACAGTCTGTAGCATTCAGAAATAGCGAGGATGATCACCTAGGCAAGATCTGTTTGGAAACAATATGGCCTAGTTTGTGTCCTGTATACCTCACAAAGAGCTGGTCGTCCACTCTCAATTTGGACATTCTGGAAATATAAAAGCTTAATGCTCTCCTAGGGTCCAACCTATGGAGCCATTCCTCTTCCTTAGTAGGATGTGGAGGAGGATAGAAGCCAGCAGCACCATTGTCTGACTTAAGTGAAAGCACGAAACAACCTTAGGAAAGAATGAGGGTTTCACCATCAACACAACCCTGTCCTTGTGGAATATAGTAAAGGGTGGCTTGGAAGAAAGTGCTGCAACTTGCTCACTCTACGTGCAGATGTTATAGCAACCAATAGTATTGTCTTAAAGGTTAACAACCTCAACGGACATGTGTGCAAGAGTTCAAATGGTGCACACATCAGAAATTTTAAAACCAGGTTGAGGTCACAAACCAGAAACTGAAAAGTAGATGGCGGGAACACATTTGTGAACCCTTTTAGAAATCGAGTCACATTGGGATCTTGAAATAGGAGCATTCCTCTGATGAGCGCTTAAATATTGAAAGCACTGCCATGTAACCATTAATGGTTCCAACCTGAAGACCTTTGTGTGCTAATGAAAGCAAAAAGGATAGAACATCCAGAGTTGTACACTGAAAAGGATCAACATTCTTTTCTCTGCACCAGTCGCAAAACATATTCCTACGGCAACGGTAAAGAGATTTTGTTGCTGGCCTTCTGGCCGAAAGCAACACCTCCATCACATCATCCGGTAGGTCCCGATCCTTGTATCTCAACCTTTCAGAAACCTCTGGATGGAGAACCCGACCCTCCTCTCGCGAGCAAAGATCCTCTCTTTTTGGAAGACGTACCGGAGGACAGATGGACATGCCTGGAAGGTCTGGGTACCACGTTCTTCTGGCCCAATCCGGGGCAATGCAGAGCATGTGGCTCCCGAACTGTCTCGACCTTCTGATTACTTGAGGAATGACGGGGACTGGAGGAAACTGGTACAGTAGTGGGAATTCCACATCCACCACGAACCCGTCTCTTAGAGCTCCTCTTGGAGGAATATTCCCTTGAGCAGTACAGCTTGCACTTCCGGTTGACACTGGTCGCAAACAGATCCACTTGAGGGGTTCCCCAAAGGGCAAAGATCTCTTGAAGGACTTCCTGAACTAGTACCCACTTGTGGAAGACTGTGCTCTGCCGGCTTAGAGCGTCCGCCGCCGTGTTCTCCTCCCCGGCTAGATGAACTGCTGATAGGGAGATTCCTTCTTGAATAGCCCAATTCCAGTGCTGCATTGCCTTTCTGCACAGTGGTATTGTCTACGCCTACTCATGTTGAACTAGTGCATGGCCACCATATTGTCCGTCATTATCAGGACATGTTTTCCCAGTACAGATGGCAGAAAAGCCTTCAGCGCTAGACTGATTGCTCTCAGCTCCAAACGATTGATGTGTAGTTTGGACTCCGATGGAGACCAACGATCGCCGATTGTCAAATCGTTAGTGTGAGCTCCCCACCCCGTGAGTGAGGCGTCCGTCACTACAGTTATCTCCAGCCATGGTTGCCAAATTGTTGTCCCTTAAGAATATTTTCCTTGCATGCCCACCACAGAAGATCCTGTGAGACTCTAGACGGAATCTGAAGCCGGTCCGACATCTGTCCTGAGAATTGGGACCATTGTGTTCTGAGAGACCAATGAAGGGACCTCATTCTCTGGCAGGCCTCTGGCACCAGAAAAATGCAGGACGCCATGATGCCAAGCAACCTCAAGAACTCAAAAGCCGGGAGGCTCTGGGCACTCTGGAATTTTGTTACCATCTGGAGAATGTCTTGAGCCCTCACCTTGGGTGGCAAGCACTTTCCCAAGGATGTGTCTAATACAGCCCAGATATGCTGGAGCTGTTGGGAAGGTGTCAGATGGGACTTCTTGAAATTGAGGGAGAAGCCCAGCCTATGAAGAGAGTGGCAGTTAACGTTGAGATGATCCAAGGCTTGTTTCGGAGAAGGCGCCCTGATCAGCCAATCGTCCAGTTAGGGGTAGATGTAAATCCCCCCCCCACACCCCACTCCTGAGATGCGCTGCCGCCACCACCACCACCATCAGTTTGGTGAACACCCTCGGGGCAGAGGTCAACCAGAATTGCAGGACTCGAAACTGATAGTGCGAGCGGCAAACATCAGGTATTTCCTGTGCTTGAGATGGATTGGCACATGAAAATAAGCATCCTGAAGGTCCAATGGCATCAACCAATCCTGAAGTTGGAGGGCCTGAAGGATCTGAGAAAAGGTGACCATCTTGAATTTGTCTTTCCTGAGGAACTTGCCAAAGTATCTCAAGTCCAAGATGGGCCTCAGTCCTCCGTCCTTTTCAGGATTTAAAAATATGGGGAATACCAACCCTTGCTCCTCTGCGCTACAGGCACTGGTGCTATAGCGCCTTTCTCTAGCAGGGTCAAGATTTCCTGCATCAGGAGCAGATCCAGAATCCTCAAATAGTGTTTCCCCGGTGGATTGATCTGAGGCTTCTTTATAAAAGGAAGGCAGTAACCGTGGGCTATTGTTATGCAGCTGAAGTAATGTCTTGCCATTCTTCTAGATGCTGACAGTCTGCCCCCCACTGGTGAGCTGTGACTCAAGCCCTCAGAGCGGTTTTGAAGCGGCTGATGCAGAGGCCGATGTTAAGGAGGCTGCTGCTTGAGCTGGCTTGGCACCTCTCCCCCGTCCACCACGAGGGAATTTTCATTGGCCTCTATGACTGGCCATTCCTCTCACCCTTCCACATGAGGAGTAGTAGCGAAAAGATCTACCCCTCCAAGGTTGTCCGCTAGGACGAAAAGGCTGCGGTTGCCCAACAGCGGCGCCTAAAGACTTGGCTGCCGCCTTAGGTCTGCAACTTCTCAATGCTCTCGACAGCCTTGCTGCCAAAAAGATGAGATGTCAAACGCTGCTGGTAGCCATGGACCGGCTGTTGCCATCTGCAGAATCCAACCCAGACTGAAGGGACTCACACATGGCGTCCTTGCCGTCCTTAATTGCCAGGAAGCCGTCCCCTTCGGAAATATGCTCTACCGCCACAGAGAAGCACTCCCACAGAGTGTACGAAAAGTGGAGTTGGCAGATTTCCACGCCATACTCCCTGCCGAAAATACCTTTCTCGCCCATCCATCTACATGATTATCGTCCCCATCTGGAGGGATGGTAGGGTACGCTGCCTGTTTCGAGGTAGCCGTAGCTGCCTGGACCACCAGACCCTCAGGAGTGGTGGGGTGTTTTGAAAGGTAGTCGCGCTCGCTACTGGAGGGGCAGTATTTTCTTGTAAGTGACTTGTCAAACGCGGGATTACTTTCCAGGGTCTCCCAATTTCTGGCCACCCTTTTTTGAAGCGCCACATGGAAAGATAATACTGGATCCGTAGGTGGACCCCTGTCCAAAATGTCGGTTAGATCATGGTGATCATAAGATGCTGGAGGTGTAGACCAGCCCAAATATTCAACAACCCTAGATATGAGTTGTCTGTACGAGGAGTCAGCATGCTCCCCCTGGTTCTGGCTTGCCAAACTCCAGCTCGGGAGAGGTGTCAATACCACTAGCATTATGCAAAGTGTCACAGAGATCTTGTATTCTACCCTCCTCTGAAATGAGGCATTCAGGCACATTAGGCGTCCCATACTGGAGACCAAAAGGGGCATCTTCCTCATCTGAACACTCTTCCTCCTCAAAAATGGAAGTGAGGGACTTAAAGAAATCCTGTTTCGGTAGTGTGGAACATATTTTCTCTGGTGTGGCACCCAGAGGCTTTGAAATTGTCATAGGCGTCGACTTGGACTTAGCCACTGGCTTTTTCGGAGGGTCAACAGGCACTGGCGGCTGAACCGACTAAATTGGCACAGCTGGAGTCAACGGTTTCGGCGTCAACATCAACAGTGGTGTCGAAGGCCTAACAGGAGTCGAGGGCCGATGGGCACTATCGACGGCAGTGGCGCCGAGGGCTTCGATGGCTTTGAAGGTGTCGATGACCTTGACCTCTCGCCATGTCTCGAGTGATCCTTCAATACTTTTTCTGACCGAAGCCTCGTGGGCTCTATGTGGATCACGCCGTTTACTCTGGTTCGAGGGCGTGCAAGTATCTTGCCGGGTTCCTCAGAAGGCACAGTCGGAGCACGAACCTGTTTGTCAAAGATTTTGAGCATTTCCACACAGAAAGCTTCCCATTCTGCCGGCGTCGACTTCTTGGATGGGCACGTCACCCTCTCGGGGGGAACTGCCGGACGAAGACGACGACGAAGGCGACCGGCGGTGCCTTCTCCTCCATCTCTTCGACGAAGAGTGGCGGGAACCAGAGCGATTGGCCTTCTTCTTCCGAGGACAGTCGCCTCTCGACTCGTCGGTCGAAAGCCTAGAAGGTTGGGACTTAAGGGGCTTGGAAACTTTACCTACCTGAAGCTTCCCCTTTCGTTCCCTCAAGGCCTTTCCCGTCATGGCTTGACACTTGGAGCACGTATTCATATCGTGGCCCTCACCGAGGAACCACAGACAGACTCTATGCAGGTCTGTTATGGACATCTTGGAGCCACAGTTCTTACATTTCTTGAACCCGGACCAAGGTGTCGTTGGTGTAGATGACCAAGACATTAGTCTTATTCGAACAGAACTGAGGCCAAAGGGCGCCGTGCAGGCTACTTATAACATCCGATGACATCACCCTCGATGGAGGCCTTCGAGGGACATCGACTCGACGCAGGGCGCCCTCTGGCAAAAACGTTTTCCGAAGCTGGACATTACATGTCAAATACGAGGAATACGTTGGAGGACACAATCTATTCGAAACTCTGCATCTCCGGCGGACAGAACACCACCAGTAGCCAGGATATGTGCAGACTTGAAAGCCGCCGCTGCAAAAAGGAAAGGACCAGAAAACAAGCCTTCTCTGCCTATGCACCAAGATTATGGAACCGCCTCCCCGTCGGCATCAGACTCGCCTCCACGCTCCTACAATTCAGAAAAGAACTCAAGACCCACCTCTTCAAGGAGTCTCTCCTCCACAACACCTAGGCTATCATGTTGCACCTCTCCTCGTCCCCACCTGGTACAGCTGTACCCCTCCTCCATCCCCTTCTGTATCCTACCCCCGCTGTGTATCTGTTCTGCTGTTTCCACAGAAAAGCGCTCCGTTATGCATCTGTAATGTTATACACCTCTGTAAAGGGCCCAGTTATGTACCTGTATTGGTGTACACCTCTGTAAAGGGCCCAGTTATGTACCTGTATTGGTGTATACCTCTGTAAATCTCTGTTGCTTCTAAAAGCTAGGTCCTGGCTCAATAAATAACATAATAATAATGCACGTGTATCAATCAGTGGGCTATTGAAACAGGGTGGGCCAGTCTTATGGACTTCAATATGTAGTGTAAAGTTCCTCCCTCCTGCCCTTGTCTACATGGTATTTCATACTTATCAAGTGGGTCATGTTCCACCTGTTTAGAACCAGAACTCACTGAACTATGAAGTGGCGTTTTAGAGTCAGTTGTAATAGGAGTGAAGAGATTGGAACATTTTGATTGTTTGGCACCCCTTTGATCATGATCTACATCGTTAATAGGTACCTTTGTGCATTCCGAATCAATCGCCATATTTAATGGATTTAAATCATGCAGAAACTTATCCATCTCCACAAATAAATAATTTGCTCCAACAATTGAAGCATTTGTTTTTTTTTATTTTTGAGGACGCATCAACGGTGGCAATTTAATAGCTTTTCTTTTCATTATGAAATCATGTGGATAGTATACAGCGTTTTAGCCAACTGAAACCAACATTTGATCATGGATATCCCAACTGTGAAACAGAAATGTATGAGTTATAAATAATGAACAAGTCATTATTCACAATAAAATAAAAGCATAAAAAAACACATTAAGATCAGTTAAGATTCAAATCTTGCCTCAGATAAACAAAAAATATTGGCTCAAAGGCCAATGCCCAGAATCATCTAAACTTAAAATTCAGTTAAATCAATTGCCAATAACAAAACCAGGAAAACAGATATCGAAATTACTGGCTCACAGTCGCCAGCACTTGTTAGATATTTGGTTGATGAGCAAACTCCGGACAAAAGTATGCTAGCCAATGTACTCGCTCAAAAGCTCACAGTTAAAGCGTCACCCGAGCTTGTGAAGGTCTGCCATTCCACTATTAACGTTCCTCTTATTGTTCCAGTCATTTAAACATGACAGCATGTTTTTACAATTATATAAGCAAAATGTAGGGAAACAAAGTATGGATTGAAGAACTGGTGTATTGGCCTGTGATTCAAATATATCTGCTGATATGAGCTGGTTTAGGGAAATATTAACAACTCCAGCTCAACCATATACTGTACAATACTCTAGTCAACAATATCTACCAATATCTACCACTGCATTGGGTTTCATGAGTGGTTAGCCTTCTTTCCTAATAGGCAAGCCCTGTTTGCCAAAGTCGATCCCTATACTAATTTAGATGTTACATTATGTATAAGCTGCTAAAGATTCTGTTTTGCTTCAGTGCCTTTACGATATATAATGAAAGGAACGGCAGAATTTTGCACTTGTGAACCAAAGACATAGTGGAAATCTTGAAGTCTGGTATGTACTGGTTCAGCTGGAGTGGGTTCAGAGTTCCATGTCAGCTTTGCCCATTCCTGCTGAAAAGATGTGTGAATGGAAACCTAGGCATCTTTCTGGTGCGCCAGCCTATTCCAGGACTACCATATTATAATATGCTCTGGATCACCATACAGTATTCTTCCCTGGTGGTACTTGCTAGCTGGTGGGTTCTAGGGTAGGTAAAGGAAGACAGGGAAGTCTGTACCCTTGGGTTTGGAAGGCCAACCAAGAGCGAATAGGTATTTTCTACCATCCACAGATTTAGCAAGAATAAGAACAGACCAGGGCTTTTGGCATTTTCAGAGATTTATTTCACTTTATGTTTATATGCACGGATGCAATAAATACTGTGGTCGAGCTGTGTGGCAGACATGTTTGTCCGCGTACAAAAAACTGTGTGGTGAACTGAGATTTGTCTGAGTAAAGCGCTTCTGTGAGGTCTGAAGGGGAGTAGGTAAGTTGCATGCGTTCAGATAGTGTATGTAGAGGGTGGCTGGTAGGTGGGCGACTGGGGATTGTGTGTTGGGGCGAGTTTGTGCATGTGCTGGGAAGTTTGGCTAGTAGGAACATCTTTTTTAAATGTATATTTTATTTATCCTCAGTGTGATAGATAATTTAAACTTTTCACACCTTTAAATTTGATACATACAAATATAATTCATGCAGTTCATATTCATAAATATGCACAATTAGTTTTTAATTGCAATCTCAGTATAAAATGTCAATTCATTTCAGTGTCTTTTCAATTTCTGTCCATAGTCTAGCAATGGCTAAAACAAATGACGTCTAGGTCCCCACCAAGTCCCGATTCCAGAATGATTTTATTTTAATTCTATCAGGGCTATGACAAATGTGTCCAAGTACCGCACATGAAGGTCTTCCAGGGACTTGCAAACCGTCAGAACTTGTGTTCAATACTGTCATTCATGTTCTTTTGCTTGCACACCCTAGAGTACATATTTTGTATCTCAATTGTGCCATGGATCACACACTGCAAGGGTGGGAATCAGGTTAATTCTTAATTGCATTAACATCCTCCGACAATAAGGTGAAGGAAGTTGTATTAAATATGTCTGTGGCTGCGGGTAAGAAACTTAATTTAGGCAGCTCACATAAGGTCATCAAAAAGGCCACGTGCTGATGATCCTACACCAATCCCATTCTTTAGATTTCCGCATGAACTCCTGATTCATAGTCAGGAGCCAATCCTATTTCTTGAAAAAAGGACATTAATATTCCTAAATTCATTAAGAAATTGAACCCGGTTTCCTGCTAAAGGAGTCCCAAAACGAGTTCATCAAAGGGCACATCCAACCAATCAAAAGCATTTATATACAACAAATACCTTGATATGCACTGAAACACAGCCATAGTAATCCTATTTCTAGTCGAATAGCCTCTGTTGGTGTCCCGTGGGGATAATCCAACAGTTTACGCCATAAATAGATGTCCTTCTAAATTATTTAACCAGATGTCATGCTTGTCAAAAGTTCCTTCTAGATAATACAGTATAGTAGTCATGACTCTTAACAATCGAGTACAATTCCATGAAGGCTATATCCTGCAGCCTTCATAGCAAAATCTTTATGTTAGACAAGCGTGTGAAAGCCCTCAGCTTTTTGCTTTCAATTATCTCTTGATTGCTAATGTTATCCGCAATGATGCAGCTATGAATAAACTCACTCTATAACCCCTTTTGGGAAAATTATCTGTTTGTGTGCATTTTTTTTACTCCAAAATACATAAACTTCGTTTTTTTAACAGCCTGTTGGTCATTTTGTTCAGCGCTTCTCACTAGGCTGGCATACCGGTGATCTATTATTGTAGCACAATTCACGTATGCTAGTCATGGGACATGCTCATTACCAAATTTAGGAGGAAAATGATTAGCGCTATTAAGCATCTCAGAAAGGTCCGATATGTTTGTTTATTTATTTATTTGATATAGCTCTGCCAAACCCAAAGGTAGCTGGGCGCGAACATTACAAGTATACTTATAGCTTAGTTACAGATATAATAACAAATAGGTGATACAGTTTTGGAGTTGGTGGTCACATACATGTATAAAAACATTAGTTGTAAACAAAAGGTGGAAGGTACAGTACAAGCATAGTATTCATAGAGTAGCAGGTAGCAGAAGTCCAGGTAGAGAAAGGAAAGGTGATTATGGATAGGTTTGGGAGTCATTGGTCCGGATCCATGTTAACGTTTTTCGGCTGAAACGGGTTGGTCAGATCTCAGATCATGGGGAAGTGTGTTCCATGTTTGGGCAGCTATAACTGGGAAGCTAGAGCCGCCAGCTGTAGAACGTTTAAATCTAGGGACTTTGAGGGTGTTGATGTTGGCAGATCTCATGGGACGGGCAGTGATTCTCCTATTGGTTCTTTCAGCCAGATAGGGTGAAGCTATGTTGTTTAGACATTTCGGCGTGAGGGAGAGTGTTTTAAGGAGGATCCTATCACTAATCTTGAGCCAGTGGACATTTCTTCTGAATCTAGATATATGCTCTCTATTAGGGATATTTAAGGCTGCTCTAAGAGCATTGTTTTGGAGTCTTTGCAGTTTGACAGTAATATATTTATTAGAACCTGCATATAGGGCGTTGCAGTAGTCCAATTTAGATAGTACAAGTGCACAGGCCAGTGTGATGCAGCTTGTTTCAGAGAGAAACGGCCTGCAAGCTCGGATCAGTTTACAAGTGTAAGCTGTTGAAGATGCTAGTGAGTTGACTTGCTCCTTGAGGGTGAGTGCCGAGTCAAGGTAGAAGCCTAAAGTTTTGACTACGGGCATTACTTTGATAATATTGTTATCAATGTTGAAGGAAGCATAGCTAGGGTTAAGTTTTTTAATAGCCATCTCTGAACCTAGGATCAGTAGCTCCATTTTGTCGTCATTCAGGCAGAGGCCATGGGAGGCCATCCATGCCTGAATAAGGAGGTATATCTTGTTTACTAAGGCTGTGTCCTCCGAGAGGGGAATGAGGATCTGAGCGTCATCTGCATAGTTAGTGTATAAAATGATTAGCGCTATTAAGCATCTCAGAAAGGTCTTGTATAAAATGACTAGCGCTATTAAGCATCTAAGAAAGCTCTTACATAAAATTATTACCGTTATTAAGCATCTCAGAAAGGTCCGTTATAAAATGATTAGCGCCATTAAGCATCTCCGAAAGGTCCGATATATAAAGACTGAATAACATGAGATCAAGCACACAGCCTCGCTACAAACCTCTAGCAGTGTTTATTTCTTTAGACAAGGTTCCCAGGCTACTCAATCTCACTTGCACTCTGGTGTCTGTGTGCAATTGTATTTCAGTAAGTTTAGGGGTCCTGCAGGAATATTCCATTTCTTTAGCTTATCTCATAATATGGATCGATTTACGGTATTGAATGCTGCTGCAAAGTCCATGAATAAAACATTCAGCAGCAAGTTATTTCTGACCCTTGACTCTTTAACTAGGGTATTTAATAAGATGTTGCGAGTAGTCACAGAGCCTCTCGTAAAACCTATCTGAAAACAACTCAATAGCGATTCCTTACACAATCAATATTGGACTTGGTTAGGGACCAATGTGGCGATAAATGTACTATGGACATCAAGCAATGCTAGCCACCTATAATTTGCAGGTGCAGTGGGGGTAAAGTAGTGGCAGGCCAGTTAAAATAGCACTTGGACTACCAGCATTCACTTTGCATTTATATATGTGCCGTTAAGTTGCAGTTGTGGGTCTTCATCGGGGCAGGTGTCGGATGCTCACTGTTTCCACCACTCTCAGCCCCATCGCAGACTACAGTATCGGCAGAAGACTCAACATAGTGGGCAGCTATAAACTGCAGGTATATTTTACAAAACTCCCAGGTGGGAGCAAAACCTACAACACAGGTCGATCTAAAAAACGCCAGCGCAGCAGGTCGGAGTAAAACACAAATAGGGGAATATGTTGTTGCAGCCCTAACCTAAGTAGGCAGTGGTCTTTAGTCCAAGTGCCCTGGCCTACAACAGTTTGTATTCAGGGGACCACCGTGAAATGAACAAGTTACTTACCAACTGGTAACTTTCTTTCAACTGGATGTTCCTCCATCGCATTCCACATCTTTGACATGTAAAGTCCACAGCTGTGCACTTCGGAAACTTTTTCGGCCGAGGGCGTCCTGCATCAATGGCGTCGGGTCCATGTCCCTCGAGAGCCTCCGTAGAGGACAACGTCACAGGATGTTATAAATAGGACACACAGTTCCCGTAGCCTCAATAAGTTTTTTCCCCCAGAACGTGTAACACCATTCTGATGCCTGCTGGACTGCACTTAGCCTTGCAGAGACGGAAGCTGCAATCACATAGGAAATTCTCCTGAGGGGCAGGCTGGGAGGGCGATGTGGAATGCGTTGAGGAACATCCAGTCGAAAGAATGTTACCAGTTGGTAAGTAACTTGTTCTTCGAATGGATTGTGTCCTCCAGCGCATTCCACGACTCCCAAAGCAGTACCAGTAAACGGAGGAGGGAAAAGAATTTAGAATACCCAATTAGACTGCGGAATAAAGAACCTCCTTCCCAAAGGCCATATTCGGACCATGGATTGTATCCAGGGAATGTTTTACAAATGGATGGATGGAAGCCCAAGTAGCGGCATCACAAATATTCCTAATAGGAACACCCCGCTGGAGGGCAGTGGAAGTAGCCACGCCCCTAGTGGAATGAGCTCTCAACCCTTCAGAAGGGCCTTTACCCTCCAACAGGTAACTCTGTAATGGTAAGGATAATCCACCTGGACAAGGTTTGTTTGGTAACAGCCTGGCCCAATCAGTGTCCAGCATATCCTACAAAGAGTTGATCGTCCACTCTGACCTTGGACATCCTAGAAATGTAAAAGCTAAGAACTCTCCTAGGATCTAACTGACGGAGACGCTCCTCTTCCTTACCAGGTTGAGGACGAGGGTAGAACGATGGAAGAACCACCTTCTGACTCAAATGATATTCAGAGACTACCTTAGGTAGAAAAGAAGGACGTACTCGCAGTACAACCCTGTCCTTGTGAAACACAGTAAAGGGTGGCTTAGCTGAAAGAGCCTGCAATTCACTCATTCTGCGAGCAGAAGCAACTGCAACCATGGGCGTAATTTTAGGGCGGGGACAGGGGTGTTTGACCCCCACCCCCAACTTTCATGACACACCATTTTGTCCCCATCCATTTGGCTGGGGCACCTTTTCTTCAGATGTCATGTCCCCCTCAACATTTTCAGCAAAGTTACTCCACTGGCCGCAACCAAGAACACAGTCTTGGAGGACAGTAATCTCAAAGGACAAGAGTGCAAAGGTTCAAACCGAGCACCCATGAGAAATCTCAAAACCAAATTCAAATCCCAATTCGGCATCTGGAAAGGGGACGCCGGGAATAAATTAGTCAGTCCTTTAAGAAACTGAGAAATCAAAGGAATCTTAAAGTAAGAACATTCTTCAGATGAGCGCTTAAAGATAGACAGCGCCGCCAGGTAACCTTTAATGGTACCCACTTGAAGGCCCCTTTGAGCCAAAGAAAGCAAGAAGGACAAAACCATAGGAATGGAGCATTGAAAAGGATCAACATTGTGATCCCTGCACCAGTTGCAGAACTTACGCCAACGGTACAAGGATTTTGTTGTAGGCCACTAGGCCGAAAGCAGCACCTCAATCACGTCATCCGGGAGGTCCCAATCCTTATACCTCACCCTTTCAGATACCAAGCTTGAAGGTTGAGAGTCTTGACCTCTGGATGGAGAACCTGACACTCACCCCCCCCCCCCTCACGTCCGAGAGCAGATCCTCTAGGTGGGGAAGACGGCATGGAGGGCAGATGGACATTTCCAGAAGGTCCGGGTACCACGCTCTCCTGGTCCAATCCGGAGCAATGAGGATCATGTGGGAACCAAACCTCTGCAACTTCCGCAACACTTGAGGAATGACGGGGACTGGAGGAAACGCATACAGCAGTGGGAATGACCAATCCACCACAAACGCGTCACCTAAGGCTCCTCTTAGAGGAAATTCACTTGAGCAGAATCTCTCGCACTTGCGGTTGACACTGGTGGTGAAGAGATCCACTTACGGGTTCCCCAAAGGGCGAAGATTTCCTGAAGGACTTTGAAGGCTAGCGTCCCCCAGATAGCACGATCCTCCCCGTCTATGAGAGACAATAATGGACTCTCCCAAGATGGGACTAAGGCTAAGACAAAGTGCGGGTGAGCTTAAATGGGAGTTTATCAATCAGAAGAACAAGTTACTTTCTTACCTGGTAACGTTCTTTCGATGGGATGGTCCGACGACGTATTCCATATCTATGACATGTAATCACCACAGCTGTGCTGCTTCGGAAACTTTTTCGGCGTCTGCGTCCTGCGTCGATGACGTCGATGCGCCGTCGTCGAGGACCTCCTCCAACGTCCGACGTCATCCGATGTGATAAGTAGGACGCACGACGCCCATAGCCTCAGTTGTAGTTTTTTCCCCCAGAACGTGTGACATAAGTCAACTGCCAGTCAGACACAAAGCCTTGCGGAACGTAAGCTGCAATCGCAAAAGAAATTCTGCAGCGGGGAAGGCCGGGCGGGAGCGATATGGAATACGTCGTCGGACCATCCCATCGAAAGAACGTTACCAGGTAAGAAAGTAACTTGTTCTTCGAGGGGATTGGGTCCTCCGACGTATTCCATATCTATGACAGACTCCCAAAGCAGTACCAAAGCAAGGAGGAGGGAAAGAATTTAGAATCAAAATGTAGAATAGCCAATCAAATAGCAGAGCAAAGGACCGCCTTGCCAAAGGCCAGATCCTGTGCTCGGATGGAATCAAGGGAATAGTGACGTACAAATGTATGTACTGAAGCCCAGGTGGCTGCATCACAGATGTTGCGAATAGGAACACCCCTCTGCAGGGCAGTAGACGCAGCCATACCCCTGGTAGAATGGGCCCGCAAGCCAGCCGGTGGGTCCTTACCCGCCAAACGGTAGCACTCCGAGATGGCCAAAATAATCCAGCGAGACAAAGTCTGTTTCGTCACAGCTTGCCCCAAACGCTTACCAGCGTAACCAATAAAGAGTTGATCATCCACTCTGACCCGGGACATGCGTGAAACATAAAAGCTTAAAGCTCTCCTAGGATCAAGCCTATGGAGCCTCTCCTCTTCCTTACCAGGATGCGGAGGAGGATAGAATGCCGGAAGAACAACCTTCTGGGCCAAATGAAATTCCGTCACTACCTTCGGAAGAAAAGAAGGACGAACTCTAAGGACAACCCTGTCCTTGTGAAATACAGTGAAGGGAGGCTTAACTGAAAGTGCCTGTAACTCACTCACTCTGCGAGCGGAAGTAACCGCAACTAAAAACACAGTTTTCAGAGTCAACAGCCTCAAAGGGCAAGAATGTAAAGGCTCAAACGAAGCACCCATAAGAAACTTAAGAACCAGGTTTAAATCCCAACCGGGCACCAGGAAAGGTGACGGAGGGAACACATTAGTGAGCCCTTTCAGGAACTGTGAAATCAAAGGGATTTTAAAGTAAGAACACTCTTCAGACGAGCGCTTAAAGATGGACAGCGCCGCCAGGTAACCCTTAACGGTACCCACTTGCAAGCCCCTGTGGGCCAAAGAAAGTAAAAAGGACAGAACCATGGGGATGTCACATGCAAAAGGATCCACATTCTGAACTCTGCACCAGTCGCAGAACTTACGCCAACGGCAACGGTACAGAGACTTTGTTGCCGGCCTTCGGGCCGAAAGCAACACCTCCATCACGTCCTCAGGGAGGTCCCAATCCCTATACCTCAACCTTTCAGAAACCAAGCGTGAAGGTTGAGGGATCTGACCTCTGGATGGAGAACCTGACCCCCCTCCCGTGAGAGCAGATCGTCTCGGTAGGGAAGACGACGTGGAGGGCAGATGGATAAGTCGAGAAGGTCCGGGTACCACGTCCTCCGAGCCCACGCCGGGGCAATGAGGATCATCCGGGAACCGAACTTCCGTAACCTCCGCAGCACTTGCGGGATGACGGGGACTGGAGGAAACACGTACAGCAGCGGGAATGACCACTCCACCACGAACGCGTCTCCTAAGGCTCCTTCTGGAGGAAATTCCCGCGAGCAAAACCTTTCGCACTTCCGGTTGACACTGGAGGCGAAGAGATCCACTTGAGGGGTCCCCCAAAGGGCGAAGATCTCCAGGAGAATCTCCTGAGCCAACTCCCACTCGTGAGAGATCACGCTCTGCCTGCTCAGAGCGTCCGCCGTCACGTTTTCGGCACCGGCCAGATGAACTGCCGAGATCGAAACTTCCTGCTGGATGGCCCAGAACTCGAGCTGCATCGCCTCTGCACAGAGGAAGTGACCCTGCCCCCCCCTTTTTGTTGAGGTAGTGCATGGGCACTGTGTTGTCCGTCAGGATCAGGACATTCTTCCCTCGCACAGACGGCAGAAAAGCCTTCAGGGCTAGCCTGAGGGCCCTCAGCTCCAACAGATTGATATGGAGTCTGGACTCCGACGGAGACCAACGACCGCTGACTGTCAGCCCGTTGGCATGAGCTCCCCATCCCGTGAGGGATGCATCCGTCACGATCGTCACCTCCGGCCAGGGAAGCCAAAATGGAGCCCCCTTCATCAAGTTGCCTTCGACGGCCCACCACAGAAGGTCCCGGGCAACCGAGGACGGCATCTGAATCGAGTCCGACATCCTGCCGGAGGACTGCGACCATTGCGTCTTGAGTGCCCACTGCAAAGATCTCATCCGCAGGCGAGCCTCTGGCACCAGAAGAATGCAGGATGCCATGAGGCCGAGCAACCTCAAGAACTCGAACGCTGGGAGCGTCTGGGCATGCTGAAACTTGTGCACCATCTGCTGAATGTGAAGAGCCCTCACCTGGGGAGGAAAACACTGCCCCAGGGAAGTGTCGAGCACTGCTCCGATGTACTGGAGCCGCTGCGTTGGCGTCAAATGGGACTTCTTTAAATTGAGGGAGAAGCCCAGCCTGTGAAGGGAGCGACAGGCGATCGATAGATGATCCAGGACTTGCTCGGGAGAGCTCCCCCTGATCAACCAATCGTCCAGGTAGGGGTAGACGTGAATCCCCCCTTGCCTGAGATGCGCTGCCACCACCACCATGAGCTTGGTGAAAACCCTCGGGGCGGAGGTCAATCCGAACGGCAGGACCCGAAACTGAAAGTGCGAGTCGCCAACCGCGAACCTCAGGTACTTCTTGTGCTTGGGATGGATCGGCACATGGAAGTAAGCGTCCTTGAGGTCGAGAGACACCAACCAGTCCTGAAGCTGAAGGGCCTGGAGGACTTGAGAGAGAGTAACCATCTTGAACTTGTCCTTCCTGAGGAGTTTGTTCAAATCGCGCAAGTCCATGATGGGTCTCAATCCCCCGTCTTTCTCCGAAACCAAAAAATAAGGGGAATACCATCCCTTGTTCCTCTCCGCTACAGGCACCAGTTCTATGGCGCCTTTCTCCAGCAGGGCTTGAATTTCCTGCGCAAGGAGCGGATCCGGACTCTGCAAAGAGAGGTTCCCCGGTGGATTGTCGCGAGGCCTGTGCCGAAAAGGAAGACAGTAGCCGTGGGTTATGATCTCCAGAACCCACACATCTGAAGTAATGGCTTGCCACTCTACAAGATGCTGCGCCAGCCTTCCCCCAACCGGCGAACCATGGGACATGGCCTCACGACTGAATGGGAGCGGCTGCGGCGTTACCTGAGGGCAAAGCGGCAACTGCCCGAGCGGCCTTGGCACCAGGGGTACCCTGTCGTCCACCTCTGGTACCCCTGCGTTGGCCTCTTTGACTGCCAGCTCCTCTCGCTTTACTGAAGGATGAGTAATAGCGAAAGGAACCACCCCTCCACTGCTGTCCCCTAGGACGAAAAGGCGGAGGTTGGCGAACTGCAGCGCCCAACGACTTCGCTGCAGCTTTTGAGGTCTGCAACCTCTCAAGGCTCTCGTCAGCCTTGCTGCCAAAAAGGTGTTCACCATCAAAGGGCATGTTGAGGAGCCGGGACTGCACATCAGGAGCAAACCCCGACTTCCGCAACCACGCAAACCTGCGTATCACGGTGCTCGCCGCCATGGACCTACTGACGCATTCAGCCAAGTCCAGACCCGACTGAACGGACTCACACATGGCATCCTTACCATCCTGGACCATAGCAAGGAAACCATCCCGTTCAACCCCTTCGGGAATATGTTCAGCCGCTAACGCAACACAGTTCCACAGAGTGTGCGTGAAACGTGACAAGGCACAAATGGAGTTGGCCGCCTGAAGCGCCATACCACCAGAAGAAAACACTTTCTTCGCCCAGCCATCAAAACGTTTGTCGTCCCTATCAGGAGGGATGGTAGGGTACGACGCCTGCTTTGCCGGGGCCGTGGCCGCCTGCACCACCAAACTTTCCGGAGTGGGGTGCCTGGTCAAGTAGCAGGGGTCGCTACTGGCTGGACGGTATTTACGCGACAAGGATCTGCCCACCGCCGGGAGACTCTCCGGAGCAGTCCAAGCCGCCGCCACCCTTCTCTGTAAAGCCATATGGAACGGCAGTACCGGGTCAGTTGGGGGACCAACATCAAGGATGTCCGTCAGATCATCCTGCACAAACTCCCCTGGGGGAGCAGACCATCCCAGATACTCAGACACCCTAGCCATAAGGCGCCGGTACGAGGAATCGGCATGGGAGCCAGGCTCAGGCCTACAAAATTCCACCTCCGGAGAGGTGTCCAATCCACTGGCATCATGCAGTGACTGCCTCAAATCGTCAAACTGACTATGGCCCGAGACAATTTCATCTGGCACCTGACTAGGAACCAGGCCATCAGAATCCTCATCCGCCTCCGAAATATATTCCAGGTGGCGAAAAGGCACCCGAGAGTGCTTGCTCTTAACCAGAGCCTTCCTAGGGGGTACACCCGTGACACGGGGCACCTCCGACACGAAAGGCGTCGATGGCGTCGAGCGAATCGGCGCCGACGCCGAGAAAACCGGCAACGGCGCCGAGAGGATCGGCGTCGACGTCGAGGAAATCGGCGTCGTCAGATGCAGCGCCTCCAGTATCGGCGGCGTCGACACAGCCCTCGAAGCCGGAGCCCCGAGCGTGTCCCTCGACGACCTGATCGTCGCCGGCTTCGACGAGGCCCTCGAAGCCGGAGCCTCGAGAAAGCCTGTCGACGCCCTCGACGCCTCAGACGTCGATGTCTTCCTCGAAGACTTCACAGGAGCACACGGTCTCGAACGCGTCGAGGACCGGGACCTGGAACGGGTACGGCGAGAACGAGCCTCCTTGTCCGAACGGGACCGCTCCCGTGACTCGTGCCGACCACTCTTGCGAGCAGCGTCTCTCGACCTCTCACTGCCGACCCCACTCGGGGGCGCGGACGGCTGAGTACCCTGCGACTCAAGAATCGCCAACATTTTCTTCCCGAAGGAAGCCCATTCTTCCGGCGTCGCACGGCTGGTGGGGTAACCGACGTGCCGTGCAGAATCCTCGGAAGAGGACCTGGAAGGCGACCGGTGACGGCGCTTCCGAGAATGCCTCGAAGAGGCCGAGGAGTGGCGAGACCCACTCCTAGAAGAAGACCGATGAGACTTCCGACGATGACGCGGAGAGTCACCCCTCGAATCATCCGTCGAAAGCCCCGCCGACTTCGACTTCCGGGGCTTGGACACCGGACCTACCGACAACTTCTTCTTACGTTCGCGTAAGGCTTTGGACGTGAGCGACTGGCAGTCGACACAGTCATCCGTGTCGTGGGCCTCCCCGAGGCACCAGAGGCAGGCGTCGTGCGAGTCAGTCACCGACATCTTGGACCCACACTCCCCGCACTTCTTAAAGCCCGGACGCGGGGTTGAAGACGAAGTGGACGACATCGCCGAAGGAAATTCACAAACGAACAGGTTCGAAGAACCAGAAAGAACAGAACTCCAAAGAGTCGAGGCTTAGAACCGAGAAACACGAAGCAACACGTTCGCGGAAAAAACGGAACTGAGGCTATGGGCGTCGTGCGTCCTACTTATCACATCGGATGACGTCGGACGTCGGAGGAGGTCCTCGACGACGGCGCATCGACGTCATCGACGCAGACGCCGAAAAAGTTTCCGAAGCAGCACAGCTGTGGTGATTACATGTCATAGATATGGAATACGTCGGAGGACCCAATCCCCTCTAATAGGGCATGCAAAGGACTCTGCAAACTCCGAGAGCGCTCTGTCTGACAATAGCAAAGACAGGCGTATATATTTACAAAAAGCGTCATAAGAACCTACATGCTATAGGGGGCACAAGTTCGTGGGGATTGGGTGACGACGACTAACTATAGGTGCTGCTGCGATGTGGTTTGCCGTGGTCGGTGGACGTCACTGGTTACCCACGTGGGCTGGGCTGGGCCGGGCAGGTCAGCTTGGCTCATCCGGACGGTGTTGTTGTGCCAGCCGTGGCCAGTGTCAGTGATGAACGTCTTTCCTGACTTTCTGCCCTAAGGCCACGCACACCGCAGTCATTCAACATTGCAATATTATCTTCTCCGATAAATCTTCCAATAGGTTATTCTACAGGTTAATGCAACACAGGAGGAATGCACCTAGAGTAGTGTCTTTTGGTGATACATCAATACATGGTTACCATCGTCCTGTTGACCGGGTATCATAGGTCGCGAGGTTGGGTCTCAGGGCATGGGACGGGCTGTCCGAGTTATCATGTCTCGTTAGAAGTCATTATGAATGTGTTCCTGTAGTGTTGCTATAATATTGGGTGTCCTAATTTTACAGGGGCCATTAACCTAAGGTGAGCCGGTGGGTCGTGGAGCCTAAGAAAGGGCGCCTCTGGATCTGTGTATTAAGGCCGGGGTTTACTGCTGGGTTGTAAATAATTCAGGTGGCAGGCCGTGGCCTTGGGTGCTGTGGGGGAATGTGAATGTTTGAAGCGGCTCCAGCCGAATTGGGGGAGGTCGAGCAGAGCAGCACAGGCCTCTGCTTTTTCGTCTGGCAGGCTTCAATGGGAGGAAGGGGGAATGGCCTTGCATATGCTCATAAAGGTATTTTCCTCGTGTGTTGCAGATTTAAGTGGAAGAGACATAAACATTCACATAATATACAATACTCATTGAGTCTTTTCAAAGCTTATGTTATTGACATTGTTAGTGCCTTTCACATGGCCATTTCAAACGCGTTACCTATACGCAAAGTATTTAACAACCACAACATTTTGTTACATTTCTATACATGTGCGGTAAGCGAGGTAGTAGTAAGGTTGGTGGAGCACGCAGGAACAACCCGCTAATAAGGCTGACGGCAGTGACACAGTGAGCTTGGACATACATATGGTGCATTTTCGTGCACCACTTACATGAGCTCCCAATAGGGTTGTATTTGTCTTCCTTTGCACTCTAGCAGCATTAGTTCAGTTATGGCATGGGACCTTGGGGTGCAGTCTTCTCGGCAAAACACATAACATGAAAACCCCCGGGACACTTACTATTTGCGCATAGCTACGGGGATGTGGGTACTTCATCCCGAATGTCATGTAAGCACACATTCTGCCATCTTCATGGAGGTTTCAGGTTTTTAGTCAGAAAGGTCATGGAGAGAAAATTTTCATCACAGGTGGTTTGCTCATTAGTATTTGGGGACTCTGCTTTTGTCAGGGGACCATTTTACAGTTCTTTTCCACCCCGGCCCTGCAGGCCGGGTCATACTGGGAACAGCGATACACTGCGGAAGGTGAAATGTTATAGTGTTGGTATCTAACACTAGCTCATGTCCGTCTGTTCGTGGGAACGGGCTCTCAGCGGATCTGCCAGAGAGCTGCGGCCACAGGAATAAGTGAAACTCTCCAAGGGTGGGGGCCACGCTGTGGTGCACAGGGCTCAAACCATCTTTATTTCACAAATTGGTTTCCAGGGCCTAGCTAAATACAGCATGTTTGGTCAATGTCTTCAGCCAGTGGCCCACCCACCAGCTGGGCCCTGGTGGCAGGGGGAACCCCTGACGAGCCATGGACTTCACAGGGGGGAGAGGATGCAGGGGAGAGGGTCTCTTGGACCAATCCTCCCATACAACTCCCTGAGCCAACTCCCACTCATGAGAGACTGCTCTGCCTGCTCAGAGCGTCCGCGGCCGCATTTTCATCGTCGGCCAGATGAACGGTCGAGATCGGAATTTCCTGCTGGATGGCCCAGAACCAAAGCTGCATTGCCTCTCAGCACAACGGGAGTGACCCTGCCCCCCCCCCTTTTTGTTGAGGTAATGCATGGCCACTGTGTTGTCCGTCATGACCAGGACACACTTCCCCGTATCGAGGGCAGACAAGCCTACAGGGCTAGCCTGATGGCACTCAGCTCTAACAGATTGATGTGGAGTCTGGACTCCGACGGAGACCAACGACCGCTGGCAGTCAAGTTGTTGGCATGAGTGCCCCATCCTGTGAGGGAAGCATCCATCACTACAGTCACCTCCGGCCACGGTTGCCAACAGGTTCCCTTTGTTCACCCACCACAGAAGGTCCTGGGAGACCGAGCGTGGGAGCTGAACAGGATCCGTCATCTTGCCGGAAAACTGCGACCACTGCATCTTGATGATCCATTGCAGGGATCTCATCCGCAGCCTTGCCTCTGGCACCAGAAAAATGCAGGAAGCCATGAGGCCGAGCAACCTTAAGAATTCGAAAGCGGGGAGACTCTAGGCATGTTGAAACTTGTCCAGCATCTGCACAATATGATGAGCCCTTACCTTGGGAGGCGAACACTTCCCATGGACGTATCCAACACAGCCCCGATGTACTGGAGCTGTTGGGAAGGTGTCAGGTGCGACTTCTTGAAATTCAGGGAGAAGCCCAGCCTGTGGAGGGTGCGGCAGGTGACACCAAGATGATCCAAAGGTAGCTCGGGAGAGCGCACCCGGATCATCCAGTCGTCCAGGTAGGGGTAGACATGAATCCCCCTCTCCTGAGGAACGCTGCCACCACCACCATGAGCTTGGTGAAGACCCTCGGGCGGAGGTCAATCCGAACGGCAGGACCCAAAACTGAAAGTGCGAGTCGCCAGCCGCAAACCTCAGGTACTTCCTCTGCGCGGGATGGATCTGCACATGGATGTAAGCATCCTTGAGGTCCAGAGACACCAACCAATCCTGAAGTTGAAGGGCCTTAGAGGACTTGAGAAAGAGTGACCATATTGAACTTGGAAGGAAGGGAAGACAGTAGCCTTGGGCTATGGTATCCAACACCCACGCATCTGAAGTAATGGCCCGCCATTCTTCGAGATGCTGAGACAGTCTGCCCCCAACCAGCGAACCATGGGACACGGCCTCTTGACTGGAAGCGGCTGCGGCAGTGCCTGAAGGCAAATAGGCAGCTGCCTGAGCGGCTCTGGCACCACAATGTCCCCGTTCACCACGGGTACCTATTCGCTTGCCCCTTTCCTATTACCAAAGGAGGAGGAGTACGGAAAAGAACCTCCCCTCCACTGCTGTCTCCTAGGACGAAAAGGCAGAGGTTGACGCACTGCGGCGCCCAAAGACTTCACCGCAGCTTTTGAGGTCTGCAACCTCTCAAGGCTCTCGTCAGCGTTGCTGCCAAATAAATGTGCGCCATCAAAGGGCATGTTGAGAAGACGGGCCTGCACATCCGGAGCAAACCCAGACTTCCGCAACCATGCAAATCTGCGTATAACGGTGCTCGCAGCCATGGATCGGCTAACACTGTAGGCCATATCCAAACCTGACTGAAGGGATTCGCACATGGCATTCTTGCCGTCTTGCACGAGAGCAAGGAAACCATCCCTTTCTCCCCCCTCGGGAATATGCTCAGCCGCCAAGGAAACAATTTCAAAGTGTGTGAAAACCTTGCCAAGGCACACGTGGAGTTGGCCGATTTCAAGGTCATGCTCCCAGCAGAAAATCCCTTCGGTGCCCAACCGTCAAAGCGCTTGTCGTCCCTAGCTGGAGGGATGGTAGGGTACGCCGCCGGCCTCGAGGTGGCCGTAGCCGCCTGAACCACCAAACTCTTAGGAATGGGGTGAGTAGTTAAATAGCTGGGGGCGTCGCTAACGGAAGGGCAGTATTTCTTAGTTAGATTTTTATTCACAGCCAGAAGAGATTCCGGGGACTGCCAAGCAGTTGCCACCCTTTTCTGCAAGGTAAGATGAAATGGCAAAACAGGGTCAGAGGACGGACCTTGATCCAAGATGTCCGTCAGATCATCCTGCACGAAGTCTTCAGGAGGACTAGACCAGCCCAGATACTCCGAGACTTGCGCCATGAGTCTCCTATAAGAAGACTCTGCATGAGCCCCAGGCTCAGGTCTACCAAACTCTACTTGCGGTGAAGTGTCCAGCCCACTTGCATCATGACGGATCTACCTCAACTCCACCAACTGTCACCAGAAAAAATTGGATCATCATCAAGATCACCAGGTTACTCAACCTCAGACCTTTCCTCCTCTTCAAAAATAGCATCCAGTGGGGGTTGGGAGGCCAAAACTGGCCTCACCGACTTTGACGTAGCCTTCCTTGGATGATCCACGTTATCCAGGTACTCCAACGGCAAATTTCGAGAAATAATTCCCGAAGGTGCCGATAGCGCCGAAGGCTTCGATGTTGAGAGCGTTGACAACCTAGACATCTGGATCGCTGAAAACTCCGACGTCGACACAGGAGCCGATGGTGCTGTGGGCTGATACGACAGCAACGAGTCCATATCCGAATCGGCCGGACACGGTGCCGAACGAGTCGGTGCCGGCCCGAGCCCGCAATAGGTTGCTGCGGTCTCGCTGGGAATGAGGACCGAGACCTAGAGACACGTCTCTTGCAACTTTTCGATTCCTTGTCCGTACAGGACCTCGACGGCTACCTATGAGTGTCGCGTCGCAAACCCGAGCCTGAAGGCGTGCGAGCCACAAAACGAGACCGATCCTGGCCGGCTTCGTCAGAAGGTGCGACTGGACCAGTGTCCTGCGATTGGCCATCATTGATTTCTTAAACGCTGCCCATTCCTCCGGAGTCGAGGACTTTGTAGGGCACAAAACCTTCCTCGAGGCACTATCCTCCGAGGAGGACGGGGAAGGCAACAGGTGACGGTGCCTCCTTGAGTCCCGGGACCAGGAAGACGAGTGGCGGGAACCACTCTGGGACCGAGATCCCAAGGAATCCTTCTGACACGGAGAGTCGCCCCTCGAGTCGTCGGTGGAAACCCCCTTGGACTTGGAAGTCCGGGACTTAACAGGCTTAGAACCCCTACCTACCTGGAACTTCCCCTTCCGCAAGGCCTTGGCAGTCAGCGACTGACATTTCGAACAGTCGTCGGTGTCGTGCGACTCGCCCAGGCACCACAAACAAATGCGATGGGGGATGGTGAGCGACATCTTGCAGTCCCGGCAGGTCTTGAAGTCGGAACCGCGGAGTCGGAGGGGTCAATGAGAAAGACATCTTCAAGGAAGAAACCACACGAGGCGCGCCGAGTCCCATGAAGTTAACACGTTCGCGAAAAAAACTGAACTGAGGTTACAGGCACCGTACGTCCTATTTATAACATCCTGTGACGTCGTCCACGACGGAGGCCCTCGAGGGACATGGACCCAACACGATCGACGCAGGAATCCCTCTGCTGAAAAAGTTAACAAAGTGCACAGCTGTGGACATTACACGTCAAAGATGTGGAATGCGCTGGAGGACACAATCCATTCCAATATAAGTTAATCACCGTAGTGACTAACATACTCTTAGTCCATAGTCCCCTTTCCTCCATACCGTATGGGCGTCCCTTCCAAGGGACGGGAGACGGAACCTTTTTCACCAGAAAAACCTTCTTCCCCTTTAAATTTAGAGGCGCGGGGGCGCGGTCCAGTGAGCAAGCGCTGCCCCGACTCCTCTGGCATCACACCTCAGCCCCCAATGACGTATTGACAATAGATTTAACATTGCCTAATGACACCAGTATTATTAGGGGGGAGGTTGGAGGGACGTATGGAGGAAAGGGGACTATGGACTGTTAAGCAGAATTCGCCTTCTATGGCTAATTTCCCTTATCTAGCAAGTTAATCAGCAGCTTTGCTGGATTTCTGGAGTTTATTTTTTCTGCTTGGTAAGAGTGTGAGCTTTCCCCCACTCTTACCTGTGTTTTGCCACGTGCATTTCATCTGTTTTTTTTATTGCCGAATCTGGAGTACACCACTTCAGTAGTCCCACTCTGTGTGTTACACAGCACCTTCAGTGCAGTGACACAGGGTTGTCTTTTAGACTTCCCACCGACTCCATTTCTGGGGCGGACTACTGTCCCCCAGAAAAGGGTAAAGTTGCCATTAACTTTACATGTCATTTAATCACAGATCCAGTACACCCCATCTTACATGGAGTATTGGAAAAGGTTAACTCTTAGCCCTTTTTATCTGTACCTCCTGGAGCATTGTTTCGCTCCCTTAACATTAAGACTTGGCTGGTGGCAGTGGTATCTACCCTAATTTTCCAACCGCGATTATATTACATAAGGTGGTATTGTTTTAGGCTATGTTAGTAGCCTCGAACTTTAAACCCGCTAGCCCAAATACTTTTTATTTCAGCTCAGGTTGGGTTTAATCGCCATTTCTTTTTGTTAACATCCTTCTTGGGTCTTTCTTTGCGTGGCAAACCAGGTTTGCCTCCTTTGTTCGCCGACCTTTGGCAGGCTTATGACCAGAAGCCCTCCTTTGGCATCTGGGCGTCTAGGTGGGCTGAATGTGATGGAGGGATGTAGTCACCCCCTGTACAGGGTCTCCTTGGAGACCCAAGTTGCACTTTGTGTTGATTGGCTGAGGTGGTTGTCTGGGCTGGACAACCCCCTTGCTGAGTGATTGACAGCCAGGCTGTGTGAATGGGGGATTTTGGCATAAAAGGCAGGACTCTGGGGATAGAAGTCAGAGTCGCCACTGGAACTGCAAGTAACCGAAGAGAAGCCGAGAAGAGGACAGCTGCTGCAACCCCGAGTCCCGGTGAAGCCCTGCTGCAGTCCTGAGCCATCTACCCTTCAACGACAAGAGAAAATCCAGTCCGGAGTCTTCTTCCCTTGAGCCTGGTGGGACCAACCAGCTTGTCTTTTCTTCAGTCAGAGAATCCTCTCCTGGCTCAAAATCACTGCTGTGCTGTAGTGGTCCGGATAGCTATCAGAAGAGCCTCTCCTGATTTAAAGGAGTACACCTTTTATTCAACGTTGTTCTTTTCGCTGCTGCTGGCCTCATCCCTGGGTAGTGCAGATCGCTCCAGACGTCCCCCTTGCCCCAACGATTGAAGCCGCAGGAACCGTGAGTCTGCAGGAACTACCAGAAACAACTGCCGTGGCACCAGCTTTTCTCCAACGGAATAAGGTACTGTGCACACTTGGTCATTCTCTCCGTCTGACCAACCGGAATCGGGGTGAACCCTTTTCCTCCACGAAAATGTGTTTTCTTCCCCCCTTCTTATAACTTTTCCTTAAATCTAACAATTTTACGAACAGCTCGAATCACGAACTGTTCAACGTGTGATCTTCAGCAACTGAGCATATGCTCCATTGACACTGGCGCGGGCCTATTGACTTTAATCTGCATCTTTGAACAAGTCCTCGAGTCTCCTTGCCTTGTAAAAGTATTGTCTGATTTTTATTCACTTTTCCCTTGTTTGAAATTCTTAAGTACAAAGTGTGTTTTCACTTCTTTAGCATTTCTATCCGCGGATACGCGTTAGTATCGCAATACCGGCCCTGTCAAATGCTAATGTACTTAGCTTGAATTTACTGGCACAAGTGGAATTTTACGTGTGGTTTCGGATTCATAGAAGTGAAGGGTTTTATAGCAGATGGTTTTAAAATAAATGTACTTCTATTTTTTACCTGAAACCGAGTCAGTGTTTGCTTGAGTCACAGTAATTGTGGTCCTTTGTGTAATCTCTGCTACTGCTCATTTACTCTTGAGATAAGCCTGGCTGCTCCGCTACTGCTACCACTTTAACATAGTACAGGCTTGTACCAAAGGTGAACTTGTATTAGCACTTGTAGTCTTAATTGTGTGTAGTGGTCCCTAAGGGCACTGCACGGGATTCTGCCTAACATGGACTAAGAGTTTGTTAGTCACTACAGTGAGTAACTTATAATTACTTTTGTCCCGTTCCCTTTCCTCCATACTGTATGGGCGATTACACCCGATTTTAGCCATGGAGAGGAGACCTCCTTAAGCAAATAGGTTCCTGAGAACCGCCTGGCCAAAAGCCGCATCAGATCTAGAGACGGCATCCAAACAGTAATGCTTGCAGAAAGCCGAGGGAGAGGCCCAAATGGCCGCCCTGCTTATGACTTGCCAAGGGACATGGCGCTGGAATGCGATGGCCGTTGCCTTGGCCCTGACTGGGTGGGCATGCATGTTGGCCGGGAGCGGCTTGTGCTAGCCCTTATATGCTTCTTTGATGGCAGAGACCATCCAACGGGATATGGAAGCCTTAGAGGCCAGATAGCCTGGCCTCGAGCCACTGAACATGACAAACTGGGCGTCTGACTTGTGATAACCCTTGGTCCTGTCCAAGTAGAATTTTAGGGCACGCCTGACATCCAGGCGGTACAGCACTCTTATGCTTCGTCCTTGGGATCGGGAAAGAATGTAGGAAGGACTATTTCCTCGTTCAAGTGAAACGCATGACTACCTTGTCCCTGTGGAAGGTGGTATATGGTTCAGAGGAGACAAGCGCCTGAATCTCGCTGACTTTGCGAGCCAGGGTAAGACCGACTAGTAAGGCAACCATGATGGTGACCAGCCTAACGTCCACGAACGCCGTTGGCTCGAATGCCTTGTGCGCCAGGGCGCCCAAGACTATATTAAGGTCCCACACAGGGTGCTGTCTCTTGGATGGCAGGTAGAGCCTAGCGAGACCAGTCAGGTGTTTGACGATAGGGTTGGAGGAGGAAAAGATTCCTTCCTCCGAGTTTCTATAAGCCCTAATGGCAGCAAGGTATGTACGGCAGGTTTCGACATGTACGCCCGAATGAGGGAAGTGCGCCGAAAAGGAGAGCACACCGTCCAAATTGCAGGCCAAGGGGTCAATTCCCTTGGAGTTTGCCCAGTGGCAGAACCTGGTCCAGTTGCTCTTGTACTGGGCCCTGGTGGGTTTGCTCCTGGCGCCTTGTACGATTTCCAGATTGGCCTGTGAGCGGCTAGCTAAGGTGCCCAAACGTTACCTGCTCAGGTACCACACTGTGAGGGCTTGTTTCCCTGGCGCGGTGTGGATGATCCTGCCCCCCTGCTGTGCCAGAAGATTTGCAGGGCCTGTCGGGAGGTTTATCGGAGGCACTACCGAGAGGCTGAGGAGCTCCGAAAACCATGGTCTGGCCGGCCACCATGTAGCAATCAGAATAATGAGGAGTCGGTGCGACTCCTTGATCTTACAAATTACCCTGTGGATCAGGGGAGTGGGCGGAAAGGCGTAGGCCTTCATGCCCGTCCACTGCAGGTGAAATGCGTGGCCCAGAGAGGCGGGGCCCTTATCCTACCAGGATGCGAACTGGGGGCACTTCTTGTTGTGCCAGGTGGCAAAGAGAGCTACTTGGCGGTGACCTCACTCTCCTGAATAACTAGGTTGTTTAGCTGCCACTCGTAATTGTCTTGAGAAGTGGTAGGAATGCTCTGAGCGCGAGCCAGATGGCGTTCAGCTCAAACCAATTGATGTGGTATTCCTGCTCCCATCGAGTCCAGGTGCCGTGGATCGAGAGATCGTTCAGGGTGGCTCCCCAGCCCTCGAGCAAGGAGTCTGTGGTTATGGTGGCCTGCAGAGAGGGCAGCCGAAAGGGCTTGCCCGTCCGTAGGTTGCAGTCTATGGACCATCAAGTTAGGTCCGGGTGGAGAGATGGAACAACATGGATCATCTCGGATTGCGAGCCCCGCTCCTGACTCCATGAGGCCACGAAGTGCAGCTGAATTCTTCTCATCCTTAGTCTCGTGTGCAGCACGGCTAACAGAACCGCCGCTACTAGACCCAGGAGATATTGGTACCAGCATGCCGAGGTCACCTCTATGCTGAGGAAGTCCTCTAACGGCCGAGATCTTGTCTTCCAACAGGAAAACCCTCTCAGAGCATGTGTCCCAATTAAGTCCCAGGAATGTCAGACTCTGCGAAGGAAGCAGCTATGACTTCTTGAGGTTGAGCGAGAAGCCCAGGTCGTGCAGTGTGTTCATAAGGCCATGGGAAGAGTGGTGAACCGCTTCCGGAGATGTAGCCCTGACGAGTCAGTCCTCGAGGTATGGGTAGATTTGGAGGCTCTGCGCTCTGAGGAGGGCTGCTACAGCGTTCATGAGTCTGGTAAAGACCCTGGAGGCCGAGTTGAGGGAAAACGGGAGGACTTTGTATTGAAAATGGTAGCCCATGATCCTGAACCTTAGGAAAGAAAGAGGGGGCTGCCAAATCGGGACGTGTAGGTCCGCGTCCTTCAGGTCCAGGGAGCACATCCAGTCTCCCCTGTTAAATGTCTCCGCTATAAAAGCTGGCGAAACCATCTTGAATTTTTGCAGGGGTAAGGAGGGGTTGAGGGTGGAAAGGTCCAGCACAACTCTCAGGCCTGCCTGGTTCTTCTTCTGAATGGCGAAAATCCTGGAGTAGAAGCCAAAGCCTCGCTGGGAGGCTGGAACCTCCTCCACTGCCTGGCTCTCTACGAGCAACCGGATCTCTGCCAAAAGTGTTGCTGTCCCAACCTGTGGGAGTGGTGGGGAAGAGGGAGGAGAGGCTGGGATGGGAAGGCGGTACCCTGTGGATACTATGGAGAGGATCCAGGGGTCAGCGAAATTCTGGCGCCAGAATTGTGCCTGGAGAGCAAGCCTGCACCCCACCAGAGACACGTGGACCCGAAGGGGCGTGTCATGCCTTCTTTACCTCAGAGGCTGAGGAGGGGGACTGGAAAAAGCCATTCCCCCACCCCTTTTTGTTGTTTGCACAGGATCCGAGGCGGCAAGCGGTCCGGCTGCCTGGATCTGCGTTTCTGGAAGCCACGGAACCCTCCATACGTACGACCCTTCTCCGAGCGCTGCTGAGATTGGGTGTACGATTTTGGCATGGTCTTTGTAAGAATGGATAAAGACTTTCCCGTTTGTGAGCTGTTTTTTGTCCAGCTTTTCGTCCGTAGAGGAGTGGAAGAGGACCCCCCCCCCCCCTCCAACGGAAGATCTAGAATGTGCTCCTGGATATCTGGGTTGAATTTCGTTGCCCGAAGCCAGGCTGTTCTCATGTCCGTGGCAATGCAGATGGCTTCCACTGTGGATTCCATGAGGTCATGCGCCACGAGCTTGGCTTCCGCTAGCCCCACCTTAAAGCGTGATTGGCATTGAGTGGGGAGTTCCGGGAGGAAGTGCGCAATTCCCCGCCATAACCGTTGGTTGGCGGCAGCCAGCATGGCATCTGCGTTGGCCTGACGCAGGTACAAGGAGGCGTTGGAGTAGATCTTCTTTCCGTACACCTCTAAGATCTTTTCCTCTTTGCCTAGCAGCGCCGCAGAGGAGGAGGAGGCTGAGGACTGAGGCTTGGAGTAAAGTGATGCTGCAGCGATCACCGAGGAGTGCGGCTCAGGATGGGTCAAGAGCAAGAGTGTTTCCCCCTCCGTCTGCCTGTACTTGGCGTCCAGGTGTCGGTTGACCAATTGGACCGAGTGGGGCTTGAGCCAACCCTTCTTGGCCCGGGAGACTACATCGGTTAGTAGTGGAATCCCTGTTTTGGTAGTGGGGCGCCTTGTGAGGACTTCAGCCAGAACCCCCTCCTTCCGGTTGTTCGACCTCGGGTTGGGGGTGGCCCAGGTACTCCGCCAGGCCAGCAAGACGTTCATGGAAGGCCCTGGCTGAGGATGGCGTGTCTGGATCCTTCTCCTCGTCTGTATCCTGTGGATCTGGAGGATCTTGTGGAGGAGGAGGGGTAGATGGCGGCAGAGGCTGGGGTACAGGGACCGCAGGCGGAGGCGGCAGAGGTTGTGGAATCGGCTATGGAGCCAGAGGCGGCAGCTGCACCGAGGCATGAGGGCCGATGAAGGAGTCTGTGGTGCCTTTAGCATGGCGGGGAGGACTTCCATGACTGCGTCCTTGATGATTACCCCCATCTGAGGAGACCTCATGAAGCAGAGAAACTTCTCGAAGAGCACCTCCTCGCTGGCCCAAGAGGTGGCAGGGGGTACCGACAGGGTAGCAGGGTCTGCTGGAGCCGCTGCGTACCCTGTCCATATGGACGCACGGGAAAGTTTCCCTGCGCAAATAAAGGGTAGACTGTAGGCCACGTACCTGGTTGAGACCAGTCCCACCTTGACACTCGTTCTTCGACGAATTCATGGAATGTCGGACGGGTGCCACTTTCCGGCGCGGCAGCCATTTAGTCGAGCTGCCTGCCACGTGCCTGCGACGTGTTGCCCAGCACGCTGGGCCCGGCCTCGTCCAAGACTCTTGCGTGTGAATCATGAGGCCTACCCGGCTCCTCGGGTCTCAGCCCGGTAGGTGCGTCCGAGAGGATCCGAGGACCCCTCGACCCGAAGGCCGGTAGCTGTAGCAGCCTCTGTGCATGTGCCTGCAGAAGGACCTGGCCGGTTCCTCCCGCGCGGAGAGTCCCTGGGAAGGAGTCTCCCTTGCGGGGTGCACTGGAAAATATCGGTCCTACCTTGGGCCTGGTTCGATGCTTTACGAAGTTCTTGAGTTTCTCTGGAGGCGACCTCTGGAAGAGCTCCCTCCACCTGGCTAGTCTGTTCTTCAGCACCTTCGAAGACAGCGAGTCACACGCCGAACATGATTGCCAACCGTGGTCTAGGTTAAGGCAGCATAGGCAGAGGGAGTGGGGGTCTGAAGTTGGGAAAAGCCTGTTGCAGGATGGACACCTGCTGAACTCTGTAGAAGTCTACGTGTGCCAGGAAGGAGAGTGATGCCTGAGGACAGAGTACCTGAATGATAGAAAAGACAAAACAGACAAAGAAGTATCCGCGCGTGGAATTGTCAGGAATAGGATTTGGGGCAAGAAAACGCACATTTATTGCAGAAAATAGGTTGGAACTACATTTCCCAGCAACCTGTGGGCTACATGTAGTTCATGTTGAGTTCGCGCAGGGAGCCAGCTGGAATGAATGAGGCAATTATGTGGCTTACTAAACTGCCAGCCACGGTGTTCAAAAGTGAAGAAAGCAGGATGACGCATGGAGCTGGAGGAAAGCTGTTTCCAGAGCCCGGCCGCGGCAGTGTCGGCCTTGGCGGTTACCTCGCTTCAATTCTCTACGTCCGGGTGTACTCGCGAGGCATCCGGGCACACAGTTAAGTGGCTAAGCATTTCCTACGTTATGGGGAGTACAAGTGTTTCCCGTCTTATATTTTGCTAAGTGCATTACACGGGGAATACATGGCGGTATTGGCGATCCTCTGTAGCCAGGATATTAGCACACTGAACTGTTGGCTACACTGTTTCTTTTGCATTATATTCTGGCGGGTTTTCTATCAGGCGTTTATTGTCTTTATGGCAGTAGCGACAAGGCTTGAGTGTGGATGACTCCTTATGCTCTTTTCAGTTTATGAACTCTGGGGGCAACTACCATGGCCATCTGATTACAGCACGCCATTAGTGCTGTTCTAGAACATTATGGTTGTGTTATTTTGACTGCATTACATGATGGACTTGGGGGCTCTTCTAGGCATTCAGGAAGAGTGTTGCTAAATGTAATGTTTTTGTGTTATTGTTGCTAGCCCACTGGGCCACGTGTCTTATGTCTTCATTACAGGGAGACTACCTTGTTTGTGCCATACAGCTTGCTGTTATGTCTTGCCTTGTGGTCCTCACACGCTTTATGTCTTGATGTATTTGCCCGCGTGTGAATGTTAGCAGGTACCTGGGTACAAGGGAACATTATGTTTAGAGGGAGTTGATTTAGCATGTATTAGGATTCCTTGGTTACGTAGAGCATCAGGAGTGAGGCAGGAATAGGAACTAGTTGGTTCTGGAGGTTAGGTATGGAATACAGGATTGTAGTAGACTTTGATTATTATGTACATGCATGTTTTCTCGTCCCCACCTTTCCCTTATCTGTCGACACCCTTTCCCTAACTCCTTCTTCCCCCCCATTGGCTGCCACGTGGTTACCCGTGTTTACCAATATCCAGGCACCCGTGCCAACCACGGTGGGAGGGTCAAACTGTTTGGCTTCTGTGGGGTCGGGAGAGGGGGTTGACAACCTTTCATCCCTTTGGTTTTGACAGGAATTACATGGCCAAAGCCAGGCGCGCTGGTGAATTCAGCCCATTCCCGTCAACGCGGAAAAGAGGACTGAGGGGTGGCACCAGAGGGCGGAGTCAGGGCAGCGCATGCTCCCTGGGCCGCGCCCCCGTACGCCTCTAAATATAAAGGGGAAGGTTTTTCTGGTGAAAAAGGTTCCGTCTCCCGTCCCTTGGAAGGGACGCCCATACAGTATGGAGGAAAGGGGACGGGACATAAGAGTAAGACTCCTATACAGTCACTCGCAGTTGCTTTATGGTCACAAAGGTCCAGGGCCCCTGCTGCATCTGTCCTGCGTGGATTTTCAGGCGAAAGTCCATCTTAACAAACACACCCACCACCAGCAATCTGTGTCTCAAAGTCCCCCTGCAACTATCCCAACTTAATTTCTTCAACACTTTTCATTGGTGGATGTATAAGATTCACCAGAATCCCACTGCTCCAGACTAGCCTGTCCGTGTCAGTCTTTCTCGTTCGCTGCATATCTAAACCTTTTAGCTCTGCAAATGCCTGGGCCCAGGTTAACAAGGCTTTAGCACTTGCTCCCGCCTTTCCTCAAGTACAAGCCCGACCGGTGTCACTGTCTACCAAAACAATGTTCAGACCTTGGCTTGGACAAAGCTGGGTTTCTTCATGGGACCCCTTAACTTCCTCCTCCTCCTCCTCTCTGACCCCCCCCCCCATCTATCTCTCTCGCACCACCTGTCAACTCTGTGAGACCCCATCTCAGACTACCCCTCCATTCTCAACTCCTCCCTCTCTCTCTCTCTGACCTTCCCCTTCAGATGCCCCCTTCTCACGACAAAAACTTCCCCATCTCCAACCACCTCCTCTGACCACTTGCCCCCCTTCTCTCTTCCTATGCCTCCCTATCTGAAACCACTATCTGACCACTCTGAATCCTCGCTCTTATCTCCCTCTATCTGACCCCCTCTGCCTGAGCCCCCCTATATACCCCTTACCCCCGTGCCCTCTCTCCCTCCAACACTCCTTCTTACATCCCTCCGTTTACAATGGCTAGCCCCAGTGTATGCTCCCTGATCAGCTGTGCTAGTCCGATAGTGAACTTCAATGATGGCCCCTCTCAAACTTGTCACTTGTGAGCCTTCGGTGTACAGTGCTCTTGACTGTCAATGGTGTCCAGGCCGCAGGAATCGAGACTTTTTTGTAAGGCTGGCATGCAAGTCAGGTGGCACTTCCGGGTGAAGAGAGCAAGAGCAAAGCTTTGTCTTACTGGTGGAGGTAGGTTCTGTACCAGCTAGTATTAGAGCATAGCTTCATCATCGTGAGGGTCTTGAAAGATTGCAGGTTTATGCTGTAGCATGGCGTATATAGAGAGGGACAGAGAAATCAGTGCAGAGGCAGTTTGTGCCATAAGAAGGAGCTCAGGAATGTTGATAGAGCTTTGGCGAGCCCCAGACTGTGGAACGGGGCCAAGCAAAGGTGAACTGCAAGCCACTGAGATTCAGGCAGAGCCAAGAAAAGGTGAACCACAGGCTGTTGAGAACGGAAAGGAGCTAAAGCACCCCCCCAAGAGTGCACACAAGAGGAGCTGTGTGCAACATGAGGGGACTTTGTGCAGAGCTTAAACTAAGTAATCAGGAATGAAAGTGGACATGCCCACCACTGTAGGCGGGAGAAGGGGTCACAGAGAAAGCAAAGGATGGACAATTTGGGGGGCAGGGTTTTCTGGACTCAGTCAGGCTGCGCAGTGACAGGTGTGGCCTCACCTTTTATGCTCTATACAGCTGCCCAACCCCACGACCACAATCTGCTGGAAGCAGCAGAAATCACCTCCCTCTAATGATGCATGTTGTCTTCTGTATTAATGCAGTTTGTTTCTCATTTCAAATGCCTGCGGCGGGAGTGACAAGTGTGCATCCATGTAACAAAAGTGCTGGTTGAGACCACAAGTGTAAAGCGCAGCCAAGAATCAGAGCATGGCACCCGGGTGTACAAGACCTTCGCTGAAACCATGGGGCATTGCAATGTAGAATTATAATGATATAATTGTAGGTGGCAGTCTCCACCCCTCCAATTGCCTCCCAGGCTCTCTGCAATGCCCTTGCCTCGCACTTTAGCTCTAAAACCCAGGACATACTGTCCACCCTCTCCTCCCCTGCCCCTCCTATTCCCTCTCAGTCTGTGCTTGCAGACCCCCCTTTAACCACACCCACACCGTCCTTCTCTTCCTTTCCGATTTTGTCCCCTGACAAGGTCGCTAGACAAGTCCGATCTATGAAAGCCTCACCAAAACAGGTTCATGCGTGTTACTCTAAAACCATCAAGGACCACATTGACACCCTTGCTCCGGCCCTTGCCGATTTCTGCAACCACTCCTTTGCCTCAGGATCTTTCCCCTCCCATCTGAAGCACTCCCTTGTGCATCCTCTTCTCAAGAAACCCACAGCAGATCCTTCCTGTCCGGCTAATTATCGCCCAATTTCCATTACCCCCTTTCTGGGCAAACTCCTGGACAAGCTGGCCATCTCATCTTAACCTTCATTCAGATTCTATTGGCTGTCTTCATGACTACCAGTCTGGCTTCAGAGCGGCCAGAAGCACGGAAACTGCTCTCGTGAACATCCGTGAAGATCTGTTCTCCAACCTGGACTCTAACATTCCCTCGGTCCTCATCCTTCTTGATCTCTCCTCTGCCTTTGACACGGTCAACCACACCAACCTGCTCCGTGATAACCCGAGTATCACTGACCAGGCTCTGGCCTGGCAGACCTCTTTTCTCTCTGATAGATGCTCGCAGGTCCATCTCGGGTCCTTCCTATCATCTATCTTCCTCTCTACCTGTGGGGTACCCCAGGGGTCTCACCTCTCACCCTGGCTTTTCAACCAATACCTGGCAACTCTTGCCCACTGCATTGCCATTTTCTGCTCAAATTTCCAGTGCTATGCTGATGACAACACATTTTCCGGCTGCCCTTAGCCACCTCCTCCCCCTCTCTCATCTCTGACTGCCTAACTGCCATTCAGGATTGGTGTGCCGCCAATGATCTTTGTCTGAATGCCAGCAAGACTGAAATCCTCCTCATCGGTACACCATCTCCATCCTTTTCCTTCACTCTCTGGCCTGCCTCCCTTGGCCCGCCTCCTACCCCTACCTCCGAGGATAAGAACCTCAGGGTCATCTTGACTCCACACTTTCCTTCTCTGCCCATACCTCTGAGGTCTCTAAAAAGTCAAACTTCGTACTGCACCTCCTCAGTGGTACTTTGCCTTTCCTCTCTTTCCCTCAGAAGCTCACTGTCTCTCAAGCTCTGGTTCTCTCTAGGTTGGACTATTGCAACAGCCTCCTTCTAAATCTACCTGCCTCTACTCTCCGCCCTCTGCAACTTATCCAGAACAGAACCGCGAGACTTGTCCTTGGCCTCAAGCCCTGGGATCGTATCTCTGTAGCTCTGAAATCGCTCAATTGGCTCCCAGTGGATGCAAGGATTAAATTCAAAACCATCTTCATTGTCCACAAGACTTTCTGGGGCCTGGGTCCAAAATTTCTTCAGCTATAACTCTGCAAAAACCTCCCCTCTCCTGCTCTTCGCTCCTCTAACTCCCTCCAGGTGAATCGTTTTTCAAAGAAACAAGCTGGGGGCAGATCTCATCTTCAGCTGGGGCCTCCGTCTGGAACAGCCTCCCTGCCACTCTAAAACTTGAGGAGAACCATCTCCAGTTGCGGAAGCACCTAAAGACCTTCCTCTTTGCTTCTGCCTTCTCTCCCCCTCTCCCCTGCTGACCTGGCTCTTGGCACTGTGCACCAGACCACCCTCTTTCCCCTGGGTCCAGGTACCCCTGCGCATCCTGCCGCCCTCCTGCACTGCCTCCCGGCCACCCCTTGCACTGAATGGACTGTATTTGTACCCATACAGCCCCCCATCCCATTTTCTCTTTTCTGCACTTATCAGACTTACCCAGTCTGTCGCTGTAAACAGCACTTGCCACTTGCTGGCTGCACTATCACGGTTTATTGCCTCCATTCTATTTTTTTTATTATTTATCTATCTACTCTCCCCTTCCATGCACTTTTTCCCTTCCCATGCACTTGCGCGTTCTCACTGTCAATGGGCCTAGTAAGATCGTTGTTTTTTGTGTTCTCCCCACTTTCCCCTCCCTTGCCTAGTTGCACTCTGAAACACCTGTGTACGAGCGCGATACAAATAAAATATCATAACATGTGGGGGGGATTGTGAAATGTGAGGAAAATAGCTCCCGGCCACGGGGACAAACTGTCCACCACAGGTGATAATGTTCATGCAAAGGGGAGAGGGTCAAATAAAGAAAATGGGTGAATGTGTGTGTCTGTGTGTTTTTCCCCCCTCTTCTCTTTTTCTTTATTTTCTGGACCTCAATTAATATACAAGTACATGAGTTGTGCTCAGAGAGTTGGCAACAGTATAGTATTGATATTTTTGTTAGTTAATTTGGTTATATATTTAAAGTTCTTTAGGCATTATTAACTTAATGAATTGAAAAGTCTATTATATACAAACACAAAAAAATGTACTTCCAAACTTAGAGGTGAAACGCCAGAAAACTATTTAAATAGTAGCAGATATACAACTTTGTCATTCACATTTGTAAAATAAATTATCATTTGCACATAAGAAGAAAAAAAAAAAAGAAAAAGGGTGAAAAGGCGAAAGGTTGGGCCAGTGAAGGTAGGATTTTCCAGTTAGAGATTTTAGTAAGGGAAGAGGTCGGTCAGAGGTTCCAGCGGGAAGCTTCAATCCCCGCCCAAAGGACTGCTCAAGCGGCCGACCTTGGGGCCGTTGCTCAAGTGACCGGTGAGGAGGCCAAGAATTTCTTCCCTTCCACAGCCAGGACACCAGTGTAGCATACAATTCGGATACTAACGTCATTTACAGAGCATCTGTAACTCCTGCTGTAAGGAACTCATGGTGTCAACAGTAAAGACAGACACAAGTGATCACAGTTCAAGGGTGTTTATTAAACTGTAAGCAGGTTGGAAAAATGTCTAATCTAAACCTAAATCTAAGATGGGAGCAAGTGTCGACCATCAAATGAAAATAAGGCAGTCCTTGTGGCATTGTGTCAAATAAAAAGGGCCTATACTAAGAAACCTATTGCCAAACCTTACAACGAATACAAAAAGGGTGAGGGATGGTTTTCAAGAAAAAGAAAGAAGTGTTCACAAATAATATGTCAGGATGCGGTAGCGTGGAGCTCCCTTCCCAGCATTTTGAGCACGGGATAAGGTGGGGCCTTGGAGCACAGCACACACTCGAGCTATCTCGGCACGATTCGACAGTTCCACTTGCCGCCATCAGGACTGTCGAAGGCCAAGCCTTGTTTCTCCTGAAAGTCTCTTGCCTTTGAGGGCCTGACATCTTCAATAAAAAAACAAAAGTTCCTTTGACAAAATGAAAGTTCCATTCCTGGTTTTACTTAGGGTGAGGATTCTCCACCACTGGGTCCCCATCTTCCAGGCGCTGACCCTAAAACAGTACCCATCTATATCAAGGCCTTCGGTGGTTGTCGTTTCCTGGTCCTGAGGGCCCGATAGGTTAACCAAGAAAAGGACCAACAAATAAAACACAAAGTTCTGTTCTATGTATTTCCCCTGGTCCCTCTTTTCCGGGCGCTGACCCTTCACGTATCGTGTTCCACAAATCAAATAAAAGTTTCTTCATAGACTTTGGGTGATTGCTTTTCACGCCTGATCTCCCTCTGCCGGGCTCAGAACCTAAATAACAAGCGCAATAGATGGCTTCCTCTTGCCTTAAAATGTCTCTTGGTTTCTCCCTCGATCGGGCTCGGACCCCAAATGGCAAGAGGGATAGTGCACTTCTGCATGTCTTTCTTTGTCTTTTTAAACACAGTTCCCTTGTGGATCTCCCTCGTTCGGGTTCATTCTTAACACACTGTATTTTGGAACTTCAGACTTCACCGCTTCTTTATCGGCATCCCTGGGTCGGATTCACCCTTGCCAACTTCGCCTTCGCATTCACTTGAACGTTTACAGGATTTACTTAACTTGCTTTCTAAGTCGTGGGATTCACTTCCCTAGTTTTCTTTAAAGTTTGTAGGTCAAAGACTTTCGACTGTACAGGGATTTTGCTTGACCTCCTGTATGACTACTTTGACCTATTTTGGCGGCTCTCTTACGGCCTTCTGGTTTCTGTAGTTTTACTCAGATGGGGATAGACCAGAGTATCTCGGAGGAGCACCCACGTGGTGCTGGTTCCCTTCTGCAGCTTGTCTCCACTTTACAATTGTACAGTTCTTTGAACATTCTCCCATTGCCACTTTGCAACTTTCATTCACCAGAGCCCAGTTCTTATTGGTTCTCGCCTCGCCGGCTGTGATGCACCGATTGGCTTTCCTCTTCGTGGGAGTCAAGGCCTGTACCACGGAAGCAGGAGTGTCTCTTGCTCCGGCTTATCGCCGTTGATACGTTCTGTGTACTATTGACATCTGTTGCAGCACACTTAGGCTATTGTCCTCAGTCTTATGTTTCTTTCAGCAGAGGCTTCGCAGGGTTTTGTCGAAAAGGGCACGGTTGTGTCTCTCCTTGTCAGCTTCTCGATATTTGCCGCCTTTCTCCTCCTCTTGAACTGCCGGGTCTGGATAACTGTCTCGTTGTGCGGTCTGCCTTACTCGTACTGTGCCCTCTTGCTCCACATTTTATCCCTGTGGGGGAAAAGGAAAGGGTTGTCAGGTGTGTGTGATTCAGGTTAACTGCCTGACCTTGCCGGACGCTGGGTTTGGGACATGCTGGGTAAACAACTCTAGGGTTAGTTCTTTGGTTTTCATGTTGGGGAAAAGTGTTCGAGTCAGGAAAGGGGAGAGGTACAGTTTCTAAGTGCTCTGCATGACAGAATGGACAAGAGGTGTTATGAGAAAATTATAGCCTTCCTACTAGGGCGATAGGTGATTGAGGGTTTGTGGGGCAAAAAGGAATAACCAGGATCGTGAAATGAACAAGGGGGATTATGGGAGCAGTAGTTTGTCATAATAGATTTGGTGTTCTGGAAAGAATAACCAGAGGAATGTGGAGCCGAAGGATGGGGAGTATCCAAATGGAGACCGGTGAAAAAAGGATTCTGGGAGTTAAGGGTTTTCAGGGTGGTAGGATGTTAAGGGAACTTCTTTGGATGGAAGGGAGGTAGATGTGGAATAACCAAGGAAGAACTCAGAGACTTCGTCCCCCTCACACTCCTCCTCGGTATAATGCAGCGTCTCCCTTTGGGTATTTCCCTGAGCATCACCCCGGGCTCCCTTATCCAGGTGATTCTCCTCATTCGTCAACCCCCATGGTTGGGATCAGAGCACGCCAGCCCTCCCCTGCCCACTTGAATAAGGGTCTCTCGAGGTCAACTTGGGAGAATACCCTCAGGTTTCTCACACTACCTCGTAGTAAAAGCACGCCGCAGGCACTTTCTTCCCACACACCACTTGCTTGCCCTGTGTCTTTGTAGCCCCACCACACACCCCAAAACCGGACAAAGTGTTGGGGAGGCTTCATTACATGCATGAAGGTGGTATATTTCACCCTATAGCCTTGCGGCAGGCAGGTGTGGGTTGCTGCCGCGAAGTGTATGTGAAGTACAGGCAAAGCAGTGCCAATGCAATTACAAAAATCAACTCGAGAACCATTAGACCCCGATCAAATAAAGGGGGAAACACTACTGCCTAGTCAAAGAGCTCCACGACAGTTAGCAGATTACAGAACATTTCGCAATTGGAGTCATACATCCCACAGAGTAGACTAAGTCCACTTACTGTTTGAGGATAAGATTATATGAGAGAAGACCTGAGCCCTTTGTTTGTAATAAAAGTGTTATGTTAACAGCCCTGTGTAGCCAAAAGTCTCAAAGCTAGTGCTTAAGAATGGTGTCTGGCGCACCCATCTCTCTTTCAAATGACTTGAATTTTTTTCCCTGCACTCACCCCCTGGGCCCCTTCTAAAACCAAACCCCAGACACTTTGCTATCCCTGGGCTTCATTTTTCTCTGATCCTCTGTGTGAGATGGTAAGATTTTCCACGCATTTCTCTGCACTTTGTAATGGGATTTTGAAGTGGTGTGGAGGAATGAATGGACTGTCATGATAGGCATACCTCTACGTGATGCCAGGGATCAACATATTGATATATATATATATTTTACAGGGCCTGCGGTAGCGGCCCTGTAGTTATGGTTAAGTAGCTCAACCCATAGGAAGAGCACTTTTTGGGCGGCTTATAACTTTGCTCCCCCTGGATGAATCCATACCAAACTTTGCAGGAAAAGTATATGGCCGCCTGAATTTTACTGCCAAGTGTGGTGAGGTTTCGTCAAAGGGGGAGGTGGGGGGATAAAGTTGTAGGGGGTGGGCAAAGTTTCTGTTTTTTCCACAGACGCAATGGAGAAAATAAATGTGCTCACGTCTACAGCCCAAACCGCTGGATGGATTTTCACCAAATTTGTGGCAGGAGCGCCAGCTTGGTCCCGAAAGCGTCATTTTGTAAATTTGGTGTAAATCCGTCCAGTAGTGTTTTTTTTTTTTAAAGGCCCAAAAGTAGTAAAAGAAAATTAGTCATATATGGGTTCGGTCCTCGGACTCACTTCCCTGTTCGGTCCGCGGATGGGCCTTCAATTGGCCAAGAGGGCGCTGTGATGTCTGCGGACATCGGACGTGTCCACTGATTGAATGGTGAAAAGCATGAAGTGCATCAGATTTTTGGCAACGCCCACCATGTTGGATTCGCGGACATCCAGCGGTGTCCAGCGAACATCGCAGTAAAAACCTATAAAAAAACACAACATTGCACTTGTCAAACTCTGTCAAACAATCTCTGAGGAGGTGGGGGGTGATGAGGATGTGATGGGACATGGCCGTAAGTAGTAAAAAAACGGGTGTTTTTCATCCCCGAAGTCCATGATCAGTCCGGATGTTTGGGTACAGTCCTGTGATGTTCGCGAACACTTCAGATGTTCAGGGACATCTTTGCCTATTTCTGCTTTACTGGGTTGGTGAAAAGCAGTTTTTTGGATGGCTTATAACTTTGGCGCCCCTCAATGAAACTGCATGACATGTTGGAATTGTATTCTAGACCCGATTCTGAGTGGTTTTGGAAAATGTGGAGCTGTTTTGTCAAGAGGGAACAAAATTAGTGGGGGATCTCAAAATATTGTTAAGGCTTATAAATGTGGCGTCATTCGACGACTCTACAAAAAAGTTTGCAAAAAGATTTTAGATGTAGACATACATGTATTTGTAAAGTTTTGTGGGATTTTGTCAAGAGGGGGCTAAATTAGAGGGGGTCTTAACATTTTCAGATGGCTTATAACTTTGTTGCCGTTTGACGAACGTGGACAAAGGTTTTCAGAAAGATTATAGACCCAACCTTGAGTGTTTGTTTAAAGTCTGAATGGAATTTGTCAAGTGGGGGCTTATGTATATGACTATTGTATGCACATACATTTTTACACTTTAAAAAAAAAAAAAAACATGGGCGAATTTCCAGCAAACTCGTGTAAGGAGCATTGGCAAGGACTTTAAAAGCATGGTTTGGCAAATGTGCCTGTGTTTTATTTTTTGACAAGTGTCATAATGTAGGTACAAAAAATAGTGATATACCTGACTGAGGTATAGCCTGTGGCCATGGCCAGATTGTCTGGGTCATGGCATAAGGTCTTGACTGGGACAATCTGGCTACTGGCCATGACCACGAGGGATGACAAATGGGGTTAAAGTTGCCATGTCCACCTGGGACCGGCTATGTGGTGAAGTTATTCGAAAGTTGGATAGGTTTGAAAAGGAAAGAAAATGTGCTTGTGGTAATATGGTCATAGGGTTCCCTCTTCTCCTTCTGCAGGCTGCCATGGAACGGGAAGATGGGCTCTGTACGAAGTAAAAAGAAAAATCCCTTTTTTTTTTTTTTTTTTTTTTTTTAAGTACCCTGGGTTCCCGCCTTGGGAACCCAAGGTGCTAATGGCTTTCATCCCCCATTGCAGGGGCTAGAATGGGGGATGACAGTCCGGAGCCCTCGCTATCCGCCTTCGCTTGGGCCGATAACTTGGGCTGCCGGGCCGTTATCCCCCATTCCAAGGAGAACGCCAGATTATTCCCATTAACATAACACAAAATGCTAATGGAAATGCTGGAAAATCGTATTGAGTATGTACATTACTGAGAAATGTAAAGTAGATGGCGTCTATAAGATTTTTTTTTTGTTCTATTTTTTAACTGTGAAAGGTGGTTCCTAAAGGAACCTTTCTTTTGTTGTTTTTTGATGCATTTGTTTTTGCAGGATAGGTTAGAACGTAAGGTGGGGAGGGAGATGAGGGAAGATGCACCAACCACTAATATGGCGGGGCAGGTGGACAGGGGAAGATGTTGGGCATGTGTTGCTTCTAAGGTTGTGGGCAGTGTTTCTCATGCTCCTTGATTACAGCTTCAAAAGCACTTCGAAATTGCTTCCCCCTGCAGAGTGGTGTGTTGCAGTGTATGCATGTCATGAATCCGTTCGGATGGCGGTGGTTACCACGGTTAGGGCTTCGCGGCCAGCAGCAACGTGAGAGGCGTGATCGGTGCCATCACGCCTCTCACGTTGCTGCAACTTTCTAGTGGTTTTCCTGCCCGCCTCAGCCGGAAGTATTTCTTCCCAGCTTTCTTTGCGGTCTGTGCGTTGCAACCGTCTTAGCTCTGCTCCTACGGTCACACGCTAGTTTTCTCCACTTTCGCTTCACACGGAAGCCTGCCTTTCTCTATTGATTTTCTGTACCTGTTCTCTCTGCCCTTCTTTTCCCTTCAGTTCGGCACGCTCGCCTTGCAAGTTTTCCGCTCTTTCCTCCTCTTGCCTCGTACCTGCTCAACTTGTTTACCCTTTTCTGTTCCTTTCTGCCACCGCCCTTGCTTTCCCCAGCTCGGTATTTCCTTTCCGCTCTGTAGTGGAACTTTTGCGTCAGACACTGCTCTGCACATTGTTGTGCTCTCTTCCTCTTACCGCTACCAGCCTCCGGCTCCACTTCAACGGGGTTCTACATTCGGCGTAGCCTTGGACTTCGGATTCAACTGTACCTGTTGGCCAGCAACGAGGGATATTCACAGGGTTTTTTTTCCACCTTTGGCTTTTCCCCCATACATTTCCTGCTTCCGGGACTGAAGTTGTGGAGTGGTCCAGTTTGGGATCCACCACAGCTACTTCTCGTTACAGGATCCAAGCATCAAAATCGAAGGAGGACTATCTGGCTCACCGACAAGGAATCAAGGAGACAGACTCCGAACAATCAGGTGAGGAGAGTGGTGATTCGAGGGAGGACATTGACAATGCAGAGGACCGTTGTCTTCGAAACATATGGATCAACAGCCTCTTTTATTGCTTGCAAGGTAGCTGGTGGGATTTTGTGTCCTACAGAAGTAGGCTGTGTGGTAGGCTGTGTGGTTACAGTATTGGATGAGGAAGATGAGGTGGAGGAAGTCAGCCTACTACTTACTAAGAAAGTAACAACCTTTCTGAGAGCATTGGGTTGGTTGGATTTGGTATGGCAGCGCATGGAGGTGGTCCGGTAGGAGTACCGTCCAAGTATTCCGAGACTGATTACCAAGTTACACTCGGGGCATTTCAATTTGGTAGCTTTAGCCTTTGGTACATTCCCAACATTGGTAAAGAACTGCCCCACCCATGATTCTTTCTGGCTAGAGCTAGGCACTTCCTCTACCTTATGTTCTTGGTCCTCTTGATTGTCTTTAGAAGTACTGCACTTTTTTTGCTGTGTAGGTCCTCAAGCTGGTGCCGATGGTGGCTCTTGGGGAAGAGGGATGGCAATAACTGATGCCATTTATAAGATAAATAGCAGATTTGCAAATATTCTTCCAAGTATGTGCTTTGTACTAGATTGTTAATGGATGAGTAAGAATAGACGTAGGAGCTCTGCAAGAGTACATTTTGAACTTGAAAGTTCCTAGATCAGTAGTAAATGCAGTTCTGAACTGTCCTTGAAGCACGGACCAGATCGTGAAGTGAAGACGCATTTGCTGGCATATCATGCCGCGCGCAAGCGCATGGTCATGCGGCACTGACCGGAAGGTCTGCAATTACGTCAGACGTTCGCAGATGTCGACTGACGCAAAGACAGTGAAAAAAGTGAACAGTGTTAAATAATTATAAAAGTTACTCACCATAGTGACTAAGGTACTCAGAGACCATAGTCCCCTTTCCTCCGTACTGTATGGGCGTCCCTTCCAAGGGGCGGGAGACAGAACCTTTTTCAATAGAAAAAACCTTCTTCCCCTTTAAATTTAGTGGTGCGCGGGGGTGCGGCCAAGGGAGCATGCGCTGCCCTGACTCCGCCCTCTGGTGCCACTCCTCTGTCCCCATCAACTTGTCGACCATAGATTTAACATTGCCTAATGACACCAGTATTATTAGGGGGGAGGTTGGCGGGACGTATGGAGGAAAGGGGACTATGGACTACGAGTACGTTAGTCACTACGGTGAGTAACTTATAAATTACTCTTGGGTCCCGTCCCCTTTCCTCCATACTGTATGGGCAATTACAACTGATTGTATCCCCAGGGTGGAGAGGAGACCCTCCTTAAGCAAATAGGTTCCTGAGAACCGCCTGTCCGAAATCTGCATCAGATCTAGAGCCGGCATACAAACAGTAATGCTTGCAGAAAGCAGAGGCAGAGGCCCACGTGGCCGCCCTGCTTATGACTTGCCAAGGGACATGGCGCTGGGATGCAATGGCTGTTGCCTTGGCCCTGACTGAGTGGGCATGCATGTTGGCCGGGAGCGGCTTGTGCTGGCCCTCATACGCGTCTTTGATGGCAGAGACCATCCGGCAGGATATGGAAGCCTTAAATCCTGATAGTCTGGTCTTGAGCCTCCAAAAGTGACAAACAGGGCGCCCGATTTGCAGAAGCCCTTGGTCCTGTCCAAGTAAAATTTCAGGGCACGCCTGACATCCAGGCAGTGCAGCACTATGTGCTTCGTCCTTGGGATTGGAAAAAAACGTAGGATGGATTATTTTCTTGTTCAAGTGGAAAGCAGACGGAACCTTGGGCAGAAATCCCAGGTGAGTCTGCAGGACTACTTTGTCCTTGTGAAAGGTAGTATATGGTTCCGAGGCAATCGGAACCATATTTCGCTGACTCTACGAGCCGAGGTGAGGCCGACTAGTAAAGCCGTCTTGATGGTGACTAGCCTGATGTCCAGGGATGACATTGGCTCAAACGGTTTGTGCGCCAGGGCGCCCAAGACTGTGTTAAGTTCCCACACAGGATGCGGTCTCTTGACAGGCGGGTAGAGCCTTGCGAGTCCCGTCAGATGTTTGACGATTGGATTGGAGGAGGAGAAGAAGATGCCTTCCTCAGAGTTCCTGTAAGCCCCAATGGCTACGAGATATGTGCAGCAGGTGTCTACCTGCACGCCTGAGAGTGGGCGAGGTGCGCAAAGAAGGAGAGCACGTCGTCTAAGGTGCATGCCAGGGGGGTCGATTCCCAGTATGATCTCCAGATTGGCCTGTGAGGCTGTAGTGTTGAAGCATTACCTGCTCAGGTACCACGCTGTGAGCGCTAGTTTCCCTGGTGCCGGGTGGATGACTCTGCCCCCCTGCTGTGCCATAAGATGTGCTGGGCTTGTTGGGAAGTGAATCAGGGGCACCTCCGAGAGGCTGAGAAGCGTCCAAAACCATGGCCTGGCCGGCCACCATAGAACTATTAGAATGATGAGGAGTTGGCGAGACTCCTTGATTTTGCAAATTACCCTGTGAATCAGTGGTGTGGGCGGAATGGCATAGGCATTCGTAAAATGTGTCGCCCAGAGAGCCGGGCCCAGACCTTGCCAGGATGCGAACTGGGTACACTTCTTGTTGTGCCAGGCGGCAAAGAGATCCACCAGGGGGTGACCCCACCTGTTGAAGATCTCCTGAATAATAAGGTAATTTAGCTGCTACTCATAATTGTCTGCTCCCAGCCTTCTTAGTCTGTCCGCTTCCAGGTTGGATTCCCCTGGGAGGTGGAATGCCTTGAGGTAAATGTCGTTTTCCAGGGCCCACTCCAACATGCTGATCGCCAGTCTGCACAGAGAAGGGATCTGGTGCCATCCTACTTGTGGACGTATGTTAGGCAGAAACCTGTGCAGTTCCCTCTGGGACCACTGCAAAAGATTTAAGACTACAGGTGTTTGGCAGTAAACCCACTTGGTAGCAGTCTGTACCACACAGATTCACTTGGTAGCTGTGGCTGAGCAGTCAGACTTCCCTCAAGAAGAGTTAGGTAGAATACAGAGCATACAGAAGAGGTACAGAGGCACAGTAGCACAAGCAAACACTAACCAGAGCTGGTGTAAAAGTATATAATTATTTATTTAAAAGACACACTTGTAAATTACACTAGCACAGAAAAAGGTAAGCAAATTCAAGACAGTCATAATTACTATATGCACATCCCTAGTTATTTGTTGGACAAGTCTTAGTTAACACCACTTATTTCCAGACAGAGGTGAGCGCTTAACGTTAGATGGCACTCCAACAAGTTAGTTAAAAAGGGAGGGAAAAGGCAGAATTAAGAATGCAATACAGCAAAACACTTTTCAGAGAACCACAGTAAGTATTTATAGAAGGCAGTCTATTGAGGAGCAAGGAAGTTCAGTGCCAGGCCCACTTTAGGGGGAGCCAGGCCAAATATGCCCAAGATCACACAATGTCACAAAGTCTCAAAAGTCTTTACAGGTGAGTAGAAAAGTTCTGTTAAGCTTAGAAAAGTTTAGTTAGGGTGTCCCAGGCTAACCCAGGTTCGAGAGCCGAGGGCTAAATCTACCCCGTACAATCGGTGGCAAGGGAAGCCGGGCGGAACACAGTACCTTCAAAATGGAAAGGATCCTCCAGCGGTGGCAGTTGTTCCTGGTAGTGGGTGCAAGTCGCGACGTCGTCCAGAGGAAGCGAAGATCTCGACGTGCAGGAAGGCTGGAGGTCGTTGCACTACCAGGGAAGAAACCAGCCGTGGAGTTTTCTGGTTAAAAGGATGTTACCCCTCTTTCGCGGTAGAGGTAAAAAGTGGTATTCCGGTTGACGGGGTGCTTGGCACAGGCAAGGCGGCCACAAAATGCTCCAGGGAGGCGAACAGAAGGCAAAAACTGGTTGTCCCCACCAGTCAAGGGAAGAAGACTCTCCGGACTGGAGATGATCTCTGTCGTTGGGAAGTGGTGAGACGGTTCCGCAGGGCTCCACCGGTGGTGTCGTCGTGGCAGGTCGGCTCAGCTTCTCCCTCTTCGGCTTCTTAGGTCCTGTGGCGACTTCTGAAGTTCCAGTCCCCAAAGCCCTGCTTTTATGCAGCAAACCCCCATTCACCAGTCCTAGCTGTCACTCAAACATGCTAAGTGGTGAGCCGGGGGGCTCACCACTGGGCCAATCACACAAGAGTGCGACTTGAGTTGCCACGGCAACTCAGTCCAGGGTGCCTAAATCCCCCTCCCACACATCTTGTAAACCCAGACACAGTGGCACCACTTTGGAGGACTTCTGTGCAGAAGCCCGCCAAAAGCGGAACAAAGGCTCGACTCGGGTTCAGGGTTACTGAAGTGAACCCAGACGCCATTTTGGCGGCGAGTTCTGGCAAAAAATCCCAACCGGTGAATTATTAAATAAATAAACCGGCGGTATCTTTAACATTGCACCAAAAAGTGGTGCATTAAAATCAATGGGAAATCCCATTGGGAAATATTCCGGTGGAATATTTCCGTGGTATCCACTGCCACCAGCCAGAAACTCGGCGAGGGGGGACGGGACAGTACCCCCTCGACGAACAGACCCAGGGGAAATCTAATTGCCCCTACCAGTACTTCCACAGTATGATGGTTTGTACTGGTTCTGTTCACAATTTAAGACTAGTAAAGTCAATGGTGACTTTACATGCCCAGGGAGACAGTAGTCAGTCCCAGGGTATGGAGTCTATGTTTGGGGGTCACTATGACACCCCTGTGTTGCTGCACTGAGGGTGCTGTGTAACACACATACAAAAAACAATGATAGCCTACGGGGAAAAAATACCCCAAAGCCCATAAACACATTACAAGTCACAGGAATCCACTCAAATTATGTCCAAGAGTGAGGGTAAAAGAGTGCCACTCTTGGCAGGAGAAGAAAATAAACCCCAAAAATCCAGCAAAGCTGCTGGGGGACTCACTAGGTTAGGAAATTCAGCCTAAACAGAGAATTCTCCCTAACAACGTAGCACATGCTGGTCGTGTTGTCCGTCTGGACAACCTTGCCCATGGGAAGCGGTAGGAAGGCCCTGAGCACCAGCCAGATGGCGTTCAGCTCTAGCCAATTGATGTGGTATTCCTGCTACTGTGAGTCCAGGTGCCGTGGACCGAGAGATCGTTCAGGGTGGCTCCCCAGCCCCCAAGCGAGGAATCCGTGGTGACGGTGGCCTGTGGAGTGGGCGGACAGAAGGGCTTGCCCACCGTAGGTTGCAGTCTCTGGACCACCAAGTTAGGTCCGGGTGGAGAGATGGAGGAACGGTGACCAGCTCGGATCGAGAGCCCCGCTACTGGTTCCATGAGGACGTGAAGGGCAGCTGAATACTCTGAATCCTTAGTCTTGTGTGCGGAACGGCTAATAGGACTGCAGCCATTAGACCCAGGAGATGTTGGTACCACCATGCCGAGGTTGCTTCTCTGCTGAGGAAGTGGGTGGTCACCCTCTTGATAGTCGAGGTTTTGTCCTCTGAAAGAAACACCTTCTGTGAGCAGGTGTCCCAGATGAGGCCCAAAAATGTCAGTCTGCGTAGGTTGCAGCTGCGACTTTTTGAGGTTGAGAGAAAAGCCCAGATCTTGCAGTGTTTATAAGGGCATGGGAAGAGTGGTGAACCGCTTCCGGAGATGTAGCCCTGACGAGGCAGTCGTCGAGGTATGGGTAAATGTGGAGGCCCTGCGCTCTGAGGTGGGCCGCCACTACATTCATGAGCCTGGTAAAGACCCTGGGGGCCAAGTTGAGGCCAAACGGAAGGACCTTGTACTGAAAATGGTAGCCCATGATCCTGAACCGGAGGAAAGAACGATGGGGCTGCCAGATCGGGACGTGCAGGTACACGTCCTTCAGGTCCAGGGAGCACATCCAGTCTCCCTTGTCCCATGTCTCCACTATAAAAGCTGGCGTAACCATCTTGATTTTTTGCAGGGCTAAGGAGAGATTGAGGGTGGAAAGGTCCAGCACAACTCTCAGGCCCGCCTGGTTCTCCTGAATGGCGAAAATCCTGGAGTAAAAGCCAACGCCTTGCTGGGAGGCTGGTACTTCCTCCACTGCCTGGCACTCTACGAGCGACCGGATCGCCGCCAAAAGAGTTGCTGTCCCAACCTGTGGGAGTGGAGGGGAGGAGAGGCTGGGATAGGGAGGCAATACCACGGAGAGGATCCAGGGGTCAGCGAAATTCTAGCACCAGAAATGTGCATGGAGAGCTAGCCTGCCCCCCACAGGAGACACCTGGACACAAAGGGGCGTGTCATGCCTTCTTTCCCTCGGAGCCTGTCGCAGAGGAGGTGGAATGGAAAAAGCCCTTACTCTCTTCTCCCCCCCCCGCCACTTTTTGTTGCTTGTGCCGGTTCCGAGACGGCGAGCAGTCCGGCTGCCTGGATCTATGTTCCTGAAAGCCTCGGAACCCTCCATACGTACAACCTCTCTCAGAGCGCTGCTGAGATTGGGTTTACGCTTTGGGCGTGGTCTTTGTAAGGATGGATAAAAACTTGGCCACTTGTGAGCCGTTTCTTTTTGTCTAGTTCTTCGCCCGTGGAGGAATGAACAGGTCCTCCCCCAACCCCTCGAACAGTAGATCTAGTATGCGTTCCTGGACGTCCAGGGTTGAATTTTGTTGCCCGGAGCCAGGTTGTCCTTCTCATGTCCGTTACAATGCAGATGTCACGGGCAGAGGTGTCAATATGGGCCACTGTGGATTCCATGAGATTGTGCGCCACCAGCTTAGCCTCGGCTAGCCCCACCTTAAAACGTGTTTGGCTCTGGGCGGTGAGTTCCGGAAAGAAGCCTGCAATTTCCCGTCATAATCTTTGGTTGGCGGCAGCCAGCATGGCATCTGCATTGGCCTGATGAAGATGCAAGGATGCGTTGGAATAGAGTTTCTTGCCGTACGCCTCCAAGATCATCTCCTCCTTGCCTAGCAGCGCCGCAGAGGAGGCGGCTGTGGACGACTGAGGCTTGGAGTACAGTGATGCCGCAGCGATCACCGAGGAGTACGGCTGAGGATGGGTCGAGAGCAAGAGTATCACCCTTCATCTGCCTGTACTTGGCGTCTAGGGACCAGCTGGGCCGAGTGGGGCTTGAGCCAACTATTCTTGGCAAGGGAGACTACATCGGTTTGCATAGGAATCCCCTTTTTGGCAGAGGGGTGTTGCGTGAGGACTTCACCCAGGACCCCCTCTGCCGGCTGCTCTACCTCTGGCTAGGGCAGACCCAGATACTCTGCCAGCTCAGCAAGACATTCGTGGAAGGCCCTGGCTGAGGATGGAATGTCAGGATCCACCTCCTAATCCGTATCCTGTGGATCTGGAGGATCCTGTGGAGGAGGAGTAGTTGGTGCCGGAGGCTGGGGGTACAGGGACATCGGCCGGAGGCTGCGGAGGCTGGTACGGAACCGCCTGAAGAGTCGGCTGGGGAGCCGGAGTAGGCGGCTGCACCGTGGCTTGGGGCGCAGACTGAGGCATCTATGGTGCCGCTAGCATTGCGGGAAGGACTTCCCTGATGGTTTTTTTGATAACCCCCATCTGAGGTGACTTCATGAGGCCGAGGAACTTCTCGAAGAGGACCTCTTCAGTGGCAGAGGAGGTGGCTGGGGGTGCTGGCAGGGTAGCAGGGAGCTGCTGGTGGCGCTGGATACCCTGTCCATATCGACGCAAAGGAAAGCTGCCCTGCGCATAAAAAAGAGGGGTAGACTGTAGGACACGTAACTGGTTGAGGCCAGTCCCACCTTGACGCTCATTCTTTGCCGAATTCCTGGAATGGCGTCGGACGGGTGCCTCCGTCTGGCGCGGGGGCCAATTTGTCGAGCTACCTGCCACGTGCCTGCGACGTGTTGCTCAGCCCGCTGGGCCCGGCCTGGTCCAAGACTCTTGCGTGTGGATCACAAGGCCTACCCTGCTCCTCGTGCATAGGCCCGGTAGGTGTAACACCCTCGACCCAGGGGTCGGTAGAGCTGCGTTGAGGCGCCCCCTCGGACAAATTACCGTTATTAGAGTGTAGCCCCGCGGACATGGGGCCGGTACAAGGGCGGAGCCCCTCCGGTGAAGACCCAGTAAAAGAACCTTCCGGTCCTTCAACACTGTTACCAGGAGGATCCAAGGATCCCTCTGCCCGGAGGCCATTAGCTGCAGCAGCATCGGTGCACGTGCTGGTTAAAGGACCTAGCTGGTCCCTCCCGCGCAGGAGAGTCCCTGGGATGGAGTCTCCCTTGCAGGGTGCGATGGAGAATATCGGCCCTACCCTGGGCCTGGTTCGATGTTTCACGAAGTTCTTGAAGTCCTCTGGAGGCGACTTCTGGAAGAGCTCCCTCCACCTGGCTAGTCTGCTCTTCAGCGCTTTCAAAGACAGCAAGCCGCACGCTGAACAAGCTTGCCAAACGTGGTCTGGGTCAAGGAAACTTAGGCAGAGGGCATGGAGGTCTGAAGTTGGAATTAGCCCGTTGCAGGCTGGACACCTGCTGAACCCTGTAGAAGTCGACATGCGCTGGGTAGGAGCGTGGGGCCCGAGTACCAAGTACCTGAATGACAAAAAGACAAAGAAGACAAAAGAGAAGAAGTATACGTGTGTGGAATTACATGGCCGAAGCCAAACCCAGGAGGACTGGTGAATTCGGCCCGTTCCCGTCGACATGGAAAAGGGGACTGAGGCGTGGCACCGGAGGGTGGAGTCAGGGCAGTGCATGCTCCCTTGACTGCACCCCAGCGCGCCTCTAAATTTAAAAGGGAAGAAGTATTTTTCTGGTTAAAAAGGTTCTGTCTCCCGTCCCTTGGAAGGGATGCCCATACAGTATGGAGGAAAGGGGACGGGACGTAAGAGTATGATGCTAGAAGGTGGAAAATGGCAGGGTTTTAAGGTGAAACTTTGTAAATTGGGCAAAATTGTTGCTATATCGGGGTAAAGTATCATATAAGTAAATTGTATGAAAATAATATGCACTGGTACAAACCCATGAAATTCACTGAAAAAAACGTTAAAAGGGCATTATGGTCATGTTCCACTAGTAAAAACCTATGACATTCACTGAAAAAACATTGTTAAAAGGGACGTTATGGTTATGGTAAGCTAAGCAACCATAACTCGCGCCACCACCGTGCACTGCTAAGACTAACACCCGGACATCAAAGAACGACATCACAAATGTCATTAATGACATCAAATGTCTGGGCCACTTGTTTTTGTTCACCAACATATCTAGGCCAGGTGGTTTTGTTCACGGACAGTCGGAATATTAAAATTCAAAAGGTGCTATATATCTAGACGTTAACCTGGTAATATGTTCTCAAAGTACTTTCCTTAGGGTTGTCTCAGCTCATGGTGCACATACATGGGGAAATAAGCAGGCTTCAAACACACAATTCATTTCTATACATGAAGATAAACTTTAATGTTATTAACATTTTCTGATAATGCTGTTTCTTTCTTCCTTACTTTAGTTTCCCTGTATGTGCCTCTGATTTGTATGCATTGTGGGTCTTCATATGTATTGTTTGTACTAGCACAAGTGTGTAGTAAGTCTTGAATTGTTAGCTAGTTATTACATGTTTAACATTACTCAAAACTCTGATAAGGTAGTATTCATTATTGTACTATCCAAGATTCAAGATTATAAATATTGTATTTCTATGGTGCATGCTGCAGCCTTCGCCTATGTTTATGTATGATTAGGTTCCTGTATCAACACTCCAATGCAATGTTGTTTAGAGGAGTACATTTTTTAATAGATGAAGTAGTTCATGATAGGTCTCCCGATCACCACCGACATCTTGTTACCAACATTATTAACACATCCCCTTGTAGCGACTTCTCAAAATTTATTTCACATGCGATATCATCGATGTCCTGGGTGTTAGTCTTCGCACTGCACGGTGGTGGCATGAGTTAAGGTTGCTTAGCTTACCATAACTGGTGAATTTCTGAGGTTTTTCGGTTTTACTTCTAACCATAACGTCCCTTTAACAAAGTTTTTTCAGTGAAAATATATATATGCACACACACGTTGTGATGACTATATTCTGACAAATGTAATAAATGTATCAAAATGGCAAATATACAAGTGAAAAGAAAGAACTGATGTTAATTTTATAAAGTTTCAGAAAATGCAACAAAACGTCAAACATATTGTGTTACCAAGAATTCATGAACAAAAAACTATTGACGCTGCAGTCTAGGAAATAGGAGCAGTACCGATAGCAACACTAGATAAAAGAACTTCTGACACAGAATTCTGGGGGGAACTAAGTTAGAGCAGGAGCAAGTTACTTACCTGGAACTTGTTCTCCAGCATGGGTCTGGCATGGATTCACATGCTCATGAATACAATTATATAGCAGTAACCCGATACACAACCACGGGAGGTAGCAAGTCTCAACAGAAGAACAAACGCAAATACTTACTCCTGGAACAAACTCACCTCAAGCAAACAAGTTGCGCCGCTTGGCCGACTCTGGTCTTCTCCCTGGAATCCAGGGCAACACAATAGAGCCTTGTGAAGGTGCGCGTAGACCTCCATGTAGCAGCCCTGCAAATGTCCAGCAGGGAAACCCCAGAGAGAATGCCTTAGTTACAGCAATGGCTCGGGTGCAGTGGGCTTTAGGTCGGCCTTGGAGTGGTCTGTTGGCCAGCCGATGACAGTGCATGATGCATGATGCAGCCGAAGAGCCAACTGGATATGGACGCCTTTGACAGGGCATTACCCTGATTCACAGGTCCAAAGTTCACTAAAAGTTGAAGTCTTCTGAAAAACTCTTGTGCGGCCCACATAGAACTTTAAGGGAAAAGCAACGCCCAGTGAATGCAGTGACCATTCAGCAGCAGAAGCAGGATTTGGAAAAACTGGAAGCACCAGGGATTCGTTAAGGTGGAAATCAGACGGAACCTTATGCATAAAGGAGGAGGAGTACGAAGCACCACCCTTGTAGAATGAAATTAAAGGCAATGGCGTTTGCAGGAAAGTGCTCGAATCTCCCCGACCTGTCTGGACGAGGTGATGGCTACCAGAAACATTGTCTTCCAAGAAAGAAACTTCAGGGAAGCCTGATGTAACGGCTCAAAAGATGGTCCCATGAGCTTGGTGACAACAATATTGCGCTCCCACGCTAGGGAAGAGGCCTTCACTGGAGGGAAGGATCTGAAGAGGCCAGTCATGAATTCTTTGACAAATCTGTGGGACCCCAAGGATGGCATGTCCAGCGGGTGTATCAAAAAACAGCTAACCGATGCACCTTGAAGGCGTGGGCCAACCCAGTCTTGGCAACCGACAGCATGTACTGCAGGAGCTGTGGGGCCATGACGCGCAGAGGCGTAATATTCTGTGGCCTGCAACAAGCCGCGAAGTGCTTCCACTTCCAGTAGAAGACGCCCTGGCCTTGGCAAGAGCTGTTCTACATTTCATAGGAAAGTCATAGTGGCCAAACTCGAAGGATGCTGGAGCCAAGGTGTGAGGTTCAATGATGCAGAATGGGCCCTCCTTCTCTGAAGAGGGGGCAGCCTGATGGTTGGAGCAGGTCCGGATACCAGATTTGGCAGGGCCATGCTGGGGCGATGAGTATTATCTTGCAGCGACATAGCTTCATTGTGTTGATGACCTGCAGCTGAATCAAAGGAAAGGCGTACAGAAAGCGACCCTCCCATCTGAGTGAGAAGGCATCCCTCCAGGTTCCTTGGTTGGGGGAACCTGCTGGCGAAAAACTTGCATTTCGAGTTTGCTGCTGTGGCGAAAAGATCTATTTGGGGATGGCCCCATTGCCTGAACAGGCGAGACACCTGCTCCTGCTGCATTTCCCATTCGTGGTCGGACCGCAGCTCCCTGCTTAAGGCATCCACTACAGTGTTCTTGGTGCCCGCCAGTTGAAACGGGACAATGACCATGTCTTGAAGAATTGCCCAGTGCCACAAGGCCTGAGCTTCCAATGAAACAGCATTGGATCGGGTCTAACCCTACTTCCTGAAGTAGAACATCGTGGTGGTGTTGTCTGTGAAGATCCTCACTACTATACCTTTTAGAAGAGGCTGGAATTACTTTAAGGGCCCAGAACAAAGCCCGTAGCTCCAGCACATTGATGTGCAGATTCTTCTCTTCTGGCAGTCAGGGGCCCCTAGCGTTGGACTGACTGGTGTGAGGCTCCCATCCGTCCAGAGAGGCATCTGTACTGACTGTTGCCTGGGACGGTGGAATCTGAAACGGGGTACCCTGCGTAAGGTGTGAGCATAGCCTCCACTATCGTATGGACTGCCTGAATCCTGGGTTGAGGGGCATTTTGTCTGTCCATTTCCCTGTGAGCTTGTGCCACCTGGCATCCAGAAACTCTGGAAACCTTGAAAACGGGCATGCGAGCACGAAGTCCCTTGAAAAGGGTGAAAGCTGCGCTTCCTACAAAGAACAGACTTGCTTTGCATGTAAGCTCCACACCTAGACGTGGCGAAAATAATAATGGTTCATTGGGGAACACGGACACCCGAGAGTTCGTATTACCTTAGATGGTAAATTATCACCAGTAATTGTAACACAACGAGGTCTAAAACAGGGGTGTGTGTTGGCAGCCTTTCTGTTCAACTTATTCATCATAGATCTGGGTAGGGAATTTGTAAATTGTAAGGGGGATGCTCCCAGATTAGGTGACCAGAAAATACCATATCTTCTATACGCGGATGATCTTGTTCTGCTCTCACAAACGCCGCAGGGCCTCCAACAAATGCAGTTACGCTTGGGGGACTATGTGCTTGGGAATAATTTGGTGATTAATATAGCGAAAATTCAAATAATAAGGTGCAAAGAGTCAGTCGCTCTCATGGAAGCTTCAGGACACCAAATGATTAAGTGTTACCCAGTATAAATATCTAGGGGTATCAATTAATAATATAAAAAATAGGAGTGATGACAAGGTAGCACCCCGGAATATACTTCAGCATTTCATTTCCCAGTCGCGAATTCCAATTAATAAGTTTGGGAAATTTTCATTGAAACACATTGTGTTCTATAAAATGAAGGTGTTGCCCATCATGTTATATGGTGGGGAGGGAAGGATGCCGGAAAAACGAGAGTACTGGGACCCACTGGAATCCATTTATTGGAAGCAGATATTATCTCTCCCAAATAGCGTCACTATAGTGGTCATACGCCATGAATTTGGGTTGCTATCCCTTTATTCCCAGGTATTGTGGAAACAGTGCACGTTTTTCCGTAAACATTTGTTGGGTTTAAATAGTGGAAGCATCATGGAGGTAACAGCCTACAATCTGCTCAAATCAAGAAGTGCATTTCCTATGATATGGCGGAACCATGTGATGGATAAGCTGGTTGAGGCGGTTGTGACCATAGAGTTGTTGTTATGCAATCCTGATCGAGCAAAAGTCAAAATGTATCTAGTAGATTGGGCTACGAATGTAACAAGGTGCACCCAATATGAAGGCTTTAAGATCTTTACTTTTGGAATGAAAAGATTTGGAACTATGGCGTCTTATCTAGTGAAATGCCTGTCGCCTAAGGTCGGTTCGGATTATCTAAGGTTTAGACTCAATTTATGGTTCACTCGAGATGTCCTTTGTAAAAGGAAAATGTTGCCTCCAGAACAAAATTATTGTAGACATTGCCTTGTACTTCAACAAAGAGAAACATTACAACTTGATAGTGGAATGTAAAGCCTTAAGTGGGGCTAGAGCAAGATGTTTTCAATACATGAGATGAGAGTGACCAAATATGGCATTTGCAGTTTTCAAACACACGTGTAAGGGTGCAAATAGCGTTGGTACAATTCTTACAAATGGTGCTACCATGAGTGAAGGAAATGCAAAATTGTAATCAATTTAGCAAGCAATAGCTGAGAACAGTGGCTATTGCAACTGTGTATAGGTTTGATTAATATTGGTTTTGTTTTTCTGTATGTCTATTGGTATTTTAGGTCTTTTTATGTGATTGTGGTAATATATGTTATTGATTTTTAGTCGTTTAGTTTTAAATCTGTAAATTGGTTCTGATGTACTTGTTCCTTAATGTAGGTTTGTAGTCTGTAATTATTTGGTTGGAATGTTAAAAGACTATGTATTAAAATATTTGAAAAGTTGCTTTGGCAACTAGAACAAATAAAAAAAAAAAAAAACAACAAAAAAAACTCCTGAAGAGGCCTCATCTCCAGCCTACAGAACGGGACCAGATGCGTGCAATAGTACATCATGCCTAGTAGTGATTTGATCACTAGGATCGTCACAGATTTCATTGTGGATAGCCGAAGTACCTTCCCCAGGATGGCCACAACCCTGTCCTCCGAGGGTTATGCCAAGGATGCCAATGTGTTGAGGCGGGCACCCAGAAAAAGAGCGGCCTGCGATGGTACTATGCAGGATTTCGGATAATTGATGGAGAATCCAAGCTCCGTCAGTAGGCATATGGTCTCTGTGTGTTGTATCACCAGGTCCTGAGAACACAACCGGATGAGCCAGTGGTCCAGGTAAAGGTACACTGGGGCCAAGCATTTTGTGAAAACCCCATTTAGGCTGAAGGGCAGAGCCTTGAACTGATAGTGGCGTCCCAGAACTACAAAGCGCAGGAGCTTTTGATGCTTCGGGTGTATGGGGACGTGAAAGCAGGCATCCTCCAGATCCAGCGTGGTCATGTAATCACCTTCCTCCAGTTGGCCGAGCACTTGCTGCAATGTGACAATCCTTAAATTCTAGGATTTTAGGTATTTGTTGAGGCGTCGCATATCCAGGAACGAGCGCCACCCTCCCGATTTCTTTTGGACCAGAAAGTATCTTGAGTATACTGCGGAGCCCCAGAAGCGCTGGACTGGAGAACTTGTTCTATTGCCCCTTTTGCCAGCATGGCTTGCACTTCTTGGAACAGCTGGGTCATGTGTAGCTCCTTCCTCGCTACAGGGGAAATACGAGGGCACCTGTGTTTGAACTCCAGAGTGTGTCCCTGACAAAGTATGTCCAGCATCCATTCGTTGGTAGCGATGTCTTTCCACGTGTTGATGAAATTTGATACACGACCCCCCCACTGGGGTGTGAAAGTGGGGGTCCCGGCCTTGGGCCGAGTCAGGCTTGCTTGGGTGTTTGTGTCTTGCAGGCATCTGCAACCCTCCTCCGAAGGCCTGTGACCGGCCCGTGTATGCTTCCTGTGCCGTGGAGCGTTAGGGCCGACTGTAGGAGGTAGAGGGGCATCCCCTGGAAGATCTGCTGAAATTTCCCCTTGAGGATCAAAAGGATGAGGACCGCTGCTGTTGCAGGGTCCCTAGGGATCTTGCCGTCGGTCTGTTTTTATCAGCTGCAGTGTCTTATCCACTATCTTTCCAAAGAGGTTATCCCCATTGTTAGGGAGAATTCTCGTTTATGGCTAATTTCCCTCACCTAGTGAGTCCCCCAGCAGCTTTGCTGGACCTCTGGAGTTTATTTTTTTCTATTTGGTAAGAGTGTGAGCTTTTCCCCCACTCTTACCTATGCTTTGCCATGTGTATTTCTCTGTTTTTATGATTGTGGACTCTGAAGTACACCACTTCAGTAGCCCCCTTCTCTCTGTGTGTCACCAGCACCTTCAGTGCCGTGGCACAGGGTTGTCTGAGACTTTCCCCGACTCCATTTCTGGGCTGACTACAGTCCCCCAGAAAAGGCTAAAGTTGCCATTAACTTTACTTAGTCAATCTACCACAGATCCAGGACACCCCATCTTCCATGGAGTACTGGAAAGGGTTATTTTGTATCCCTTTTTATCTGTACCTCCTACAGCACTGTTTCACTCTTTAAACTTTTAGACTTGGCTGGTGGCAGTGGTATCTACCCTAACTTTCCTATCGCAATTATATTAGATAAACGTGGTATTGTTCTTGGCTATTATATTAGCCTCGAACATAAACCCACTGGACCAAATCGTCTTTCTTTTGGCTCCGGTTGGGTTTATGAGCCATTTCTTTTTGATAAAGTCCTTCTTGTGTTTTACTTTGCGCGGCAAACTAGGTCCGCCTTCTTTGTTCACCGTCTTTTGGCGGGCTTCTGCTCAGAAGCCCTCCACCAGGCGCCTGGGTGTCTAGGTGGGCTGAATGTGAGGGAGGGGTGTAGTCACTTGCCATGATTGGCTGAGGTGGTTGTCCGGGCTGGACAACCCCCCTGCTGGGTGATTGACAGCCAGGCTGTGTGAATGGGGGTTTTGCGCATAAAAGGCAGGTCTCTTGGGCTAGAAGTCAGAGAGTCGCCACTGGAACTACAAGGAACCGAAGAGAAGCAGAGAACGGCGGCTGCTGCAACTAACCCATCCCGGTGAAGCCCTGCAGTTGTGTGCTATCTACCCTTCAACGACTAAGAGGAGATCCATTCCGGAGTCGTCTTCCCTTGAGCCTGGTGGGGATAACCAGCTCATCTTCCAGAGCCAGAGGACCCTCTTCTTTGGTCGAAATCGCTGCACACAGCTGTAGTGGTCCGGATAGTCATTTGAAGAGCCTCTCCTGTTTTTAAGGAGCACACCTTTTATTCGTTGTCGCGGCTGCCGGCTTCATCCCTGTGTGGTGCAAACCCCATTCAGGCGTTGTCCTTCACAACGAAGCTCCAGGAATCGTGGGTCTGCGGGAAACCAACAGGAACAACTGCCAGGGCACCAGCTGCACCATTGGAATAAGGTACTGTGTTCTGCTTGAGGAAACTGGGTGAACCCCTTTTCTTAATTTCCAAGGCTTGCCCTCGTCTTCCCTCCTTCTAATAACTTTTGCTTCCGAACATTGACAATATCGAAGTACTCTTGGCTATGTTGAATCGTGAACTATCTGACTGTGTGGTCTTTGGCGACATGCCCCCGGTGTCACTTGACCCTGGCTCCGGCCCTTTGACTTTTGAACTCCTGTCTCTGAGTGTTTCTCGATTCTGTCTGCCTAACCAAAATATTGCCTGGGATTTTTGCCTCCAACTCCCTCTGGGTATCTCAGGTGCTAAGTGTGTTTTTACCCCGGTAGCATTTCATGTCACGGATACGCGTTTATTTAGTATACCGAACTGTCAAAAAGTGATCGCAATCGTATTCACGGTAACGTGTTTTGTTCATAACACCGTTTCATTCAAACACAGGGTACTTTACCTTGAGACTTACTGTACAAAGTGAATTGGTTAGCTGTAGTATATTTAACGTGTGGTTTTTATTGAAGTTTAATAGAAGTGTTGTGTTTATAACGAATGGTTTAAAAATAAAATGTACTAATTTATCTGCCTGAAACCTTGAGTCAGTGTTTGCTTGAGTCAAGGTAATTGTGGTCCCTTTGTGTAACCTCTGCTACTGCTCATATACTCTTGAGATAAGCCTGGCTGCTCCGCCACTGCTACCACTCTGACATAGTAGTACAGGCTTGTACCAAAGGTAAAACTTGTATTGCCACCTGTAGTCTTGTGTGTAGTGGTCCCTAAGGGCACTGCACAGGATTCTGCCTAACACCCGTCAAAGGGCATATCGACCACCTTGGCCTGGACGTCAAGTCTAAAGTTGGTGGCTATCAGCCAGCCTTGGCACCTGTGTGCCACACCATTACCCATCTGACGTAAACCTGAATCTGTGACATCCATGGCTACTGTGATGGCGTGGTCTGATGCCACCTCTCCTTTCTGAAAAAGGGCCTTTTTGTCATCGGGCAAGAAATCTAGGAGTGGACACAACTTAAACCACAACTCCCCATCATTCCCGGCTAGAATGGCCAGAGCATTGGCGGCCTTAATGGTTGATGCTGCAGTGTATATAACACGCTTCCCCATTGCATCCAGCTCATTTCCTTTTTATTCTGGTGGAACCATACTTGGAGGACAGGTTAGCAGACCGCTTGCTTGCTGAAGCTGACACCACGGAATCCGTTGATGGATGTGATTTGAGACACTTGGGGGCTGAGTCTGGCACCCTGTATTTTTTCTCTAGCCGGTCCCGTTTTGCTAGTGCAGAGCTTGGGGTCTTCATCGGCGCGAGTCCTTCCTCCCACACCTCGTCAAGCAAAAGGGACAGACAATATTGTTTTCCTTGCCGATCTGCACCCCTGTTGAACAAAACCCTCCTTTCTCTTTTTCTTGGGTGTGAAGTTAAATAGGGTAGATGCCCTCGCCATCATGGAATGGAACAACCCTACCTCATCGGGGGAGAAGCCCTGGGGTATCATCGACAGCCATTTGGTCACCATCCGTGGGAAAAAAGTCGTCAAACTCATCCATGGTCTGTGGTGTCGGTATCAGTGACCGTTGCAATATCAGTCTGCTGTGCGTCCCCTGCTGGTGCCGCTGGAACGGTTGGTGCTGTTGGTGGTCGCCTCGGGGTAGCCGAGCGATACCTGTGCAGAGGTCTTGGAGGGCTGTACCGGAGGTTGCTCCCAGACAGGGCTGCTATTGGCGGCAACCGCTGTAGTACTCCAAGACCAGAGAACTCCGCACAGTTAAAATATCTTGAGACATGTCTTTAGAGGCTTGTGCAGGGGCCACAAGCAGGAGCACTGGTGGAGGGCTAAAACATCTCACTGAGCTAGTATGCCTTGGTGACTGCATGCCTGCCTATCGGGCTGTTCCCACCTGTGTCCAGACCTTCCTGCAACATTTCCTCCTCAGAACTTGTGTAGATCGTTGTGATCATGCCGCTCGCAACCTCCTTCCAACCACCTGCCCCTGCTTTGGGAAGAAAATCTGATGATGCCAACAGATTCTTTGGTCTTGCCGCTGCTTCAAGCCAGAAGACACCATCGGAGCCTTTACCAACTGGGTACTGGTAGTTGACAAGGAAGTAGTCATGGCTGTGATGGTCGTGGGTAGCAACACCCAGGATTTTCCCCCGATCGTTGACAGGGTAAACGCCAAAAACGTCGAAGACGTAGCCCAAGGCATTGTCGATGGGGTTCTCTGGTGCGGCATCGCCGCCGATGAAATCATAGACTAGGACCTTGACGTGGCCTCTTTACAGAAATGCTTTTTCCCAGTTATCCTTCAACGAAGGGCAATGCTTCGAAGGTCTCACAGATGATACATCACCCATCGGCAACCTTACTGTGGGGAGGCATGTAGATGGTGTGTCTGGCGGAACTAGGACCCGCAGCTGGTGCGTCTCTAGATGGCTCATCATCATGACGCTTGGGATTACGGACACCCTGCGGGAATACATCTTCAGTTGATCTCTACCTTTAACTGGACGAAGAGCGTTCCAGGGGCCGACTGGATCTGGGAACCCACCTGGGCGTGCCCAGAGGCCACGGCAGGCACCCATTCTTCTTTCAGCTACGCCACCTTCAGCAGATGTCGCATCAGTCTTCCTCATGGTCGGGATGCAGACAATAGAGGCACCTCGTATTCCTGTCCTCCACATAGATGTTCCTCAAACCACACCTGGAACAGAGCCTGAACAGACTCCTATTGCCTTCCTCTGACATGCTGAGACGCAAAGTAGGCCTCACAAGGCCTTCAGACAAAGATCCGATGGTGTAGATGTCTATCTTCACTGGCAACCGTTCGCTACTACCGGCACTGACTACGAGTCAGCGGAACAGAGATTTAAGACAACAATTTGAATCTTTGTCGAAAAAAACAACAATTATGAAAATTAGCTCGAAGGGCAACTCACGAGGACTCCCTGCACCGAAACATGCGGTACAAATCTGAATATGGACGCCAGGGGCAGGACTCAGTGTGACCATCATTGGATGGGTGCAGTAGGACCAGTCTCCAGTGATTGGATAATGAGAGAAAGGCAGTGTTCAAGCTTTTAAAGCAAGACTGCTTTCTTTTTCTTACTGAGGAATCCCAGCCAGACAGTGGGGAATATTCATGAGCATGTGAATCCATGCCAGCCCCCATGCTGGAGAACCAAAGGAAGCAGACACATTGGGAAGAAATGACGTACAGTAAAATACTACAATATTTGAGTGAAAGTAATCATCCCAGGATATTACAGATTAAGAATCATGACCACAGGTGATAGCTTGAAAACCTGATTGAAGTTATTTGTGGTTTCCGTCAACTTCCTTGGGATCTTTTACCACACCACATATATGGCCGCACATCAATAGCTTATTGACCTACTCACAGAAATGAAGTCTGGATATCAGGCTCAGTAATTTACCTGGAGGCCCCCAGAAAGGACAACCCTGGGGTACAGCAGGCTGCACTCCCTAGAATCACAAAAGGCTTCCATAATCCAGGAGAGCAGAGAAAGCAAGCTGTGCAAGAGAATACATAAGGAAAACTGGGTACATGATGTGCCCTGAGCATAGCATGGCTAATGGTGCAGGGGAGACACAGGTATTCTCTTTAATGAGAGCTCATTGAGTGGCGAGGGGTATGTGCGGGCGGGGGAGCTCGGGGGGGGGGGACCGTGAGTGAGCCAGGTAGCCCAGTCAGGGAACATCAAATAATGCAGAAGGAAAGGATGGGCCTTTCAGTTTAACTAAGGTGGCCTCTTTGGCATCGGCCAAGTCTGCCCTCCCAAGTGTATTTGCTTTTAAAAGGTTAGGGACAGAAGGTCTGTAAGCTCTAGCCCATAACGCTGCTGAAGGGATGCTCAGGATTTCACCTTGGGTATAATAGTCCTATGCTGAGCCGAGCTGTGATGAGGCAATCCCATCTTGCCCGCTGCAATTAGAGGTGGAGAAGGAATTGCTCCATGTCTACAGGTCATGCAGCAGATCGGAAGTGCATGGCTGACAGAGTGAAAAGAACAGCACTCCATTGACATTCAAATGGTTTAACAGGTTTATTTAGTTATCAGACATTTTAATTCATCTATTTGCATGTAACATACATTGTTATTTAGTACCTCTGGTCATTTCATTTATGCAATCTCAATTCAATGCATAGGGTTCCTTTTGTTATTTTCATTCAATCAATTGTGCATTTTTTTTCATGTTCACGTCAAAGTTATTTTAACACGGTCAGAAAGTTTTACCCTCATTGTATGTTCTTCTGATTTTAGGGGTACATTCCCATCGTCTGGTCAGCTACAGTTCCTTCAATACAGGTTGGGCTTCCAATAAATGAACGTATTCTTAAATGCAAATGGAACCTAATCCCAGATTATTTGAAGCAAATGGGCACACATTCCAGATTAAACCAAATAGGCATGAACCGTTCATTTGGTAGCTGTGTTTCTTGTTGCAGTATTCTCACTAGCAGTTCCGCACTACTGTTTGCCATCTTCTTCAACTCCATTTCCCAGTTAGTCACTTTATCAAATTGGTTTCGAAGCGGCTAATCCCTGGCGGTGCACGTTCATTTTGAATGTGATCTTCCATTGCGTCTGTCACTTTCCTATTATTTCCTTTTTTTATATGCTCTGTGAGCAAGGAGAGGAGCCATATGGTTAGTTAAGTGTCTCATGCATGGGGATAGTTGCTTCCTGAATGTGTGGTGGATGCCTGGTATGGTTATCTATGTTGGATGGGATGCTTGCACTTTACTGAAATAGTGTAATTCTGTATGTTCGGTGGATTGTCTGCCTGTTAATGGTTAAACGGTTGCATCTGTTGTAGGGCTGTATCCTCCTTTTTCACTTTGCTGGAATGTAGATTATTGCTTGTGGTAAGAATGTGGAAAGCTCTCAAGTAGGATGAAAGCAGAGTAAACATGAGTGCTCCAGGAATGTTAGTCGGCGGCAGATGGTAAAGATGGACGATGTAGTTGGTTCCCTTGTAGAGAGCCTCTTGCTTTCACTTACCTGTAATGACATACCTCAATAAAAGACTCCTTGTCCTCACTTCTGGAGAACTAGCTGGATTATGTTCAATCACCTATCATCCGCCAGGCAGGATATCAAACAGAATGCTGGGAACTATGGCTGAAAACCTTAGTGACAGCATTTATTCTGGCACTGTTTCCAAGACTCAACTAGAATGTGTGGTCCCAATTCTCACTGTCAATAGCACAGAGGTTCTTTTAACTCTCCAAAGCCAAGAGAACTAAAACATGTGATCTCAACTAGCACTGAGCCACATGCAACTGTGCAGAAGCAGAGAGCTTGGATAATGCCCAAAAGGTGCCTGCCCATGTTGGCAAACATGGGCTAGGAAACTAGGTCACCTTTTATTACACCAATGGAATGTTTGTAAAAGCATAACTAGAGTTATTTTATGAAGAACTTTGCAGTGGACCCTGATCTGGTCAATTTAATCACAATACTTGCATATCATCATTTGAGTTATGCTGCTTTTATTGCCGTAACCGGCTGAATGGTAAGGAAAGGAAAGGTTGGACTTACATTTTCTCTGATTTTGGCATATCGCAGCTCCTCGTTCCATAAGTGTTTTCGGTCCTCATCTAGTTCCTTTGTATGCTTGTTAATAGTTTGCTGTAGTTCATTTTGTTCATACTTGATTCGCTCAATGTCTGCCACAGAGTATTTCTGGTTGTCTAGGATGTTCTTAAGACGGATATCTTCCATGCTCAACGCTTCATACTCCAGTACTTTGTAAAACAAAAACAAACTACGCTTAGTGAAAGGGTGGCCAAAGGAAAATAGACATGATACTGTGAATGGGCCTACTATGGAAATGAAGTAGGCTACAAAACACATCTCTGAAGTCGTTGTCGACAACTACAATATCATTCATGGACAACAAAAGGTGGAATGCTTGTGTGTGACATCGCAGCAGTGGAAGCTACGATCAGGCACTGCCTCTGGAGTAACCAGAAGAGGATAGGAAGTTCAGAAGCAGACCATCTGAGGTAATCTGTTAGTTCAGAAAGTTATGGTGGGTTTAAAAAGGCTTGAACGTTAAAGTAAGATAGTACGTTCGAGCCAAGTCACACATGCCATAACACCTCCAGTTCCGAGCCACATCAGCAAGGCGACTTGGCTCAAATGGACTATCTTGTTTGGACATTTCAGATGCAAGAGATTTTTTTCCCAGCCTTTTTAAACACACCATAACTTTTCTGGTACATTGTATACATGCCCCAATGCTTCACCCACAGTGCTGTCAGTACTATACTGCAATGATGATTTCTAATACGGGTGAAACCAGGTTTGTAGTTGTCCCGACAGCCTTGCAAAATCCTTTTTGGGTTGCTTAATCCAAGTATAAAGTAGCACTGCCCTCTAAGGAAAGACTTTCCTGGAGAAAAAGGTTTGCATTTGAGCTAATTTGCGTACCCACAATGCCTTGCTGATGTGCTTTGGAACTGGAGGCGAACCTCCAGCGAAGGTTACTAAGTGGGGTTGTGGAATCGGACTTGGCTCAAATTGACTATCATATATTTTTACTAAAGGCGCAAGTTATTCTTCATGATAGACCAACTTTCGCAGCCATTCTCATGCACTCCAGCTCAGCCCACCAACTGACACACACCAAGCATTCATCAACACTATGCTGAGCAGTCAGCCACACACTTGCATCAATCTACCAGCATTCAAAGATGGCCACCAGGACAGCCAGTCACTACACCTCCCTTCTTTAAAACACATCTATAGAAATGTAACCACACATTCAACTCGCTCTTCTACCTACATACACACGAGCAAGTAGTTGGACACAGATCACAACGTTACATCAAGAACTGCAGGAATACACTCAAAGGCATGGGATTATGACATGGAGGGAGCCACAGGTCACCCAAAAACTGTACCAGGATATACAGGAAGTAGAAAAGCAGACCTTGTGCATGCTGACCTAGACAGCCCTATGCCCAAACTACACTAAAAGGACTAGAGTGGAGATCTGAGCCTCCAGTGCAAAGCGAGATTTATCAATGTAGCCTTCACCCATCCCTTGAGGAAAAAGCAAACCAGTGAAACCATCCTCACTAGTAGATAACACTCGTATCAGTAGAATACTCCTACCCAACTGCTCACAATGCACTCGCATTGGACTATGTCCCATAACTATAGCAACCACTTGTTGACCCACACAATGGGAAAACCCCACACAGCATACTCCCCCCTGCCCCCTCATCTACCATGCACATGCATATTAATCTGTCACAATACTCCAGAAGCCACCAGGAGCACAAATGCACATCACCAGACAAGCAGAGTCACTAGACACTCAGATCTCCTATGCACACGAACAGCATGCACCTGCTCAAGCAGGGATGGCACCCGGGCCTTTCAACCTTTTCAGTTACAATGGGCCTAGAGCCAGAGGCGGTCTCCCCTCCACCTCTCCCCAAGCAGCTTCTCCTGTGTTGGAAGTCTAACAGACAGCAAAATATTTATATAATTCAGTAGATTAAATGTACACTTAGCAAACTTCCCTTGGCCGTTCTCGCTAGGCCCTCTTCCAACAGAAAATAGAATCTGGTTTGTACCATGGATGCAGATCTATCACTCTCACACCACATCAACTCTATCTAAATCTTGTTATCTACACCTCTGCATTCTCAGACACATCTTACCTTACTTCTCCTATCCCCACAGTCACAGCTATCATGACCATCGTCCTCTCCCGCCTAGACTACGCTTAACTCCCCATCCTGGGGACCCTGCCCATCAACTCAGAAAGCTCCAATGGGTCCAGAACAATGCTGCTAGGTGCCTCCTAGCACTTGGCCCCAGAGAGCACAACACAGCCGCCCTCCATGTCCTCCTGTGGCTCCCCATCAGCCGATGGTCCACTTTTAAAGCCATGTGCATCACCCACTGTGCCCTGCACAAGCCAGACCCAGAATACCTCTAACACAAGCTCACCCCATACCAACCCAACAGAAACCTGCGATCAAGCACTGCACTCATCCTTGCCATCCCTCCCTTCAAATAAAGAACAGGAGGGTCCCCCTCCTCCGTCCAAGCCCCCACAATCTGAAACACATTTCCCGTTAGAATCCACCGCTTAGAGTGTCACCTTGCCTTCTGGAAGGCCCTCAAGACCTGGCTTTTCCCCGCCGCATCCAGACGATCCCATGCAGCACATCAGGCTATCTAACCCCCAGCCATATAGGCCCTGGCAGCAATGAACCCCTCAGAATGTACTGAGAAACGGTGGGAATATACTCCAGCAGACCACAGGACAGAATCTTCGCCATGTCTACGAAACCAAGAAACCAACCTGGACACACAGGTTTGTATCTTAAGCCAGATCAATGGAAGATATCCGCAGGCACGCCCCCCCGACCCGCACGCATCTGCATTCATACACTTTTTCAAGACACATTGTACAACACCTCTGCCATTAGAATGCAGCTACATCCCATGACAAAAAATTTGGTCTAGCTGGACGCAAGCAGTCTCCTGCACTCGCATCCTCTTCTGACAACCTCACAGCACCCATCCACAAGCCTGCTTTACATAGGTAGCAGGGACTTTGCCACCCCTACCTTCGTATTGGCTAAAATGCACACATGCATTCTAAACTCCTCCGACGAATTACCCATACCTTGGACTTCGGTCCCCCAAGGGCATTCACCTACAGCACTTTGAGGCCATACCAATGGGAAAAGGCGCTATATAAATTACATATTCCATTATATTACACAGACTGCCTTTGCGGGACTGTCAGGCCATCACCTCCCTCATGCCTGCAGTACCAAGCAGTGTTCTCATCTCCTTGTTTAATAGCTTTTCAGTTGCCATTCAGTGTTCAGCTCTCTGCTGGCTACCTGTAATAATCTGCAGCTATTCTCCCCCTCCTTTGCATTTTCTCATCTCTCCCTTATAATCTATACACCACACAGGAGCCTCGTACTGGTTTTCTTAGCTGTTGGCAAGGGGGACCCGAAGCCATTTTGAAAAGGAATCCCACAAGCCCCCACATCTTAAGCCAGCCCTGCACGCACCACACTCGTATATTTAAGAAGCACCAAGGGGAATGTTAGTACCTTCTGGAGTGGTACTTTAACTGAAATGTCCTTCAAATAAATCAAAAGCTAATAAGGATCCTGTATTACACGAACCGCTGGGCTTGGAGTCTAAACCAAACATATAACCAATTACCTGCAAGAACCTACATTTTGCCTTCCACTATAAGAACTCTCCCATGCCCATAACATTACAGCATGTTACGAACCTATACTAAAAGATGCTGCAACAATAGAACACTTCATACACACGAACAAGACAATGGCCTTGCAAATAACAAGAGCTCAGGGGGAAAGCCAACCACTATCCCGAAAGTAATGATGAAGAAAATGCACTGGAGATGCAGGTAAATCCTTTTATAAGGTTACATATTAATTAAGAGCAATGATGTATAGGTCAAACCCATTGGTGACCAGGAAACTGTTCCCAATAACCACTGGAGGAACAGTAGGGGTAGGGAGAAGCCACAGACTCCCATGATATCAAACAATCTGACATAGCACTCACAGAGAAGCACACAGACAGACAGGAACCGGGGAAGCCAGATACCACTGCTAACCTATAAATAAACGGTGAAGACTTAAAACCCAAAGCAAGTATCACAACCTCCAAGCAGGAATGCTAGCAAGCGAGGCCTGTAGCATGCCTATCCATAACCTAAGTGAAATTAAACCTAACAGAAACAGTACATTCACTGTATTTATTTCAGAAATATGTAATCCACAGACTACCGAAGGTAATCCTATTGAAGACACTTGCTTAATTCAATTTGAGCCTTTATGGATTGCCTAGCGTTACTATTGCTCAATATTTACTTCTCCAGTTCCTTGTTGGTTGCAACCAGTTGGCTTGGAGGTACTTACCCTGTTAATTATGAAATTAAAAACATTTGCGCTTCAGAACCAGATGGGGTACCCAATAGTGTTAGGAAATCTGCACCTACCTTATGGCCAGAGATTCTTACGACATTTAACGAGATACTCCTCTAATAGATATTTCCAATTTCTTATTTAGAAGCTCATGTTGTCCTTATTGTTAAAAAGGGAACCCCGTTATCGCCTTCTAATTATCGTCCTATAGCACTGCCGGACACAACCAGTAAGATCTTTGCTTTGCTAATTTAATTGGAACTCAAAAATGGGGTCCAAAGGACCAGAAGAATTGAGAAATTCGAAACTGGTTTCAGAAAAGCTGTTGGCACTCAATAAAAATGTTACATTCTAGCATGCCTGCAAAAACAAAATTGGCATAAGGACACCTATCTTTTTATTGCCAGTACTGATCTGTCAGCAGTGTTTGACTACATCAATCGTTCAGAAGGATTTTTAAACAAAACTGTAGATTATACAGTTGTATATGCTAGTTGAGCAATCTGAATAAGATTGGACCGACATGGGGCCCGGACCAAAAGGTTCTCTACCTTTAGAGGAGTATGGCAAGGTTGCGTTCTCACCCCATGTCTTGTTAATCTTTATATTTGGGATCTGAGCTCAGCTTTTGCAACTGCTCCATTCCTGCCTCAGCTTGGTAAACAACGTATACAGTGGCTTGCTTATGCGGATGACATGGTTTTGCTTGATTAAACTCCAATGGGTCTACATCGTGCTCTTAGTTCTTTACAGGTCATTCTACTGGAAAACACACTTGAAATAAATAATCACAGAGCAAAGATGCTGCATTTTTCTACCCCACGGAAAACACTGAGGTTTGCTAAATCAAACATTCATGTTAACCATACATTTATGTAATTTTCCAAAAAATGATCATAAAACACATTTCTGTCTACACACACATGCATTTTTGATATATATTTATCTTTTATTGTCCCCTCTTCCCCTGCCCCCTAATTTTGCTGTATATTTCGTACGTATGAATTTCGATCTCTCCACCTCCCCCCTCCCTTACCCTAGCCCCTCGTCAACCCCTACCTGGGATTACTGACAGGTGACCATCGCTTCAGCGTCGAGCACACGCGTGGTGGCTGTTGCCGCATCACACAGAGGTTAGCCTTTACGGCCGTACATTAGTCTGGGCTCTCTGACGGTGCGTCCGTGGGCCTGCCCCCAGTTGCTGAGTACAGTGGACTCAACAGTTGTGACTAGTCCTCAGGGGCTGCCAGGTCTACTCATGGACGTATTTACCAAGGAACACGGCCCATTCCATCTCTCTGGACGGTTTTCAGTCAAGAAGTGCACCAGTCAAATTCTTCATGTCATAGATAGCCCTCGCTTTTACCACCCAGTGCTGTTCAGTTGGCAGAGCTGGAGGCTTCCATCCTATTACTATACATGCTTGTGCTGCTAGGAGTAGGAAGTGCACCATGTGCGGGATCCAGCCCCATTCCCAATCTCGTACTTCTATGCCAAAGAGAAACAGGAGTGGCTCCAGCTTACTCTCAATCCTGTCTAGGTCCTTTATCTGCCCCAGGACACCCCCCAACATCCGCAACTTCAGGCAGGCCCACCACCTATGGTAGTAGTCTGCTTTCTGCCCGCATTACCATAGCACATTGGACCAACTCCTGAGAACATCTTGGAGAGGCGGAAAGGATCTAGCTGCCACCTAAATAGCAGTTCAATGCTGTGCAGATCGTATTGGCACACTATTGAAGTCCAGTAAGCGTTAGTGCACAGAGCTTTCCATTGGTGTTCTTCAAACTCCACCCCTAAATCCCTTTCCCAGCTTTTCTTATATGTTTCTACCACCCCTTTGCGCTAATGCGCATTGGTACAGCCTAGATATCAGGCCTCTTGTGGACATTGGAGTGCTAAGTGTGGTCTCAGTGGGTGTTGGGTCTCTTTGGAGCCGATCCTTCCACTTCAGGGACATCAAGACCCCTTTTAGTTGCAGGAATTAAAATCCTGGGAGCGGCCTTATACCCAGGCTTTCTTCCAGGACCTCCAGCTCCACATATTCTGTCCCCTTTATCACCTGTCCTACCGTCTTGAGGACCGCCTTGTACCAGTCCTGGAACCGGAGCGGGTTTTGTATGTCATATCGGGGGTGCCCATATGTGGCTCATCAGGGGGGGGGCATGTTGCGACTTCTGCCATTTCCCTTTTGCCCTCCATAGCTCCCACAATGGGCCAAGAATCATGTGGTTGCAAACTGTGCGCAGAACAGCAGACCATTGGGCCCAAAGCCACTCTACCACCTTCACTGGACAGAGGAGATAATTCTCTATGCTTACCCATTGCTCATCTAAGTCTACCCGCAGATGTGGGACTAGCACCCTTAACTGCGCTGTGGTATACCTGCATTTCTGGTAGCCTTTGGCTGTATCAGAATGTTGTATGCTACTCTTTGCTTATGCCCATCCCACAAGAATCGGTTAACCCTATGCTTCAACTCTAGGAAACGCTCATCCAGTATTGCCATCGGTAGAATTTGTCACAGATAGAGGACTTTAGTATGTAGTGCCATTTTTATTGTGTTGAGTCTCCCTAGTTGGGACAGCATTCGTCGCAACCATGGCTCTATGCCTGAGAATATCTTCTGCAACAGCGGGAGGAAACTTGCTTTGTACAGATCTGCTAGGGTCTTTAATGTTCCGCCTCTCTACTGGGATCCCCCAACTCATCGACGCGAGTAAATTCTCCTCTCTCCCACATGGGAAGAGGGTGGATTTGGCAGTGTTGATCTTAAATCCTGACACCCTTCCATAGTCCGGCAGGACTCTTAGTACAACTCTGGCTGAGCTTGCTTTGTCACTCACATGAAGCACATTGTCGGCATACATGCTGAGCTTGTACACCCTCTCCCACTTTGATACCGTTCGTCACTCCTCAGTTGAATCCTGATCACCTCTATTGAAAGGGCAAATAGTAGAGGGGGGACGGGGGGCAACCTTGCCTGGTGCCTCTCTGCAAGCAGAATGCTCGGGACGTTTTGGCCATTTACTGCCTGCACGGTTGGGTCGACGTAGCACACGGATGCCTTTTTACGCCCTTCCCCTAAGCACAGTTTATCCAGGACTACGAAGAGTAACCCCCATTTGACGACCTCAAATGCTTTTCCCGCATCTAGACTGATCAGCGCGTAATCCCCCTCCCCAGGTCATGTGGTCCATCAGGTTCAGGGTCTAAGGCTTCGCAATTTGCGCCCTCTCGCCCTCAGATAAAACCGAACTGGTCAGGGTGCACAAGATAGGGCATCATCCCTTCCAACCGTGTGGCTAGGATTCGGGTGTACATCTTTTCGTCTAGGTTAAGTAGGGAGAAAGGGCGGTAGGACTGGCACAAGGCCGGGTCTCTGCCTTTCTCAGGTATGAAGAATATTAGCGTCTTGCTGAAGGATGGGGTGCCTCTCCGGTTTCCAATTTATTAATACAGAGTTTGGCCATGTGTTGGAAGAGCACACCTGCAAAGTGTTTGTAGAAGCCTATTGTGTACCCATCCTCACCCGGTGCTTGCCAAGTAGGGAGCCTGCTCAATGCCCCGGCTATTTTTCCTTCGGTGATTCTCTAAACTGTCCATCTCCTCTCTGCTGAGCTTCCCCAATGCTAGGTCTCCGAGGTATTCCTTGGGCCTGCTCTCTTTGTATTAACTCCTGTAGAGCTTCTCGTAATTGCAAGCAAAGCTAGCCACAATCTCAAAGGGTTTTGTTCGGGTCCCCCCCCCCCTTGTCTCTTCACTGCAGTGACCCATCTCTCTGCCCTCTGAGCCCTCATCCTTGCTGCCAGCAGTGTGTCCGCCTTATTCCCCTTCTTATAGATTTTTTTGTTTTAGAAACCTTAATTTACGGAGAGTATCTCCTAGCCCACATGCTTTTAGCGCTGCTCTTTTAAGCTCAAGTTCCTGGAAGTTGTGATTCCATGTAGGCCACCTCTGATTGCATCCTGTCCTCCTGCCCTCTAATTGCTTTCCTGAGAGCTTTCTCTGTAAGTCTCCTCTCCCTCTTTTTTTCTAGCACCCTCCCTCATAAGGCATCCCAACCACGTGGCCTTGCCCACTTCCCAGACTGTTCACTGCCAGCTCCCCCGAGTCATTCATTGTAAAATATTCCCTTATTTCTGATCAGAGTTGCTCCTTTAAGATCTTGTCCCACCACATGGTTTCACTGCATCTCCATTTCACTTGGAGTCTGCCCTTCCAATTCCTGCCACGTCTATGTGTACGTGCACCATGTTGTGGTCTGTCCAAACCACCGGTCTGTGTTCACACACCGTGATCCGCCCACTCTGATCCACATTAATAAGTACATAGTAGATTCTGGGGTAGGTGGAGTGTGGTCTGGAGTAAAAAGTGTACCCTCTCTGACAAAGGTGGGTCTGCCTCCATGTGTCGATGATCCCTTTTGCTTCTATGGCTAGGCCTGAGGCTCCCGGCCCTCTCTGCTCCCTCTATTTTATGTGAGTTTTTCATCAGAACTCTGTCCAGCTCGTCACCCGCCCTGAAATTAAAGTTCACCCCCACCCCTTATAATCGTATGGTCACCATCTAGTGCCAGGACTGCATCCAGGGCCGCTGCATTGAAAGGAGTCAGGCCCTGGTTGGGGGTATAGATCGTAGCCAGCACCACCCGGGTTCCTTCCAGGTCCCCCTGCATCATTAATAGCCGACACTCTAATTTCCTGGTTATCACCATGCCAGATAATTTCAAGTATTTGTGCATCATTATTGCCACACCGCCTCCCTTGGCCTCCCCAGAAGCCATGTGCACCTGTCCCACCCCTGATAGATCTATTCTCTGTATCGTTACTGCGTCTCTTGTATGAACAATACATCCAGCCCTGCTTTTAGAAATTCACCAGTGACCTCTTTGTGGGTGGAGTTGAGGCCCTTAACATTGAGGGTGCCCACGGAGAGAACAGAGCACCCCTGCACCCTCCCCCCTCCACCCCGAGCTGTGTCATCATTCTTCCCTCTCTGGCATTCGACCTTCCATCCCTCTCATACATGCTGACCTGCTGCTTTCCTCCCCTTATGTGGGTGCGGACGCTGAGATAAACCGCTCCTCTATTCCCCGGACACTATTACTCCCTGCTGCCCCTTCCCAACTTATAACCATTAAACAGAACAATGGGTAAACCATTAAGAGTTATTAGATGGCCCATCCTCCGTCCAGGGCCTTCTGGGTCTTGGAGCCCTCCGGTCCATATCAGCGTTCACATGTGGAAACAAACAGTACCAGCAAACTCATGGCTGCAATCGTTCGATACCTGTATCGCTGTCTGCCTGACGCGGGCTTCAGGCGAGCTTTTTCGGTGAGTGGCCATTAAGCCTCATGAATATATGGCCACTCCTGCCTCGTCCAGGGAGCTGCGGAGCAGAGCAGCTTCCAGCTCACTCGTCCTTGTCCACTACCTCCTTGGATGCCTCCGTAGTTCACTACGCCATTGAAGTTAGGTGGTGCATAGCTTGTTTCGCCTCCTACACCGATGTTATCCAGTAGTCTACTGACCACCTGAAATTGCAGCGTAAAGAGGTAGGCCCAACGGTGGTATATCCCCTGTTCTGTAAGCGTTTTGTTAGCGGGCAGCAGTCCCACCTTCCGATTAGAGTCCTGCTTCAGAGGTCTTGAAAGATTTTGATCATAGAGCCTTCAAAGTCAAGGTCTTGATGCACCATTGCTCTGGCCAGTACCTTAAACCGGAGGAATTTTTGCAATGACTGGCCTAGGGAAATTGCTGAATGGCTTTCCTCCCCTGTGGGCCTCTAGTTGCACCTCCTTTCCGCCTTCCAGATTAAACATGAGGTTCACGATTCCCTGTACTGCACACGCCACGACCGCTAGTGTTTCTCTGTCCTTCTCCTTCAGCCAGACTATCCTGATGATGTTCCTTCTCTCGTGGTTTTCGAGATCGCCTAACTTCAGGGCCACCTCCTCTTCCCGAAGTTTCAGACCTGACATGCAGGCGTCTAAGCCCATTTCTACTAGGCACACACTCAGCTGAATGGACTCTACACCCTCCATTTCCCCCTCGATCGTAGTGTGAGGCTGGCATGGCATCACAAGTAAGGACACAGACACAAAGAAGTTTCAACACCTTTATTAAGTTTGACTGGGGCTGGAGACTTCCTAACTGGCCCCAATTCTATAATGGGAGTAGTCTTGACCATCAAAGTAAAGAAAAATTGTTCAAGTCAGTCAAACAAAGGTAAAAGTCTGCCAGAAACCTATACTTGCCCTAACATTTCACAACAACGAAGTGTGGGAAAATGGATGAAAATAAAGAGTATTAAAAGAATGTCAGAATGGCAATGAAAGTGGCTCACCACTTCCTTCCCCAAGTTCAGTTCAATAGGGTTCTTACAAAGTTCCTTCAAGGTGGGTAGTATGTACAATTCAAAGATCTCTCAAATCCATTCGGCTTTAGTCGCCTATTGCAATGTCAGTTCAATATGCATCACAGTTCTCTTCAATGGATTCTTTCGGGCTTACCTCAACCGGCTTCAAACAGCTCCGCTTCTCAGAGCTTCACAGGCTGCCCTTGCCAGTCTTCAAACACTTAATGTCTGAAACACTTTCCAGCTAAACAGCTCCGCTTCTCAGAGCTCGGACAAAACATTCTTCCCCAAACCTTTGTACTCTTCTTTCACAACAGCATAGTATTATCACCCCTATGCGTGACAACCCTGACAATACGGTTGGATTTGTATCATCTGTGCCTCTTGCACTTTGTTTCACAGAACTGGCTCACAGGCACTCTGTTCCTTGTTTCACAAAAATGTCCATTCACTTTCACATTAGCCTTTCGGGATGTCTGCACGCTCTCTTTCTCCTCGTGCCCTTCCTTTCAATGGCTTTCAACACATTTCATAATTATTTACTGTTCTTTTATCTTTCACGAAGCGTTCAACAACGTGCCTTCTCACACGGCACCACTCTGTTTCTTTGTTTCTCATCGGCCCCCTCGCCGGTTAAAAGCTTTCAATTCAATGTCTTTATGCTTCGACGCATAGCCTTGCATTTAACACTAACTTTCACAATCGCACGTTTCACAAACCGGGCTCTCCCTTTCTTTGACCTCACAGGCTGCGATTGCTTTCACGCATCCTTCAGTTTTAAACTCGAGGTCAGGGTCTTGCCCACCGGCCCCTCAAACACTCCCGGGCGGCCTTGGGGCCCAGGCGAGGAAACAAGCAGTTTGCTGGTGCATGGAGGAAAGGGGACCAGTCGGCCCCTCGGCTCCCGTCTCTGAACTCTTCTGGCTTCTTGGCGACACGGCTCCCTCGCAACCCGTTCTTCTGCCTCAGCTCGCAGCATGTCAGCATCTCGGCGTCTGTTCGCCCTGGCCTGGTTCTCGGCAGCTGTCTCTCGGCTCCGCCTCCGTCTCACCATCCAGCTTGTGTTGCTTCTCGGCCCCTGCCTTCCTCCCCGCCTCTTTCCGTGCTCCACCTTTTATAGTTTGAAAAACGGTCCATGAGTTTCAGGTGCGCGCGATTGTGACTGAATGCCTGACCATGCCTGGCCTTATTAGTGGGACAAGGCCAGTAGATGTTACTAATGGTAATCTTCATAGTCTGAGTCTTCCTCGTCTCAGTAGTTGGGCTGATAAGGAAAAGGGGGCGGGGCGGAGGGGAGTTATGGGAGTTGTAGTGTCCCATAAAGGTAGAGGGAATATGGGGGATACCATGTCTCACCTTCCAGTGTCAACTCCGCAGGCCCCAAGGACCCCCTACCCAGATGATCCTCCCTCGCTTGTCCACCCCCAGGGTCGGGATCCAAAAGCGATAGCCCTTCCCTGGCCACCTGAATATGAGATCCTCGGGGAATGAGTTGTGAAACACCTTCAGGTTTTTCACAGTAGCAACTCTCCCCTTCAAATCTGAGCGTGCGGTCTGTATATATCGTTACAGAGTGCCCTGATCTTAGCTGAGATGCCTCCCGCGTCCTGTGGAAAAATTGCCATATATCCACCTCGATTGGGAAGTTCGCCATCCTTTCCGTGGGGGGATGCCCTCTTCTCTCCCGGCTCCCTTTGCTCTTCCAGCCTTGGTTGCCCACAGCTGCTTGCCCTGGGTCTCAGACCGCTCACCCTTGTTCCTAGAGTGCTTCCAGTGAGGGGTCAGCACAGGTCAAGCCCACTGCACGCCTGGCTCACTCCTCACCACCGCCTGATTCTTGGAACACTGGGGGGGGGGGGGGTCTGCACTTGTTTCTCCTCCTGCTCCCTGGGCTTCCCTGGTGGCCTTGAGTGTGGCTAGGCTTTGGTTCCTTTTCTGATTAGGGCTACAGCAGATGGGGCAGCCTGGGCACATCGTTTCCCTGCGCTGCTCTTCTTCACTGGCTCTGGTCTTCCACACCAGCCCAGGGAATCTGCCCAATAGCTTCCTTGTCTCTGGGCCCTGAAGTGATTACTCTGGCTCCTAAGACCCTCCCATTGCTCCTTGTAATCTCCCCGTGGCATGGCAGTGGGTCATCCCTCACCTTCTACTCCTCACTGTGCTTTTGCAATTTGATTCTCCTGCACCTCTACTCTCAGTGCCCTCCACAGCCTGGATGGTCTGTGGGAGCTCCTTTGCTATCTACCCCCCTGGCCCAGCACTCAGTGGGACCCTACCGGTGTCTGTGCATAGTGGGACTTGAGCAGGGTTCACTCAGGTGACGGCGCTGAAGGTCGGGCCGATCGCTGAGCTGCAATGACCCCGGTATGCCCACCGCAGCTCTCTCTGCGCCTCTCTGATTTCACGCTGCCCTTTTCAGCGGCTGTGCATTCAGACATGCACTCGACCTGTCCTCTCCTCTACGGACCACAGAGGTATGCTTTTTTTTTATACAAGCCATGGTTCCGTGGCCGCCTCAGACAGCTGCAGCAGGTTCCTCGATCTTCAATCTGTCTTGTGCCACAGCTGTTGGTCGGGGGCACAGGGTTGTTCAGCTGTGTCATCTCTTAAATTTTTTTATTTGTGTGTTCACATGAACCTTTACAATAAACAATTTTTTAGATGACATTTGGTTTATCAAAAATATATAGACATTATGAATATAAACGTGTTCATAAAAGACAAAACAGAAAATCTTATACAACAATACACATAATAAAAATACATTAAATATTGGTAGCACGTCATCTATACTTCAAATGAATAATTGCCCTTGATAAAGTTTTTCCTTATAACTAAAACACAAACACAAATACTGTGGACCATATTGAACTCAAATTAGTTATTGTAGTATGAATCCCCAGTAAACAAGGTGCCTACTCAATAACATCTAACAGAGCATCCAAATTCATATAAGCGAGGCGGAACACTTGTACATCACTATTGATTACCCGTCATCCTAGGGAACACTGTGGAAGGTGCCCGGGTTATTTAAGCTCTAGATTTAATCCACTTTACTGCGAGGACAAACTCCATTGGTGTGTACAATAATGTACTGACTGTCCCATGCCACTAGAAATTTGTTATTGAATACTATACAATAGACGAGTAAGTGACAAAATCAGGGAGTTGGAACTGCCCCACATACATCGTGTCCACATTAAGTTGCGAGAGTTTGCAGAATCACTGCACCAATGTCTACCAAAAGCCAGTTTTCTTGTGTGTTCCGAGTGGTTACAAAACATTACCAAATGCTTTTAGTGTTTCCATTGCACTTTCGCAGTGCAGAACCGACAACCGCCATCAGAACATACACCTTGTTTTAACATTCAGCTTTTTATGCGAGCATTTGTATAAAACTCATCCAATTTAAATCTAAGGTAACAATTGCATGCTTTATGACATGGAAAACATAAAAGATAAGGCAATTTATGGAGTCTTTTTCACAAGACATGATACGCAAGTCCCTATTTTTACAAATCACTTTGACCCAGTCAAATTCATGGTGCTTTCTTTTTACCAGACCGGGACGCTGCCAGAGATCTATAGGCTTCATCTCAATACATTTGAGCAATTCTGCCATTTTACCATCAAACCGCACAATTGATGCTGGACACGACTTAACATCTGCAACAAATCTTATTGTGAGTTTGGTGGAGGAATCAACATTTTGGAATAGCTGGTTAGAAGCCGCCAAAATAATTTCGAGGCTGAAGAATTGAGTCCAAGTTCATGAATAATGATCACATTAGGTATAGATTTGGAGAGATGCAGTACAATTTTCCAAATTTGTCCTCGAATGGCATTTAAGATATTACCAATATCCATTAAACATAGATCAAGGCCAAAAAGTAGAATTGCTTCAACCTTTAGTGTATAAAATTCCAAAATTGTCTTGAAGGAAAAGTTACAATATTTTTGCATGATTACCCTCATTTGAGAAATTAAGGGTTTTGCCTTTAGTTCAAGGGTACGCTTCCACATGGCAAGAGAATTAACATCTGACAAGTTTTAACCGGGGCACCTTAAAGACAATACACGCTCAATTTCCATACTTCCCATAAGCCATTTGAAACGTCGAATTGTTTTACCATTCGAGAAGAACATTATTTTTGATTTGCTGGGGTTTATCTCCAAGTTATACCTTTTAGCATAAGCAGGAAAAAGGGTTAATTTATTTTGGAGTCCATCTGGTGTACGATCGCAAAAGATGACGTCATCAGCGAAAGCAAACCGGTTAATCCGTAAACCCCCTAATCTAACAGCAAAATGTTCCGGACTTTTCCAGAGTTGATCTAAGTCGCATAACTATAAATTGAACAAAATCGATGCTAGGTTGCATCCCTGTTTTACTCCTACTTCTGTAGGAATAGGGTCTGTAAGCAAACCATCTTGATCTAATCGTACTCTGTAGTTAGTCTCGGTATGTAGCATCCCTATAAATCCTATATGAAGGGGAATACCAAAGGAAGCCATTTTATTACACAAGTGTACACTTATGACTGTCGAACGCAGGGGACATATCAAGTGACGTCATTAATATGGGACCCCCCCTGCGATTGTTAAGATGTTTCTAGTAGATTGTGCTAGTAGGGTGGCATTTAGGGAGGTGCCCATAGATTTACGAAATCCAACTTGGAAACATGACAAGGTATGATGTGACGATATAAATCTTTCGAGTTCATTTAAGATAAGAATCCAAAAACCTTAGCCGACATGTCCATAAGCACAATAGGCCTAACATTTTTGGGATCGGATATGGGGCCTTTCTTGTGAATAGGAATGATAATAGCAGACAGCCCTGAAGTAGGCATCATTTCAGCTGAAAAAAAATATTCAAACGTTTTTGTCCGAATGTTTACCCAAAAACAGGGGTCGTCTTTCAAAACACATGCAGGTATCCCATTCTGCCCAGTAGCTTTTGAGTTTGCCAATAGCCCAAATTACTGCCAATAGCCCAAATTACATCCTCTCGAGACCACGGACACTGAGGCAATATAATATTAGCAAAGTGATGGGAGAGAAGGTAAATTATATTTCTCCTTCATAAATTCAGTCCAAACCTCTGCTGAGATAGACGAAGAAAAGCTACACATGACCGTTTGTCGGATTTGTCATTATTGCCAAGGCATTTCTATAGTTCTGCCTGCAGAGAAGGTGGATCATGTTCTAGTTGTCCTCTGGATTTTGCTCAAAATGAATTTGTTTGCGCTCCCATTTGAATTTTTGCAAAATGTGTTTCTTGGATGCTAAATACGATAAATGTGAACACTTCAAAGCTTTGATGTTTCGCAAGTCCTTCTTCACACGTTTCACGGCAACTATTTTAGTGCTTTATTTGTTAGTGTGAAATTGTTTAGAAACAGTGCTTTGTTTAATAGCTAAACTACATAGATGGTTTGGATCATATTCATATTACAGATTTCTATCATGTGCAAGGACAGACCTTTTGCAGGATCCACATTCTCTTCTAGCAGATCACGGCTAACCAAGGCAGCTAATGGTCTACAAAGTTTTGTATTCCATTGAATTGAGAGTGCATGCCTTCCCATCTCTATTAGTGCTAAAGATGTTACCCGTTGATGGTGTTCTACCAGAATTAGTATCCCGACAGACAATCACGTGGTCACCAAAAAATGTATTAATATTAACTGATTCCCATCAGGTTACTGGAGACACCCAAGAAGTAAATAAACGACTTATTGTTGCATCTTTGCAATGTATAGGAGAGTTGAGTCGATCCTTTGGGTATAATGAGGATATCCCACTCTGCCAAAAAGTTGGCCCAACGACGCACAGTGGCAACTGAGTTCCTAGAATATGCACCCATTGCTTTGCACAGAGGTTCACCTAGTGCAGAAATTAATGTTGAGTTGAAATCGCCTCCTATAACTAATTCATACTGCGGTTTCCAAATGTAAGCCTCTGCAAACACTGAATTAAGATTAGCCATTATGCTGGATTGGTTTATTTTGTTAGGATTCCAGTATAAGGAGATGATTAAAAGGCTGCAAGGGAAGTCATGAGTTAAGTTTAAGTCTTCGGTGACGAAGATGCACTTGGAGGAAGCCTTCAAGCTGTTGTGTATCAGAATAGCCAAACCCCCAGAAGGACGCCCAAAGTGACTACGACTCGCAGCTTGGGAGTAGGAGGTGTCACCATTAATACAAAGCTTTGTGGTTTGCATTGTTTCTTGAATGAGGAGCATGGAGAATGTACTAAATGAATGGGCAGACTTGAGCCAATTGATGATTGTTAAAACCACACCAATTCCAGGAAATTATTGAGCAAACTAATTTGCTAGGTATGTGCAGGGGTCTTGGGGTCATTTATCAAGGACTCCATGTACGGCTCAATCCAGGCAAGACCCTTTATGGCATTTGTGAACGAAGACACTTGTGTTAGCATAGACTCATTTGAGGAGCTAGAGAAAGGGGTTATGACAGTCAAATTGTCTGTGACTGGATCAGGAGTGGGAATAGTTTCAATGAAAGTACGAAATGCCTCTACGGAATTGAAGACCAATACTTTAAGACCCAAAGTTGCTAGGTCATCGCGTTGATCCCATATCATTTTAGAAATTATGAGCGATTGTACCTTACAACATTCTATTATTGTTGTGAAAGGATAATTTGATCCACTCCACATCAGAGTTTAAGCTACGCAACAGTGGAATTTGTTGAAACCTTTTTAGCATATAAATCCTATTTAGTCTAGTGCGATCATTAATGGACGTCTCACTAATCCAACCAATGATCAAATTCATTTCTAGTGGAACCTCTGATGGAGTGAATGTAGTATGTATGACAGGTGTTTCCAGTTTCTTAGCATTGATAGTCCCCTTTGCTTTCATACCCGTATCTTCAGTGATTAAGTCTGTGACCTCATTGTCATCAGGAGCTTTAAACCTGACGAGTTTGTCACAACCGGCTTCTTTTAGCTTGTTCTCAGGAGTTTTATCAGACTCTACCGGTTCCTGTGCCTGTAGGTCAGTCTTCCATTTTATTGATATGTGACATTTACAGCTGCTGCTGATCTTTTCATCAACAGCAATCATTTCTTGATGAGCTGCAATCGCTCTACCCTGCGTTTCAACAGCCTTCTGGGCCTGTTGCGTTGCTTTGTTATCTGTGATGTTTCACATGCATGTTTTATCTACTGGGCATTTTTTCATCAATGTGATTGGATAAAAATTTCACAATTTGGTCTGTGACTGGGGCAACAACATCTAGTAAATAAGGAACTTGCAGTTGTTCAATCGATGTAGGAGAATGATCGTGTGTTCTATCATGCTCTTTGATCTTACGGCTAATTTGTGTGTTTGCCACTTGATTGGTGGTTGTGGCCTGATAGGAGCTTTAACCTGATGCAGAGCATTCTTTCACCTGTAAGAGGGCTTTTCTTTCGGTGTTGAGTTGGCTCAGGTCCAAAGGAACTTCTTCAAGTGACAAATTGCATAAACTTTTTATATTTGAGTTATGACTTTTAATCTTGGGAACCGGTTGGTTTTTAGATTTTTTTTCTCCAGTCTCCTTTTTGTTTTTCAGACGTAGCCTTCTTTTCGGAGCTCTGATTTTAAATCGCTTCTCTACGCGCGATAAGAATTGTTTACCTTGCTGGCAGTTAATGGGCTCTAACGGGGGCTCTTCAGGGCTAATGATGGTATTTATCGGAGAGTGCGTTTTGTCAATTAATTCGGTGAGGAAAGTGGGACTGTGAGGCGGATCATAAACCTGCTTGTTGCCCACATTCTCAATCTTTTAAATTTCCTTCAATATTTTATTCGGACCAGTACTGTAGACTCGATCCAATTGGAGATGCTGTTCAATGAATAGCAGTCTTTTGTGCTGCAGTTTGGCAACCTCAGTGAGATCAATCTGGAGATCTCCATATGGCTGTTTGTTACTGCTCACAACACCCTCAACCACATTATCATAGGATCCCCCATGCAAATGTGAGTTATTGTTAATGACGTCACTTTGAATAATTATTTTCCGTACCTTAGTGGGAAAGGTTTGAGTGGCTATAGTCCTTACTGAAGATGTTGATACAATTTCTTTGGATGCTGCATGCTTTAGGCAAAATAACTCCTGCACTAACATGTAGCCTTCTATCTTATCACGTTTCGCCAGGGTATCTTCTAGTGAACCTTTAACTTCTCTAATCTCCAAGTGGGCGGTGTCATGCCCCTTTTCTAATAGATTGAGGATTTGTGTGATCACTGGAAATGATTCCGTTTCGGGTTCATTGAAACCATGCGACATATTAACGTGACGAAAAAGATGTATATTCATGTTCTGTCCTACTTTGACGTAACTGTTCCTCATTGAGCCCGTCTTCGATATTAGAACCAATTTGTGCTGAAAGTTCATGTTTGAGGCCATCAGACGTTAGTTGTGATGTAGGAGAGCTTGCCGTCATACCTGTTGCAACAGGTGCATGTGCCATAGTGTTACTAACGTAAAATGCAGTAAGGGAGCATGTGAATTGTGATGTTTGTGTAAGTGTACTTCTATCTTCGCAGAAGACCTAGTAGCAGGAGAAGACTGTCCTAATGACAGTCTAATTCGCTTGCCGTGCTCAGCCATAATGGCAGGCGCAAGCATCGAGATGCCGGATATGGAGGCATTGAAACGTTCATCCGAAATACCAGTAATGGAATTGTTGTGGCATATCGGATTATGCAAGCTTTCTAATGCTAAAGGTTGACCATCATTTACTTCATTAAGTGTGAGTAAGTTGGTTTTAGTCTTAGTGGAGCGTGGTGCGTGCACTTGAGCTACACTTATCTTGCTTCCCAGAGGGCAACTAGCATGACAACACAAGTGAGCGAGCAAAACTGGCATTGACACCCAAAGATTTTTGTGTGCAGACCCACACTCGTTCTCGTCTGAGGAGGCAATCATGGTATTTGTTGAAGGCATCTTTACCTTGAATTCCACTGTGTGAGTCATTCTAGAAGGCGAGTTAAGAGACGGGACCTTTAACAACTTGCCACTTCTCAGGCCGCCAACCATGTTCAATATCGTATCCCTTCAAATGTGACACTACAAAAATTGTACGAACGGACAATAGGCTAATGGAGTATTCACACGTGGACACCTAACAGGGCAGTCGTTACTCAGGAGTTAAAATAAGCTTTCCATCAAATCTCGTTGTATAACTGCCGGTAATGCCCTGAACCCTGCGACAGCTCTGCTTCAAATTCACTGTGGTTGCACTTGGTTGCTTTATTTTTGTTTAATGGAATGTATTATTTTTCTTTGTATGCCACTTTTTGTAATGAATGTATCGTCCATTTGTAATTGTGATAATGTAATTGTAAAAGGTTTATTAAACCATAATACATAAAATAAAATTGTATTTATTTTTCTTTAGAACAGTAAGGTTCACCCTATGAATGGGCTTGCATGGGCCACTGCCAGAGATGCAAGGAACCTCACTCTGTGATTAGATTGGTTCCATGTAGGATCCGGTGTACCATGGGGAGGTGCTTGAGGAAGATTAACACATTTGTCATTGTCCAAGTACCTTGACAGGCGAAAAAGACATGATATATGATGCAGCATTTATAACGCGCCTATACACAAGTGTTTCAAGGCGCACAAGGCAAGGGAGGAGGAACAGAGGGAAGACAAACAACGATCCTACTAGGCCAGGTGTCAATCAGAACATGCAATTGCATGGGAAGGAAGAGAAGTGCGGGAGCGAAGGGGGAGAGAACAGTACAGTACATGGGATAAGAAAATAAATAAACAATAAGTAAAAGTACGGCCAACAGGTGGTAAGTGCAAGGGTAAGTGCAGCCATCAGGTGTCAAGTGCTGATAGTGGGACTGTAGGGATACAGAAAACAGTCCCCTAGTGTGGGGTTTGCCAGGAAGGCAGTACAGGAGTGCGACTGGCGGGGGGGAGGGTACCTGGGCCCGAGATCAGAGGGTGGCCAAGTAACCCGTGCAGTTTCAATGTTAGCCAGGAATTCAGCAAGGGAGAGGAGGAGAAAAAGCAGACGCAAAGAGAAAGGTTTTGAGGTGCTTCCAGAACCGAAGACGATTCTCCTCAAGTTTCAGGGAGGCAGGGAGACTGTTCCAGAGGGAGGCCCTAGCCGAATAAAGATCTACCACCAATTTGTTGCTTGGAGAAGCGACTGACACGGAGGGAGTTTGAGGAAGATGAGCGGAGAGCTCAAGAAGGAAGGTATTTAGGAAGAGAGAGTTGAAGGTATTGAGGCCCCAGGCCTCAGAAGCCCCTGTGGACGATGCAGAGGGCTTTGAACTTAATCCTCACAGGCACTGGAAGCCAATGCAGAGATTTCAGTCCTGGAGAGATACGATCCCTAGGCTTGAGGCCAAGGACAAGTCTTGCAGTCCGGTTCTGGATAAGTTGCGGAGGGTAGAAGCAGGCAGATTAAAAAAAAGGCTGTTGCAATAGTCCAGCCTAGAGAGAACCAGAGCTCTGAAGACTGAGCTTCTGGGGGAAGGAGAGGAAAGGAAGAATACCTCTGAGGAGGTGCAGCTGGTAATGTTACTTCTTAGAGACGTCAAGAGATGTGAGGGGAGAAGGAGAGTGTAGAGTCGAAGACGACCCCGAGGTTTTTAGCCTTGCAGGTGGTAGCAGGAAGAGGGCCAAGAGCGGCCGGCCAGAGAGCTACAGGAAAGAAGGGAGCGGGTGTGCCGATGAGGAGAAGCTCAGTCTTACTGGCATTAAGGCAGAGGCTATTGGCGGCACACCACTCCTGGATAGCAGACAGTCAGTCAGAGACGAGGGAAGTAGAGGAGGAGGCCGAGGGTAGCCTGAAGATGAGTTCGGTGTCATCCGCATAGCACTGAAAGTTGGGTCAGAGAGCGGCTATGCAGTGGGCCAGGAGTGCCAGGTATTGGTTGTACAGCCAGGGAGAGAGGTTGGACCCTTGGGGGACACCACAGGTAGAGAAAAAGATAGCAGAGAGGAAGGACCCAAGTTGGACCTGGGAGGGTTGGTCAGAGAGGAAAGAAGTCGGCCATGCCAGAGCCTGACCAGTGATACCCAGGTTATCATGAAGACGGTTGAGCAGGATGGCATGGTTGACAGTGTCAAAGGCAGAAGAGAGATCAAGCAGGATGAGGACGCAAAGGGGTGTTAGAGTCAAGGTTGGAGAGCAGGTCTTCATGGATTTTCAGGAGAGCAGTTTCCATGCTTCTGGCAGCTCTGAAGCCAGACGGATTGTCATGAAGACAACCAACAGATTCAGTGTGGAGATTAAGCTGGGAGATGGGCAGTTTCTCGAGGAGCTTGCCCAGGAAGGGAGTGATGGAGATTGGGCGATAGTTATCCGGGCAGAAGGGGTCGGCAGAGGTTTTCTTAAGAAGGGGGTGCACAAGGCAGTGCTTCAGGGGGGATGGGAAGACTCCAGTGGTGAAGGAGTGATTGCAGAAATCAGCCAGGGCAGGAGCCAAGGAGTCTATGTGGTCCTTGATAGTTTTGGAGGAGTAGGGGTGAACCTGTTTCGACGAGACTTTCATAGATCGGACTTGTCTAGAAATTGTCTGCGGAGAACAGGGGAAAGCAGATAAGGAGGGAGGGGAAGAGATGGCTGCAGAAAGGCCAGAGGAAGAGCAGGGAGTGGGGGAAGGCAGGGAATAGGAGGAGAGAGAGGACAGGATGTCCTGAGTTTTAGAGATGAAGTGAGAAGACAATGCCGTACAGAGGGCCTGGGAGGGGACAGGAGAGGTAGAGACTGCGCCAGGATTGGCCAGTTCCTTGCAGATTTTAAAGAGTTCAGATGAGTTGTTAGATGCCACACAGACGTACTCTCTTCTTGGTTAGGAAAGAGCCGGTATTGCCTTTGCAGCAGGCGGCAGGCCAGCTTGTCAGAGGATGTACATGAAGCACGCCATTTCCTCTCAGCCACCCTACTCTTGCGTTTTAGGGTGACGAGGTCTGAATCGCACCAGGAGTTGCACTTGGCTTTGGGCTTCAGGCGGATTCTCATGACAGGGGCAAGGATATCAAGAGTATCAGATATAGCTGTCATGATGCCTACCCCCGGAACACCAGGCCAGGCCCAGCACTCCCGGGAGCAGGCTTCACACCCCCGGGTAAAAGCCCAGCGGCCCTTTATAGGGGCTCTTTGGACTCTGTCCTGGCGCCGTTGGCGCCAGGCTCATGTTGGACATCAGTCCTGGCGCCATAGGCGCCAGGCTCATAAAGGGAAGGGTTGGGTGCACTTACCTGAAGCAGACCATGCTGCACACTCACCTGATGCAGACCATGCTGCATGAAGAACCAAGCCAAATGAGGCTTAGGAGGGACTATTTTTCTGAAGGAACTATTTTGTTACTTGGGTGGGGCTGTGGAAGAATACTCACCTGGAACTTCTTCCAAGGCTATTTAAGCCACACCCGGACAGCCACACGTGCTTCGCGTTGTTCTGCATCCCAGCAGCTGAACGCTCACCGTGTCTGCTCCTGCACCTGGACTCCAGCCACGCCCGCCTCGAACCTGGAACACCTGTAAGGGAATAAGAAGAGAAAGGTGAAAACCAAGAACTATTTCAACCTTCTTACCTGCAACCTGCATCCGGAATCTTCACCCCAGCATTCCTGAAGGAAGACTTCCATTTAAAAGCACCGCGTTGCTCGCTGCAGCGCCGCGCTTCACTCACCTGTTCCCGAGACGCCGCCCGGCTCCATCGCGACTCTCAGTGCCGGTCGCCACATCCCTGCACCGCACCTAAGGGAGAGAAGAAGAGACAAAAGGTGAGCAAGGGAATACAAGAGGAAAGCCGGATTTTCAGCCATATTACTTATCGGCTATTCTTGGTGAATCATTCCCTATCTCGGGTCGGCGCCACATCGCTGGCGGGTACCGCACCAAGGCCCCTATGGGGAAAGGACAAAAGACATTAATGGGGAATTATAAAGACATTTAGAGGGGTCGCCCTCATCACTGACTCACCTGATTTACCCCGGCAATTTAACCTCTCAACGCATCGCCTTTGTTCTGCACCTGAAATAAAGGACAGAAAAAGACAGCATAAAAGGAGGCTCACACTTGAACTTTTGCATCTTCATACTTACGGCGCATCGCTCAGTAAAGTCAAGTGGATTTGCCAACGCCATCTAAAACCAGTGAAGTAACTGGACAAACGCGCGCTCCTGCACCAGAAGCAGGATGGAGAGTTCATCCTTCAAAACCATAAGGTGAGCTTAAACCGGGGGTTTTGGAGGAAGTCAGAGGAGAACGAAGAGGGGAAAGGGGGGAGCAAGTACATTATTCAGCAGACAGTTAATCCCCTTTCTCATCTGCAGAAGGATATTCCTACGGGCCAGACAAGCAAGATTTGGGGGTCCAGTTCAATCGGTGGTCCGAATTCTGCGCATCACGCTTGAAGAGGCCACAGCAACCCAGACCAGGCCAGCGCCTCAGTGGGAGCCAGGTGAGCGTTACAATAGCAGAGAGGCGCGTGGAGAGGGCTGTGTCAGGATGAGAGTCAGCCGGAAGGGGACGAGGGTGAGAAGGTGGCGGCGAAAGCCTCAGCTGACACGCGATTCATGGGTCGGATTACCGAGAAGGTGGGTGGCAGTGATGGCAGTGGCTTGGCCTGAGGGCTAGGGAGGGTGAGGTGCGAGGAGAGGAGAAAGTGATCACTCCAGGAGTGAGGAGTGGTGAGAGGGACAGAGAGGGGAAGGTCTGAGGAGATCAGACTTCAAGAGTGTGCCCTGCAGAGTGAGTTGGGCCAGAGGGGAGAATAGTGAGTGAGAGAGTCGCAGAGGTCACGAAAGAGTCCGGAGGGAGGACAGGAGGCATTCAGGTGGATGTTGTAGTCTCCAAGAAGGAGGAGTTGAGTAGTTGAGGCCAGGAGTGAGGCAGAGAGGTCCGCCCACTCAGAGAGGAAGGACGAAATCTGACCAGGTGGCCGATAGATAGGCTGGAATCCACTCAGGGAAGATGAGGGCTACACCCCCACCAGGCCGGTTGGCCCTGGGTGCTCAGAGGATCTTGTAGCCATCAGGTAGGTGTAACGCTCACCTGGTTCCCACGGAGGCGTGGGCGTGGTCTGGACGGCAGTGGCCTCTTCGAAGGAGATGTTCAGCACCCTGAAGATGGAGTGGGCTGGGTTCCCAAATCCGGCTTGTCTGGCTCGGATGAATACCCTTCTGTGAGCGAAAAGGAAGGGTTAATACTCTGCGGGTTTTGTGTTGATCTCCCGTTCCCCTTCTCACCCTCCTTGCAACCCTTCTGTAATTCCCTGTGGACTCACCTTAGGGATTGAAAAGGCGAGCTCTCCATCCTGCTTCTGATGCAGGGGCGCGTTGGGATCCAGTTACGTCACTGGATAGTAAGTTCGAGTTCGCTTGTCTGTTCCGGTAAGTACTGTAAATGTTTATGGCAAGCTTGAGTCTAAACTGTTCCTCTTCTCTTTTGAAGGTAATGGAAGACTCCGGGCTGAGGGCGGTTTCCGTCGAAAACCTGATTTCAGGTGAGTTTTGGTGTAGGCCCACTACTGTCTTTTCCTGTCTCTTTTTCCTTAGGGGCCGGAGTTCGAGAATGCCGAAGAAATAGAGCCGGTACGAAGCAGAAGCTGAGTCCGACCTGTAAGCAGGTAAATTTAAAATAGTTCGTTTGCTACGGTTCTTGCATTCACTAATGTGATGTTTGCTTTTTCCCCATAGGGGCCGGGGTGCTGAAATGTCCAAGGAATGGCATCGACCCGAAGGTAAGAAGAATTAGCTTGGCGGGTAAGTGCTTCTTGGTTATTTTCCCTTCGTCTCCCCGTAGGTGCTGGAATGCTGCAGGAGATCCGGATGGGCGTCGCAGAGCCGAAGGCGCCACGTGCAGGTAAGAGAAGTGCGCCGAGATGTATGCGACACGGTGAGTATTTAAAATGATGTCTTTTTGCAGGAACGTTGGCGCGCTGAATCCGGAATGCAGCTTTAACAGGTAAGGTCTGTTTTCACCTGTTTCTTCTTCCCTTTTCTATCCTTAGGTGTTTCCAGGATGCTGGCAGGCGTGATCGAGGACTGGAGCAGGAGCAGGCACGGTGAGCGTCCAGCTGCTATGAGCAGAACAACGCGAAGCATGGTTTGCTGTCTGGGCGTGGCTTAAATAGCCTTTCAAGTAGTCCCAGGTATGTATCCTTCCACTGAAGGTATGTATCCTGCCACCAGCCACACCCGTGTGGTTAAGTAGTTCCTTTTTCATCTGGAAGTTGTAGAATGATCTGCCAGGTAAGGAAATTGCAGCATGGTCTGCCAGGTAAGTTTGCACCAAACACATTTCCTTCCATATCTTGTATGAGCCTGACGCCAACGGCGCCAGGACTGAGTCCAAAGAGCCCCTATCTGGGGTGGCTGGGACTTCCCTAGCATACATGTTGCCTGCCTCTGAGGGTGCCAGGCCCTGTCTGGCTCCTTGGAGGTAGGCATCATGACAGTAGGAGCGTATCAAAGCTCGTGATAGAGCTGGCCGTGAACCATGTCTCGGTGAGACCGATGACACCAAGGTGAAGTTCTTCCAGAAGGCGGCAAATATCAAAGGAGTGTGACGACAGAGCGAGAGTTTAGAGTGGCAATATGGAGAAAGTTGCCATCCTTGAAGGACTTCCGGGGAGGGGTACGGATCAGAAGTACGCCCTGCAGAGGTGTAGAAGGAGCCCGAGAGGGCACAGAGAGGAAAAGGGAGAGGGGACAGCAGGAGAAGAAAGGAAGCTGATGAGGCGCAGGAAGCGTCTATCAAAGAGGTGAAGGTTGGCCTGAGGGCCTTGGACCAGGACAGTCCCATTAGAGTAAACATTAATGATGACCTTAGAGGAATGGAAGGATGCCAGGAGGGCGTCCCAGCGGGTGCCACCATTATGGCCAAAATCCACAATGCCCATCGGGCAGAAGACTTTGCTTTGGGTGGCAGCGGAAAGTTCCTGGAGAAAACAATGCCCATGTGTGATCCTGGTAGTTATTTTAGAGCTGGTGCCTGAAAAACTCACCACAGCAGTGGAGCTTTGCATGGCAGCACTTCTTTGCTTTATTTCCCATTCTGTGAGGGACCGAAACGCTGTGACTATCAACACGGAGCATAAGTGTGGGGGCAGTTGGTCTCTTGTGAGGCATTCTTCAGTTATCATTTTGAACAAGGCAACTGGGATGAGCAGAGTACCCAGCTGTGCTGAATAAACACTGACTCAACACTGCCAATGCTTCACCATTTGAGGAAGCTATGCTGTGCTTTCAAAAAAGGTGCAGCGGCTTGTATATGTTGCATGGAGTAGTGCTGTAGTTGAACGTGTTGTAAGAGCATGTGTTGTAGCAGCATATGACAGAAGAGTAGGTGATAACAGTGCATGTCATAAGAGTGCATCATAAGGAATGTTTTATAAGTGTGTTGTAGGAGCACATGTAATACGAGTGTATGTTACATAAGCATGCATCATAGGAGTGTGTTTTGTAAGAGGGTGCGTAGAAAGTTTATGAGTGTTCATAGATAAAATGTTATCGTCACAAACATAAGTGTAGGGTTTTAATATAAATTGCACCTTTATTCTGCTCATACATAGTATGCCTCCCAAGGTTTACATTTTCGTATGAAAAGTGTGCATTTATTCCATCACTTTAAAACAAAGTCAGCTGTCACTTGCTTTTGATGTGAGTTTTTAGATGTTAATTGTGCAATCTATGAACTGTAAAACTCATACACTCCGTCTACAGTTTGTATGAGTTGCCTTTGATGTGACTTTTCAGGAGATGTTCATTTTGTCATCTACCAACTGTTAAACTTACACGCTGTGCAGATGTGACTGGAGCACAGGAGAATGTATCTTGTAGGAATATGTGTCATAGCATGTGTTGTAGGAGTGGGTCGTAAGTGTGCATTGCAAGAGTGTGTGGTAGAAACGGATTGGGGTTGTTTGTGTGAGATATGATAGCGGAGAACTGACATAAAAAAATATGCTCAAAGGAGCAAATTGTACGTACATTGAAGTGAACAATTGAGAAGGCTTAATACAATTAGAAATAGCTGTTGAGCAGCCAAAGACAGCAAATAATACGTTTTAAAACCCCCATGCCCTTCTCTTACTTACCTGCTTGCTAGCCGCCACGTCCCCTGCACCCATGCAGCGTCATATCCGTCCCTCTAACGCGGGTCAGATCCGACGCTGCAGGGGCCCTTTTTCTTTTTTATCTTTTCGGTCTCCCGCATCCAATATTGAGGAAGCGGGTGACAGCCCTGCAACCCTCGAAGCGCAAAAATACAGAACATGGGGTGGTGGGGGACACCCCAGCACCACATGTTCAGTATTTTAAAAAAAGTGATAGAACGGTATTGTCTGAATTCAGGCAAATGTACCATTTGAGCGATTTTTAACGAACAAATTGGGTAATTCCGTAGGAACATGTGCAATAAGAACATGTGTTGTACAACTACGTTATGTGTAGTAGGTGTGCTCGTCTTCAGAACATGTATTAAAGGAACACATATCTCAAGAGCGCATAGTGAGACAGGCATAGTGAGACAGGCATGGTATCAAGAGAGAGACTCAAGTGTTAGTTTCAAAACCTTTATTAACTTTAATGTTGGGGTTGGTGTAATACCGAACTGGGCCTAACTCTGACGGGATTGTTCCCTCAAGTGATGTTTCTAAGGGCCGTCAATGTCTGAAAGACCAAAACCAAAATATGTCCTGTCCTCACTCTTTGATAAAATGTGGTAGGAAATCTCTTTAAAGAAAAATAGTGATCCAAAAAGAAATACATACAAGGCTGGTTTTAGGTGGTCTTCTCACCAGGTGTGGCTCGGTCAGCATCATCAAAGTTCAGCACAATCAAAAATAGGTTGTCCGTTAACTCTTCTCCACAAAGTTGTTGCACTCTGTTTACACAACTCCCAATGTCTTTAGTTCCAGGGGATTCCCTTCCCTAAGCTTCAATCCTTTCAAGTTTCAGACAAAACAAAAATATAACAGTTTCTCTCAGGCTTCTCAGGGTTCCCTTCCCCAAGCGTATGCCTCCTTGTTCACCAAATAAGTATTCACCTTTGTTAGGCCTCTTAGGTTCCCTTCCAAGCTTAGGCCCCTTCAGCTTCAAACACAAAATTCAACTCATCAGGATGTATCTTTTACTTATTTACAGTTCCTTTCACACACCACCTTCTCATGGGGTAAAATCAGAGACTTCAAAAACACTTGGTGGTTTGCTCCTCCTAAGCGTGACCACTCTGATCTTTGGTCCCTCTCTGTATTTCCAGTACTTGCCTTCTATCATTTCATCTTCAGGTGCTTCCTGCACCCCTTTGTTATCTTCCACTTTGCTGTGCACACTTCCACCTTCTTTGGCTTTCTCTTCTTTCACCTTGTCATGCACCCTTGCACCTGCCTCTTGCACACTTATTCCACTCTTTGGTGCTCTCTTGCACCTTTGCTTTACATTCGGGTCACTCACCCTTATTATTCACTTTCAACCTTTTGCTTTTTTTCTGCTCTCTTAGCGCCTTTCTCTCGCCTTCCATTCACTTTCTGCTTTCTCACTTGCTTTCTGCTTCATGCCGCTTTTTTTCTCTTCTCGCTCCAGTTAGCCGCACGCTCCTGAGTTTCTCCCGCTTACTGAGTTGAAACTCACCGGGTAGCTTTGCGCTGGTGAGCGGTGTCTCCGAACATATGGGATTGAGATCAAGGTCTCACCACCTGCCCCTCACACCCCTGAAGACCGGCACACATCCCAATGGAACAAGCACTCTTCCGCACACCGCTAGCAGGACACTGGCTGCCTCGCTCCGGCTCCCTGGAGACACGGTTTCCTAGCCACGCTGCAGCCCCTCTCAAACACGGGGCCAGCGTCTCGGCACACCGCTCTCCTCTGCATCCTCCAGGTTTCTCTCCCTGCGCTTCCTGCTCCTTGGCTCCGATCAGGATTCACAACTCGCTCCCTTGATTGTGCAAAACCACACCTTTAATACTTAAAACAGGAATTAAGTGGAGTCAGGTGCGAGTAGTCAGTGTTAAATGCCCTACCCTGCCGGACTATTGATGGGGTGCAACCTAGTGGTAGTAGGTGGCTGTCAGGTCCATGGGTATTGAGGCTTTTAAACTGTTTTAGATGGAGTTTGGATTGCGTTCATAGTTTTTTCCTTAACTTCATGTTAGCCAGCTGCAGTTCTCCCAGACCAAGATGGTCTACTTCCTGCTTAGCATTGATTGTCAACTGTGATGTAACAGGGATGCAGTTTGGAACCTCAGGAGAGGTTCTAAACTGCCTTTCATTCAAGATCCCTAGGAGTGTGGTCACAGCACTCAAGTGAAAACTAAAGAAACCAAGAAAAGAAACCATAGAAGACACATTGCCAGGAAGATCTCTTCAGAAAGAGCCAAAGACTTGTTACTCAGATAAGTCACTGAGAAAGACTATTAATTAATACAGTTAAAGTCAAAGAGAATTGTATGTACAGTATTTATTCAAACTGAGGAAGAAAGGTTTTCAATAGAGATTACAAGTTGTGTTTAATACAAGTTCTTAAAGTAGATTTATTTGTCTATTTTTGTTTACAAATGGAATTAACTTGTGCATGTCAGCTTTTCTGTTTTTAAAGTGAATGAAACGTTGTTCCTGCTCGAGCGCGTGTTTTTCCCCTAAAGCATTTCAATGTTTTATTACATGTGGTGAATCCAGCCGCATTAGAGGAGCGTTCTAGCTATGCGCCCGTGTACGTGAAATAGAAGTCATTGCGAGTTAAGGCGGAGTGTTTAGCCTACGCAGCTGTTTGGTGCAATACAGAAAATGTGTTATTCCGTTGCTGATCTGATTCCGTTTGCAAGCGATCAGCTGAGGAGTCGGTTTGTCTTGTGTGCGCGCTGGGAGAAGGTTCCTGTTTATAATTAAGAATCTGGCGCTGGGAGACAGTGTTTTCTTGCGCGGATCCAGCTCGGTGAAATAACTTTTCTTCAGTAAGTAGCAGTGCATTAAATCAAGATGTAGACTGTGTAGCATGTTAATCTCCAAAGAGCAACTGCAGAGAATATTCTTCTATGAAAAGGTGCAGAGTTTAATAATCTGATAAAGCAAATACAACAGTAAAGTCTTCCGGGCAATTCAGCACAGAAATAGTGACAGAGAATGAAAGTAAATTGCTTGCAAGCAATAGAGCTGAACCTTGTAAAGAGACTCATGTTAAGCAAAAAACAATTTAATTGAAAGCTGATACTGAGGAATTAGAAAAAAGATGAGAAATGGAAGTTACATGCAAGAGAGCAACATTTGGAAAAAGGCATGAGAGTCAAGAAGGCAGAGCAGCAGCCTTTAAACAGAGTACTTTAAAAATACAAAACCATTTAAATTGCTTCTAGGCAATTAGAGGCTGTCCGGTAAGAGAGGGAGCTGAGAAGAAGAATATCATTTATATACTGGTGTTATGTGATTCATTCTAACCAATGCTGTATTACTGCAGGGTATACAGTGTTCCAGGGCATCAAAGAGAGTGAAGGGAACCAGAGGAGTCCTGACCGTTTGTTATTTTCTCCAAATCCCCTTTGCCCCAGTCTGGTCAACTCAATAGTTGTTACAATTAACTGTTGGGTATACCTGTTTGGGGGATTTGGTGGACAATTTGTCTGCTCCTGCAGGATCTCAGTGCTGGGACCCGATAGCGGCAGTCTTCCTTCTGTTTCTCAAGGTGTTTCTTGCAGGTAATCCACACTACTCCCGGTTGCCTCTTCTTCCCAGTATTAGTCGGAAATGGGGAGGGGGAGATAGAATGGGATTGAAATATCCCATGAAGGCAGATGAACGGGTTTCTGATAGAAAATGGGGAGAGAGGGAATACCATTTCTCGCCCTCTGGTATTCTCCTCCCAATCCCCCGTAATCCTCCCTCGCTTGTTCACCCCCAGGGTCGGAATCCAAAAGCGATGGCCCTTCCCTGGCCACCTGAAAGAAAGATCACGGGGGAGTAGGTGAGAACACAATCAGGTTTCTCACAGCATGTTCTAGGAGCACATGTCGCAAGAGCACATGTTATAGCTGCGCACATCGCAAGAGCGTTCATTTCAAGAATGCATGTAATGGGAGCGCGTCGCAAGGGCGCACAATGTAAGAGCGCACAGTAAATGTGCGCTGTAGGAGCACATGTCATGGGAGCAAGTGAGAACAACTGTTGTATGTCTACATGTGTAGTAAGTGTGTGTGTGTGTGTGTGTATTAGTTGCGCATTATCGTAGGACCACATGTCATAGGAGTATGTCACTAGAGTGTGCAGTATGATATGATTATTTATAAAGCGCCTATACACAATGTGTTTCAGTAACTATGTGCAGATGGAACATGTGACGTAAGAGCACATGTCGTAAGTCCACATATTACTTGTAGTAGGCAAGCTTTTTATCTGAACATGCATTATGGGGGGAGCCTCTTCCCATGAGGCGAGGGAGGTGAGGCTGCTACCCAATAGTCCCCCTGGGGGTGGAACTTAGCTGGTGGGTAGGGAAGGCCACTATGGGATTAGTGACGACCTGGGGAGGACATGGTATCCCCATAGCCCACCTAACCCTGACACCTTCCTATACGCCCTCCCACAAGTACCTTCCCTAGTGTATCGATGTACCTTTGCCATACCAGCCAGGTAGGAAGTACTGAGACGAGGAAGAGACCAACTGACTCACTGGGAGTCCTCCACATCAGTAGTGGGACGAGGAAGAAGTGCAGAAGCATAAAGAGCACTTCTACTGAATGGTTTAGTTATAGGATTCCTATTGGTCGAACTACCATTAAAAGAGAAGATGGAATTCTAAATGAGAGGTCCTTCCCGGAGGAACCCGGGAGATTCGAGCCCTGTACGAAGGAAGAAACCGCAGAGGACGAGAAAGATACCTGTCTGCAGTTATGGCACCAGAAGTTCTGTTGTGGAAAGACTAGAGCGGGTTGGAATTAGATTTATCTTTATTCGGGATTCTAGAATGGCTGGCAGCGGAGTAGCAGCTTAACTCAACTGCTCTGGACCTCTCCCCGAAGATATTTATAAAAGAAATAATGAGTTCCAAGAAAGAGATTGGTGAAGCGGAAAACCCTGCCTCTAAGAAACCCAAGCAGGTTCCTGAGATGGAGGATACTCCAAGCCTCTCTGATGTCTACAAGACTATTCTTCAGGTGGCTCAAGATGTTAGTGATATTAAGTTGTCTATGGCTGAGCTTAATTTGAAAACTGGACAGCTGGACAGCTGGATGGCAGGGTTACTAACTTGGAGAAGTCCTCTCTAACTATGAGCTCAGAGATTGCTGGCAGCTTCAAAGCATACAAAACCTGAGGTCTGATTTGAAGAAAGAAAAAGAACAGCGCTTGGATTTTGGATTTAGAGCTAAGGATCAGGGCAAGAAACATCAGATTGGTTGGTGTGAAGGACTCTGCTGGAAATGATGAGGATTTGCCTTCTCTGGTTTTTCAAGTCTTCAGGGACAGTTTTCATTGTACTACTATCAAGTTGGAGGATGTTGATATCATCTTTCGAATTGGCAAACACCTGAATGATAAAGCAAGGCACATCTTGGTATCCTTTTTGAATCTCAGGTCTAAGGAAAGCTTGATGAGAGCTGCCAGGCAGGTGGGAAATGCTACACACAAAAGGTAAAGCTGTCTTTATTTACCCTGACTTTCCTAAAGAAATCCTGATTCTGAGGAGGTCCTTTCGGGGGGCTAAAGAATTGGCCAGACAGCTTACACTGAAGGCTTTTCTCAGTAAGAATAATTTTTTGACAATTGTTTTTCCTGATGGAGAGAGAAGCACATCTGATTCTACCCTTGCTCTTACGTGGCTAGAAGCATATAAGAGGAGTCTTCCTGGGCCTGCCCATGATATGGAGTGAACTGAGACCAGCATATACCCCCCCCCTCCCCCTTAATTTTTTAATTTTTGATTTTTATGGATATGTTCATTTTTCACAATATTGGCAATCATTTTTTCAACATCAAAATGGCGCCGTGCTCAAGTGGCAGTTAACGTATTATTTACACTTCAAATGAGGCCTTGGAACTTATCTGGCCTTTAGTTCGCTGGTGTGTTTGTAATATATTCAGAATTTCCCCTCGCGGCTTCGGTCCGCGCTTCGTGATACTTTTGCGTTGATTTGGAGTAAAGGACCTTCACCAGTGTCATGTGCCTCGCAAGTATGCACGTCAGCTGTCAGCCAGCGTGCGATCCCTGGCAGGGAGTGTTCGCTTTGGAGGTCGGCGGCAGTGCGGACCGGCGCTGGCACACGGACTGCAAGCTGGGGTGTTGCAGTCACCAGATCGGATTCCCATGGCAGCCGCTCTTTATTTATTCTCATAGCCACCGGACACTGCCTGACACAGACTGCGATACGAGGTATGTCATTGCCTTGTAGAGTGGAACTGAAACTTTAACCAGTACGTAGGACTTGCGTCGGCCCAGGTCTGTGATATGGACCTTCATCTGCGCCAGGAGTGTAATGACTATTGGATGAACTGGGCGGGTGGAGCGGCTCTCATTTTTAACACTTTTCATGTAATGCGGCTATCTTCACGTGGTCTGGTGCGTTACATCTGCTAAACAGGATAAACACCAAATGAAGATAACTTCACTTTTCGCAGCTCATGGGTGTGCAGGTTCAGTGCATGTTGGTTTGACTCATTATACACAGCCGGGTTGCTTTCTGGTGTTTGATGAACAGTACTTGCCAGCTGTATTTGATTCAAGTACTGGGCAGGTCAATTATAGGGAGTTCCGTGCTCTTTGTGGCAACATCTGGGCACTGACACGCATTATGTTGGACATGCTTGCCAGCCTGGCTCTGTTTGGTCGACTGGTGTCTTCATCTGAACACCTTCATTGTCTATTTTTGAGATCATTACTTGTCGATCATACTTACTCTCACAATTTAGTGTCACAGATCACCGTTAGGAATGCTTCACTGTTCCTTGCCTTCTGGATGTGACAGTGCCAGTGCTAGTATGCGTTGGAACCTTTTGGAACCTGATCCACTCCTTAGTTAATGGAAGGCAAGCTTTGTTTGGAGTATGGATGTCGGAAATTATGAAGCACCACTTTTATGATACAGAGACACTGTAATGTCTGTCCTGGTTTGTTCATTCTCCAGGATGCTGGTGCTTCTTGAGCTGCATGGCCTTCTCCTAAGGCCATCATATTACGTGTTAGACTCTAATGTCGGTTGGACTAATAAATGAAGGTGACATTGGTATTTGGGGATTTTCAGGTTCTGCCTAATGGGATGTTATGCTTATACTTATATGGTTAATGATAAATGCTGTCTACGTTTTCATGCCACAAGCATGGGGTTTGGCACTGCATTTTTCTTTTGGCTGTTTTTCTCTTAGCATTTTTAGGGTTCAGGTACCGTGTTTGCCTTATATTGTGCATATAATCCTGTTCTGGGTTGCAGTACACTGCCTGATCGTTCTACACATTTTTTGGGCGGAGGGGGGTTGGTGACTCCGGGGTGTGTATGCAATTTTCTCATAAGGTTTTTTTTGATCTAGCCTTTTATTTTTGGTAGAAGCTACTTTTGATGTACTATTAAAGGGACTCGGGGTTCCTTGGGAGAGGTCCTGGGTATGGTTTGGTATGTTGTTTAATTTGTTTTTTGGGCTGAATAGACTTTGCAGTCTTATCTGTTTTTTGTTTTTCACTCTTTGTTTTTTGTTTATATTCAAGTGTATGTAATTTATCTGTTTTTTTTGGTACTATTTTTAGTTCTGAGGTTTTTGACCTCCGTGGTGTAATGATGTAATGATGACATCACTCACAGGTGGAGCAGACAATGATCTGTGTTGTCTCATGGAATGTGAATGGGGTCAATAATTTACTAAAGAGAAAGAAAGTATTTCACATGTTACAGGACATGCATGCTAACATATGTTTTTTTACAGGAGACTCATTTTAGTGGATGAAATTTCTAATTTTGAAAAGGAGTGGGTTGGCTCTGCTTATGGCTCTTCATTTACATCATGGTCAAGGGGCGTTACCATTTTGTTTCGGAAGAAACTGCCAGTTAAAGTTTTAAGAGAGTGTGCGGATAAGGATGGTAGAATGATTGCTCTGTTGGTGGAGATTCAGGGGGATCTGTGGACGCTTTGCAATATATACGCTCCAACAGTAGATGATGGCTCCTTTTTAAGAATGGTAGCTCAGACCCTTTTGGATTTCAATAACCCTAACATTCTTCTTGGGGGGGACTTTAACACGGTGGTTGATCCTATGCTGGATAGGAGTCAGGTCAGGCGAGTGTTGCGTTGTGATCATCATCACCGAGCACTTGGATCCCTCTTGGAGGAGCATAATCTGAAAGATATGTGGCGCCTGAAGAACTTAGACAAACGTCAATACAGTTTCTTTTCTAGTGCTCATGGTGTGTTTTCCAGGCTTGACATGTTTTTTACTAGTGGAAAGGTGGCGGAGAGTATTCTCTCGTGTGATATGGGTAACATTGTATTGAGTGATCATGCCCCGGTGGTGATGCAAGTGAGACTTAAATTTCGGTGTGTGAGAACTTTTTCATGGAAGCTGAACACCTCAATCTTATTGGATGACGAGATATTGGAAAGGATTGTTTCGGAAGCAAACTATTTTGTAGTTGAGAATCGTTCAGAGGAAGTCAGTGTGGCAAACACGTGGGACGCTTTTAAATGTTGTATGCGAGGTGTTTGTTTGGGGCTGTCTAGTGGTAAACGGAAGAGGGAGGAGAGAAAAAGACATGATCTTGACCTACGTATTGGGGAACTCTCTCGAGATCTAATGCTTGATCCTACTGACTCAGTTAAATTGACATCGTTGAAAAAGCTTAAAAAAGAAATGGAAGATTTTTTGTCACAGAGGGCTGAACGTGACTTGTTCTATTCTAAGTGTACTTAATTTGAAACGGGTGAACGTTGTGATAGATGGCTGGCATACCGGTTGAAGAAAAAGATTTCAGAGTCAGCAATTGCTTCTATGGTTGACCGTGAGGGCAGAATTACATTTGATCCCGTTAGAATTAACTCAATTTTTAGAGACTTCTATGAGAATCTGTATAGTAATGAGGCAGGTCAGTAATACCTGCCTCATTGCTTTACAGATTCTCATAGAAGTAGGGGTGAGGACTTTTTTGGAAATTTAAACTTGCCTAGGATTCAGGATGCTGAAAGTGATCTTCTTGGTGATATGATAACGGTTGATGAGATCAAAAGTGCTATTTCAGGCTGAATGTGGGTAAATCCCTGGGCCCAGATGGTCTCCCATGTGAGTTTTATCGGATCCTCCCGAATTCGGCCTTAGAACTGTTGAGAGATATGTTTTTTTCTAGTAAACTGGTCGGGACGCTACCTAAAAGTATTAACCATGCGGCTATTTCAGTATTTTTGAAAAAAGGTAAGGACAGTAACCTCCCGGCTAGTTATCGTCCAATCAGCCTTAATCAACACCGATAATAAGATTCTTGCCAAGGTTCTGGCTACGCGCCTAGTGAAGTTTTTGCCGGCTTTAATTGGTGTAGAGCAGTCTGGATTCATGAAAAATCGGCATACATCCAGTAATATTAGGAAACTGATACTAACCATGGAAATGGCGGATAGAATGGACTGTGATGCGGCTGTTTTTTCTCTTGACGCAGAGAAAGCTTTCGACAGGGTAAGTTGGGATTATTTGTTTTCAGTACTGAGGAAGATGAATTTGGGTGAGGATTTTGTTTCTTGGGTAGCTCTTCTATATGCCAATCCAACTGCAGCTGTTAAGACTAATGGGGTGGTATCGGAACCTTTTTGTTTGTATAGAGGCACGTGCCAAGGTTGCCCTTTTTCTCCATTGTTATTTCTTATGGCAATTGAGCCTCTAGCAGTTTGCATTAAAAATGAACCGGTTTTACAAGGTGTTAATTGTTAGGGTGTCATGCAAAAGGCTTGGTTTTATGCGGATGATCTTTTGTTGGTGCTGCAGAATTTAGAAGAGTCCCTGCCCTGTCTGATGAGGATTTTGTCCGATTACCACGATTGTTCAGGATACAAGATTAACTGCTTGAGTCCGAAGTCTTGCCCCTATCCAACAGGTGTGATAAGGCTCTGGTCACGGGGCTAGGGTTTTCCTGGTGTGATGTGCGTATGCGCTATTTAGGGGTGTGGTTGACGCATCCAGTCTCCATTATGGTTGATGAAACTATGAGTGTACTCATTCAAGATTGTAAGATGGATTTGGAAAGATGGTCGCTGCTTCATCTCTCACTGTGGGGGAAAGTTAATGCCCTGAAAATGAATATGACGCCTAGAATTAACTTTGTATCTAGCATGCTTCCGTTGAAAATTAAGAGTGGTTACTAGAGAGATTTGGATCGTCTAGTACAGGAATGTTTGTGGGACCGAAAACCTCCAAGACTTAGTCTATGGAAATTGCAGCTTCCAGTCCATTTGGGTGGTTTGGGTGTTCCAAAATTTAGGGCCTACCATTTGGCCTTCTCGGCTCATTTTTTTGTTCCGTTTCCGACTGGTGATCTAGATGGCTGGGGGGTGGCGGAGTCAGGTGCCTATGGGCCGCTGGGCCCGGAAACCTTGTTGACAACTAACGCAAAGATTCTTGGTGGCAGTCTGTTGGCTATGTTATTTTTGCGCAATTCATGGATTGAAGTTTTATCATTGCTGGGTTGCGATGCATTTAAATGTAGGAGTGCCTCTATCTGGCTGAATCCCAGGATTAGAGATAATTCACAGACAATTTTTCGGCCTGATTGGTTCTCGTTAGATATTAAACTGGTTTCTGATTTGGGGAATGAGGATCAGTGGTGGACTGCTGCAGAACTGAGGGAAAGATATAATTTTGATGGGCTATCTGACTCTGCTTATAGACGCCTGAAAAAGGCGGTTGGGGAGGTGGACTGGTCTGACTCGTGGGAGGTGAGGGCTTTCATGACAGGTTCGGATGAGGAGAGGGATGGATTGGCCAGTCGACTGTACAAGCTAATCGTGTCACATTATCAGAGTAATGACAATTTACGGACAGTCTGGAGTGAGAGGATTGGGTCAGAGATAGACATTGATGCCTAGAAGAATGTGTGCGCAAATGTCTCGCTGTGTTCGCTGATTCTGAGTGAAAGGTCTCGCCAGATAAAGATTCTGAATCGCCTATATTGGTGCCCGGAAACACTTCATAAAAGAGGCATGTCTGACAGTGCAGATTGTTGGGGATGTGTTCAAGAAGTTGGGTCACTGGAGCACATGCTATGGAGCTGTGTGAGGGTGAGAGAATTTTGGATTAAGGTTTGTGATGTATGTGACAGGATAACTGGTGGTGCGTCTGTACTGGATTTTAGGACGGTAGTCCTTGGAGATGATTCTGGGATGGCCGAAGTCAGCTCTGCACTTAAAAAGTGGTCTTTCATTGTGGCTAAGAGACTGATTCTCCTTGGGTGGAAAGGTCGGGTACCTCCTTCCTTTGAGGATTGGATACAAGAGATGCATGACCTGTCAAGAACTGAGAAGCTGATATATAAACTGAAATGTAAATTGTCATCATATGAGAAGATTTGGAACTTGTTTAATGATTTCTATTAGATTTTTATGTATTTGTTGTTTTCTTGCAATTTCTTGTATAGATTTAAAGGTAATGTTTCTGTATCCATGTATATATTATAAATAAATAAACAAATAAATAAATAAAAGAAGTCTGGAGTGATCAGGTGGAGGCCCGGAGTCCACAGGGAGCCGCTGCAGTGCCTAGAAGGATCAGGAGATGGTAACCAAAGCCGTACGTAATGCAGAGACATTGGTAAGCACCCGTAAGAGGGTGGAGAAACCGGGACAGTTGTTGGGGCCCCCCAAAAGACAGAGGAACCTTTGCCAAAGGGCTCTGGGCCACAAAGGAGAGAAGGAACCAACACAAAAAGGGGCCTGCGAACCGAGACGAAGAAAGAAACTAATAAGGAGGGTCTGTGACCCGACAAGCGGGGAATGCCTGGCAGGATAGTGAACCGGGCATAACTCCTGAGGAACAAAAGGAACCGAGAAGGGTCTGGGAACCACAATCAATGACAAATTGCCTCCAAGGATCATCATAGTCCCAGTACCTGGTACGGTAGTGTACCAGGTAGACTGAATATGGTGAACAGTGAAGATCCTGAAGAGCACTTTGAGAAAGGCCAGCGGAAGGGAGAAAACCCTCTTCGTCTTATGAACATTGTTGAACCAGCCAAGAAAAGGGAGCCATTCGCTTTGCATCCTGAGGAGCTTTGAGAAAGACCTGGGGAGGGAGACATACCCCTTCCCTTGGTCTTAATAAAGATTTTGGAAGGAACCAAGATGAGAGAAGTATTCTCTTGGCTTTGTGAAATATCTGATAAATGATAGGAGAAGAAAGACGCTTGTCCTGGCATTGTGTGAACCATTGTGAAACCAAAAGAAGGGTGGGGGTGTGGGGAATCATGCCCCCAACGATGTGAAGATACAAGACTTTTTGTGTGTATTTTGCTGGAATACACTCAAAGAACCCTTATGAGACTTTTGATTTACATTCTTGGAGAAGGCAAATGTTTGCTTCACTCAGAAATTAATTTTGGATGGTTGTCCAGAAGAAAGGAGCCCTTCTTCTGGACCAACAAGACCACCCGTCTTTCTTAGTTGAGTTTATAGTGTAAGGGATGGAATTAGGCTCATGACACAGGAGACGGTTGACTCTTTGCTTTTGACTGACATCCAGGTAATTTCCTTAGTATTAGTTGAGGCAGGGAAACCCTCTTAGAACTAGGGTCAGACAGGGTTTTCTCTTATGTGCCTACTAATAAAAGCCTATAACCAAAGAATGCCACCTGTGTGCCTGTCTCCTACTTGTACACCCTTACAGATCACATAATATAGCAGCACGTGCAGTAAGCGTGCGCAGTAAGACTGTCCTAGGAGCATGTGTCCGTGGTGCATGTGTTGTACGTCTACAGGTTAGGTGTAGTAAGTGCTTGTGTAGTTATTAGTGTTCATATACACAAGATTAATATCATAAATGTACATGTAGGTTTTTAATATAAAATGTATCTCCATTCTCCTCATGCATTGTATGCCTCCTAAAGTGGGCATTTTCGTATGACGTGTATACATTTATTCCAGCACTTTAAAAGAGCTCCAAATGTGCTGTCACCTGCGTTTGATGGGAGTTTTTAGAGGTTAATTGTGTAATGTACGAACAGTAAAACTCACACACTGTGTGCAGTCTGTAAGACAGTTTTTAGGGGATGTTAATTTTGTAATTTACAAACTGTAAAACTCATACACTCTGCGTACGTGACTGCAGCGCATGGTATGGGCTCCTAAGTGGTATGAGTATGTGTAGTAGGTACGCACGCATGCAGTAGGCGCATGTGTAGTAGCTGCATAAGTTGTAGGAAGGAGTGTGCACTGTAGGATCGCATGCTGTAGGAGTGCGTGTAGTTGGGAATTGTGTAGTTGCACGTCACATAGGGACATGTGTTGTAGGAGTGTGTCGCAAGAGTGTTTGCTAAGTGTGCATCATAACTGTGTGATTGGAACTTGTGCCGTAAGAGCATGTGTGGTACACCCACATGTTTTATGTAGCAGCGAGAGTCATACATCCACATGCTATATGTAGCAGTGCGGGTGCTGAGAGCACGGTTCAGTAGAGTGCGCATAAATGTGTAGTGTGTGTGGCAGGCACATGTGTGGAAGGTGCACGTGAGCATTTCTCGGAAGTCTACATGTTGTGTAGTAAGCGCGTGTGTATTAGATGCGCATGTCGTAGGAGAATGCTTTTAGTGTTCATATACACAATGTTAATATCACAAATGTACAAGTAGGGTTCAATATAAAACGTACCTTCATTCTACTCATGCATTTTATGCCTCCTATAGTGTACACTTTCGTATGAAGCACACATTTTCATATGGAAACTTGACATTTATTCCATCGTTTTAAAAATGACAGTCAGCCGTCACCTGCATTTGATGTGAGTTTTTAGATGTTAATTGTATGATGTACAAACTCTAAAACGTATATGCTCCGTGTACAGCTTGCATGAAATGTGCACACATTCATTCTGCGCATGCGTCATTTATAGATGCATTTCAAATGTTTATATTAGTCCCGGGAGGATAGCTCAGCGGCAGCGTGCGCGTCTTGGAAGCAAGACGACACAAAGCAACAACAGGTTCGATCCCCGGGTCCGCGCTTAAAAACCTCTGGGTGTTTAAGCGCGTTATAAATACGCAACTAAGACAAAAAAAAAAAAAACACAATTACGCAACTAAGAAAAAAAAAAAATCCCTGTAACAGCGCCTCGATGCCTGCGGGCTGTGTGAGCGCTTTATAAATGTTAAATAAATAAATATCTCAAAGCTGGCTGTACTGATTTTCAATTTTCTTTTTAGTGCACCAATTCCAGATGAAATCTAGGCAGCTGCAAAAAACATTGTACCAAGGCATATATTGCAAAGATAGACTGGATCAGAAATACTCGTCCCATCGCTGTCGCCATTTTCTTATGGGTGGTGCACAATAACATGTTTAAATAAAGGGTAACAATGGGCAACATTTGAGTGAAGGAATCCTACAATTTCTGAAACCTAAATCAAGAGCTGCTAATTTACAAATAGTCATATTTTAATGGACAGTTTAGCATATAAGATTGTACGTCCTCACAAATGTTGCCAGAGACAATAAGAGGGTCGTTGAACACAATCATAGAAAAGGATTTTGAATGCCAACCTGCCGCCTCCACATCTTGTGTAATGCATTCCAATTTCTGTTCCAAATTAGACAAACGGCAGCGTAGTTCTGTCAAGTAGTTCTCGTACGTATGGATATCCTTTTCAAGCGATGTTTTCTGCTTCTTCATGGCAGCCAAACGATCCTGTAAGGGGAAAGGAAACATGATGCACATTATTCCTGCCCTGGGTGTAGCCTAGTTAAAGGTATACGTTCCACCAAACTATGAAAGGTGGCCAGGTTGCTGAGTAAAGCAGAGAAAACATACTGGATGAACAGGGTAGTGGTCCTTGTAGAAGGCAAGATGAGACTAGAGTTAATAATTGGAGGTCAGTTAATCTTTAATAATGGATTACCAAGAACCCAACCTCAGGGCCATTGGTGGCTATTAACTCCAAATGGAATCTATGTAACTAAAATCCCAGGGGTTGGGAGGTAGTTTCCCTCATAGGTTATGTAAACAAAATTGTAAAACATTTAAATTCAATAAGAAATAGTTTGAGTTTTATACAATCATGGACAGATAAATGAATGGATGCCAGTAAACTGACAAATGGGTGATCCATTTTAAATGGAAATTAGAGTTAATCATTAAGCAAGCCCAATAACAATATCAGAGGCACTTGCTTTTAAATTCAGACATAGCGGGGGCATCCAGTATGTCTGCATGACTACCGGATTGCTGTTCGCAGCACTTGAAATGGATGCAAATTAAAGCTAAATAAAAGGGCTGTGAGCTGCCAGCTAAGCATATGTGGACAGGATAGTGACTCTGCCCTACCCTCTGGCAGAGAGGGCCACTTAATAGAGTAAGATGCAAAACCTAAACTTTAAGCTGGAAGCAGGATGTGCAATCAACACATTTGACTGGTCCACAAGGAACAAATAATATGTAGCATTATTGCACCCAACAGGTGGGTGATCTACGGAATGAAGAGTGAAGGGGTGAGGGGAGCACGGCTGAGGGGTGTGATGAAATAACCTGCCGGGTTGGAGGAACCAGCAAGGTGGTGACTTAGAAGGCCAGTTGCCAACCCGAGCAAGGGGACACCCGCAGTTACAGTCCGCTCTTGAGGGGAGGTTGGAAAGCATTGATACTGCCCAAAGCCCTTATGAGTCCTTGAAAGGCAATACAGAAAGATGCTCCCCCTTCCCAACTGTGATAGCCTGAAGCTTTCCATAAGCAGGAAACACATGGCAGTTCTACATTAAATCTCACAAAGTCTTCCCATCCAAGCTCCAGCTCTACTCACTGGAAGAACTCTAGCAAAAGACATGAACTCTCATTAGCATAACTAGCATCATTTCTATCCTAGAGCGTACAGAAGGCAAAACATTAACAATATTAAAGTCTTTATAGAACGGGTTAAAGATGCAACCAAAACCCTTAAGGACGTTTTTAAAATCCTTTCTGCCCAACACCTTCTACCTTCTTTAAATCCACCCTCCGCCAGAATCTGTGAAAAACTGTCCAACTTACTCTGTAAAATGTGTATAATTCGCCACAGTATTCTTCCAACTATCCCAGCTCCTGTAGCTCAAACGTTCATCCCCACCTCTCTTTCAGAGCACACAAACTCCATTTAACCAACCTGAGAACATGAGCACCTCAATCTTCCAAGCTCCACAAAGAACTCTGGCCATCTATCAGAACTCTTTAAACTCACCATTCTGTCGCTGCTGTACCCTGCCACTACTGTCCACACCACCAATTAATCCCTGGTTTCTCAAACTGTTCCTTCATCAAGCCAACTGTTGCCATGCCACTTCTGAAAAAAGCTTTCCTGGCCGCCACCGGTTTAACCAACCAACCAACCACATACACACACACACTCCCACCTACACCAATTCTAGAACATCTCTTTCCCAGCCCAAACAGTGACTAACTTGAGGGATAAACAATACTCTGGACACCAACCAATAGGGATTTAGATTTTCACACAGGACTGAAACCTTTATCATTTCAGTCGATGATATGTAAATGCTTGATGGCATAGCCGACAACAGCATTCTACTGGACATCCTGCTTGTCTGCCTACCATAAATGGGGTAAGGAGGGTGCTGAAGGTTTTATAGAAGCCGACCGTGTATCCGTCTTCTCCTGGGGATTTGCCTTTCGAGGTGGGCAGAGTCTGGGGCGCTACTTTAGGGAGAATTAATGTCATCTAGGTAGGTGTCTATCTCTCTTGAGTCCGGATCTATTTCTGAAGTATACAGAGATTCATAAAAGTTAGCAAATATTTTGGGGATGGAGGATTCATTTTGCTCATGGTCGGGCGCATTATTTGTTATCTCTGTCACCCTACGCTCTGCTTGTTGCATCCCGAGCCTGGCTGCCAACAAGGAGTCGGCTTTATCTCCTTTTTCATAAAATGTTTGTTTCAATAAGTGCCATTTACGTACTATCTGGTGATGTTCTAGGTGACGGAGTTCTTCCCGTTTTTGTCTGGCGTCTTGGATCTTATTGGGGTCTGTGGTGTCCCATTCCCTGGCTTCTTTATCGAATTGACATATTTCACCTCTGAGCCGGTTTTCAATGAGCACTCTTTCTCTTTTCTTTCAGGCCCCCTCCCGTATGAGAATCCCCCTCCAAGTTGCCTTGGAAGCCTCCCACATCCCCTGTTTGGAGACCTCGCCGGTGTTGTTGGTTTTGAAGTATTCTCCGATCTCCATTTCCAATTCGTCTTTAAAGACCGAGTCTTTCCACAGGGCCTTGTTACATCTCCATTCCCCTCCCTTGGCCAGTAAATGTTCCCACTGTATGTTGACCGTGACCATGTCATGGTAGGACCATGTTATCGGGGTGATTTCTGAGTGCAATGTATTGGTGTAGAGTTCTTGTGAGAGGTAAATATAGTCTATTTGAGTGAAAGTGTTGTGTGGGCATGAGTAAAATGTGTATCCTCTTTCATCAGGGTGCATTCTCCTCCACACATCAACCAGTGCATATATTTGCATCATGTTCACATAATCATTACAATCCCCTCTTGTTCCATTATCATGGTTGGGTTACCTACCTTCCGATCCAAGTCGTAATCTGCCCAAAGGTTAAAGTCCCCGCCCAGCACAATGTGTCCAACAGCCTCCAGCATTATTTTGGGGATAGTTCTAGAGAGGAATCTGAGCTGCCCTACATTGGGAGAGTAGATTGCGGCCACCATCACTTCAACCTTCCCAATGGTCCCCGCCACCAGCAAGGCTCGCCCCTCCGCATCTGACCAGGTCTTAGTGACATGAAATTCGATTCCCTTTTTCATCAGGAATTTAATCCCCTTTTGCGCAGTGCACCAGAGCCCCAGCACTCTAAGCTGAAAAGTTTCCCCAGGATGGGTCTCTCTTCCCCCCTCATTTATTTAGTTTCTTGTGAGAATAGGATGTCAATTTTGGCTCTTCGAAACTCTTAGTACGACCTCTTGGTTGGCGAGTTAAGCCCCTTAACATTAAGCGTTCCCACTTTCAAGGGGCCCCTTTTGCTGACTTCAAGAGTGGCCATCTATATGTGACATTGAGGTATCCATGACAATAAGCCGCCATCCCTTGCGTTTTGCCTCTTCAAGCATTAATATTTTACCCTCCTCAGCAGTGATTGAAAAATCGGTTTCAGTTTCTACCTTTCCAGTGTCTTGCAACCTCACCCACCCCCCCCGTCCCCGAATGTGTCGGCGTCCGAGCGGATCCAGTTAAATACACTGAACCAGCAACGAACCACCAGCAGGGATCGTTACCTCACGGTCCTTCAGCTAAGAGTAACTATCATAACTCTGAGCCCTCACTACACCCCCCCCTCATTTAAACCTCAACTTACAACAGTCGATCGTGGATTTAACACCGGACCAAAAACAGCTGCCAGTTAGAGCGTTGAAACATTACAGGGTCTTTTGTCGTTGATCTGGTTCATTCGCCCTCCTCCGAGGAGACATTGCCTCTCCGATATTTTCTCAATCCCTTAACTCTTTGTCTCCTAGGGCCTTGGAATCTCCATTCTCTCCCTTTGCCTCTTGGTACATCTCTGTCGTTCCTTCACTCACTTGATTCTATGAGTTCAGATGTACATGCCCTTATTTCTCTCTCTGATTGCAGTTTGATCTTTGTGCCAATATGCTCAAAGGAGAGGGGAAAAAGGGTATCCCCATCTGTATCAGGTGTCACGTTCCTTCAGCCATTTCATTAGTGGGCCACACATCCTTCTGAGGGCTAGCGTCATGGTGGATAGATCCTGGTATATAGTTATTTGAGCTCCGGTGAGGAACTTTTAACTACAACTTGCTGCTTCTGCCCCACCGCACCCCCCAATTTTGGGTACAACACCAAGAAACCGTATGGACATTACAACAAAATTCACATTACTTACCGGCTCGCTATCTTTCTCTCGTTCAAGCCTTTCCAATTCTTCAATTAATCTTCTATTTTCCTCATAGAGGCCTTCCAAATGGGACTCACTCACTTTATAATGGTCCTCTGCAGCCAAAAGGAAAAATTATTAACATCGCATATAGCCACTTAGGGCAGACAATATTTTTAGCAATGTAGAAATGAAAAACACAATAATTGTGCACTCTGGAGGGGCTATTTCATTGCAGAAATAAAAATGATTCAAAGTACCAAGGAATGCTTCTCTGTGACAATCTATAGCATGGGAATCTGCTAGTTACACAGTTTGTTTTCTTCTGAAATTAAAAAGCAACTCAGTATACTTTGATTTTGATAGTGTTAATTGAACAATGCATGTGACACACAGTGGTTACACAAAATGGAGATGCCGGGAAACAAATATTACGTCCATCTTTAAACCCGCCACTAATAGCGCACCTAACTCTTAAGCACTCAATTTGAATATATTTCAAACCTAACTCCTATTTGTGATGAATCTGGCGATTCATATGTGAGGGGTCAGAAATGTGAGGCGGACAACTTGATAAAGGATTTTCACAATTAACTTAAAAGGGTGCGATAAACGTCTCGCTATCCCTAACCTTAAGAGGATTTCCCTGCCTATCCAACTCAGACTAAAGAAAAACACTAACAAAAGGAATCTGTCCCTCACGCTTATACTTACATCAAACTCATAAAAAGGTATACTATGTCACTTCAGGATGAACAAAATACAGTTATGCTTAAACATAAACAGGTATCCTTGTAACCAAAGTCGGATGCCCTTCCCCAGGTTCAAAGTGGGATTTTCCAATTTAAAGTTCAAAATAAGAAAGTTCCTTTTTGTAGCCAAGTTCTGTTTTGAATACAACACAAAGTTCTTCTCACTCCAAAAGTCTTTCACTTGGCCTTTGGCAAAGTTTTCACCAAAAGAAAATACTTTACTTACAAATTGATAGTCAATGTCTCAATATCACTTCTCCTTGAAAACCAAATATTTCCACAATTCTTAATCATCAACATCTAGTCAGGATGATTTTGTCACAATTCATCAAACACATTAGTGGTCTTGCCATTTTCTTTCCATCACAACGTTCAACCACAATACAGTACTTCAATACCTTTTCCCTGGTCCACTAACCTGTCAGGACAACCACAAATAATACCGTTCCTGGTATATTAGCCTGTCAAGATAACAACTCCTAAAGCTGCTACAATTACTCTGTGGTGAGGTTTGTTTCACACTTTTAGAAAGGTCTTTGACTTTCAACAACATTGAGATTCATGACCTTCTGTGTGAGGACAAAGTACACACTTCTGCCGTTTATTCCACTGATTCATTTGCCACATGCAATGCAGGTTATATGCCTCTCCTCCTTGATACCTTTCACAGGTAGGGCTTCTCTCCTGCCACTACTGATTTCCTACTTGCACATTAAGTAACTGTTGACAAGGTTTCTTTATACGTGCCCTTCTTTGGCTTAGGCTATGCTTGTTGGTGGCTTGCTAAACTATTGCCTCTTCTTTATGCTTGTAAAAAGGGTTACAATCTTTCTGCAATATTGTTCTTTTTACTTTGCCAATATGAAGTATTGCTCCCTCTTTACTTTGCGGTTTATAGTTTTCCTTCAGTATTGCCACCTTTTTACTTTGCCAATGCGGGTTTCTATCTTGGTTAAATAGTGGCATCTCTCTGTTTTGGCAATACTCTTTGTTTTGGAAATAATAATTATAACCTTTCTTTTCTTGTTCTCTTTCAAATTTCTTAGAACTTCAATGCGACTTTGTTACATTAGTTTGGTATTCAAAATAATGATTAGCAGCCAACGGTCGATTACAGAGCATTCTGGGATTACCTAATTAAGGTAAACTCGCCAGTTTCTTTGTACGGGTACGCTTGATTCGCTGCCGCTGCCCATTCTGCTTCTTCTGATGCTTCCTGAACTGACTGCTTCGGTTGCATTCACACAGCCTGCGCTGATTGGGAAAGGAGCCTCCTTTGCTCCTCTTGTACGCCGGTGTTCGCAAGCCACCAAGACCAGGTATGATATAAGGAGAGCCTCTCTCTCCACAGGGAAAGCCTTTCAAAACACTGCTTCCTGCTGCACGACCTCTGCACTTCAGGTTTTCAATAGCGAAGGCCCTCTCAGGACTGGCATCTGCTTCAAAGATAGCAGCGGCTCTGGCGTCTGTGCTTCTGCTGATGCAACTGTAGCTGGCAAGTTCAACTGCTCCTCCTGCTTGTTCTAATGGCCTGCACCTGAAGGGGCTTTAAATATTCAAAGGCCCCGCTCAGGTGTGGGTCATTAGAACCACTAGACTGCATACTGCAAGTCAGTCCCTCTTCTTCGTCCCGGTACTTAGGGCTTTTACATCAAAGGCCTCAATTTCACAATAGGCCATCAAAACTGTAGGATCTCTACGGAAGTTATTTAGAGGATTCTCCCAATGTTCCCCGCTCTGAGCCTCCCCCATCAATGTGATCCACCCGCAGACCACCACCCCCAGGGTTTGGATCAGGAAGTGTCTGCGCTTTTCCCTGGCCACAGAGACAAGGGTCTTTGGGATAATCAGCTTTGATACATCACACATCACTCCTTTCCCGGGGGAAATCTCTACCCATGAGGCAGGGAAAGGCAGATACTGCCCAAAGTCACCAGTGAAGACCGGTAAGCCCAGTGAGAGCAAATGGGACACTGGGGCGCTTCAGATTGAATGCCGCGTTCCGTTGACAGCGCAAGAGAGCCTAATTAAAGGAATTGGAATGGGTAATACGAACATTGTTAAGAAATGGTCGGTGACATGGTACTTGAAAAGCATTATTTTCTGGATAGTTAATGGACAACTGAAAAGCCCTAGCAGGATAGAGATACAGGCAAAAGGGAGTCTGGGACTCGCACCCATGAAAAGATTTAAAAAGCTCTGGCAGTAAAGTAAACCAGGCAGTGTGCGATAACGTGGCAGGAGAGTAAACCAAGGTTAAGAGGAGAAGTGAGAAAACGCAGAAAAAATCCAGTCTTGAAATTGTCAAACAGTGGCCATCAATACTAAAAGGGTGGAACCATACCTCTTTGAAAGATAATTGAAACCCTGGCAGGAGAGTACACCAGGGGTAGGAAAAGGATTGAGAAACCTTAAGGGTCAAAACCCTCCCTTGAAATTGTGCAACAGCGACAATAAATGGAAAAGGAAGAACCATACCCCTTTAAAGATAACGGATCCAGAGTGAGGGATTGAAACATTCAAAAGAACTGTGTGCTTAGGGGAGTCTTCCCCCTTGATACTGAAGTAAAAGATTGTATGGAAGGAGAAATGCAAGGGAAGAGTCATTCCCCTGCGATGCAGTGGGCATTATTGACTTTTTCCAGAAGTACCGGATAGACAGTGTGTTAGGGAAAATTCTCACCCAAGTGCTAAACTCCCTCTACCTTAGAGCCCTCCAGCTCTTTTGCTATATTTTGGGACTTTGAACTTTTCATTTTCAATGCGTTTTACTCTTGTCTTCTTTGGTTATGGAGTTTTAGATAACCCCATAAGGCATCATCATTTTATTGTTGTTCGACACAGCACCTTTAGTGCAGTGGCACAGGAGTGTCCTTTGGACTCCCCATGGTTTAAATACTTTCTTTGGGATGAACTACTGTTCCCCAGAGAATGTAAAGTTAAATTGACTTTACTAGTCTTTTTAAATTCATAGACCCCGCACAAACTATCTTCCTATAGAGTGCTGGAGGGGTTACTTAGTATCCCCTATTTGTATTTATTTTATTTGTAGCGCACAACCTTGCCCTGAGGCATCTGGGCGTGTGATTACAAGAAGGTGGTTACAAGCAAGCATAATCTGTTCCCCCAAGGGAGCAGTCTTAACAGCGATGATACAAAACAACTTAAAAACAGAACTTAAAAACAAAACAGTGCAGGTTACACAAAATTACTCCAGAAACATATAAAGGAGACTAAGGCTGATGTAAGGGGTGCAAATGAGAAAGAGAGGTAGAGAGAACATAGCGAAAGTAGAAAGGGGTAGGAAGTGCTAATGTAGTTGAAGGTAAGCACCTATGGTGACAATGTATTCGGCTTATCAAGCTTGTGAAGCCAGAGTTTGGATTTGGTTTTGAAGGAGTGGAACGTGGGTTCTGATCCGAGTGTGGAAGGGGTGGTGTTCCACAGTTTAGCTGTGAGGATTGGGAAGTCTAAACCCTGGGGAGGACTGAGGAGGACTGGGACTATGTCTAAACACTCCTGTAGCTGTCAAAAGCTACCCTTTCCTATTGAAATGGCTGGTGGCAGTGGTTTTATAACAAACTACCATGATGTTTCCCGCCCGCAAACTCTGGTAGCAAAAAAAAAAAAAAAAAATCAGAGCTGCCATGTTTTTCAATATGGCGCCCAAGACCCCTCTGTAAAAACAGACTCCAGTCATCTTTTATCGCCGTTACTTTGTGGAAAGGTCCTTCTGGTGTTGAACCAGGTTTGGTCCTTTTGTTTGTGAGCCTTTGGCGGGCTTCAGGACTGAAGTCCGCCCATGACGTCCGAGTGTCTGGGATGGGCAGGAAGTGAGGGAGGTGCCCGAAACTCCCTGTGCTTGGTCTCCTAGGAGACCCAAATGCACTCTGGCATGATTGGCTGGCTGACTGTCGGGCAAGGACAGCCACCCTGCTGGGCGAGTGGGAGCTAGGCTGGAATGAATGGGAGAAAACTGTTTAAAAGGCGAGTCCAGGACTGGAAGGCAGAGTCGACCACTGGAACGAAAGAATCGAAGACGAGCTGGAAGAGGACGGCTGCAACAACCACTGGACCGTTGGCTTGCCCGGTGAAGCCCTGCTGCAACCCCGAATTGCCAGATCTCCAATCGACAGAAGCTCCTTCAAGGACGTCTTCTCCCTTTGAGTTGGTGGGACCAATCAACTCAGCAAACGCCTGGATACCATTCTCAGAGCTGGTTAAGGTTAACCAGGGGAAAGGAAACCAGTTTGTGTTTGGAAGCCACAGCTACTTGAGCTGAAATGACACCATTGCATGAGTCCCCCGACGTCCAACCTCTTGTCCCCACGACGGAGGCTTAGGAACAGCGAGACCTGCAGGACTTGCCAGGAACCAGCATCTTCAGCTGCATCTTTTTGCTCCACTTCAAGGTACTGTGCCATATGGTTGAGAGATCCCAACTCTCGCGGTGAAACTTTCCCAACTTGCAGGTCTAATCAGCTTGTGACCCAACATATCTTGCTTTATCGTCTGAACTACTTCTAAAAACATTTACAAAGACTTCTCCATTTGTACCAGAACTGTGCTGTCCTATCCAAGAACACTAGACTATTGACTTTGGCCTGGGCTATTGAATCGAACTGACCCTCCTAGTACATTAGTTGATTTCTACTAGTGAATGTTTTCTAAATGACTGTGTAAATAAATGTTTAAGTATTTTTTTTACCAAGAAACCTTGAATGTAAGTGTCTACTTGAACCACTGTTATTGTAATACTTCTGTGTAACTTCTGCTACTGCTCACATTCCCTCTTGAGATAAGCCTGGCTGATCAGCTCGCTACCAGAAGTGTGTAGTACAGACTTATACCAAAGGTTGGTTTTTACTTACACCTGTAGTCCCAATTGTGTGTGGTGTTCCCAGAGGGTACTGCCTGCAATTCTGCCTAGCACAGTGGAAGACCCGAAGAAACATAGGGAAAGGGCGGACCATTTTTGCTGGTGGAACTTTATTTCTTTTCTGCACCTTAAAACCTCATGTTTTGGAACTTTGAAAGAAAGCTCAGCGCCTACCCTCTACATGGACTCAAGCGATAACAATCCCGATCTATAAGAAAGGGGATAGGCTGGAACCAAGCAGCTATAGACCCATCTCACTGCTTGATGTTCCAGGAAAGCTGTACTGCCGACTAATCCTGCGGGAACTCCAAGCTTGGGCGAGCCGAATGAAACTGGCAGATCCCCTACAGGCTGGCTTTATGAAGGGGTTGGGAACAATCCCCAATATTATGCTACTTAGGGTAATTAAGACACAGCAAGCTGAGAGATCCCAGCCCCTATATATGGGATTTATCGATTTTAAGGCAGCATTCGACTGTTGACCGTGAGTTGCTGTTCTGAAAACTGAAGGCCTATGATTGTCCTACGTCACTGTTGTCCCTGATCATCCTGTTCCATACTAAGACAACTATGCACGTACGCATTAGCCTGGATGGAAAACTGTCACCTGAAATTGTAACCAAACGTGGCTTGAAATAAGGCTGTGCGTTAGCAGGGTTCCTGTTTAATTTTTTTATTCTCGATATTGGGAAAGAATTTGTTGATTGTAATGGGGATCCCCCCAGGTTGGGGCTTCAACAAATCCTGTTTATGTTGTACGCGGATGATTTGGTGTTACTATCGCAAACTCCACAGGGGCTACAGCGTATGTTGGGGAAGTTGGGGGCTTATGCCTGCAAAAACGGCTCGAGTATCAATGTGGGTAAATCCCAGGTATTAACATGTAGTCCAACAGCATCTAGTAAGAGGTTTTGGGCCAATCAGAAATGGCCGATCCAAGACATAATGCTAGAAAAAGTTTCTGAGTATAAATATCTGGGAACTCTAATCATGAATAGGCAATGCAAGGGCGACGAATGTGCAAGGTCTCTGAGGAAACTATCACAGCTGACCTCACAGACGCGAATAATAATTAAAAAATATGGGAAATTCAGGCATGAGAGTTTGGGCAATGCCGGCTTGTCCAATTAAAATACGTCGCCCAAGTGCACCAGGATGTTCTCATTGATTACAGCTTTTAGGAGGCAGCAATGGGACAGAAGCATCACCTCACTAAAACTAGTGTGGCCAGAAATGATTGACTACAGTCCCTCAGTTCCATCAACTGTGGATGCGATGTTAAACCCAGGAACCACAAACAAGGCCCGGGTTTGAAGTCTCTGAAGTTGACACGTTGCATGCATTCAGCCCAGGGTAGGCTGGGGGCCAGGACGACTCCAAAGTACAGTGATTAAGCATGAGAATGCACTCGTATTACTGCTCTTGGGCCCAGGCAATCCACTGAAAAAGCTCAAAACACCAGAGAGGTCCCACCCAGTAGGTTCAGCTAGGGAGCCTTATAAATTAGGATGCCAAACTGCCTTAGCCCATGCTAAAGTATAGGGAGGAGAATTAAGAAGCTGCAGTAAGCTCTGTGTACATTTGTGGAAACATTTAGTGAAAACCGGGGTCCTGCCTCCCAAAGCTCACAAAGTGGACAGGCATAGTGCTGAAAGAAAAAAACGGACCACTTGAAAAAAGAATGTGTGCATAATGGCATGCTAACGAGCATTCTGCTCAAGGGCATTGGCAGAGCATCAACCTGTACAGTGCCACACATCTTTGCCAAGCATAATGTCCAAGCAGGGAAGGAGACTAGTGGCAGGTGGGGTTGCAAAGCCTTCTTAGAAAGGGTTAAGAATCATTTACTCAACAGAAACATGCTTGCTTGTTAATCTTAAATCTATGAAAGAGACGAAGGCTACGGAAAGTTCTCTCAACTGAAACAAATTTTTGGTTTTGGTATGGGTATCTTAAAATGAATAGGTTCCCCGCCCACCGACCATTATGAGGCTTAGCAGAATGTGGAGCATGTCAGGGAGTTTTTAGAGTTGTTAGAATCTTAAGATAACTTTGGGGGTAGAGCTTCAGGAATAACCACAACATTGGACCATGGGAAAAGGGTGTGAAATGAGATGGATATGCTACTCAAACTGCTGTTTGATGGTTCAGGGGATATCCATCCAATCAACAGCACATTAGCAAAATAGGTGGATCTATTAACAAGCAAGTGCTGGAGAACGTCACTTCACCATGGAAGTGCAAGGGACACAATCCTTACTGTAGTCACTAGAGTACACTCAATCCTTCAACTCCACTGAGGCTCCTGGAACGATGGTAGTGACAGAAATGGAGACTGCTTTTTTGAAAAATGACACTCAGGTTCCACTTATCAATACTGCCTCAATCTTACATTGCTCTCAATCTGTATCATAAATGTGCAGAATGGGTGGACGGAACTAGAAGGTGGTTCAAGGCTACACAGGAGAGACAGTGAATAGTTTATACTTGCTTATCTTCAAGCCACCTTAGCCCCACACAAATTAAGATTTCAAACGTATCAAGAGAGCGAGGGTCTGAGATCTTCAAAGTGGATATCCTCCATAAAACATTAATATGTATAAGTCAATACATTTCACATTACCCATGTCAGTTTTTGGGGGGGGGGATTTACACAGGCTCAAGCAAGGTTGACCCGGTTACACCACACCAAATTCCATTTCACATGTTCAGGGCATGTCAAAATGCAACTATTATAGGTATATTTGTGGAATCCAATTAAGTTGCATGTTAATCTATAAACAGATACCAATGCTCACTCACCATAGTGACTACAGTATCCCTACTCCATAGTCCCCTTTCCTCCATACGCCCTCCCATTTTTCCCTGCTGAGACTCTGGGCATTCAACACATGTACAAGGTCTGGAGGTTGAGCGGGGATCATGCACAAAGGAGGGACTGCGTGAGGCACATGCCCCCCACAGTCTTAATTTTAGTGCAGCTTCCTATTAAGTACTGGTCCAGTCCTACCCGGGTATGACATCCCTCAATTACAGAGGAAAGGGGGTCAGATAGTAAGAGTACCACAGTAATGGGTAGTTTACTTAATTTTCTCAAGCATAAGACTTTTTCTGGGATAGGATATGGAGCAGTACAAACCCATGGGAGCCACTGGGAGGCTGTATGAATAAAGGAGTTCACTTGCCACCTGGCTAGGTGCGATTGCTTCAATTTGGCGACAATCAGTGAAGTAATTCGCCACAACGCCCTACCACAACCAACTTGCATATATTGCAGGGTGTTACTGCACCACAGGGCCTGGAGTTTGACCACTTCGCTTAGCCACCTCCAACACTTATTTTATTTTAATGTATTTCATTGTTTTTTTATAACGTGCCTAATACCATACCGGAGTTCGGTTTCTAAGCGCGGATCTGGGATGCGAATCTCTGTTGCTCTGCGTGGTCTTGGCTTCCCAGACCAGCACGTTGCCCCCAAGTTATCCTCCGTTCAAGGCTCGAGATCAGAAAGTTCAACAGACAAGAATACAAGTATGGGCTACAACAGGAGAGTCCTGCTCAGAGCAGCAGGGACTACTTCAAGGCATCCTGTTGGGCTGGTCGTGGTGCAAGAAGTAAAAGGCAGAGTGGGGCATGAGCTCTGGAAAGAACTATGGCTTGTTGTACGAAAGGTTTCAACACAGCCATCTTCCCCAGGGCTAGATCTGCTATTTTGGCTCCATAAGAGTCACACTTCCTGCCATCCACATGATGCGTTCCTGTCTTATGCACCATACTTTCCTTTATAGCTGTCCGCATCCTGACCGCCTTTCCTGCCAGCATAGACTGCATTGGCACCGTTCGCAAAATGCACATATGCAAGCCATGACTCTTCAGAGTGCTCAGGTACTGCACTGCTATGATTTGTCCGCACATGGGGACAAGCCCACATCATGCACCACATCTACCCACCAATCTCCACCAACTCTACACCCGCCTCTCCTGTGAGACATGTCTTCGTTTGGCCCCACTAACATGGATGAGTTTTTTGACCTTCTCCTCAAGGCTAGCCCTTCATGTTCCCCAACCGACCCTCAATCCCCACACATAGGGAAACATGACAGCTCCCAGTGTTGCTCCATTTCTTACTTTCCTATTCAACTCTGACAGGGCTACTTTACATCATCCTACAAGCGAGCTATTGTCATCCCTATCCTTAAGGGACCTGACCTATATCCAAACTGTTCTACCTCACTTGTAAAATCCTATAGGGTGGTGTTTTCAACAAACTGAGTTTCTTGACACAAACACAACCTCCAGGATCCTCTTCAATCTGGCTTCCAACCTAGTCGGCTTGTCTCAATTTCAGAAACTACATCTCTTCCGCTCGTCATGCTAACTGCTATTCTCATTCTTCTCAACCTCTGCTGCCTTCGATACAGTCCACCATTCTGAACTACTCTCATCACTATCTTTCCAAGTCATCAGGGACATGGTCCTTGCTTGGTTTACTTCATATCTCATCCCCAACACATCCAGGTGTCCTGGAACAGCCTTATCCCCCACCACTCACCCCCCCTTTACTGTTTGTGTTCCCCAAAGGTCAGTCCTTTCCTGCCTTATCGGATGAGCTAGATTAAAAAATGTCTAACTCTCAATCGCTCTGTCAGGTTCCATAGTAAATAGGTGGTAATTAAAGAATTATTATCCTTATGTTCTTTGTTTATTTCATTGTTAGGTTTAAAAACTAAATATAGTCCTTTCACTGTTAAAATGGTTGGGCCTTAACTTCCATATTCACAGTACTGCAGATACCCCAAGCCAAGATGGAGGGCAGAGGCAGGAGTTCTGATTGGGTGGCAGGTTGACAATGGTGTGACTCCCAACATTCTAAACTGCCTTTCATTAGTTTAGTTTCCTGAGCTGGTCATGTTTCTGTTTATCTCCTATGTTTTGGGCCTTGGAAAACTCTTAAGAAAATATCTTCAACACTAAAAGAAAAAGAAACAACTCATTCAAGTTACATCTACTCTAAAGAAATTAATTTTCCCTGTGGAAGAAAATGCTGAGAGGTCTTCTAAAGCAAAAAATAAGCTAAGTACTTTTTATGTAATTAATCTAAATGAACTGCCAAAGTTAGCCTTATCTTCTGTTATTTTCTCCTCTGAAGTGCAAGGATTAAAAGACGTCGTGTTGTGAAGCCAGTGTTTTTACATGGCAAACTCATTCATCAGAGATTAAGTCATGAAAACATGATATTTAAAGGCTATTAAAGTTAATGACTGCACAGGCAACCTTGTTTTTTAAAAGCAGCACCAAGAAGGATATTTATTTTTGAGCCAAGGTATTTTTAACAAAGAGGAAAATATATAAGACTTGTTTACCATATTATATGAGGAATCTTCCAAATGCATCTCATTACATGCAAAGACGTTTTTGAGGAATAACTTTACTTTAAAACTGCACTCACCATTAAATGGTATTTCCTTTGGTTGTTGAACTATTTCCATAAAGAGAGGTAAATGAAATGGAATGAACTGATTAAGGAAATAGTATCATTTTAAGGAAAACAAAAGATTATTTCTGTGTTTTCAACTATTTTTTCAAGTGTGCTTCATTCAAAAGACTCATCTTCTTGAGACATTCTGGAGTTTGTGTTCACAGTTTTATTGACATTGTTTGGAAACACATTTTCTTTTCTTCAAGTTCATTTATTTCCACAAGGAACCTCCATCAGTTTAGTCATTTGTAATGACATTCAGTTCATTGGTTTTCAGCAGCACAGTTATGAAACATGACCACCAAAGTTTGCCTTCAGGGTAAAAGAGTTGGAGTTATTTCAAAACTAAAAAAAATATATAGAAATAATTATCATCCTCTGGGCTTTTTGCAGAGGGTATTCAGGTAGGATTGTTGATATTCATAAAATAATAGTTGTTTAGTTTTGTAATATTATTTAATGCTTAACAATTTTCATTCATGCAGAGACCGGATGAAGATAGAAGATCCAGTGTCTGATTTGTTATTTTATCCACTTTTCCCCCTTCCCCCCCAGGGGTGTCTAGTACTCAGCTGTTCAGTTTAGTTGTGAGCTAGACATCTTAGTGGGATCGTGGGACTCAGCAGCTCCTGCGTTGGATGTGGATATTACCAGCCTGACACGCTGATGCTCAACTGCACTAAGACAAGAGTTCTTCACGTCCCATCCAAACAGGCCCTCTTCCTCTCCCCCTCTTCTATTCTGCTCTACCGACTACCTACCCTACTCTGCTTATGCTCACAAGCTTAGTGTAGTCTTCGACCTATCTCACAACTTCACTCTCCATCTCCAAATAAGCCACTGCGGCAAAACTTAATCTCGTCAACATCAGAAAAATAAGACCTCTTCTTCCCTTCAACACTGCTAAGGAACCCCTTAGTACTCACTCAATCTGACTACCATGCCAGTCTACTATGGCCTTCCCAGCTGTGCCTTTTCACCTCTCGACAAAGTCCTCAACTTTGCTATCCATACACTCTTCAATTATCCCCGATTCACCTCCACTTCCCCATCCCATCATTAGTTAGGCTGGTGATCAAAGAGTGGGAAAACTATAAACTCCTCATCTTCAAAACTATACATGGATTTGCTCCAGCCTACCTATCGGCCATTCTCACTCCCTACTCTCCCCCTCGTTCTCTACGATCATATTCGGCTCACCTCCTTACCACTTTACGTGCCCCTTGCGCTCCCCTCTCATTTCCCACTCTCTTCCGCTCCTTGCTCCCTTACTCTCTTACTCTGGAATTCTTTTCCTCTCCTTCACATTACTCCCACTCTCTATTTAAATACAATCTCCTAGGTCTCCTCCTTTCTGAAGAACCATCTGCATAGCATTCTGCACCACCAAGTCTCCCTGTTCTCCTCGCCCCCTACTTCTCTACGGCAACCCCACAGCACTTATCCCTCACCCCTTCATCCTAAAACATAACACTTCCTTCACTAACCAGTTCCTATATGATGCTCTACTATACTTGTCCCTTGTTCACGTTTCTACATCCACTGCATCATCTTGTCTTATATCCACATCCTCTCGCCCACTGTTAAGGGCACTGGCCCTCCGCTCTGCAAATCAATGTTAAGAAGATGTTTAAGCATTCCTGTACCAAAATGTATTTTATTCCCTGTACTTTTCATGACATAAATCTGATAACGGGGTGCCTGCTGCCAGGCGACCAGATGCCTCAGAGACGACTGCTCCATTTCTAGTCAGAATCTCCTGTTTGTTCCGATGCTGCTACACAAAGGTGGATTTACCTGTTCTTTGATGGCTTTGTCAAGCACACACCTTGCTCCTATTGACCCCATAGCAAAACAGAAAAGACTGAAGGAATGCCAGAGATGGGTGAAAAGAAACACTACTACATAATGTCCTAAAAGGCCATTTCCCTGCCTCCATATTAGGATTTTTACACAGGACTGACTCTACTGGAGCAGGTGAGCTCCTCGCAGTAAAATGTAGCATGTAGGCCTAGCTCAGTTTCTTCCTTGCCTACTGAAAAGTTATACCCTAGAAGAGACAGAAATAAGAACTTCAGATTTACCTGGAGGCGATCAGTGGTACGTGGATTTGCTGCAGCAAGGTAAAAGGCATCCTACATGTATGTAGGCCGTGGCAAGAGGGGAACGATAAAACTCTGAACCCACATGAGAAACTCTTAGCCAAGATGCACAGTAAGTATGTCACAAAGGGTAATGCTATAATGGAATGGCACAATTTCTTTTCCAGTTAGCCATTTCCGGGTGAATCGACCGATTCATTTGTCATGGCGAGAAACACTAGAAGCCACTATTAATATCAGTCAGTTTAACAACAAAGTTATCATGGATTAGCCTGTGGCCCACATCAGCAACCCACACATGAGGGAACGACTGTGGGAAGAGTCTGAACCATCTTGAGAAATCTCTTAAGCTGGCAAAGACCATCGAGTGGTCAAAGAACTACAGTAAGGCCTGGCTGAGGTATGGTGTGCACCATTACAGACAAGGACAAAATAATATCACACAAGAGAAATTCACATTGCACAGCAAACGTCCAGTGTTACAGGTGTGGAGATCAGGATCATCTCGCCACCTGACCAGCAGGGATCTGTCGAAATTGAGACAGCACAGGACAACTCAAAATTTAACATGTGCCCAGAACCATTCAAGGCACGCCTGGACCAAAAATGGACAGGTAGGAACCTCTGGATGAAGGGGATGCTGGCGCTTCGGTAGACAGAATTTGTGACCTTATTCGTCCTCATTTTTCAGATATAAAACAGCGTATTGTCCGTGAAGGTCCATGCCATTTTCTCTTCCAGTTGAGGGAAGAAAGATTTTAGCGCTCAAAACACAGCCCTGAGCAGAGTTTCTCCTTTGTCGACCAAAGGCCCTTTGCGTGTAGATCTCCTAGGTGGGCTCCCCAGCACTTCATGGATGCTTCCATTACTATAGCTTCTAAGTGTGGTTATGTGAAAAGCGTTTCTCCATTAAGATTGCACTCTTCTTTCCAACAAAGACATTTTACAATGTAAGAGTCAATGAGTTCAACTTTGTTATTCCACCTGCTGGAAATGTGGCACTTGTCCCAGCTTTGCCACTAAATGCTCTAGGCACAGCACACTTTATACACCACCTTACCAAAACACAAGGGGATAACACTCTTGGAGGTACCCAACTCCCTAGGAGCACTACATGCTGAACTACAAGTGCTACATTTACATGCACCAATCATAGGAAACCCCAAAGTTAAACATCTTCTAAGGAGGAGAACGTTCACTATTATTATTTGGTGAGGAAGAGAGAGTTTGTGGGGGTGCTTGACTGGGCCGAGAGAAGAGGGTCAGGCGTAGACTACAGATCCTCTTGCGGATCAGCGGGCAGGCCTCTATAATAAGAGCGGTGTGAACTGCAGAATTGAGCCTGACCAGAATGATCCCAGAGTGGGGAAATGTAAACAATAGGAGTACGCGCACAGACGCTAGGTGGGGACGAAATGTACCTACATTGTTTCCAGCACAAACACTGAGCTGCACAGCCACCATAAAATTATGGCCTGATCCCAGGATATCCGATTACCATTTAGCACAGAACATTGCGCTTTCAGCCTTCTATCCACCTCCTCATCCTGGAAAGTAAGAGGAAAGATTTCATCGACTATATCTAAGGAGAGCTCTAAGCTTTTATGTTTCAAGAATGGCAAAGTTGTGACAGCACGACCAAACAAACTCCATCCAGATGGATCATACTAGCTGGGAAAGATCCCCCAGAAGGCTTGCAGGCTCATTCCACTAGGGGCATGACAATTTCCTATGCCCTTCAGAGGGGAGTTGCGATAAAGTGTTTCTGCGAGGCAGTTACCTGGTCCACCATCCACACGTTTACAAAACATTATTTAGACACCGCTAACAATGAGGGAAGATTTGGGAAGGCAGTTCTGTGCTCCATTCTTGACAAACAATTCTCAAATTCTTACTCCCGCCTTCAAAAGAATGTAATACTGCTTTTGGAGTCTTTCATATGAGGAATACGTGGGAGGGTACAATGCATTCGAAAAACAAGTTACTTACCCCTTGTAACATTCTTTCAACTGGATTTTCCTCCCACGTATTCCTCATTGCCCTCCCAACCTACCCCACTGTAGAATTTCCGAGCTTTAGACTTTACGCTCTTTTAAGGTCTGATAAATTAAAGGCACTGATCAACGACGGTAATTCTGCACATGGGTGGCGAAAAACAGAACTCAAGCGAACGGGCGCTGCACGTGTTATATGTACTAGACAATGACGTCAACCGAGATGGAGGCCCTTAAGGGACATCAGGTCGACCATCTCGACGCACAGCGCCCTCTGCCGAGAAGTATTCTTTTTCCGAAGCAGCCGAAGCTGGAGACAAAGCTATCATAAGATGAGGAATACGTGGCAGGACACAATCCATTCGAAGTAAAGGTTATAACCATAGGAAAAAGGTGCAGCTATTAGGCATGCACTATAAGGACCACCTACACTAAAGGGTAAATTTACAAATCCATCAAAACACCCATTGAAACAATTTGTGCCAAAGCCTAACAAAAAAGCAGCACCCTCCAGGTTTTGAGGGAGTTAGGATGGCATACAAGTGTTGATGTGAGTAGAGTGACGATTTGCAAGGTGTCGTCACTACTCCCCATGGGCGAGCCCATTGTCATGAGGATAGGGAGGTGATCCAATAGTCCCCCTAGGGGTGATTTTATGCAGGACCTCCTATTGGGGAGTGACTTCCCCTCTGGGGACAAAGACGATCATCAGGGTGACGCCCATTGAGCCACGTCACGCCCAAACATTCCATAGCACCCTCCTTCCAAACCAAGCCCTTACCTAGAGAGTAGACCCAACTATTTCTGTAGCACATGGGATTTTGCAAGAACCGAACATACTGAGACGAAGAACAACTTCAAATACTGTTTGAAGTATAGAACAAGAATCGTTTTTGAAAAATGATTCACATCATTGATTGTAAATATCCATTTTGTCTAGAAATTGTCCCTGAATATGGTCAAACATACCGAAATAGATTGGACACCAATTTCTCAGGCCTTTTTTTCACCTGTTTTGGAATGAAAATATCCTACAGACTTTCAAACCACTTTGAATTGCAGTATAATTTTTTCAAAAAAGTGAATTTACCCGACCCGAACAAAGAATAAATAACGAGCAAAGAACATTAAGTGGAAATCCACACAGGTCCTTCCAGTCATCTGGGTTACTATACCTAGACACATTCAGTCAATTTTACGTACCACTCAATTGTGCAAATGGAGAGTTATCTGGCGACAGGACCAAATAATGTATAAAACAATGAAACATAAAACATTGTGAGTACATAACAGTGCCTGCTCAACCCCACCTGGTCTAACCACAACCATGCCACCTTTGTGTCAGCTTCCTTCTTGGACACCCTTAAAAGGAGAAACAGGAGGTGGCTAAGCCAAACGGATCACACTATAAGCGTTCATAATAGCAAGAGAAACATGAGCAAAGGGACGACTGGTGAACTCTTCCCAGAAACTGGCAGGATCCTGGATTTTCTAGAGAACAAGACAGAATCAGCTGCTGGTGTGCTAGTCCAGATCCTGGCAGTTACTTAAAATCATCAGAGCTTAGGGAGAATCTTTATCCCCAAGAGCGTGACCAGAGTCTGCTGTGAGCCCAATCCCAAAAGGATTGTCCTTGGCTGGTGGTGGCATAATTACTGCAGCCTGACAAATACCCAGGTAGTGGGAAGAGAATCCTGCCCATAAGAGCCCATAGGGCAAGTATTAAAAGTTACAGGCATCACCTCAGTAAAAGGTTAGAGTCTGCTAGGGAAAGCAGGTCGAACATTACAAGGACTTGCCTTTGTAGCAGTAAGTTGCAGATTAAAAAGGTACCAGAGGTTTTTACATCTCGGGTTCCATCAAAATGGATCCAGTTAAGAGGTATGCTGGAGCAATAATAAAAAAAAGTTAAGAAATAAATAAACCTGTGACTGAAACGAAGGACTGAGTGTGGTCGCCCCTGGATCGGGTGGACTAAATTGAGGCCATAAACATTGGATCCTAGGTCCTTTAGTTTATGCTCCTCAATCCAGACACTGTTTGCCAAGAACCACCATATTTCTGGTCGATTTCTCACCCTAGTAATATCTTTCCATAAACACCTCCCTGAAGAACCAATAAAGATGTTGAAATAATCTGGTGTGTTCCATGAGATCCACCCTGTAACAAGATAGAGTTCCATCACAGAAAGCTGCAGCAAGACCGGTTTGATACAAAAGCTCTAGTAATCGTCAAGTGAGCAAAAGATTGAGACTGCCTCACAACTGACATACTTTACAGAATCAGATTCAGACTAATTTGGGGCATTGAGGTACAAGGCTAGGAAGGCTTGAGCTGATGGATATGTTAACTATGTTTTACAGTGGACCCTTCACTCTGATAATCAGAAATATTCAAAGAAGCATGATAAATTATAAACGCACTAACTCATCACCGCTCTTCCAAATAAATGGGAGGGAAAAAGTTTGAAAGACTAGCTTGGGGAGAATGGCAGCAACAGAAAGGAAATGCTCAGATTTCCACGCCATCCCTTAACTGGAATCCAGAGAATAATATTAATTGAAGGCACATGAGTCAGGCAACATAACTGCCTAGCGCCTCTCTTGTTTGATTATTTACTTCAAACAGTGCTAGCAAATGGAGGGCCACAGAAGCTGCATTTGTTTTGACCAAATGCACATGCATACCCTCAGGGAAAGAACAGCCCAAAGCTAAACACTCCAGTGTGCTATGAAGGACTGTGGCTACCCAACAGCCATAGCTAGAGTCAGCATGAATGACCAAGAACCTACTGGAGATGTTCTTTAGAACAGGTCAAAGCACATTTAGGGGACTCCAATTACATTCATATTAAACAAGATCCTTTATGCCTTTCGATAGGAGTGTGGAGGGATGGTGGAAGCTGGTATAAAGGTTCCTTAATTATATGTGAAACACTGCAATATGCTCAAGAAGGAATTTGGAGTGGGTACAGAGTTCCATCCTATCCCTCAATAGAAGGGTTGAGGACTCCTCGGAACAAGGAGCCTAAAGCTTACTTACTCCTCTAGCAGAAGTAAGAACAATAAGGAAAACGCAACTTCAGATAAACTAGATCTTGATCGCAAAAGGCTTGTGAGCAAAGGCTGTTTAAAATGTATTTGTATTCCAATTTTTAGTGATAGCAGAAAGAAGTTATAGACTAGCACAGAGATACCTTATTAAGAGTGGCAACTAATTGTGAATAGATGAAATAAAGAACATAAATGAAGCCACAGAGGGTTGACCATCTAGTCTAATGTCAGAACCTGCTCCCCCTCGCTGCCCAGCTGAAAGCCATTAAAGATGTTTAAGTCCTTAGGGACTAAACAACCAAAGGCATAGATTGTGCTGGAAGAAAAAGCAAAGAAGAACGACACCACCTTATTTCACAAGTATTTGTTTGGCGAAAGGCCAACTAAGCCTCTTTGGGGAAGGAAGCAGTTACAAACCTTCAGCTCACTACATGAAGAGGAGACAAGTGATGCCCTAGTACAAATGACAGACATAAATGTACATTAGAATAGCTTTTTTAGCAGATAGAACCAAGGATGCACTCTTCCTAACGATGAAATAGTCTATCACTGGCATGTATTCCGCATGTTCTCTTTATTTTATTGCATTTGCCACAGTCGTCTCATAGTTGACATTTTATTGCGCAATTTGTTTTAATTCAACAAAGAAATACCCCCCTATACATTTAAGCACTCTATGTATTGGAAAATTGTTCCAGACTTGGGTGGATAAAGACATGCATTCATTTGCATAGATGACACCATGTCGACAAGTGTGAAATTCCACAATAGAATCTGAGAAACAGGTTTCAGTTTCGGCATAAAGGGGGATTCTAATGCAGGGTGATTTGGGCAGACCTACAAAATGTTGCCAAGTGGAGCTTCGTATTAGGGAGGAGGGGTAGTATGGAATACACATGGGGAGGAAGAATAGCGCAGGGGCACCACATTTGTCTTGTAAGCAAGAAACCGCGGCGCAACACAGGTTTGAATCCCGATCCCAAGCTTAGAAACCATACATGGTATTAAGCATGTTATAAAAGAACAATTATAATTACACATGGCAATGTAAGTGTCCATCCTTAAGCATCCCTTGTCTAGGAGGCCAAAACAAAAATAAATGAAAAAGGTTGGCAGTTATTGTAAAGCATTATTTACTCGCACAGGTTAATCTGAAGACCTACAAATGCTTCCCATTAAGAGTCTAAGGATACTGTAAGAAACCAGAGGGTGTCTCACCCGCTAGTCTCCAGGGATCGATCTCTCAGGTGACCAGGGCACGGCGATCGACTTTGGATCCAGACCCTGGGGTGGACCAGCGTGGAAGGATCACCTGGGAGGGAGGTCTTCGAGGAGTGGTGGTGAGGCAGCCGATGGTGAGACGCGGTATTCCCCCCTTTATTGTTCACCTAACCCATCCTATTTTTTAGCACACACCGAGATCCCAACCCCCCTCCTTTTTTTTTACACAAACACTGGGCCGAAGAAGAGGGTGACAGTAAGAAGACTATATCTCATACATCGTACTGGACATGTCCTGTTAATCGGGTCAGGGAAAGTCAGGAACTTGACTAAGTGCGTACACTTGATACCAATTAGCTCTCCTCACACGGATAAAAGGCAGAACCTAGTGACACAATGAGCAAGGCAGAACACGAGTACGAGCAGCACTTCCCGGGAGAAGGCAATCCTACTGAAGCAGAGCAACGGACCAAGGAACAAGAGCAGTGGGTCGAGGACCACTAGTTTCCTACTGGAGGTCGTTGCCTCCGACAGGCCGCAAGAGACACATGGAGAAGGCCATATCCCACATCAGAAGGCTGCATTGTGTTCCAAAGACGCCAGCAACCCTCCCAGGTGAACGGCAAAGTTGGGGAGGCAAGGCCAAACCTGTGGTACTAACCTTGACTCGTGAATTAGAAAATGTAGAACCAAGAAAGAAAAGCACACAGCTGGTGAGTTGGCAAGTGACCTGCGAGACCGGTGTGTGTTAAAGATTGAAATGGCAACAGTACTTCGCAAGTGAAGGCTGAATGCGTGTGTATGAGATGGGGGAAGAGGCAGACCTGTGAATGAACTTTGAAGTGAGGACAGCTGAAAAATCAGCAGTACTGAATAACACAGTGGTCCTGTGAAAGGAAGTAGCCCACTCGAAAGTCTCTGTGAAAGGTGCATTGTTTGTAACGATCAAGTGAATGAACTGCAAAAGCGAAGAAAGCAGAATTATCTCCTAGAGAAGGGGAAGTGAAAGTTGAACCTTGAACTGAAATTCAAAGTGTTCCTGCGGAGGTCTGTAAAGAGAACCACACACTTTTGAAAGTCTTCAACATCCGAAAGTGGTCTGAATCCGACAGAGGGGAAGTAACGTGAAGTGTAATAAGCTTGGGGGAGGGAGTCCCCTTGCCAATCTTCTTGAATTTGTCTTGAGGTCTGAGCCTGACAGAAGGGGACCAGAATGAACATTTTGTAAAATATTGTTTGAAAGGCTGGGAAGAACAACTTTAACATGGAAGGCCAGGCGGGCCACAATCCACGTCTTGAACTGTTCATGTGTTGAAACCCCGAGCCATAGTGTGTCATCCTGCCTACAGGGAATGCCTTACTCTGTGTGGTCCAACGTGGGTAGGAGAGCTGATTCAGCCACATTTATTCTTTCTAACACTGATTTTTTCTTTACATCCATTTCTCCTTTATACACTTTTTGTACAAGAGATAGGGCAGGCATTAGGTTTTGTTAGCATAGGCCATTTTTATTTGACAGACTCTACTAGGACTCTTGTTTATAAGTAGGAGTTTTCCCAACCCCAGAAACTTTATTAAAGGTTTTACAAATTGTACCTATTATGTCAGTGCCATGCCTTCCCTACAATACAGATTAAAGTAACATGGATTTAATTAAAATTGAATCCACAGATGGAAAACTCTACTGATTCCGCCTCAGCTTTCTTCGTACTTTAGTCAAATGGATAAGGTCCCACAGACATTTAGGTGCCTTTGCACTGCAAGCCAGCCTACCAGTGCTAGACTGCTAAGCTTCACCACTTGAGGCTTGAATTCAGATTCTCTCTACAAATTGTGCAACACAAAATAAACTAAAGAGACTTTCAAGGGAAGATGGAAAATTACGTGAAGCAATAAAAAATAAAAAAAACTAGGAGTTGATGTATTCTTCTCTATAAAAGTCTGTCTTTGATAGATTAGCATACCTTAAAAATATATTAAACCAACCTGTCTGAAAAGCAGTAAGACACTGCAAACGGAAAACATTACAACCAATACGCTCAGCACATTGTTTCATTTCTGGTAAGAAGGACAGGAGGCCAGTCACAAGAGATCCTTCAATGGATGACTGGAGCATCTTCATTTGCTGTTGTGCGCAGACAGTATAGCTTCCCAAGGTAACACCTTCAGCATAGGTATTTTACAGATCCAAGATGAGCGTTGGAAAATAAGGTGCAAGTTGCTGTCTTGTATCTCATCCAAGGAAGGATTGCCTATCCGGACAGTCATGCAATACAACTTTATACATTCCACTATCCAGTTATACATTTCCTATTCAGATATAGATGGTGATTTTGCATACTCCATTTGCAACTGATCCATACGCCTAAATTATTTTGTCCTTTCCAAATGAAATTCTCTTTAAGCAGCAAGTGTGTGATGAGCACTGTCTTGCTTGTATGGGCTTTGCACGAATACTGGTATCGAGATATGGCAATTTAAACAAAACATTGAAAATACTGGGACGAATCTGTGGATGTCGTCCCTTCCCCCCCCTAGGGGCAGACCTTTCCCATGGGGCGAGGGGAGTGCGTCCACAGTAAAATAGTCCCCCTCAGGGTTGTGCACAGGGAGAGGATCACATGGGAGAGAAAGCCCCTTAATGGGAATAGGAATGACCATCCCCTGAGAACACGGTAAACCTCTGCTTTGTTACACGCACCCTCTTCTCCAAAGTCAAGCTCTACTGCCCTCTTTCCAACCCGTGCCACTGAAGCTTTCCTAGGCTTATTGTGCAGGGTGTCTTGATTCTATTAAAGACACAGATGAACATTCTGCTTCAACTTCCTTTATTTCCACTCTTCATCAGTTTTATATCTTTGAAACGTACAAAATGTCTCTCTTGTAATTTATTTTTTTTTTAAACATAACTTTAAAACTACAAATCCCTACCAGTCCTCGCACTTCTGTAGTCCCTTCCTGCTCCTGTACCTCACACCCTACTTCCTGCCTAGGTCCTTTCCTCTTCCTTGATGCTCTGAACTAGCGCCCTGCAGGAAAGTCTTTTTTAGGCAACTTGAGAAGAAAGCCAACTTCCAGATATTCTGAAATCCTCCAAACAAACTCCGAACTACGGGTTGTCCCCAGACAATACTCTGCTGCTCCCACTGAACCTGCCCTTTTCAGCCGTTCTTCTGGTCTTCCCCAGCAAAACGAGAGAGCATGAGGGAAGGCATATGCGGCGCACCTCACAACACAGATCTAGCCAGAGGTACTCATTACAAATGTGCATTTGCTGGGCGGGAATAATGCTCGCCTCTGTGTCTTTAATAGAATCAAGACGCACTGTGTTGTAAGGCTGGGTAATCTTGATTCTATTTCAAGACCAGAGGCAAGCATTATTCTTGTTCAAAGCTGCAAACTACTGCATCCGCCACTGACTATCGGCCTAAAGTAGAAAGCTTTAAAGACTCCATAATTAGACCAATCTTCTGCTTGCATAATATCTTGTAGGCTGGATCCGGCCGTATAAACCTTGGAATACAACGCTCCCCTCACTGAATGAGCGCTGAACAGACCTATCTACGCCTGCCCTGGGTCATGATCTCACGTACCCCACCTGGCTATGGTGGCCGTCACCATCACATTGAATGGTTTGCTGCGCGCTGTCAATCACTGCGTCTCGTCTACTGTCTCATGTTGCATGTTCTGTACTCGTATTCCCTAATGCAAGAGGCTAGACAAAGCTGTGGTTGACTGGGTAAATAGGGATATGAGACGGAAGAACAGTTAGCATTAGTCCTCTTCATCAAAGTCACTCCTTCAGGACCGTATTCCTTCCTGTCTATCTCCAACACCTTAACATCCAAGACCCTTTTACAAGAGACTAAACATAGCAACATTGCCAGCTTACCCGACAACTTTGCTAAAGACAAATATCTATTTGATGGTTAATTGATGAACAGGACCACCATGTCGACGTCCCCTAAGGACGTGTACATTGGCCAAGGACTGTTGCTCAGTTCATCTCCCCTGGCGAGACGTACAACCGTCGAATGCTGGCCCACTGAACTCCAGTCGACGAGGCAATGCCCCGCTGATATGGCCGATCTGTAGACTCCTAGAATCCTAAAAGCTTTGCTGGACACGTTACTAAGGAGGCAAGAAAAGTGATGAAGACCCTGTCGTTTGACGCAAGTCCTCCCACTTATGCCACACAGTATTCTAGCTCCTGGGGGCACCCAGGATTCTTTGATAAGCTGATCAGCATGGCCAGAAATGACCAGCAAACTTTACTATCTTCCGACGTCCTGCATGCTAACAGCGGAAGTGCCCCCGTCGCTACCAAATGATGACACTGTCCAGTCAGGTCTGTGAGCAGATCCTGCCTCAGAGAGAGAGCTGGCAGGAAATCCAAGGAAAGTTGCCTGAGCACTGGAACCATGCGTGTGAATTCCAAGCAGGAGCCACAATCACTACTTGCACCTGCTGTCTACAAATTTTCACCAACTCCCTCCCTGCTCATCATTATGAACAGAGGGAACGCGTACTGGAGATTGCCCACTGTGCAGAAGCGCGTCTGTACCTAGTTCGTCTGGATCTAACCTCCAGCTGAAAAATCTGGGAGTCTGTGCGTTCAGTCCAGTGGTAAAAATATATGTCCCCAGGTGTTCCCTTAACCTCAAGAAAATCTGTCCAGCTTCCAGTCGCTGGCGTCCATTAGATGCCGGGAATTCCAGTCTGCTACAATGTTTAGCACAGCTGGCAAATATTCCGCCATCATGAATATCCTGTAATCCAGGCAGAGGTGCCAGAGGTCTTTTACCAACTCTGCCAGAAACCGTGACCTTGTACCCCCTAGATGGTTTATGTAGCGAACCGCTGTCACATTGTCCATCCTGAGTAGAATGCAGCAGTCCGCTCTGTCTTCTGTATACAATTTGAAGGCGAATGACCCAGCTAAAGGCTTGAGACAGTGTATATCCAAATCCATTCTTCCAGAGACCACTTTCCTCCTGTCTACATCCATGCATCCTGCTTCCAGCCAACTCTCCTGTCTGACTAACTCTGGAACGTCCCGACAATTGCTTGGCCGTTCCATGCTTCCATGCTGCGAAGCCACCACCCGTGTTCTGTCCTCCCTTCCTGGCCTAACCAAATCAACGGATGATACTTCAGACTCTGTATAAGTTGTCTGATCTTTAGTCCCTGTAGTGCTCGGTAACGTAGAGACCTTGGAAAAATGGCCTGAATGGACAAAGCCAACAATTCTACGATCCTGCCTAAAGTCCTGAGTGATATTGACAGTTTTCTTGACACACCCTGATCTCCTTCCTGATATCCCACAGCTTCTGTGCCTACTGTCGCTTTCCTGGTGATTACCACAAACGCAAGAAAGTCCATCCTCCTCCAGGGCTCCAAGTTGGATTTCTCCAGGTTGATCAGAAACCCTGAGGATACCAGAAGATTTTTCATCCACTGTCTGTTCTACCAGCTTGTCCCTTTTTGCCAGGATCAGAATGTTGTCCAGGTAAACTATGGTCCCGATACCTCTCTCTGATCACTGCCTTAACAAGCTGCGTCAGTCTGGTAAAGACCCAGGGTGCTGAGGAGAGTCTGAATTGCCAGATCTGCTCTCCCCATCTGAAGCTGAGCCATGGTCTGTGCTCCTATGCCATTGGGATTGTGAGATATGCGTCCTTCAGGTCTAGACTGGTCCGCCAATCGCCGCCTTGCCTGAGAAAGTATCTGGGGAGGTTGATGCCCTCCATCTTTAAATGTCTGTTCACTATACACCCTTTGTGTTCCTTCAGATATAACAGACCTGACCTTGTCCTTCCTGTGGACCAACAACATGTTGATGATGAAGGGTGTGTGGACTCTCACTCTGCTGAGCTGGAGCAATTCGCTGTCGAGCAGCTGTGATTCCCTCTGGGATATGTGCATGTGAGGGGGTATTCACGTCTGAGGGGGCATAACTTTTCCAGTCTGAAACCTGCCACGGTTTTCAACACCCAAGCATCGCTGAAGAGCTCGCGCCACTAGCAAACACACAGAGCCATCCTCCCGCTTACTGGTGGGTAGGTCTCCCTCGGAGGCCCTACCTGGTTGCACATTCTGGAATCTGCCATAGCCTCTACACCTCTGCATCCTCTGATATTTGTTCCACATGTTGGGAAAAATGAGACCCCCAATATTGAGCCTCAAGGTCTTCAATGAGAAGGCTATCGACTGGCTGGACGACCTCTGTAGCGGCCGGTCCCAGCAAAAACTCGGCTCAGGAAGATCTTTTTAATGGATGATTGGGCTTTTTCGAAGGCAGAGTAGGCCCTGACAAATTTCCCCATTTCCTTGGCAAATGCTTCCCCGAATAGGAGGCCTTAAGCCACTACCCCTGCTTCATAGGACGCCAAGTCACCTAGTTTAGCATCTATTTTGAGCAGTAGGCCCTTACGCCTCTCGAAGTATAATGCACAATTTGCATTCCCTAAAAGAGACATTGCTCTCTGTGCCCAATTGGCAAGAACATCTGGGTCTACTGGTTCGCCCGCATCTCTGGCTCCTTCGGCCAGGTCCATGATCTTGGCCACTGAAGCCGTTAAATCTAGGAGCTTCTCCTGTCCGCTCTTCCAGGACCTGTCCATCCCTCTACGGAGGTCCTTCACCACCTTGATAATCATACAGGGATAGAGTTCCGGTGTTTCCGCAACCTTCCAAGACAATTCTGGGTAAGGGCGCTCTGAATGTATACCCAGCCTTGTCTTTTTCCAGTAGCTTTCTCAGCCTTTGCACCACAGATAAGGCTACTCTTGGGGGAGGGTTGCCAGTCAGACGATTTGGGGTTTCTAATTGAGCCTGGGTCGAACATATCAGACAATTGTGCTTATGTGAACTCAATAGGTTTCTCTTGCCCAACTTTCTTTTAAATCTGGATGGGTACCTCTTCAGTCTCTGTAAAGGGTACATTGTTATCCGTGGAAGTGTCCGTCTCCGGGGTCCCATCCGTACCCCTAGGGAAGAGCGTAAGAGGCATAGCACTACTGACTTCTGTAGGAAAGCCTCCTTGAGCTTCCCGAACGTATCAGTTGCGTCTGCGACCCTTTCTATGTCCGTGATGGCTTGACCGAGGAGGGTAGAAGGGGGGTAGAAGAGTTCTTCCTCTTCTGGGTCAGGTTACACTCCCACCCGTCCCCCCCAGCTTGTCACCCTGCAGCCAGGGACTATTGCGAGCAGATTCCTCTCGATGTCACTCTGGACGAGCTTATCGCTATGCCCTGCCCCAGCAGGGTCTAACCTCTTGTAGGGGTTGGGCCACAGCCTCAACCAGTGAGTTTACCATCTCTTTTTAAAAGCTGTGCGCCAGGTCGCTATCAGATCTGTCTTTCTTGGCTGCCCTCACTCCAAGAACAATCCTCCTTAATGCACTTGCCACTTGCTTGCGCAGAATGTACTTTGCGCTGGCGGAGCCCTTGCCTCAACTTGCAGTCTGAATGCTGCACCCGCATTCACTGCAAAGGGCTATCCGTTATAGAGATTACTTCTTTCTCCTGTGTGTTATTTTTCTTTTTTTTTTTATGACCTGTATTGTCTATGTGGCTGAGGTTAGGTTCAGTTTGCCAAGATCTATGAACACTGTCCAAAGCCAGCTTGCACATAGGAATGAGCCCTGCAATCCTCTGTTGAATATGGGCAGAAAGCAAAGTGCTCTACGACCCACGTTACACTCCGAGAGCGTTTTTCCACTCTTCCGGAGGCACTGCATCCTGTGGGTACAGCACAGCTTCCTTTGCGCTGCGGCTCATGCATGCACCGAAGCACCATGGCTTGTTGCACCGTTCTGCTGGAGCAGCGGCTGCTGGCACTCGCCCGAGGGGGCAAACAGGCCCCTGACAGTGCTCTGATCCAAGCACTGCTCATGTTCGCGCCCTCAGCGAACCTTTGGTTTATTTCTCCTCACTCTCTCTGAACATAGCAAAAATTTATGTGTCTTCAAGAATAACGCATGCTCGAGCTTACACTATATATACTTGAGCTCAATGCACTCTCACCATAATAACATTTCCATAAGAAGACCGTATGCATCTCAGAGAAGAGCAGAAAAGGAAGAGGAAAGGACCTAGGTAGGAAGTGAGGTGTGAGATCTAGGAGCAGGAAAGGAATACACGAGTGCAAGGACTGACAGGGAGTTGTAGTTTTTAAGTTATGTTTAAAAAGAACAAAATAACTAAACAAAAAAAAATAGATATTTTGTACGTTTCAAAGTTTGAAGATTTAAAACTGCACAAGAGTGGAAATAAAGTAAGTCTAAGCATAATGCTCACCTCCTGTATTGACATAGAATATCTTTAATTGTAAAGTCAGCCAACCTGGTATGTTAGACACGACTAAGGCACCAGAAAAAACAAACAATGTGCTTTCCACATAGTTCCAATATAAGTACTATGAAGATGATGATGACCAGGAGTATGAAGATCACACCAGAGAACCGGAGTTAACGGTCCAGTCTCCAACGGCACTGGTGTGGTCAAATGCAATACAAAATAGCAAAGGGAAACCAACATGGAGAGCGCCATCATCCAAGGAGAAAACCCAGGAGACGCTGACCCGCCGAACAGGGAAGCACACCATGAGATACAGTGCACGGAGGCGAATGGGAGCACGACAGTAGTCTAAGACGAAGGAACTAAGTCGATCGCTGCCAAAGAACCCCTGCGGGCATCCCAAGGAGCTGCTAGAAACCCAAACCGCAGCCTAAGAAGAAAACAGTAACCGGAGGAGCAGCTGCTGACGAGAAGAAAAAACCAGAGCGCTGTTGGAGATGGAAAACAGCCAGAGAAAGGAGGAACCAACAGCAGAACCGCTGCCGACCTGAGAGAGCACCCGAATGCTACCGGAGCCTCACAGCGGAGCACCGCTGCTTGGAAGACGAACTAAACAAACATGTACACAGGCAGAATGAGAGGTGCTGGAGTTCCGGGAGTACTCAGGGAGGTTCGGGGGTGGTGGGGGGAGGGGGGTTTAGAACAACTGCAGAACACAAGTTAAGGGGGACTGGGACCCTGAGAGTAACAGAGAATCAAACGCTTGGCAGGAGAGTAAGCCAAGCAGGCAAGAGACATTATTGCGAGACTGGGACCCGCACCCATATGGGTGCCAGAGAATAAGAGGGTCTGGTACCCTGAGAGAAACAGACAGTCCAGAAGGAAATATATGCTTGGAAGTAGAGTACAGCAAGCTGGTATAACAGATCATTGCAAGTCTGGGACTCGCAACCATATGAAGATCTAAGACTAAGGTGAAGCTCATTCAAGAGAGTCAGCGGGGGTCAGGGACCCAAGAAGATAAAAAGGAGGAGATAAACAGTGACTATCAGTGGGGACACTGTTGCGCACTGAGCTGGTGGGATCTATGTGATCACTGCGCCGCCCATAATGTCTACTTTCAAAAAGCCGACTTCCATTATGGCACGGCCACTTACCTTTTTGGCAGCACACACAGAAGTGTGCCATCGTCTCAACTGTATCCCTGCAGCATCAGTTCTGTCCCACTTATGTGGGTCTGAACTGGTGCTGCAGGGTTATTTTTTTGTTTAAAAAAAAAAACATGCATCTTTATTGTCCCCCGCTACCATGTAATGGATGCAGATGACACCCCCACAATCCCTGACCCCCATTACTCCGACTAACGGGAGCAGGGGACAACCCCGCTTCCATTAGTCGGAGTAATGGGGGTCGGGATATTAGTACGGTGCAAAGGTGCCATATTCGGTATAGACAAAATTTCCAGCTGGTGACTACCTGATTATTGAAGCTCCAACCCGACATTAATCCTGCAGACATTTATCCTGATTCGGAGCCAACTACGATCCAAATAACTAGATTTACTTGTGGCCGAAGGACCAGGGGGTGACTGGCAGAAATCCCCTGAAAAAACAGATCGATACGGCCGAGAAAATCTGTGGTAACAGCTGACCGGGTCTGTGCTGCGCCGCAATCTGCTTCTGAGAACCAGGCGATTCGATACCAGAGGCCGCTGAAAGGACTCAACTGCAGGCCCTAAGGGAGAGGAGCTACCAACAAGAGACTGGCGCCAACTCGCTACGCAACTTACTCGCTGAACAGACACCACAGTAACGGCAAATGTTACCGGGAAAGCACGGACCGTGAATGCCAAGTCGATGAAGTGAATAAATCCCCAAGTTGCACCCTCCTGGGTGACTGCACAAGGTGAAGACCGTGTTGGGCTGCACCTGAATACCCATGGAATCATAGCCGCTGCCAGAGCGATATAATGGGAACTAGCTACGCCAGTGACCCAAATACATCCTGTCGCTGCGAATTGGAAGGAGGGCGCAGCGGCCGTCGCCATGGCCACCTACCCGGGTAAGTAGGGGAACATTGGCAACCCACGACGGCCCGAGGTGCGATACTACGCACAACCGCAGTAAACTGTGCGGCCATAAAAAGCTGACGAGCCGAGGCCTCGCCCCGTTCTGAGTGTGCATGTGAACTACAAGCGGCCGACCTCAGGGGCCCAACTGCGCTGACTGATTACCTGGCCCTGTACCACTAAACGACAACGCATGATTGAGACCAGGTGCTAGCCATTGTATCAAGGGAGGTGCTGCAACCCAGCAGAAAGGAGAGAGTGGGCATCACATCTGACACAATAATCATACTATCACACTGCGAACTTTAATAAATGTGATACCTCAATATAAATACTGCCTGAACAATCCTGATTATATAAGTGCGGTACAAATGAAACGGAGTGCAGAAAGCTTGTTCGAACAAAATTGAGTTATTGATGAGGAAAACGTAAGGGCAACCGATATAAGCTCTGTGATACATCTCAGGACATAATCAGCCCTTTGATTTGAAAATACGTATGGACGTGCGATACGCTTGTGCCATTACATATCAGACCTTCCTGATACGTAAGAAAAACCGAAGTCCGGCTTTGCAGGACGGCGGTGGGGCTTCCACTTGGTTACCCAGGCATAACTCTGACTGACGCACCAGACCACTAAAGAGCAGCCCTACACCACAGCGGTGAACACGATAAGGGTGGCGACCTAAGACATTACATCCTGAATCCCACCGCCAACGTATAAACGGGAAATAACCGCAAAATATCAGCGGTGTAAGGCTGCACACGGATACAACTAATCCTAAGTGTCCACACGACGTGGGAGAACACAATCCATCTTTTAGGTCTGGGAAAATAGTGGATACGCCCTGACCCACAATAGGCCAAGTGTGGAATACGTGCGCCTGGACACGGGAGTTGAAGGTTGTCTGAGGCTGCCCCTACCCTGAGTGCCCACTGACATACCGGGGCCCATCCCAGCAGCACCCGGATCCGAGGCACTGCCCGGGGCACTCCCTCTCTTCCTCCCACGCTGACGCTGGCAGCCCTTGATATCCCCCCAACCTGACGGGAAGCACCAGACCGCACCCAACTACTCTGCACACGACGCACAGCCCCCATGGGTGCCGACAGATTGGGGGTGAGTGATCCACCCTGGGTGCAACCGAGAGATGCCTTATTGCTATCAGAGCGACTACACGTCCTGTTGCTACCACCGCTCCTGACCCACTTCAGTATCGATAGGACCTAGACACACGCACAGCTCCCCAACGCCAGGACCCATCAAGAGACTGATAAGGCACATTTGGGCCCAGCGCCTCACCGAGACCGCACAACAGCTCCATGGGTAAAGATAAGGTCAAAAGGCAGGCCCTACAGAGCAAAATTGACCTTTTTAAACGATAGGGGCCCCTCCCCGACACACAACGCAAACCCCTGATGGTGGAGAACCCACGGGGGAAACCCAAACTCTCCAATTTCACTTACCAACGTCATGAAGGCGATTGGCGACTCGAGGACGTCTCTACAGCTGAGGATAGGAGGGCTGTCCCCGGACGTTTCCTTCCTCCGCCAAGACCTACACAACCTGTCGTCCAGAGTTGGGGAGTCGGAACAAAGGATATCTGACACGGAAGACACAGTCCGCCAATTGGAGAAGCAACTGGCAGCAATTTCCAAAAAAGTCGACCAACTCTAATACTGTGCAGAAGACAGCGAGGGAAGGTTGCGATGCAACAATCTAAAGATTCTCGTGTTCCCGGAAGAAAGAAGGCGGCCCTAGCGTTGAACTTTTCCTGGACTGGCTTGCCCATATCTTTGCTCCCAAGAAGCTGTCCAAGTTTTTCTCCATCGAGCAGGCGTACAGAGTACCCACTGGGCGGGCCACCCCTGGGGCCCCACCAGGGACAATTATTGCACGCCTTTTAAACATCCGGGATGCTATCCTCCAGATGGCCCGCGCCTCCAGCCCCGTCACATACAACAGATACCGCGTGGGGTTCTATCCGGACTACACTCAGGAGGTCCAGAAGGCCCATCAGTCCTTCAACTCTGAAGAGAAAGCTCCAATTCTTGTCAATTAAATATGCCCTTTTCTTCCCGGCACTACTCAAGGTCCATCATGAGGGTGCCACCCATCTGTTATACACTACCAAAGAAGCATGGGAATGGCTCAAAACTCAAATCCTCAGCGGCCCTGGCCCCTGTCGATCGCCTCCTGGGCCATCCGGACAAAAACCTAGATCCGAACAGACCCCACACCGCTCAACCCCTGCTGGCCCAGAATCAGAGTCGGCGCTGCACCCCGGTAAGAGCACTACAAAGAACAGATGAACGCTCCCACACTGTGATGCCCGGGTGGCAACACAACTACCCAAGGGGTCTGACCCTGCGGCCGCCACCTGCAGCCCAGAACAGGAAGCAAAAGCAGTGGCCTAACCCCCAGGGGAGCTCCATGAATAAGTTCTTATTGTTTATGGTTATATGTTTGGACAACAGGTGCTTCCGGTTTGGAGGGGAGGGTGGGAGATGTACAGGGTTGGGGGGAGTTCACAGGTGTTGGCTACCAAGAATTACAGATCAAGAAGGCAAGGTAACTGTTGTTGGCGGAGGAAGTGCAGACACTTCATCCGTTGGGATTGGAGCACCCAAAATGCCCTGGTTCAAGGTTCGCAGTTACATGGCAGCCTCCAAACATGCCCTTGAAAATGGTACATCCGGAAACTCAGAGCTTATATCACATACCCACATGGCAGCAGCGGGACCAATGTGCAGGGGACACCGGGACAGGGGACGGATGATCCTTTTTGATATTTCAAAACGCTGCACACGCGCTTAGGACGCACGCTGATAAACTGTCCCTATTGACCTGGAACTTCAATGGCCTTGGTTCCTGTGTCAAATGCAGACTAGTGCTCCAGTACCTCAATCGATAGTCACCAGATATAGCCCTCCTCACAGAAACTCATTTGATCGGAACCGGCAGTGGCTTCTTTAAAACGTCCAACTACCCGCACACATACCAGGCTGCGTTCTCAAGAGGTGCCAGGGGCACGATGGTACTCATTCACAAACGAGTGCCGGCGCGTAGTATGGGAGGGAGGCATTGGACTACCATGCATTTGCATACTATTTAGCAGCACAGGCGGGGGTGGTAAACGAATGGCTACATGGTGATGCGACACTACCACATAGCCACATAGAGACAGCGGCTATGCACCCCGTACCACCCCTCCAGGCCCTATACGCTAACAACGGAAGAGTATCGAAATTACCAAGAATGTCACTTCATACCCACCATACCTGGAGGGAAGCACTCTAACATATTGGCTGGGGAGCAAAACCAACATTACCCCAACCCTTATGGTACAATGCGCACCTCCCAGTAATACAAAGAATGGGCTGTTTCGAGAACTGGGAAAAGCAAGGGATATGCACACTGGCACACATAATCCAAGAGGGATGCCTACTAGAGTTTGAAAACCTGAACGACAAATTTGGCCTGATGCCTATGGACCGGTTTAGGCATGCACAACTTGCTCATGCCATACACAACCAGTTCCCGGACATAATTACTATACCTCCATTCATGTTCCAATAATCCAACATTCTCCCGCAATGTATCAACCACAAAGTCACTGCCACGCTTCACCAGGCACTTAACTCTTTTGGAACTAAGGAGCTTACTAATTTGAAGGAGAAGTGGGAAAGGGACCTGGGTGAGCTGGAACCGGAGGACTGGGTAGATGCACTGATGTTCCCCCGAGAGATAGGTATTGAGGCTAAACTGAGGCTGATAAAACTCGGAATACTCCACTGCTCCTATTATCATCGGACAGCCCTTGCCGAATGGGGAGGGACCCGGGTTGAGACTGGTCTCTGATGTAAATGGGGAACGGGCACCTTCTTACATATGATCTAGGACTGCGACATGTTACAATCCTTCTGGGACGAATGCACCAATAAGATTTCCATCATAATAGGATCAGCAATTCCGAAGAACCCCAAAATGACACTCCTGGGGATCTGAGGAGAGGTAGAATTCACCAAATATGAATAATTGTTCCTAGCGGGGGCATTGGGAGCGGAGAAACAGCAGATTGCTGCAACTTGGGGTTCAGCAGAGTTAATCTGCCTGAACCAATGGATCAACGAAGTAAGTAGGTGCGCATCTATGGAACGCCGCATCTAAATGCGAGAGCCTGCCCCCGGAAATATGAGAAGATATGGGGGAAATGACTAGATGTGTACTGAGAAATGTCTCACCCCCCTCCCCCAAGAATCCCCTCCCTCCTTTCTCCCCCCGCTTGGACATCCGATGTACTTGGAACTGCCATCCGTTTTCGTTTTTCTGATATATCCAATGTACCCCCCTGACCCTGCTGCCTCTTCCTGTCATTTCTGCCGTAACTTTCAGTTGAACGCCTGTGTTCATGGTGTTTTGTTGTATAAACCCAAATAAACAGTGTTATAAAAAAATTACAAAAAACAGTGACTATCATTTATAATTTCCTGGGGTGTGTCCGGCAGGAGAGTGAACTAGACATAAAACCTCTGGGATGTTCACAGGCTCTCTGTTTTTTTGTCATTTTGCAAAAGTAATGGAAACCACATAAGGAGGAGACGAATTCCTAACTTGCCGAGTACAACCAGAAGGAATCCAGGGGAAAGGAGCTAATGCCTACTCATTGGAATACTACATTGTGAAAAAGGAACATTTCTTTTGTTGTTTTTGACAACCTGAGATATTAGGAACTTTTCTGTTGGCAAGAACTGTCCTTTCCATTTTAGTTCTGAATATAACTTCTTGCACATTAGATTTAAGCTATTAGTGTCAGGGTCAGAAGCAAACATTTTGAACACAGCAGTGACTATTTGTTTGACATCCTGACATTTACTTTGAGGCAGGGAAATACCTCTAAGCTTTAAGGTTAGAGGTCATTTTGCCAACCCTTTTACTGTTTAATAAAAGTTTATAACCAAAACTATGTCACTTTTGTGGCCAAGCCTTACTTCTGCACCTTTCCAATATTTTCAGATTGAAACGAGAATTCATCCTCAGGACCACTTTTTCCCTGAAGAACTTCAATAAGAGTCTCTTGCTGATAATGTCTGGGTTTCAGAAAACCTTACTGTCCGATATAATAAATGGCACTTTCCATGGTGAAAGATTTAACTCACAAGAATACATTGATTCAAAGAATTGACTTATTTTGATAACTGTGACAAAGTCCTCTGTCAGCCCCTTGCGGAGATGGTTGGGGTGGCCAAGGGGACCTGGCACCACCAACTGCAACATAATGCTGGGCTCTGGTGTGGCATCGGACAGTTCACTGGGCAACTTTACCATGCATTGGCAAGGAGTCAGGGTCTTGTCACATTGAGCCACAGTATGGTGCCATATCTTTAAAGGACACATTTAAAGAAAATGTCTCCCCAAGTTCTGCAGCCACAGGGAAATGCTAATAGGAGTTTAAAATGCACCAAAGAAAATGTGCACTCCAGCCAACGAGGAGATTGGAGACTGGCCAGCACAGAAATGCAAAGGACAATAAGGTACTGAAAGGAGAAGTGCGCACGGGTATCCATGCTTCAAGATATTCACTTAGGTGGGAGAGGGAGATGAGTGGTGGTGCTCCGCACAGCATCACCCATCCTTGCATGCTCAGAATCCAGATCCAAGATGTCACATGCGGCACGGCGGGAGGAACACAGCCATGTAACAAGTCCAAACCAATCACAAAACATAGCAAAATATCCAACACACCTGAAAGACAAGCATCATGGGAACTGCCGTGAGGTGGGGGCAAGCATCTATTAAAAGAAAAGTAATTATCATGGGGGTATGGTTGTTAGAAACAGCAGTGAGTTTGGAGGAAGCTGTAGGAGAGAGCAGAAAGACTGAGCAGTGGCAAGAGAGGAGGGTGAAATGGGAGTAGGAACATCAGTTTAAACAAGGAAGGCGACATGAGGGGAAGATCATCAATAGGAGAGATGTGGAGGGTTGAAGGAGACGAGAGGAAGAACATGTGACATAAGAAGAGACATTGAAGAAGTTAGAGGCGGTACTCAGGAGGAGTAGAAACACTAAGAGGTTGGCAAAAAGAAAGATGTTGGAGGAGAGGGTGTGCCGAGCCCATAGTTGAATGAATTAATACAGGTTAGTAGGGTGAGCCCAGAGGCTGTGAATGCGATCCAGGGCATGGTGGAGGAACAAGCATATGGCAAAGTGTTGAGGAGGTACAAGTGACGCATGAGAAATGTGGGGAGAAGAGATGGACCAAGAAAACTTCCTGTGTAAAACCACATGGCAAGATATCGAGGACAACCGTAAAGGACAGTACCCTGAGGCTCCTACATATCACCCAGTGAAGGCAGCCTGATAGCCCCCTATTTGGCTAAGAGTATAGGCCCAGGTGTAAAATCCCACGTAATCCAATGGGTGACTGCCAGATCCGGAACAGAAAGCGAGGAGACGTTCTCACCACTAAAGTAAGAGCAATGAGAAGAACTGAAAGCAGGAAGATCAAAAAAGAATTCTAGGGCCACTTCAAGCTGAGTGTCGAGGGAGTAACCCATTTGGAGAATTCTAGACATGTTTATATATCGTCTAATAAAAGCCTTGTACTAATTGAGCTCTGTGCAATCTACATTGCTTTGTGACAACAATGTCCCCTCTTCCCCCCATGTTGCAGATTGATTACAAACTGGAAGAAACTTGAAAAGCAAATCATAAAAAGACTCCCTCATTGCAGGATAACATTTGAAGGAACTCACAATAAACCTGCCATGGGAATATGGTTTTTGTGCAACATCCAATGATTTTTGATACGGATTAAAGATGGCCAAACTCTGACTTTTGGATTCACCCTCCATATTAGGGGATGCAGCATTGTGATGAAATAGCCTGCCTTAGCATGCAATGAGGAAAGTGGAGATGTGGCTCTAGAAACAGCAGGATGCAAACTGCACCAAGAACCAGTGGCCCACATAAACATATCACTGACAATACACCAAGAAATCTTCCTTCGCAGCATGCAAAAAAAAACCTATTACACCGTGCAGTGGGACTGTACAATTTCGCGAAGGCATAAGGGCTGAAAACTGGGCACATTCTTACAATGAGGTAGAGAGGCTAAAACTGGCAATGTTAATCAAAACCTCTCAGGACGTTACAAGATTTACCAACATGCAAAGATTCCATGCAGAGACTCCAGTTTCAATCACAGAGACTTAAAAAGGTTAACACAGAACCATAGGTACTTTATGTCAGAAGTCGCTCAAATGAAGAAAGTGAAGTCATGTATAACCAAACAGTGTCACCTCCCATTCAGATATGACTTACTTAGTTTGCTGCAGGTTTCATTACTAATTTCATCAAAAGAGTCACCACCTTGCATGAACAAGGAGTAGCATTTTGTAGTAAATTCCAGAAAAATCTGAAAGAGATAGATGAATTTCAAAACTTAAAAGCAAGTTCAAAACATTGGAAACTATATACCTGTACAAGAAACATGATAGCCTTTTGCCACATCGATAAACAGATTTCTAAAAGGTATTTTTCAGACATTTGTCCAGAATAAAAGAAATAAAGCAAACAAGCATCTACAAAGGTAATAGTTTTGGCTTTTGTATAGTCAAAGGTATTCTAGGTTTCAAGACACTGCCACCAAATACCCAAGAGCGCACCATTTGCCGGGTATTAGAACTATATGCCCAGATATTGACACAATATGGCAACTTTACCATCTTCCTACAATCATTTGCCACACTTTGCAATCATCTGACCTAGGTATTAGTATCATATTCAAAGTATTGCCATCAAATGCTGAATTACTCCTACCATTTAGGTAGTCCAACCTACCACCAGGTATCGTCATGAATTTCCAAGGTACACATCTGGCAGGAGAGGGGGAATGCAATCCTTTTCTTATGCTCCTATTGGTCAGCAGCTTGAAAAGAAAGGAGCATCCCCCTAACGCGTGCCCAGTCAGATTGTCAACCCTGTTACTAATGTAGCAGGTAAAGAGGCAGGCAGGACAGTGGAAAAGCAGACCATGTGCTCTTCTCTGCCGGACAGGGGCTCTGCACTTAAGTCACCAGGAGGTGCAGTTCACTCTGTAGCAAGGGGCTTGTGTAACGCTCACCTGATTCCCACGGAGGCGCAGGTCTGGCTTCGAGTGCTGATGCTTCTTCTATGGTGAAGCGCAGGACTCTGAAGATGGACTCACTGGCTCGCAGGAATATTCCCCTGTGTGTGAAAAGGGAGTATTACCTACTGACGGAATAATGCTCAAGCCTCCCACTCCCTTCCAACCCTCCACGATACCCTTCCTCGATTCCCCGTGAAGTCTCACCTTAGGGTTTGGCAGGACGAGTTCTCCATCCTGCTTCTGATGCAGGGGCGCGTTGAAACCCAGTTACTTCACTGGATTGAGGTTTGATGGGAGTTCAAATAAGCTTGACTATTCAGGTAAGGCGCTGTAAGAGTTCTGTAGCAAGTTCAAAAGTTCAAGCTTAATAATAATGTTCATTGTCTTATTGCAGCAAGCGCTAACGCTTATGTCTTTTTCCCCTTAGGGGCCGGGGTTCGGAATGCCGGAGATATGGCGCCGACCCAAAGAGAAACGTGCAGTTCCAGTAAATGACAGGTAAGTTCTGGATGAGCGTTCGGGTAATGTCTTTGCATTCGCTCATTCAATGTCTGTCTTTTTTCCCCATAGGGGCCGGGGTCTGGAATGCCAGGAAGCGGCAGGACCCGAAATGAAATGGGAATGACCCAACAGGTAAGTCTTAGAAGGAAACTGAGCTTTTCCTAGTCCCTTCCTTCTCTCACCTTGTGTTCTTGTCTTTTTCTCTCTAGGCTCTGGGAAGTGGCTGCGGATCCGGATGATCGCTGCTGAAGATGGAGGTGCCCAGGAAAGGTGAGTGAAATGCAGCGCTGCAGCGATCGAAGCGAAATGCTTTTAAAATGATGTCTTCCCTTTCAGGATCGTCGGTGTGAAGTCTCCGTGATGCAGCTTTAGCAGTACCTTTCTCTCCAATTCTCTCTTAGCAGGTGACCCAGGATGCTGACAGGCGTGGCTGAAGTCCAGATGCAGGAGCTGACACGGTGAGCGTCCAGCTGCGAGGAGCAGAACAACGCGAAGCGCGAGTTGCTGATCGGGCGTGGTTTAAATAGCTTTCGAAGAAGTTCCAGGTATGTATCCTTCCACCGATCAGGTATGTATCCTTCCCCGACCACACCCAGGGGAAAGTAGTTCCACAGGTAAAGTAGTTCCATTCAGGCCTCAAGAGGGCCTGGATGTAGCAGCATGGTCTGCATCAGGTAAGTGCACCTTAAAACACTTGAACACATGTCTAGCTTTATGAGCCTGGCGCCTAAGGCGCCAGGACAGGGGTCCAACATGAGCGTGGCGCCTAAAGGGCCAGGACTGTGTCCAAAGGGCCCCAGCTTAGGCCCGCTGGCACTTCCCTGGGGGAAATGATGCCTGCCTCTGGGGTTGCTGGGTCGGACCTGGCTCCTTGGAAGTAGGCATCATGACAGCTTGCAGCCTGTGCTTCCTTCCATAAATTCAAAGAAGCAGCCAGAATACAAGCACATCTACATAAGAAACCAATACGAAAACTGGTGGGTATACACAAACGGAATCATGAAAACAAAGTGAAGCTGTGAGAATACCTTTTGAAAATAATTCCCTAAACATGGTGGAATAAGAATAGAAACAGATATTTAATTACAAAATAAAATACAGCAAAACAAAAAAGAAAATCAAGCTAAATAAAACATTTCGTTATTGTGACTTCCTTCATTTAAAACATCTGCTCTGGGATGCAGCAGCGAGACACAAAAACAAATGACATTGTTTTCAGCGTACCACAGACCAATTTGTTCTTATAGGATGAGCCAGGATCCATTTCATGGGACACCAGAGCGCAATGCTGATGTCAACACTAAAAATGACTGTTGGGTTATATGTTGCAAGTCAAAATCACTTGGGCCAAGACAAAGGGGTGCAGGGAGGCTGGAATCTTCTGGGGCAAAGGAGAGACACTAGCTCCATGGTACGACCACTGGAGGCAGTAAATGGGGATTTCCCCTAGCTGTCCAGTGCGTTTTAATTTGCCAGGAAGCACCAAAGACCATCCAGTCCAAGAGCAGATGCTCTGTAGCCCCATGAAGAAATGTGCCATCAGGATAGGATGCAAACAGCCAGTATAAGAAAACACACTCACTAAATCATTTACACCCAGTTTGAGAGGCGCGGGAGACTCACATAGGAATGTGCCAGTTGAGCAAAACTAGGCATGGAGCATGAACCAGGTGCAATGAGAAATCCTGTGGTAGCAATTATAGAAATAGGGGAAGGAAGCTTGTGCTAGATATGCAGCAGCGCCCGCTGCTTACACTGGTGCATGCAGATATCCAGGAAGGGGGGCCTATTCCTTGCTGTTCTGCCAGGCACAATGCTTGAGTGGGACGTCGCCACAATTCCCTGCCTCACTGACAGGGTGGACCCCACAGGAACCACATTAAGGAACACCAACTCCCCACACCTGGTGACATGAAGGGCATATAAACAAGGAGAAGAGGTGGGTCCATGAGTAGTCAGAACCCAAGGGGCCTGGGAAGAAACAGGTCAGCAAATCAAACATTATTACCACAATTACCCAAATCAGCCACAATAAAGGGAAATGTGCAGAAATAGCTGTGTGGGGCAGCAGGAGGTGTTCCAGAGTAGTGTGTGTGTGGTGGAAGAGAAGAAAGATTAGTGGTAGAATGAGCAATAATAGCACAAACGTTGTGGTGGCCATTCCGAAGAGCAAGAGTCTTACAGCGGTCAGCATATGAACCCAGGCTTGTACAGGAGTCTTGTTGAGGAGTTGGGCCCAGGCCTCCCCACTTCCAGGTGTAGGCAGATTATGACCAAATCCTACCAGAGACACCAGCTAGAGTCCTGAATAAAGACGCAATCTCCAGATTTGATGAAAAAAAGATCAACCACTATCTTTGCTCGAATCCCACAAAAACTGAAATCACGTGTGGGGGCGGGGGTTTGGGGAGGGTCCTCCTAAAATTAAACTAACACATTTCCATTTCTAGTTGGACACGATACCAAACTAGGTCACTGAAAATGCAGGTTGTCGAAGCCCTTCTGCTTTCCAGACTTGGGTATTGCAACACCATATAAACTGGTTTCAGCAAGGAGTCAATCCGTAATGTATATCTTTTTCAGAACAAGGATGCTAGACTTCTCCCTTAAACCGTAGGACCTCACACCCAGGGCATTGAAATATCTAAAAAAGCCACATGTCAAATAGATATTCATTTTTAAAACCCTTTGCACCAACCACAAGAGCATTTGCAACCAATACCCAAACAAGCTCTCGCAAAGCATCAAGTAGCACTTGCCAATCAGAAGCCAGAGTTCTGCATATCTGCACTGGTTAAGCCCACCCAAGCTTTTCAGAAACCATCATATTAGCGGCGTTCGGCCTAAAACACTGAAACATGTCCCTGCAGATAACCATTTACAGCTCACTATAAACTTAAATCCTCTCCAATGGCTACAGACCTCCAATAACCGGCCTTGCGTCTTCTTTCCTCTAGAGCTGTAATTTCCTTGTAATGTGTCTTGCTCTTACACAAAGGAATGCGATTTATACTGTGATCTGATGTGATCTTAAAGCCCCACCAGTGCTCTAAAGCAAATTCCACCGCAATTTGGAACATTACAAAGTTTAAGTATCTTGGTTCTGTAAGGAAGGCATGGTATCAAACAGTAAAACAGATGAAAGTGATCCCAGTTAAAGGGTGTTTATTGAACTTCAATTGGGTTTGAAAAACGGCTCTCTAATCCTAAATCTAAAGAGGGGGGCAAGCTACGACCATCAAATAATAACAACTCAGTCCTAGTCGAGTCTTAAGGGTCTATACTAATAAACCTATTGCAAATCCCTACTTCTAAATACAAATAGTGTTCAAGAAATGATATGTCAGGATATTCAAGTCATTGGCTTCCCTTCCCAATGTTCTCAGCACGGGACAAGGTGGCAAACTCGAGCTTAGCACAGTCTCTGGCTTCTCTAGCACATGGATGCAGTTCAAATCTCAGTATCAGGGCCTTCTGTGTCAAAGTGTCTTTGTCATTCAAAGTCTCCTACTTCAGAGGGCCTGATGCGACAAATAAACATTCAAAAGTTCCTTTCTCCTCAGGATTCTCATTTACAACTTCTTTGGTGATTTTTGATTCACCCTGGCTCAGACCCACTTTAACACAATGCTTTCAATTGATCTCTGTCCGCTGTGCCCGGATCAACTTTAGAAATCAAAGACTTTCGATTGTGTGCAGGATTTTGCTCAATCCGTCGCAGGGCCACTTTGATTCACACTTACTGGATCTCTCTCACTTTGCCAATTGTTAGCTGGATACCTTACAGAGACTTTCGACAGAGCACCCATGCAGTGCCAGACCACTCTGTTAATGGTAGTGTGTTGTGGTAGTGTATCTTGCTTTAAAAGCTCAATCACTCATCAGAAGTTCAATTTTACTCGTGTCCTTCATCACACACGTTTTAACAATGTTTGTTCCAGCGCTCGTCAACCTGGTAGGATGGGGTAAAGGTGTTACAAGGAAGTGGATACCGCGTCTCAAAATCTGGTGTCCCACTCCCACAAGAACCCTCACTCCTGTGTTCCTCCCACACTCCGGCATCTTTTAATTCACAAAGTACAAGCCAATCAAGTACAAGCGCACCCATGGATTCCGATGACATCTCAACTTTCAGTCGCCAATACGCATGCAGGAGATTCAGTAGAAAGTTCTTAACTGTTGCCTATAGGCTTGGCATACTTTTCTGCCTGGAAAAGTGAAACTATGGATCAGCCATTTTGCTAAAAGAATGAGGTGCTGGGGGTGGCCACGATGCCATTTAGGTAAGCAGAGCTATGCTTTCAATGTTGCACTGAATCCCACGTGTCCAAGACAAAGAATAGTTGCTGTAAAGGAAGCCACAATGCCAGTAATGTGATTGCGGGGAACAATGAGGTTGTAAAGTTTTGGATTTGATTTGGTACCAGGGGCACCGCCTTCAGAAAGGAGACTCTTAACAAGTTTACCAATCTACCAAATTTGAGCTTAAAAGCACTCAAATTGCTGATCAGAGCTGTAGCTAGGGGGTGGACCTTGAGGTGCCCAGCCAGCCCCAGTGTCTCTGCTACAGTCCATATAGTTTTCTTTTTCATTGACAGGCACACAGTGAGATGTGCACAGAGAAATGTGTTAGGGGGTAACTGAAGGGACAAAAAGTACAAAGTGTACTGTGATAAATCTGGTGATGTCCTCGCTTCTTTCCCTGAGGAGGCCTTCCCCCATATGGCCGACGAACGGCAGCTGCTACCTAATCCTAACCCTATGGGGTGGCTATATGAAGGAGGAGGATCTGGGGGAGGTACACCTCGGGAGAGTAACATGGCATTGCTGGGGGAAACCACGTAACCCCGCCCCTTTCCTTTCAGGGATGTTTCCCTTCGTCCCCCTTGCCCTAATGACATATTGCTACACTCCTCCCCAAACTCCAGACAGAACTTCCGTTATTAGTCCCAAAAATCCCATTACGGATAGTACATTGACAAATAGCTGAGGAAGAACAGAGTACTGAGGATCACAAGGACCGGGCGACCAACACAGTGGTCTAGTTGTTGGGAAATGATTAAGCAAGATGGAGAGAAGAGAGAGAAGAGGAGAGAGAAGAGGAGAGAGAAGAGGAGAGAGAAGAGGAGAGAGAAGAGGAGAGAGAAGAGGAGAGAGAAGAGGAGAGGAGAGAGGAGAGGAGAGAGGAGAGGAGAGAGGAGAGGAGAGAGAAGAGGAGAGAGAAGAGGAGAGAGAAGAGGAGAGAGAAGAGGAGAGAGAAGAGGAGAGAGAGAGAAGGGAGAAGAGAAGAGAGAAGGGACAAGTTACTTACCTGTAACTGTTGTTCTCCAGTATGGGTCTTGGCATGGATTCACATGCTCATGAATATTCCCCGTCGTCAGGCTGGGAATCCTCGATAAAGAAAAAATCAGTTTTGTTTCTGAACTGTCTTTCTACTATTAATCAATCACTGGCCTCTGGGTCATACTGCCCCCAGCCAATGACTGCCCTCTACCTAAGCCCCTCCTCTGGCAGCCATCTTCAGATATGGTAGCACGTAAAATGGCAGTAAGACCAAGAGAAGAGCCACAGAAGGGTAGGGTTTGCATGTGAATCTATGCCAGACCCATGCTGGAGGACAATAGTTACAGGTAAGTAACTTGTTCCTTCTCCAGCATGGGGTCTGGCATGGATTCACAAGCTCATGATACAAGAATACATAGCAGTACACACATGTACAACCACGGGAGGTGGTGAGGCTCAACATTAAGCATTTCAACAACTCAACATTAAGCTCCTAACCAGGCTCACCTTCAAGCGAACAGGTTGCGCAGCACTGCCTGGCCGACTCTGGACTCCTCCCTGGAATCCCGGTCAACATAGTAGAATCTCGTGAAGGTGTGCGTCGACCTCCACATAGCAGCCCTGCAGATGTCCAGCAAGGGCACACCAGACAGGAACACCGTAGTAGCAGCGATCGCTCTGGTTGAATGGGTTCTCGGACGGCCGGGCAAAGGTTGGTTTGCCAACCGGTGACAGTGCATGATGCATCCGGGCATCCGGAGAGCCATCTGGAAATGGAAACCTTCGAGAGGGCCTTCCCATGGTTCACAGGTCCAAAGTTCACAAACAGCTGTGATGTCCTCCGAAAACTCTTTGTGCGGTCCACGTGGAACTTCAGTGCTCTAGCCACATCCAGCGAGTGCAAAGTACTCTCAGCCGGCGACAAAGGCGACGGGAAGAAAACAGGTAACACCAAGGGCTCGCTGAGATGGAAGTCTGACGGCACCTTGGGGATAAAAGAGGGCTGGGTCCTCAGCACTACCCTTGTCTCCTGGAATGTCAGATATGGAGGCTTACAGGAGAGGGCCTGGATCTCTCCCACTCGTCGTGTGGATGTGATGGCCACAAGAAAAGCGGTTTTCCACGATAGGAACTTCAGCGGTGCCGAGTGCAGGGGCTCGAATGGCAGACCCATGAGCCTGGTCAGCACCACATTAAGCTCCCACGCCGGGGCCGGAGCCTTCACTGGTGGGAACGAGCGGAACAGTGCTTTCATGAACTCCTTCACCAGGCGAAGCGACTACAGAGATGGCCGCCGCAGAGTTCTGGTGTAGCGGGAGATAGCCGCCAGATGGATTTTGATGGAGGCATGTGCCAGCCCCGCCTTGGCCAGCGACAGCAAGTACGGCAGCACTTGAGGGGCTGTGATCCGTAGGGGGTTGATATTCTGTGCACGGCACCAGACGGAGAACCTCTTCCACTTATGTCCATCGCACTCAAGAGTCGAGGATGCCCTGGCCTTTGCATGGACTTTCTTGCAGTCCGCCAGGATGTCTTAGCCTCTGAACTCTAGTGCTGCAGGATCCAGGTCTGCAAGTTCAGCGATCCCGGGTCGTGATGTAGGATGGCGCCACCTTACCCGACATGTCCAGAAGGTCCGGGAACCATATCTGCCTCAGCCACACCGGTGCGACGAGGATCATCCTGCACCGGGCCGTCTGAATTGACTGATGAGATGCAGAAGCAAAGGCAACGGTGGGAACGCATCCAGGAACAGGCCGTCCCAGGGGAAGGAGAATGCATCACCCATGCTCCCCGGATGGGGAAACCTGCTGGCGAACCTCTGGCACTTGGTGTTTGTCGCCGTCACAAACAGATCGATCTGGGGACTGCCCCACCGTCGGAAAAGGAGATCCATTTGATCCTGCCAAAGTTCCCACTTGTGGCAGGAGCTCAGCTTCCCTGGATAGGGCTGGGGGAATCTGGTACCCTCCCTGCTTCCAGATGTAGAACATTGCGGTGGTGTTGTCGGTGAAGACCCGTACCACTTTGCCCTTGAGGGAGGGCACCGCGAGTATATTCCAGAGCCCAGGAGCCTCTTTGGGACGAATTCTAGCACTCCCTTTCTCAGCATGGCTCGTACCTCCAGAAGCAGCTGTGGAACGTGGTTTTCTTTCCTGGCCATAGGTGGGAAACAGGGGCACTTCCTTTGGAACTCCAAAGTGTGCCGTGGGCCAGGGCATCCAGTACCCAATGGTCGATGGAGATGGACTCCCACACGCCGATTAAGTTCGCCAGCCGATCACCCACCCGGGTGCTTAGGTGGGGGCCCGACACTGGCTCCTCACAGTACCGAGAGTAAAGTGGAGAATTATTGCAGTGAGAGAAACAAGAGCAAGAGATAGGCAACATGCATAAGGACATGCATTGCATTCATAAATGAGTCATAGATAAAGACACGGACATGGGCAGAGGGAGAGCGTGAGGGCAGAGATCAAGATGAAGCAAAAAGAGTAAAATTGCCTGAGCGATCAATCTGTACAGAGAAAGACAACGGCTCAGATAAATTTGTGCAAACGTGGAAGAGCAAGGGAGTAGAGGGTGAAGGAAAACAGAGAATGCGCATGAAGCAAAGATCATTGAAAGTAAGGAAAATGGAGACCGACAAAGTAGCCTAGGAGTGAAAAACAAGTGGTTGGGAAAGACCTTCCGCCTTACTAGGGTGAGGCAATGGGTAAAATGAGAGATATGGAAATCCAAAACTACCTTCGGTAGAAACGTAGGTCGGACTCTTAACACCACCTTTTCCTTGTAGAAAACTGTAAATGGTTGCTTACATGATGAGGCCTGCAACTCGCTACCCTGCGTGCTGAAGTTATAGCCATTAGGAAGATAGTCGGTAAAATCAGCAATTTCAAAGGGCAAGAATGAAGTGGCTCAAACGGCTTACACTAGATTCAAATCCCAAACGGGAACCACAAAAGGGGTTGGAGGGAACACATTTGTGAGCCCTTTTAAGAATTGAATTACTAGTGGCATCTTAAAGTAAGAGGTTTGCTCAAAAGTGCGCTTAAAAATAGTAAGCATCGCCCAGTAACTTTTTGACAGTGCCAACCTGGAGGAATGATAACACCATAGGTGTGTCGCATAGAAACGTGTCCACATTCTTCTCTTTGCATCAGCTGCAGAACTTGTTCCACCGACAGCGATAGAGAGAGATTTAGTTGCTGGCTTTCGGGCCAAAAGCAAAATCTCATGTCTTCCGGGAGGTCCCAATCCTTGTATCTCAAGCTCTCAAAACCATGTATGACGGTTGAGAGTCTTGACCTCTGGATGGAGAACCCGAGCCTCCTCTTGCGGGATAAGATCTGCTCTTTGGGGAAGATGAATTGGAGGGGCAGATGTCCAGAAGGTCTGGGTAACACGTCCTCCTGGCCCAAGCCGGAGAAGAACAAGTTACTTCTTACCTGGTAACGTTCTTTTGACGGGATGTTCCTCCGACGTATTCCTCATCTTTGATAATACGCTTCCAGCTTGCTGGCCTCGGAAATTCTTTCTGTAGAGGGTGCTGCGCGTCGACGTCCGCCGAGTCGATGTCCCTCGACGGCCACCGTATCGGCGCCAACATCACCATGCCCATAAATAGCCACGCGCTGCGTCCGTTGCTCAGTTCCGTTTTGTAGCATAAGAAAAGTCATGCCTGAATTGGTTAGTGACCTTGAAGGAGCGTAAGCTGCAACCACAAGGGAAGTTATCACTGCGGGGATGGTTGGGAGGGGCGATAAGGAATATGTCGGAGGAACATCCCGTCGAAAGAACGTTACCAGGTAAGAAGTAATGTAATTGGAGGTGGGAGTGATAGTGATATGTATCCCTTTAGGGATAGACCGAATGTAATACAGCCTTGCCAAATCTGGTCTCTTGAGCAGTGGAGGAATCCAGATTGTAAAATGTTGTGAATGTATGTGCGGACGACCATGTGGCAGCCGCACATATGTCCCGGACCGGTACCCCTCTTTGGAGAGCCGAAGAGGCCTCGATACCCCTGGTTGAATGAGCCCTGAGATTTTGGGGTGGCTCTTTCCCTGCCGGTTTGTAACATTCCAGAATGGCCAAAATAATCGACCTGGAGATGGTTTGTTTTGTTATGGGTAGTCCCAACTTGTGACCTGAGTATCCTACAAACAGTTGGTCTGCTTGCCTGATCTTAGCCATTCTGCTGATGTAAAAGCGGAGAGCTCGCCTAGGGTCCAGCCTATGTAGCCTTTCCTCCTCTTTCCCCGGATGGGGAGGAGGGTAGAATGAAGGCAAGGTAATTTTCTGAGTAATATGAAATTCAGAAACCACCTTTGGGAGGAAATTAGGCTTCACCTGTAGGACAACTTTGTCCTTGTGGAAGATTGTATGTGGGGGTTTACAGGAGAGAGCTTTCAGCTCACTCACCCTCCTAGCAGATGTTAGTGCTACCAATAGAACAGTTTTAAGCGTGAGAAATCTCAGCGCGCAAGAGTGAAGTGGTTCGAATGGAGTGCCCATTAAGAAGTTTAAGACTAAATTTAAGTCCCATAAGGGAACCTGGAATGGTTTTGGAGGGTAAACATTAGTTAGTCCCTTGAGAAATTGTACCACTAGAGGAATTTTGAAATACAATTGTTCCTCCGCAGTGTGCTTGAAGATAGAGAGCGCTGCCAGATAGCCTTTTACAGTGCCCACTTGAAGGCCTGAGTTTGCCAAGTAGAGTAGAAACGATAACACCGTTGGTGTACCACATGAAAAAGGGTCAATATTCTGTTCCCTACACCAGCTGCAAAATTTGTTCCAACGGCAGCGGTATAAAGACTTTGTTGCTGGTCTTCTGGCCGAAAGCAACACCTCCATGACGTCATCAGGGAGATCCCAATCCTTGTACCTCAACCTTTCAGAAGCCAAGCGTGAAGGTTGAGGGTTCTGGTGTCTGGATGGAGAACCTGACCTCCCTTCTGCGAGGGAAGATTCTCTTTGAGTGGAAGACGGATTGGAGGACAGATGGACATATCTAGAAGGTCCGGGTACCACGTTCTCCTGGCCCTGGAATCTTTTCAACCTCCTGATCATTTGAGGAATAACAGGGACTGGCGGGAACGCATAAAGGAGTGGAAACTCCCAGTCCACTATGAACGCATCTCCTAGAGCTCCTCTCAGGGGAAAATCCCTTGAACAGAACAGATCGCACTTCCTGTTGATGCTTGTGGCGAACAGATCCACCTGAGGGGTTCCCCAAAGGGCGAAGATCTCTTGAAGGACTTCCTGAGCAAGCTCCCACTTGTGGGAGACTGTGCTCTGCCTGCTCAGAGCGTCCGCTGTCAAATTCTTCTCTCCGGCTAGGTGGACTGCCGATAGAGAGATTCCTTCCCGAATTGCCCAAAACCAGAGCTGCATTGCCTCTCTGCACAGTGGCAGTGATCCTATGCCTCCTCTTTTGGTGAGGTAGTGCATGGCCACCGTGTTGTCTGTCATTATCAGGACATTTCTCCCCTGTACTGATGGCAGGAAAGCTTTCAGCGCTAGTCTGATCGCTCTCAGCTCTAATAGGTTGATGTGTAGTCTGGACTCCGATGGAGACCAACGACCGCTGATGGTCAAGTCGTTGGCATGGGCTCCCCACCCCGTGAGTGAGGCGTCTGTGACTACTGTTATCTCCGGCCATGGTTGCCAAAACAGTTCTCCTTTCAAGATGTTCTCTGGATAGGCCCACCATTGAAGGTCGCGGGCTACCTTGTCCGGAATCCGGAGGAGATCTGTCATTCTCCCTGAGAATTGTGACCACTGACTTCTCAGTGCCCACTGAAGAGATCTCATTCTCAGGCGAGCCTCTGGCACAAGGAAGATGCAGGATGCCATGAGGCCTAGCAACCTCAAAAAGTCGAAGGCTGGGAGACGTTGGGCATTTTGAAATTTGGCGACCATCTGTAGAATATCTTGAGCCCTCACCTGTGGTGGCGAGGCTTTTCCCACGGAAGTGTCCAGGACCGCTCCAATGAACTGGAGTCTCTGTGATGGTATCATCTGTGACTTCTTTAAATTGAGGGAGAAGCCCAGTCTGTGAAGGAAGAGGCAGACATAATCTAGCTGGGCCTGGGCCTGTTCCGAAGATACGGCCCTGATCAGCCAATCGTCCAAGTATGGGTAGACGTGGATCCCTTCCCTCCATAGACTCACCGCCACTACCGACATCAGCTTGGTGAAGACCCTCGGGGCGGAGGTCAGCCCAAATGGCAGAACTCGAAATTGATAATGAGAGTCGCCAATTGCGAACCTCTGGTATTTCCGGTGTTTGAGATGGATCGGCACATGGAAATAAGCATCCTGAAGATCCAGAGATACCAGCCAGTCCTGGAGCTGGAGGGCCTGAAGGATCTGAGAGAGTTACCATCTTGAACTTGTCCTTCCTGAGGAACTTGTTCAATTCTCGTAAGTCCAAGATAGGTCTCAGTCCTCCGTCTTTCTTTGGTTTGAGAAAGTAGGGGGAGTACCAGCCCTTGTTCCTGTCCGCTACAGGCACCGGTTCTATGGCACCTTTCTCTAGCAGGTCTATAATTTCCTGCAAGAGGAGCGGATCTGGAACTTTTAGAGAGCTGTTCCCTGGTGGATGACTCTGAGGGATGTGTAGAAAGGGTAGGCAGTAACCTTGGGCAACTGTCTCCAATGCCCAAGCATCTGACGTTATAGCCTGCCATTCCTTCAGATGGTGAGTTAACCTGCCCCCTACAGGTGTATTGTGTGGGAAGGCCTCAGAGTGGTTTGGGGGCGGCTGATACAGATGCCGAGGGTAAAGAGGCACCTGCTGCTGCTGCGGTCTTAGTACTTTTGACCCGTCCACCTCGGGTGGATCTCCTTTGGCCTCTTTGAGCCGGCTGTCCTCTGCCTTTCCCGAATGCGGAATAGTAGCGAAAGGACTTTCCTCTCCTAGAGGTTCCTGAGGGACGAAAAGGAGTTTGGTGGATAGCAGCTCCTAAGGATTTTGCTGCTGCTTTAGAAGTCTAACTTTTCCAGACTGTCATCAGCCTTTTTCCCGAATAATGAAGAGCCGTCAAAGGGCATATTCAAAAGTCTGGCCTGTACATCAGGGGCAAAGCCCGACTTTCGCAACCACGCATGCCTGCGGATTGTTGTACTTGCCGAAATGGCCCTGGTGATACTGTCAGCGGAATCGATGCCAGTTTGAAGTGATTCGCACATAGCATCTTTGCCACCTAGAATGATGTTAAGGAAGGCTTCCTTTTCCTCTCCTTTGGGTATGCAGTCAGCCGCTGATGAAGCACACTCCCATAGTGTGTGACTGACGTTGATGGACTTCAACGCCATACTACAGGCAGAGAAGACTTTCTTTGCCATAGAGTCGTACCTCTTGTCATCTCTATCCTGTGGGACAGTAGGGTAAGCGGTCCTACTGCTAGATGAAGTTGCCGCTTGAACCACCAGGATCTCTGGGGTCGGGTGTTTTGACAGGTATTCAGGGTCAGCAGCCGCTACCCTATACTTGGTTGACAATCTTTTATTGACTGCAGGGATAACTTCGGGAGTTTCCCAATTAGATGCAATTTTTCATTGTAAGGCTGCATGGAAGGGGACCACGGGTCCTCCTGTGGGCCCTTGTCCAATATATCTGTTAGGTCATCCTGTTGGAAAACAGGTGAAGGCGCAGACCAACCCATAAACTCAATTATTCTTGCCATCAGGGTTCTATATGGTGTTTCGGCATGTTACCCTGGGTCTGGCTTAACAAAATCCACTTCTGGGGAAGTGTCCAGCACACTTGCCTCATGTAGTGGCTCCTGTAGTTCCTTCAGCCTTCTTTCCTCAGAGGTGAAATCCTCTGCAGTAGGCAGTGTGGTCCTCTGTAATCCGAATGTTTCCTGGTCAGAATCTTCCCCTTCTTCATAAATTGAAGAAAGTCCAGTGTATTCTGACCTCTGAAATGGAGTAAAACCCATTTCTAAGGCAGAAGGAGCCAAACTCGTCGTTATTGGACAAGAAAACGATGTCGTCGACGCCGATGTAACAGGCTTCGAAGGCGCCGAAAACGGCGTCGAAAAAACTGGAAGGAGTCTCGAAGAACTCGAGAGGATCGGGATCCTACTCGAGGGCATCGACGACGGTCTCGGCGTCATGCCGGAGGCTCTTGAAATCACTGTTGGCTGTGGGGTGGCCTTGGTCCTCTCATCGGCGTCGAGTCGATCGAACGATGCATCGAGGAACCCTTCTAAAACGGCGTTGATGCCGCCGATCCTTGCGAAGGAATCTTCGACGAAGGAATCCTCGACGACGGCGAAGACGGTGCCTTCTTATCCGATTACTCATGGCGCTCTCGGGTGGAATGTTTTGCCGGGTGCCGCGACTCGTGGCGTTTTGATTTTTTGGGTTTTTCACCCGGGGTATCACCCTCAGCTGTCTTTGAGGGGGTCGAGGCCGCGTTCTCGAAGACACTTAACATTTTTTTTCCGAATTCCTCCCACTCAGCGCTTGAGAACCGTGTTTGGTGGGACAGGAGACTCTTTCTGGGGACACAGAAGATGACGAGGAATGGGACCTTCGACGTCTCTTTTTTGAGTGTCTTGATCGCGACGAATGGTGGGAGCTGCTTCGAGATCTAGAATGGGAATATTTGATGGCGAGGAGACGAATGCCTCGACTCAGCCGACGAAACTTTCGAGGTGGTTTTGGCTGACTTACCTCTCTCGAGCTTCCCCTTGCGCTCCTTCAAAGCCTTCGCCGTCATGGACATGCAGTCCTCACAATCCGAACAATGGTGCTCGGATCCCAAGCAGACCCTGTGTGGATCCGTTATTGACATTTTTTTACCGCAGTCTCGACATTTCTTGAAGCCGGATCGCACCGTCGTCGGTTCTGATGAAGAAGCCATTGAGAACGATAAGGAAAATTCGAGTAGAAATAGATAGATAACCTGACTGAACTGAGCAACGACGTTCCGAGGCCCCACGAAGCGCGGAAAAACGGAACTGAGCAACGGACGCAGCGCGTGGCTATTTATGGGCATGGTGACGTCGAGAGACATCGACGCGGCGGACTTCGACGCGCAGCGCCCTCTGCAGAAGAAATTTCCGAGGCCAGCAAGCTGGAAGCGTATTATCAAAGATAAGGAATACGTCGGAGGACACAATCCCTTCGAAATAAGGATCATGTATTTCCCGAACTTTCTCAATCTCTGATCACGGGAGGAATGACGGGGACTGGAGGAAACGCGTACAGGAGTGGAAACTCCCAGTCCACTAAGAACCTGTCCCCTGGAGCTCCTCTCAGGTGGAAATTCCCTGGAGAAGAACTACTCGCACTTCCAGTCAACACTGGACGGGAACAGAACTACTTGAGGGGTTCCACAAAGAGTGAAGATCTCTTGAAGGACTTTGAGCTACTTCTCACTTGTGCAAGACCGTAGTATGCCTGCTCAGAATGTTCGCCACTGTGTTCTCCTCCATGGCTAGGTGAACGGCCAACAGGGAGATTTCTTCTTGAAGTGCCCAGAACCATAGCTGCATTGCCTCTCTGCACAGTGGCAGTGACCCTACACCACCTCTCTTGTTGAGGTAGTATATGGCCACTGTGTTATCCGTCATTGTCAGGAGATTCTTTCCATGTACAGTGGGCAGAAAGGCCTTCAGCTCTAGTCCGATTGCCCTCAGCTCCAAAGGGTTGAGGTGTAGTTTGGACTCTGATGGAGAACAACAAACGCTGTCAGACCGTGGGCTGACAGCGACTGAGTCATCCGTAACTACTGTTCTCTCCAGCCATGGCTGCCAAAAAAGTTCCCCTTTCAGAATGTTGTCCTCACAATCCCACCACAGGAGACCCTGTGCGACCCTGCTCGGAACCTGAAGTAGATCTGACATCTTGCCAAGACGACTGGGACCTGAGGGCACCCTGGAGGGATCTCATTCTCAGGCAAGCCTCTGGCACCAGAAAAATGCAGGGTGTCATGAGGCCCATCATCTCAGGTAATCTAAGGTTGGTAGACGCTGGGCATTCTGGAATTGGGTGACCATCTGCTGAATGTGCTGAGCACTCACCTCCGGTGACAAGGCTTTTCCAGAGGACGCATCCAGGAATGCTACGATGAACTGGAGCATCTGGGAAGGCATCTTGTGGGACTTCTTGAAATTGAAGGAGAAGCCCAGTTTGCGGAGAGGGTGGCAGGTGATGCTGAGATGTTCCAGGATCAGTCAATCATCCAGGTAAGGGTAGATATGAATCCCCTCCTCTCTTGAGACTCACTGCCACCACAGCCATCAACTCGGTGAAAACCACCGGGTCGGAGATCAGTCCGAATGGCAGAACTCAAAACTGATAGTGAGAACCCCAACAGCGAACCTCAGGTACTTCCTGTGCCTGTAATGGATAGGCACATGAAAGTAAGCATCCTAAAGGTCCAATGAGACCATCCAACCCTGGATATGGAGGGCCTGAAAGATCAGAGAAAGGGTACCGATTTTGAACTTGTTCTTCCTGAGGAACTTGCTCAAGTATCTCAAGTCCAAAATTGGTCTAAATCCTCTGTCCTTTTTGGAGATCAAAACGTGAAGGGAGTACCAACTCCTGCTCCTCTCGGTCACAGGTACTGCTTCTATTGCACCTTTATCTAACAGCTTGGAAATCTTCTGCAAGATGAACGGATCTGGAATTTTGTGGGCGTGGCACCCTGGCGGATGATCCGGAGGCCTTAAAAAGGGGAGGCAGTAAACCTGGGCTGTTTGCAAGGCCCAAGCATCGGAAGTAATGCCCTGCCATTCATCCAGATCCTGAGTGAGCCTGCCTTCCACCGGGGTCTTGTGAATTAAGGACTCAGAAGTTTTGAGGCAGCTGAAGCTGATGCTTGGGCGGACTTAGTACCGCTTTCTCATCCACCACAAGGGAATTTTCTCGGACCTCTTTGTCTGGCCAACCCTCTTGCTTTTCCAAATGAGTAGAAATAATGAAATGACCTATCCCTCTAAGACTGTGCTGTGGGGTGTGATGGTTGCAGCTGTGTGATAACACTAAGTGACTTGGCCGCAGCTTTTGAGGTCTATAATTTCTCAAGGCTCTCGGCTTGCTGCCAAAAAATTGAGTGCCATCAAAGGGCATGTTGAGTAGTCTGGACTGCACATCAGGTGCAAAACCGACTTTCTCAACCAGGCAAATCTGTGCATAACTGTACTCGCCGCCATGGCTCTTCTAACACTATTGTCAGAGTCCAAACCCGAATTGAGAGACTCACAATATTGTCTTTCCATCCTTCACAATATTCAAGAATCCTTCTCATTCCTCACCTTGAAGGTGTGGGTACATTTTGCAAGAGCGCAAGTGGCATTGATACATTTTAAAGTCGTGCTGCTGGCTCAAAAATACCTTTCAGCCAGTGCGTCGAAACGCTTGTCTGGTGCGATGGTAGGGTACTCTACCTGCCTTGATGTAGAAGTTGCAGCATGTACCACAAGGCTTTCCAGGGTAGGGTGTCTTGAAAGATATTCTGAACCAATGCTTGAGGGTCTGTATTTTTTTTGGTTGGATTTTTAATGATGGATAGGTATGTATCTGCATACTCCCAGTTAACCATACCCCTTTTTTGAAGAGCTGAGTTAAACCAGGTTTTTCTGCAGACCTTTATCCAAAATATAAGTCAGATCATCCTGCTCAAAGGGTGCAGCTGGTCTCTCCCAAACCAGGTATTCTGTTACGTTATTCATAAGCTGTCTGTAAGATGCCTCATCATGCTCTGATGGATCAGCTTTCCCAAATTCAGGGGAAGTGCAAAGAGATTTTTGTATAGATCCTTCATTCTCGACTTCAGATATTAAGGCCTCAAGAACATTGGGCGTTCCTTACTCCAGACCAAAAGGTGGAGTGCCTTGATCTGAAGGTTGATATTACTCGAAAATTAGGAAAAAGATTTGAAAAATTTGGTTTAAGGAAGTGGCTTGAAAGACACTTCAAACTCCTTCAATGGCGTTTAAGGCTTCAACACCTTCGACGTCAATGGACTCTCAAAGGGTTGGCGGATTTTCACCTGGGCTTGAGGGCACACAAGTGCTAGCCTTTTTGGTCTCTTTTTCGGCCTTAGTAGTTTGACAGATTGGTGGCCTTTCATCTCATCTTTCGAGGGGGATGGGGTCACCTTCTCAGAGATTATCATTTGAAGCCTAAAGGCCTCCTATTCAGCTTTCGAAGTCGACTTACCTGTGCAGGCTAATCTGCGGTCAGGCGCGAAGGACGAGGACAGAGACTTGCAACGTTGTTTCTTTGATTTTTTGGAAGACTAAGAGGAATGGCAAGAACCACTGAGACCGTGAACGTTTCTTTGAACGTTTCCCTCTGCGGTAAATCACACCTTGATTCGTCCGACGAAAGTCTTTTGGAAGGTGTCGTGGAAAGGGATTTACGAGGGGGCCTACCCGCAGCTATCGTCCCCCTTTCGCCCTCCTTGAACGCCTCCCCCGTCATGGACTGAGAGGATCCACAGTCAGCCATGCTGTTGTCAGTGCCAAGGTACCATAAACAGATGCAATGAGGGTTGGTTATGGAATTTTCGACCCACAGTCAACATTTTTTTAACCTGTTTTTCGGGGTAGAGGATGTTAGGGAGAATTCTCTCTTTAGGCTGAATTTCCTAACCTAGTGAGTCGCCCAGCAGCTTTGCTGGATTTCTGGAGTTTGTTTTTTTCTCCTGCCAAGAGCAAGACTCTTTTTCTCCCACTCTTGGACATGATTTATGGTGTTCCTTTGACTGTTAATGTGTTTTATGGGCTATGGGGTCCTTTACTCCATAGGGTCTCATGTGTTTTTACTATGTGTGTTACACAGCACCCTCCGTGCAGTAACACAGGGGTGTCATAGTGACACCCCACCATAGACTCCATACCCTGGGACTGACTACTGTCTCCCAGGGCATGTAAAGTCACCATTGGCTTTACTAGTCCCAAATTATTAACAGAAACCAGTACAAACCATCATATTGTGGACGTACTGGTCGGGGCAATTCGATTGCCCCGGGGTCTGTTAGTCGAGGGGGCACGTCTCCGTCCCCCCTGATCGAGTTTTGGCTGGTGGCAGTGGATACTACTTTTTATATTCGACCGCGAATATATCCCTATGGGATTTTCCCATTGTTCGAGGCTACCAACTTTAATTATTTAATTCTCATAGCCTCGAACATACCGCAGGTTTATTTATTTAATATTAATTCGCCGGTTGGTATTTTTTGCCAGGACTCGATTCTAAAATGGCGTTTTGTGTTCTCTTCTGTGACTCCAACCCAAGTCGAGCCCTTTGTTCCACTTTTTGGCGGGCTTCTCCACAGAAGCCTCCAAAAGTGGTGCCACTCTGTTTGGGTACCACAGAGGGTGTGGGAGAGGGTTAAGGCACCCTGGACTGAGTTACCTTGGTAACTCAAGTCGCACTCTTGTGTGATTGGCTAGCATGGTTGATTGACAGCTAGGCTGAGTGAATGAGGGTGTGCTGCATAAAAGCAGGGCTTTGGGGACTGGAACTTCAGAAGTCGCCACAGGACCTGAGAATCCGACGAGGGAGAAGCTGAGCCGACCTACCACGACGACACCACCGGTGGAGCCCTGCGGAACCGACTCACCACTTCCCGACGACAGAGAAGATCTCCCGGCTGGAGAGGCTTCTTCCCCTGACTGGTGGGCACAACCTTTTTACCTTCTTCTCTTCGCACCCCAGACCGTCTTGTAGTCGAATTGCCCGTGCCAAGCACCCCGGCAACCGGATAGCCACTTACCACTGGACCACAAATAAAAGGACCACTCCTTTTACCTGAGAACTCCGCGGCTGGTTTCTTCCGTGGCAGTGCAACAGACTCCTGTCTTCCTCCCTCAACGAGATCCTCTCTTCCCCCGGACGAAGCACCGACTTGCAACCGCTGCCAGGAACAACTGCCCCCGCTGGAGTATTCTCACCACTTTAAGGTACCGTGTCCGCCAGGCCTCCCTTTCTAAAGACTGCTACAAGGTAGTAATAACCCCTTAACCTTCTGGACTGGGCTGGCCGCCTTGACCTAACTGGTCCCTTTCTTTGGTCCAACACATTTTGAACCTTTTCAAGACTTTTGTGCACTGCAACCGTGTGACCTTGGACACATTTCGTTTTGATCCCCTTAATGTGGATCCGGCCTTCTGAACTCTAACTTCACGGTTTTACTTTGCCTTCCTCTCTTGTTGTGTTCTTGTAAAGGTGTTGGGACCTGTTTCAATTTATACTCTGCTTTTCTCTCCCTTTTAAAACAAATTATTAGAGTGCCACCTGCGTTAAGCGCTCACCGCTGTCTGAAAATAAGTGGGGCTTACTTAAGACTTGTCTAATATTCTTCTAAGGGAGTGTATATCTTTTAGTGACCTGCTTACTATTAGTGCCTGTGTGTTTTTCTAAATGTGGTTTTAAATAAATAATTATATCTCTTTTACACCAAGCCCTGGTCAGCGTTTACTTGTTCTACTGTGTTCTTTTGACCTATTGTGAATACTCTGTATACTGCCTAACTCTTCTTGAGGGAAGTCTGACTGCTCAGCCACAGCTACCAAGTGAATCTGTGTGGTACAGACTGCTACCAAGTGGGTTTACTGCCAACCACCTGTAGTCTTAAATCTTTTGCAGTGGTCCCAGAGGGAACTGCACAGGTGTCTGCCTAACAGAGGATTTAGACATTTTTTATAAATCTTCAAAGATTTATCATAAACCAACTGCGGCGTATCCGAAGTGAAAGCTTAAGCGGAAAAAAAGGAACTGAAGTAACGGGCGCAGTGCGTGCAATTTACACTGTCGATGGCATCAACCTCAATGGGGGACGGAGGCTGTCGAGGGACATTGAGTCAACACCGCACTGCACCATCTACCGCAAAAAGAAATCCAAAGCAGCTGACGCTGGAATCGAGAGGTAAGATGAGGAATACGTGGGAGGACGCAATCCATTCGAAATGGCTCTTTCGGCTTTAAAAACACACTGTGCAGGTTACATATATTGTTCCATGCATTTATTTTAAATTATGTGCACGTAAAGCAAGTGCTAGCATTTATTTATAGTCTCAGCAGAGAGTTAAAGGATCAACTGGTCATGAATTCAGATCCCATTTATTTCATTACTTACCATGTATATAAACACTTGAGTTAAGTGTGTTAAACTCTCAGCACTGCAGAACAGATATGTCTGCCTCAATGCCAGAACCATATGAAACGCACCAAGAAACTGGATCCTCAGACAGAAGAAAGCATGACTTAATTTTGACAGAAAACCCTAGGTCAAGGATGTTGCACATTGCATTGGGCGCTATAGCTATTAGCACCCTATGTTTTCAATCTGGAAACCCAGACTGCTGAGAGCAATATTATTTTGCATGAATGAACGGGACGAGCTTGCGGCGGGCGTCTCATTCATTCATACAAAAATACTAACCTAAGATGGCAGCCATGGAGCAGGAAGTCATAATTTTTTTTTTAGACACGGCCACGGTAGGAATGGTTAAGTTTCTGTTTCCATAGGAAGAGCACTTTTTGGGCGGCTTATAACTTTGCTCCCCCTGGACGAATCCTCACCAAACTTGGCAAAAAAAAGTATATGGGCCACTCTGAATTTTTTTGCAAAGTTTGGAGATGTTTTGTCCTGGGGGGCAAAAGTTATAGGGGGAGTCCCAAAACGTCTTTTTTCCCATAGACTGAATGGGGGAAAAACTATGCGCACGGCTACAGTTCAAACCACTGGACGGATTTTCACGAAATCTGCGGCAGGTACAGGGGCTTGGTACAGAAAGCGTGCTTTTGTAAATTTGGTGACCTTCCGTGCAGTACTCTTTCTTTAAAACTATCAAAAAGTAGGTCTGAAAGAATTAGTGATATCTATGTCCGCTTCGCCGTCACACTTCCCTGTTCGGTCCACGGACAAGATACCGATTGGCTAAGGGGCTGGCGTCATGACCGCGGACTCTGGCCTGGAAAAAGGAAGTAGCCCATTCAAAAGTCTGTGTGAAAGGTATAGTGTTTGAAGCTGTAAAGCAAACAAACTGCAAACGTGAATTAAGCAAGAGTAAACGTGAACTTTGAGTCAAAGTGGTCCTGCGGTGGTCTGTAAAGAGCCACACACATTCAAAAGTCTTGGACATTTGAAAGGGGTCCAAGCACGATTGAGGGAGACCTGAAGTACAATAAGCTTGGGGAAGGGAGCCCGCTGGCAAGTTTGTGTTGAATTGTGACGCGAGAGGTCTGAGCCGAAAGTCAGGAAAGAGACTTTAACGTGGAAGGCCAGGCGGGCCTCAATCCACGGTTTGGAACGGCTTAGAGTGTCAGAAACTGAGCCAGTGTGTGTCATCCTGCCCACAAGGACAGCTGGTTCAACTACCTTTATTCTTTTGAACACTGATTTTTTCTTTGCATACATTTCTCCTTTTTACACTTTATGTATAAGAGATGGGGCAAGCATTAGGGTTTGGTTGGCATAGGCCATTTTGATTTGACGGACTCCACTAGGACTAGTTTATCGTTTGATGGTCGAGACTACTCGCATCTAGTTATAGGGCAAAATAGTGTTTCTCTGACCCCAACATTTTCAATAACGGTTTTACAAATTGTATTCATTGCGTCAAGTGTCATACTTGTGATACCATGCCATCCCTACAGTACTCATAGTATCAAATGCAAGGAGAACGTTTTCTATATAAACCCCACAACAAGGTACAGGCTTGCATGCCAAGTGAAGACTCCTGTGCAACTGCAGCTATCATAAAACAGGTGCGCACATGCGCACAGACACGCTCGGTCATGGCATCATATGTATGGAGGAGTCCCCTATATCTAGATAAAAAGCTCACCTGCCCAGGTACAGCCTTGCATGACAGGTGAATACCCCTATCAAGCTACAGCCTGGGTCATAATGCCTGAAACACTCGCTCAGACATAGCACATGTAAGGACAGTCTTCTAGATCTAGATAAATCCCAGACAGCCAGGTACAGGCTTGATTGCCAGGTGAAGACTCCTGGCCAGCTACAGCCATCATAAGTCTAGCCCATTTATGTATATAGGTATGGTGACATATTTCCTCCAACCTCCACATCAATAACGTTTTCACCTTATTATATTATCGTTTGGTTTATAAGAAACCTTTCACATTAATTCTGCACAGCATTACATACACATGTAAGAAAATTAAGAAAAATGGCATAACCTATCTTCACAAAACAAATTCATCCAGAGTCACAGACTAATATTTACAATTATTTCCTAAACATCTTCTAAAAATCTGATAGTCGCAATCAACAGTGGTGTTGGCAGGCCTAGATTCAATGCCACAGGGTCATCAGTTAAAATCTTATTTACAAAACGAGTAAACATTCCAAAAGCATGGCCCATCAATTTAGGACCACATAGTACTAGATGTTTTAAAGATGCCTATCCATTTACGGACTCAATACCAGCATCACATGCATTCCCAACCTTACACCCATAATGTGTCTAGTCTAGTTTAAGTTCAAACTATATCTTGAGCACCCTGAGACCTTTGGGTTAGTGTTGCGCTATACAAGAATTTATTTAGTTAGGTAGGTATTGCAATTTTATTTTTGGCCACAAAATGGTCTCAAACAATTTGTTATAGCGCCCAAACTTTCCCCCTCTCTTGCAAACTAGCAAAAAGCTTATGAGATTTAACCTTGCTTATCGTCCAATCAGTTTCTTTTTTTAGCTTGTTCGGGGTGCAGTATACATACAGAAAGCTTTATTCACATTTAGGGCCCACAAGATGGTCCAATTTCGTAACCCATTCTAATAAAGGTTCTGATGCCCCACTTCTGTAGAACTCAAAATATCTATGAACAGCAACGCTTTGGCCGGATCTAACATCTTGGTATATAGCTGTAGGCTCTCCAAGCAAGAATCGCAGTCAAGGATATCCAACCCAGTTCATGCCTTATGACGGCAAAGATGGAATTCCTTTCCAGATAAGCCCCTCCATATTAACCAGAATTGAGTTGCCAATACTGGGGTTAAAATTGTAGACCATAGATCAAACCCGGAACTACCTTTCTTCTGTAGTAATTTAATACCGGGGTTCAGTGAGAAACTACAATATCGCCAATTGTCTTTAGTTGGGCTATGTAAGGCACAAGCTTGAGTTTTAGCAATTTATTAAGGGAAGCCTTATTTGGTTTCGTTTGTATTTGGAAACCCAATTTTTAGCTGTCTTTCCTCAATATACCAATTTACATTATTTTTATGGTACCCGGTGCTGGTCATTGGGACGGCTCTCGGCGGATCCAAGATCCAGCACCAGATGTGTAGCCGGGTCTCGGGATCCGGCCAGAGTCAGCCGCCCAAGACCATGAAGCCCGCTGGAAAACTTAAATTTAAAAAAATGAAAATAAAAAAAAGCGCCCGCGACGGCAGCATTGCCTTTTACCGCGGCTTTGGCACAGGGGTGTAATGCACAATGCTTGCTAGATGTACAACTGATTCCTACTTCTCTGTAGACCTATTGGTGTCTGGTCAAATAATATAATTTCAGCATGGCCAACAATTGGATTAAAATAATATTTCCTGGGCTTGGTGGAAAAGATCTATGCCAAGTAAGGGTCTGGTAAGTAGAAGTTAAATAACCATGGGGCCAACATGAATCCCTGCCGAAGGCCCCCAAATGTAGCAGTTGCCCCTTCTAGGTCCCCCCTATCATTTAATCTCACATTTGGATGTGTTTGAGTGTAGCATTAATAGATTTAACAGAGTTCTAGGGACTTTCGAGCAAGTTTCACCTGATTATGCTCAATGCCGTCTTCCGTTTCTTCTTCCCAGGACCCATATGATAACTGTGCCTCCTTCTGATGAATGCGCAACTGAAAAAGAAACAAGGAGAAGAGATGAGAAGAAAAAAAAGGAAACCAGTGTTTTTAAATACTAAAATAGCCACAAGTAATTAAAACCAGACCCAACAAACCCAGTGGCATGTTAAAAGACGGAGTAAAAATTTAGACCCACCCTCAACCTGTTCTATGATGGCGTTCTAAGAAATAAGTTCCTTTCCTACATCAGTAGTTGTGAAGGGTTTTGACCCATGCTGAATCAATAGACTGGGTAGATGTGGGGGGATGAGCTGTCGCCGCCCATCATTCCATCCCAGAGTCCAGGAGAAAACGCGCAGTTGTGCACATACCAAAAGCGCCAGGGGTGAAAGGTGGTGCCAAAGGAAAAATAGCAGCATATGTCAGAGCAAAAGTGCTTTTAAATCACTTGTGTTTCTTTGAGGGCAAGCTCCAAATGTCAAGTTCAAACATTGCAAGATAGCTAATACCGGAGACCCACTTTCAAAACACATAAAATGAACATTGAAACCCAGGTAGAGGATTCAATTCCATTTTCTGCGGGACGCTCTGCCGGGAGACTCCAGACTTCACATCCATAAATCTCCAGAGACCAGAACTTTACTTCAGAAATTAAAGCAAGGGCCTAAACCCACAAACTGAGAACTCTTCTCAGCAGGCCTCAGCATCCTTAACATCATTTGCAAACTATTTCACAGCCGAGCGAGCTGCCTGAATTCTTTGCCAAGAACTTTTGCCAGTACCCAGAAAGCAGTGTTACATCCAGAATCCACTTGATCCGGACCGGAAAGCAGAGCAGTATCCAGAGCCAGAGGCTGCTGTATCCAGAGAGGCTAGACCAGCAGAGCAGAGCTGACCCAGACGCTGTGAGCAGAACCGCCCGAAGTCCAGTCCAGTTGACCAGATCCGTGACGAGGCCCATTCATTTCAAAATTAGGAGTGAGTATCTGCCAGAACTGTGCAGAACCCAATTTCTTAGTTAAAATAATCTAATCCAAACTATTTTAACCTAAGTAGAACTGCCTCCTAGTAATCCTGTCATCTGTCATTCTAAAGCTGCGAGCTGTCATCTGTCATTCTAAAGCTGCAAACTGTCACCTGTCATTTTGAGTTTTACTTTAAATCCGAAAAACTACCTTTACTATCGTCCGTATCTCTGGAACCATTTGCTTTCATTTAAAAGCTAAGATTCTAGGCTTTCCAACGAACCTAAAACCGAGTTGCTAGTCCTTATACTTTAGCCGTAATCACGATTCACGCACTCGCAAAATTTTACCGCGATTTGGCCCGATTTCTTCACCTGTAAAAGTCAGCATCTCCTTGCTTTCCTTGGCTAAAATCTGTTTAACCTGCTAGTTACTCAGAGCATTGCTAAAGGGAGCCTGAACTAATATCAACTAGATATCACCCACCCTGAACCTCCTGCAGGGAATTAAAATCAATTTTAGCCTCTTTTCACTTCATTGCCACCACATTTCAAAGTAATTCGCCTGTGTTTAAAACTCATACCGGTTTTCTCTAAGCTTGCTGGGGGAACTGGAACTGTGTATTGCATTATAAAGTGTGATTTGTCGGGATTCTTGATGACTGTGTGCTCTCCTTCCATTTCTTACATTGCATAGGAGGGGGGGTGAATTGCCAGAGAAAAAAAGTGATATTATCTTTTGCTAAAATCATATCAAGTTATTTCCGTACTGCATTTTATTCCTCATTGCTTTTCCCTTGAAACCATAAAAGTGTTTTCGCTTCCTTATCCATCCTATACCAACTCCTCATTGATTGTAAAGAGGTGTGCTAGTGTCAGATTACCCATTGTTGATCAACATTATATTCATAAGTGTGATATCAATTATTAATTTACTATAAAAGTGTGATATATATATTGTTTAATTTTTCAAATAAACCTTTTAAATTTGCAAAAACAAATCTACTTCTTGGCTCAGTGGGATTCTAAGAGAGGGGTGTTATACAAGGGTTCATCATCCAGATTATAACTTGCCATAAAAATATATAAATAAGGGCTTCCCTTGGGCATCCCAGACAAGGCACTGACTTAGTGGGATTGCTTGATTGGAGTCACTTACATAGTTTAGGAGATTGATCTCCGGTACACCATGATCTGGCGCAACACTTTCCACGCTGGCTATTTGGGCACAGGTCGCTTTTTAGGCACACCCTGTTGGCCGCGGCTACCAGGGCACAGGGACACGCGCGCCGATATATATGTTTTGCTTAAATTTATTGTTAACCGAATCACCGAAAAATGCAGTGCTTCTGTTAAAAGCATATTTTAGCCGCTCCTTAGATGGAGCTGTACTGCACCCTCCAGGAACAAATAAGTTGCTGCGTCTTGCAAGTTAAGTTCGCAGGACACAACAGCCTATTTGTGTATGGAGCGTGCATTCACGGGGGAGCTGTACTGAGCGGCTACAGTTTGCTTAAATATATGGTTAACCAAAGCAGTGCATTTTCCCATGATTTGGCTGACAATACATTTAAGCAAAACAAATATCTAGTTGCGCAGGTCCATGTCCTGCTTGCCGTGGCGAAAGTGCTGCGCCGAAAGCAACGCACCAGAATGTCTGACTTAGTTTGATCTCGGTACACCCTCTTTTGGCGGTGCCGTTTAGCCACGGGCCGGTTTGGCGCAGCCACTTTGCAGCAGCGGCTAATTTGGCACGCCCATTTTGGTGCAGGAGCCTTTCTGGCACAGTCGATTTGGCGCAAGGGACGTGGCTGACATTGCAGCCACGTCTAAACTCCCTCAGGTAAAATTCTAAACCATAATTCGTTGCAAATGCAGCCCGTGGACAGGCACTGTGCCTGTTAACGTGTTGCATTTGCAAAGAATGATCCGCCGCTGCCGGGACGTTTATCCCAATAGGCGGCATGGCCAGATGCTAAATGCTTGTTGGGGAGAATTCTCCAAAATGGCTAATTTCCCTTACCTACTGAGTTCCTCAGCAGCTCTGCTGGATTTCTAGGATTTATTTTTTTCACCTGGTAAGAGTGCGAGCCTTTTTTTCCCCACTCTTACCTGTGTTTTGCTGTGTGTGTGTTTAACATTTTTGTGTTCATAGACTGTGGAGCCTCACCTACTCCACAGGCATCTTTTTACTGTGTGTTACACGGCACCTTCAGTGCAGTGACACAGGGTTGTCTTTTAGACTTCCCAACTCAGACTCAATTTTCTGGGACTGACTACGGTCTTTCGGAACATGTAAAGTTGCCATTGACTTTATTAGTCTCTTTAAAATCCACAGACCCAGTACAAACTATCTTACATAGAGTACTGGAAAGGGTTAATACATATCCCTTTTTGTCTGTTTCTCTTGGAGCATTGTTTCGCTCCCTTTTCATCGAGACTTGGCTGGTGGCAGTGTTAACTACCTTATTTTTCCTACCGCGGTTATCTTAAATAACCTTGGTATTGTTTTAGGCTATCTTGGTAGCCTCAAACTTAAACCCGCCAGACCATATACGTTTTTATACGGTTCCGGCTGGGTTTATTCGCCATTTCTTTTTGAAAGTGTCTTTTTACTCCGTTGTTTTATTCCGTGCACCAAACCAGGTTTGGTTCCTTTGTTCAGCGTCCTTTCGCGGACTTCTACGCAAAAGCCCTCTTTAGGCGCTGTAGGGGAGGATTGGCCCAAAAGACCCCCCTCCCCTCCATCTTCTCCCCCGGTGAGGCCCATGGCTCGTCAGGGGTCCCCTCCCTACCACCAGGGCCCAGGTGGTGGATGGGTCACTGGCCGAAGACATTGACCAAACCTGCTGAATTCAGCTAGGCTTCGGAAACCATTTTGTCTAATAAAGATAGTTTGAGCCCTGTGCACTGCAGCATGGCCCCCACCTTTGGAGAGTTTCAATTATCCCTGTGGCCACAGCTCTCTGGCAGATCCGCTGAGAGCCCGTTCCCACTAACAAGACGGACATGAGCTAGTGTTAGATACCAACACTAACATTTCACCTTCCGCAGTGTATCGCTGTTCCCAGCATGACCCGGCCAGCAGGGCCTGGGTGGAAAAAGAACTGTAAAATGGTCCTCGGACAAAAGCAAAGTTCCCCAATACTAATGAGAAAACCACTTGTGATGAAAGCGTTCTCGACCACAACCTCTCTGACTAAAAAACCTGTAAAATGTATAAACATGGCAGAATGTGTGCTCATATGACATTAGGAATGAAGCACCCACATCCCCGCAGTTATGCGCAAATAGTAAAAGCGTCCTGGCGGTTTTCGTGTTATGTGTTTCGATGAAAAGATTGCACCCCACGGTCCCGCACCACAACCAAACTAATGCTGCTAGAGTGCAAAGAAAGACATGCAACCATATTGAGGGCTTGTGTAAGGGGTGCACGAAAATGCACCATATGTGTGTCCAAGCCCAATATGTGCCGCTGCCGTCAGTCTCATTGGCGGGTTGTTTCTGCGTGCTCCACCAACCTTACTACTACCTCACTTACCGCGCATGTATAAGCATATAACAAAATGTTGTAGTTGTTAAAAACATAGTGTACAAGTAATGTGCTCGAGTTGACCGTATGGATGGCACTAGCAATGTCAAAACGTGAGCTTTGGAAAGACTCAATGAGTATTGTATATTATTTGAATGTTTATGCTTCTTCCACCTAAAGTCAGCAACACACGAGGAAAATACCTTTTGTGAACACATGCAAGGCCATTCCCCCTTCCTCCCAGTGAAGCCTGCCAGACGAAAAAGCAGAGGCCTGTGCCGCGCTGCTCCACTTCCCCCAACTCGGCTGGAGCCGCTTCAAAGATTTGTAGTTCCCCCGCAGCACCCAAGGCCACGGCCTGCCACCTGAATTATTTACAACCCAGCAGTAAACCCCGGCCTGAAAACACAGATCCAGAGGCGCCCTTTCTTAGGCTCCACGACCCACTGGCTCACCTTAGGTTAATGGCCCCTGTAGAATTAGGACACCTAATATTATAGCAACATTACAGGAACACATCCATAATGGTTTCTAACAAGACATGATGACATGGAACGCCTGTCCCATGCCCCGAGACCCATCCCCACGACCTACGATACCCGGTCAACAGGACGATGGTAACCATGTATTGATGAATCGCCAACAGACCCCACTCTAGGTGCATTCCTCCTGTGTTGCATTAACCTGTAGAATAACCTATTGGAAGATTTACCAGAGAAGATAATATTGCAATGGTTGAATGACTGCGGTGTGCGTGGCACTAGGGCAGAAAGTCAGGAAAGACATTCATCTCTGACACTGGCCACAGTTGGCACAACAACACCGCCCGGATGAACCCAGCTGACCTGCCAGGCCCAGCCCAACCCACGAGGGTAACCAGTGACGTCCTCCAGCCACGGCAAACCACATCGCAGCAGCACCTATAGCTAGTCGTCGCCACCCAATCCCCACGAACTTGTGCCCCCTATAGTATGTAGGTTCTTATGACGCTTTTTGTAAATATATATGCCTGTCTTTGCTATTGTCAGACAGAGCGCTCTCAGAGTTTGCAGAGTCCTTTGCATGCCCTATTTTGATTGATAAACTCCCATTTACGCTCACTCGCACTTTGTCTTGGCCTTATTCCCATCCTGGGAGAGTCCATTATTGTCTCTCATTGTGGGGAGGATCGTGCTAGCTGGGGACGCTCGCCTTCAGCGCCTAAATGTCTGGGTAGGCAGGGTGTGAGGGAGGGGTTTTAGGACCCCTGCCATGGGTTCCCTTGGAAAGCCAAGTTGCACTCCTGTTTGATTGGCTAGGTGACTGTACCGCCAGGACAGACACCCTGCTGTGTGATTGACGCCAGGCTGTGTGAATGGGGGAAAACTGCATAAGAAGCAGGTCTCTGGGGCTGGAAAGGCAAAGTCGCCACTGGAACGAAAGAACCGACAAGGAGCTGACGGAAGAGGACCCCTACAACGACTGAACCGCCCAGTGAAGCCCTGCTGCAGGTCCGAATCTTCAGACTCCAATGACAGAAGATCTACCAGGAATCTTCTTCCCCTGAGCTGGTGGGACCAACCAGTTTGCCCAAACTGCAAGGCAGGACTCCCTCCTCTGCTCGAATTTGCTGTACAGAGCTACCGTGAACCGGATATCCAGGAAGGTCGGACCCTGCTTGGGTTTTAAGGAGCGCACCTTTTATTCGTTGCTTTGCTCTGCTGCTGGTTTCTTCCATGGGCAGTGCAGGACCCTCCAGTCTTCCTACTTCGTGTAAGTCTGACAGTCGCTTCAGGAACCGTGAGCCTGCAGGACCTGCCAGGGACGTCCGCCTCAGCTACAGCGTCTTCTCCATTTAAAAGGTACTGTGCAATTCTGGTTGTTCGTTTCGTCCAGCCGCGGTGAAGGTGCGTGAAACCTTTCGCCAATCCGAGGGCTTGTCCTTCTCTACTCTTTAAACTAACTTTTCTGCCGACCAACTTCGTCCGGAACTCTTGGCAAAGACTGAACCGTGAACTACCCTGAACTGTGTGATCTTTAGCAAAAGACTTTGTCCTATTTACTTTGGCCCTAAGCCTTTTTGATTCCATCACTGTAGTTCCTCTTTCTAGATTGCCCTGCTTACTTAACTGTTGGTGCTGCTCAATTTGTGTCTAACTTTGTCTTTCCCTCCCTTTTAAATTGCTGGAGAGCCATTTTGCTCACACTTCATTTATGAGCTTAACTTGTCCAGAATCTATTGGGAGTGGTGTGGTGTATTAAGAGTGTGATTTTTAAACTGCTTTACTTTAGTGAGATGTTATACAACTGAGGTGTAAATAAATGTATATTCTTTTACTCAAACCTTGAGTCAGTGTTTGTTTGAATCATAGTAATTGCTGTCCTTTGTGGAACTATTGATACTGCTCACTTGCTCTTGAGAGAAGTATGGCTGCTCAGCCATCGCTACCACTTTTACTGTGTAGTACAGGCTTGTACCAAAGGTGAATTTGTAATGTCTCTTGTAGTCTTAATTGTGTGTGGTATTCCCAAAGGGTACTGCATTTAATTCTGCCCAACAATGCTGGCATTTAGCAGCTGGCCTAAAACACAAAAGGATCACGCTTCGCAAACGCGAGTTGCATTTGCAAAGAATGATGTGCCCCCCCCCGGGACATTTGTCCCAAGGAGTGGCAGGGTCAGCTGCTAAATGCTGGCATTTAGTAGCTGGCCAGAAAAGCCAAATGCCAAATGAGCGCAAGTATTGCAAACAAAAAAAATAAAGAAACAAAATCAGCAAGGTGCAGTCTTTAACTCTGTTCTCCCGGAGTTTAAAGCACAGCATCTAAGCACTATGGTTTACTATTAACAAGTTTCATATTTATCCTTTAAAAACGAAAAATACCCAGCAAGTAAATATATATTTACTTTATTTTATGTTTTACATTTGTAAAGTGCTTAAGCCCTGGGGCATCGGGGCACTGTTATGGAACCAGTTACACACAGAGACATAGGCAGGCAGAAAGAGGGGCATATGTAGTATATGGGCATATATATATTTTAGAAGACAAAATAATATGAATGTATATACACAAATATATATTTGTCTACCTTTGCAAATAAATATGCCAGTGCAGTGTAAGTATACAAGGACGACTGCTTCCCCTGCAGGGGTACACATGTAACTTGTACACTTACCCCGCAAGGATATATATATCAGCTATTGGAATGTGTTTTGAGCCCCTTTCATTTTCTGTGTTTTCCCAGAGGGCAGCGTTCAATGAGGGCATGTGAACACAAACACGCGCAGGAGCATGCTAGCTGAGATACACAGTGGTGCAAACCCATGTACTGAGCATACATAAAACCTGGGTTAATACTTCAGAATCTTACTGTGTGCCCTGCTATAAATACCCATGCGCCTATATCAGATTATCAAAATGTTCAGCCCAACTTTCTATTGCGCTCAGTGAAGGGCCCACACTGATGCATTTTTTGGGGTGATACCTGGAGGCAAAAAGGTGGGAGGGGCTGTTACTTTGCTGGAATGTACTGGGATAATGAGGCACTAACAAGGCCTTTTCACGCCACTGCCATGGCACTATTTAGGGAGGCTTGGTACACTGACATGTTGTTCTTTAGTGTGCTGCACTGAGAGCTGTGACACAGCATACGAAGGCCTGAGCAAAAACCTTTCCTCAACTTCTGCATCCAGGAGAAGGGCTGGCGTACTTTCCAAGTGTGGCAAGCGATGTTTCTCAATGAGGGTTACCAGTACATCTTCGATAGGCACAGCACCGACCACTCAAAGATATTTGGGCACTGTGAGGAAATAGACAAATGCAAAGCGCGCCGGCACACTGCCACAGTGGATGACCAGGTGTTGAACAGGATGCATGGGCATAGCCATGGGAGTGATGCCACTAAAGGGGAAGTGTGCCTCATCCTGTCGGGGATCAAGGAGCGGTCGCTGGGGACAGTGGAGCCGCCAGCTTCGATCATCAATGGAGCTCTGCAGGGAACATCAACAGTCGTGCAGGGGAAGATGTCAAGGAAGGACGCGATTCGCAAGGTGATCCAAAGATGTCGCAATGCAGCCCATGCCGTACCACCTCAGCCACAACACAGAGCGGCGATCAGGATACCAGACGCCTACAGGATCTACCATCCCACACCAAAGCAGACGGAAACGCTTTCTCCTTCGGGACTCAGGGGGAGAATGAGAACCACATTCTCATATTTGGCCGTGAGTTGCACAGGGAATGGGCTGGCGAAATGGAGAAGTACGTAGATGGAAGGTTCAGCCTGGTCCCAGCGCTCTTTGCGCAGATATATGTGGTGATGGCAGAGCAGGGAGGATTTGTGCTGCCCGTCCTCCATGTCTTGCTGCCCAACAAGAAAAGGAGCACTTACAAGCGCATGTTTGAGGCGGTCAAGGACATGTGGCTAATCTCGATCCGGCATCCATTTCGATGGATTTTGAACAGGCTGCCACTGGGCGGCAAGAGCAACATTTCTGGGCTTGTGATTGCATTGCTGCCTGTTTTATCTACCCCGGAATGTCTGCAAGAAGCTTGGTGCGCTAGGTCTACTCCCAAGGTACAACGCTGAACCCAAAAACGCACTGGCAGCACGCATGATCATTGCGCTTGCCTTTGTGCCAATTCATTACCTAGCCAGAGCAGTGGTCATAATGGACAATGCAATGCCTGCAGAGTTGGTGCCAGTCCTGCGCTGGTTTAGGACAATTACATATGGCACCAGAACCCCGACTACAGCTGCGCTAAATTGCCACCAGAGATGTGGTTGGTGTATGAAAGAACTCGCCAGGACCAGGCATGGACTAATAACTTTGCTGAAGCTTCCCAACTGTATGAGGAATACATCTGTGGCGAATGCCCGCCTGTAAAGCGGAAGCAGTACATGAACCAGAACAGGAGGGTGCAGAACATTGTGGCGAGCTATGGGGAGCGTGATGTTTTGGAGTACCTGTGCGGTCTTACACCCCCACGCCCCCCGTGTATCATTGCTTGTGGTGCCCATTTAGAGGGTTTCTGGATAGACTTGGAGCGCTTGCATTTCAGACCCCCGGTGCCACAACTACACAACTGCCCCCATGTAATTCCACGGGCTTTGTACATGTCTGGGTGGTGGAAATATTCGGCGACCATAATTTTCCATTAGCAGTGTCACAAGGAATCCCAAAGTAATGCTGAGAGGTAGCGGATATAGCACCTTTCCCTCCTCCTTCAATCTCGTGCTTTCTGGGGCCAAGTCCTCTCACCAAAGCCTGAAACGCTTGTCTCGTGGGGGTGCTACCTCCATGGTATCATAGCTGCCAAGTTTTCCAACTTTCCCAGTTGCATGCGAGTTTCAGTTCAGATTTCCCCAGTCCGTGGCAGAGCATATTGTGAAAATACCATTGTTTGTACTCAGTCAACAAGTACAGGGTGTGTATCATCGGTACAGCACTTGAAAGAAAATGTATCTGGGCCCAGCATTGGATTGGAGTACAAATTACTTCCAATTACAAATATTGTACTCATCAGCTGGTAAGCGGGCTCACTGGGTGGAAAGTCATTGCCCATTTCTGGGCACCATCTGCCTCCGCTTAGTTACACCACAGCAGGTGTTCTCCCTGAGCTGGGCACCCTGCAGTTAGCCGCACTGCAGGCGGACCCCCGGCCAGGGCCGTCTAGTTCTTAGCCATCAATACACCTCCATGTAACATATGCAACTGAAGAGTAACAGGCATTTTATTCAAAACCTTGAAGAGAAACTTTCTCAATTTTCTCGCAATTGTGAGAACTTATTTGCTACTTGTGCACATTAAACAGTAGCACCCGTTTGGCCTTGTGGTCAACACCTAAGTCTTACAGTCCTGCATTTTGGAGTTCCCGGGTTTGGCTCAGTTCATTTTTTATACATATTATTGAAAGTGTTTTAGTGTTAACATCCCATTTTGCCTTGTGCCAAAATATTCTGGCGCCATAACATCCCAGCGGCGAACATGTTGAGCTGAAATGGGTATGCCAAAACGGGCTCTGCGGCCAATCGGCCGCCCAAATCGTCCTGCTCCCAACGAGAGTGCCCGGTTCTTTCAAGGCTGAGTGCTGCATGGAAGGCAGCGAAAAGGCCAGAAGGTGTACTCAGTCAGTGGTCGTGGGGGTGGGAGCGGTGCACCTCTACTTTTTTTAAAATTAAGTTTTATTGTTCCTGCACTTTTATTTTAAAAATAAACCGTTCAGGTATGGTTTTGTTTTAAAATAAAAGCGTAGGAAGAAGTTGCATGCATCCTGAGAATGGCATTCCCCAAGTGGTAAAAACAGCAAAAATGCAGTTGTGAGAGTATGTATCTCATAAAAACAAGAAATACTGCACACTGTCACTGGCGCGTATTACCTGCACCCAAAAATATATAAAAGTGATATTCATGATCATCAGCGGATAAAACAAAATACATATAGACTACCGAAATACATCAAGTGTTACATGTACAGTTTACTAAACACATTCAACATAACAAGGGTGCAGCAGATTGAAACCTGGGACAAAGTTGATTTTGTGGTCACCCATTTGTTGAGGTGTTCACCCATTTGATGAGGTGCGCATCATGTTTGAATCCTGGTCCCCAATCTATCAGGGGGTACAGCACATAGACGCCCAAGCCCGCAACCACCACTGCTACAGAGAACCAGTAGCGCAGAATGGTTGTGATCTTGAAGGATTGTCCACGTCACACTGGTTTGTCAGAACCGGAGCAGGAAGGTGCAGGTGCTTGGACCCCATCAAATGGAAAGGATCCATCCACTGATGAAATGATCTTGGAAGTTATGTGCCCCACAAGTAATGGAGAGAAACTGAGCCCACAATAGTGTCAGGATGTGTGGGGGGGTGGGAGGGATGGTTGATATGGCATATAAAAAGAGACCTATACAAATGTTGCCCTTACGAACAGTACATGCAAGAAAACCAAAGGGAAACAATGAAAGGAACTAACAACTCCACCTAAAAACTCAACAAAAAGATGTGACACAGGAGGCAACAATTGTATGGTCTGCATTATATTGCAAATACAGTTCTGTATAAGTTGTGAACCAGAAGCAAAGTTGGTTCATATGTCACTTGTGCACATGCAAACTACAAGATGAGTTTGGCCTAACGGGTAAGTCATCCATCCCAGAGACTAGCGTGCAAAACATACCATTATTCTTATTTTAATGAAAAAATGTATGCTTAGTTCAGCCACGAACCTTGGCACGAAAGCCTCTCGGGTGGCCCACAAGGCCAAAATCATCTTGTAGTTTGAATGTGCAGAAGTGACACATTTGAACACCATTGTTCAATTTATGAAATAAAAAAAAAACAGTTACATATTTCAGTATGTTTTAGCGCGACAGCTAAAAAAAAAAAAAAAGAAAAAAAAAAAAGGAGAATGAAAGCCTTGCACAAAACATACTGCCGTCGTACTGTCCCCACGCCAAACTGGCCACGCCAAACCGGCTCCTGTGGCGAAATGACTAAGTTAATAACTGTAGTGACTACCTAGATCATAGTCCCCTTTCCTCCATACTTGTGGGACATTCCGTCCATCGGAAAAGACTGGAGCACTTTAAGCATCAAAAATAACATTGTACTTTTATCTTTACGCGGGCCACCACACATGACCGCAGCCCCGCCTTCCTGAGCTCTACCCCGCACATCGCCCTTCAGTCCTTTTCTATAGCCAGGTCCAGGACCATTTAGCAACAATAGAGGATACTTCTTAGAGGGGACTGAGGTCAGGCATATGGAGGAAAGGGAACTATCCCGTGTGTGTGAAAGTGCCCCCCTTGCAGCCCCCTGCCCCAGTGTGTAAAAGTGCCCCCCTTGCAGCCGCCTGCCCCAGTGTGTGTGAAAGAGCCCCCCTTGCCCGTGTGAGAAAGTGCCCCCTTGCAGCCATCTGCCCCTGTGTGTGTAAAAGGTCCCCCTTGCAGCCCCCTGCCCCAGTGTGTGTAAAAGTGCCCCCCTTGCAGCCGCCTGGCCCAGTGTGTGTAAAAGGTCCCCCTTGCAGCACCCTGCCCGCGTGTATGAAAGTGCCCCCCTTGCCCCTGTGTGAGAAAGTGCCCCCTTGCACCACCCTGCCCCAGTGTTTGTGAAAGTGCCCCCCCTTGCAGTCCCCTATGTGTGAAAGTGCCCCCTTTGCAACTCGTGCGTGTGAAAGTGCTCCCGCCTTCCGCCCTTCACCCCAACTTGTCTCTCTACCCCTTCCAAACTCCCCCTCCCCCTGCGTTTGTCTTGGTTGCCCCTTATTCCCCCTCATCCTTTCCCCTCCTCCTGTCTACGTCTGACAATAGCCCAATTGCCGTCAAGCATAGTAATTGTAGCCGCCTGCCTTTTACAGCCCCCTCCACTTTCCCCCCCCCCCTTTTCCCCCCTTTCCCATCTCCTGCCCAAGTCTGGCATTACCGCAATTGCCGTCAGGCACAGTAATAGTATCCACCTGTCTTACAGCCACTCCCCTCCACCCCCTGCTCCTTTACCCCCTCCACTTGTCTTGCAGCCACTTTCCCCTCTCATAGCACTTACTGCTATCAGTTGTCCCATGACCTCTGTTAGCAGCTCTTCTGCCCCCCCTCCCTCCTTGTCCTCTCCTCCCACCTCCCCAGACTACTGTGAATCATCATCCGACCTTCTACTTTAGTCTCCTGTTTGTTTCCTCTCCTCCTCACTCTCTTCACTCCCCCTCCCCCTCCGCCTCCCCCTCCTCCTCCTCCTCCAATTCATGCACTACAACAATTGTCATCAGGAATAGTAATGTTACTGCTGGTTTGTCTTCTTCCCTTTCCTGTTTTTGCACTTGCACTATCAGAAATGTCACCAGGCTGATTGTGATTGTTCTATTTTTCACATTCTAATTTGTTTCAAGGACTTATATGAATGTAACCATTTTCCCATTCTCCCTCCTTGAAGCGCTTTGAAACACATTGTGTCTAGGCGCTATATAAATAAAAAATCAATTCAATTATAGACTAGGAGTAAGGTAGCCACTACGTTGAGTAACTGTCATACTCTTACGTCCCGTCCCTTTTCCTCCATACTTGGAGATTCCCAAGCACTGACCAAAGGAAAAAAGGGTGGATGGAAATTTCCCTTATTGGAACAAATTCTTAAGAACTGCCTGGCCAAATTGGGCATCACCCCGGGAGCTCAGGTCAAGACAATGTCTGCAAAAAGCCAAAGGGTAAGCCCACGTAGCAGCCTTGGCTATGGACTCCCAAGGAAAGTATTTTTGGAAGGCAACATGCATGCCCCTTGGAGGAAGGCCTTGAATGTTTTAGGCCTCGTAAATGCATGAAGCTATCCCACGAGAGATGGATGCTTTCAGGGCCAGTTTCCCTTTTGGGTCACCAAACTTAACGGAGTTGTGATGAGACCGGGGTCAGAAAGAAAACTGGTAAAGATATTGAGTGGAATTCAGACACCACTTTGGGAAGGAAATAAGGGTGACTGTGGAGCACAACCTTATCCTTGTGCAAAGTTAGGAACAGATGTTAAATAGAGAGCTTGAAGCTCACTTATTCTTCTTGCGGATGTTACAGCAATCAAGAAAGCCATCTTCCAAGAAAGGTACTTGAGCTCGGTAGTGGCCATGGGTTCAAAAGGCTTATGACACAAGGCAGTGAGGACCACATTCAGATCCCATTTGGAATGAGGAGGCCGAACAGGTGGAAATAGATGAAGACCTGCAAAATGTCTCTTGAAGACTGGGTTTGCCAGTGAGAAAGAGCAAAGGCGGATAGATATGTTCTGCATGATAAGACGTGGATGCCAGAGGCTGCAAGGTCTGATACAAAAGAAAGTCAACAGAAGCCTGTCAGGGATCAAGCTGTTTAGCTAGACACCAATGACAAAATCAGAGCCATTTGCTCCTGTACCGAGCCCTCATAGAAGGTTTACGTGCCGCTTGAATTATGCGTATGTTATCCTCAGATAGGTTAAACTGCACTAATGATCGGAACTCAGGTACCAGGCCGCCAAGCTGAAGAATTGTGGGGAGGGGTGCCACAACTGGTTATTGCTCTGGTGAAGAAGATTGGGAATCTGCAGCAACCTGATCGGGGAGCACACAGACAGGTGCTGCAGTTCCGAAAACAACAACCAGTTTGGTCACCAAAAAACCATGAAGAGGAGAGTGCAGTTGGAAGCACTCCTGAGTTTCCAGAGCAACCAATGAATCAGCGGCAAAGGAGGGAAGGCATAAACCTTCATGTTGTCCCAAAGGATCTCAAAAGCGTCCCCTAAGGAAGACACTCCGAGACCGTCCTTGGAAGCAATAAGAGGAAGTTTCCTGTTGGTTGAGGTTGCAAAGAGGTTCACCGCTGGAGAACCCCATTGCTGGAAGATCTTGGAGAGAACATCGGCATTCATCTCCCACTCGTAACTCACAGCAGATTGGCGGCTGAAGGTGTCTGCAGCCACATTGATGTGACCCGGAATGTTCTCTGCCTGAAGCCAGACATTGTGTTGGATAGCCCAATTTCAAATTTGGATAGCTCGGTCCACCAAAGACGACGACCTGGTGCCCCCCTGCTTGTTGATGTAGAACATCGCTACGGAATTGTCAGTGCAAATTCGTACCACACTGTTGATGATAGAGGGTTTAGAAGCCCTGAGTGCCAGAAACACTGCCAGGAGCTCTAGGTAATGGATATGGGTACCGCCTGTCCTGGTGCGTCCACAAATTGTACACCTCGAGGTGAAGCAGTGTCGCTCCCCAGTCCAGAAGGGAGTAGTCTGAAGTAATCATTACTCGTGGGCAGGGCTCCTGGAAGGAGGTCCCCATTGAAAGGTTGCTGGCAGACGACCACCATTGAAGATCCGCCGTCATAGAGGATGGAACTGGAATCATCTTCGAGTCCACATCCGTAGCCTGAGACCAGCAGCTCCGAAGAGCAAGCTAAGTGCGCCTCATTTTCAGTCGTGCAAGAGGTATAGCTAACACACAAGAGGCCTAAGGCCCAGGAGTCTCTGGAACCACCAGGCCGAAATGAAGGGAGGTCTGCAGGAAGATCTGGCACGTGGTTGAAAGGTCTGCAATCTCGTCCTCCGTCAGGAACACTCTGGTACTGACGGTATCCCAATGGAAACCTAGAAAGATCAGGACTTGAGCAATTGTCAGATGATTTCTGCCAGTTCACAGACAGCCCGAGGAGCTGGAGGAGTGACTGTAAATTGGCAGTTGCGGCTGGTCGGCAAGGACTGCGTAGGAGCCAATCGTTCAAGTATGAATATACATGAACTCCCTGCAGTCTAAGGAATGCTGCAATGACTGCCATCATCTTCATAAAGGCACGCAGCGCCAAGCGGAGATCAAACGGTAGCCCTCAATACTGGAAGTGTTCAGTTCACACAGAGAACCGCAGATATTTTCGATGCAAGATCCAGATCAGGATATGCATGTAGGCGTCCTGAAGGTCTACTATGCTGAGCCAATTGCCCTTCCAGAGAGAGGACTTTATCTTGCTGGGCGTAATCACCTTGAATTTCTCTTGGGGAGAGAGATTGAAATTGGAGAGGTAGAGTATAGCGCGCAGACCAGCCTGGTTGGGTTTGGGCACTGTAAACAGACAGGAGTAATAGCCCTCCCCTTGCTCCCGCAAGGGAACATGCTCCACTGCTCTGAGGAGTAGAGGTTTCTGTACCTCAGCTCTGAGGGAGGGCACACAGTCTACTGGAGAGGGTGAGAGGGTGAGGTAAGGGAGCAGGGCAAGCAGAAGCCCGCTCGGGCGACAGACAAAACCCATCAGTCTTCTGTGATGGTCTGCCACACCTCCATATGCTTGCCTAGGTTTTGGCGAGTTCCTGATCAGTGGAGGAATGGAATAGCTCCTTACCTTCTCTCAGGTATGACAGGTTGGTCAAGTACAATGTCTATACAACTAGCCTCACTAGCCCACTCCTCACCTGATGAATCTTTAGGGGATGCAGTAGATTCGTCTGTAGGACTGTCCTTTTCTCTCCAGGTGGTTCTTGTGGACTTCGTGCCGATCTTGCTCTTGGGTTTGAAGAGAGAAGGACAGGCTCGCCTGGAGGCCACTTTGCCAAAGAGGCTATGTGCCTGGCAGCGGGGACTCCGGGGAGCCCACCCCAAACCAGGGAAAAAATGGATGGAAAAACCCTGGTAGATCTTGCTATGGATGGTAGCTGATGCAGTCCATAGAGAAATCCAGTAAGAGCGAAGGCGAGAGTACTATTGCCTACAAGTACCAGAATGCACTGGTGGTTGTCGTAGTAGGCGGTTGCTTGTTGTTCGGGTAGAGGTCCAGAAGGCGTGCGGTTAACACGCGGAGAAAATGTAACACAAGGAAAGGACCGTGTGTCAGGATCACACGGCTCCGACGGTAGACGCCGCTCACAGAGAACAATGAAAGCTGGGGAACCGCCCAGCACGGGAGAGAGTACAGCAGTAGCAGGAAGGGCTGAGAGAGAGGCATACAGGTTACGGCGACAGAGGCCGCGCAAGCGGAGAGGTAAGTAGTCCAGAATGGAAGGAGGCAAGGAGCCGTTCGAGTGGAAAGCAAAACCCACTGGAAAACGACAAACAAGGTAAGCAGAAAACGGGGAGGGAATACAAGAGGGCAAAATTGTGATGCTCATGCTTTTGGATCTCTACCGCGTTTGATCTTGTGGATGAATTAGTTACTTACCCTTTCTGGTAACGTTCTTTCGATGGGATGTTCCTCGACGTATTCCACATCTATCACAGGTAATGACCATAGCTGTGCTGCTTCGGAAAATCTTATGGCGTAGGCGTCCTGCGTCGATGACATCGATACGTTGTCCCTCGAGGGCCTCCGTCGAGGGTCGACGTCACCGGATGTTATATATAGGACGCACGGCATCCGTAGCCTCAGTTGTAGTTTTTTTCCAGAACGTGTGGCACCAATCTCTTGCCGGTATGACTGCAGAAAGCCTTGAGGAAACAAACTGCAATCGCATAATAAATTCTTGTTGTAGAGGGGCAGGCTGGGAGGGTTCTATGTGGAATACGTTGAAGGAACATCCCATCGAAAGAACGTTACCAGATAGGGTAACTAACTAGTTCTTCGAGGGGATTGTGTCCTCCGACATAATCCACATCTATGAGAGACTCCCAAAGCAGTACCAGCGTATGGAGGTGGGAAACAGAATTTACAAATTTAGAATTTTAGAATGTCCAATGGAACGGCTGAATAGAGGACTGCCTTACCAAAGGCCAACTCCTGCCCATGGATGGAGTCCAAGGAATAGTGTTTCACAAAAGCATGGACAGAGGCCCATGTGGCTGCTTCGCAAACATTGCGAATCGGAACACCCCCCTGTAGGGCAGTGGAGGCAGCCATACCCCTAGTAGAGTGAGCCCGTAAGCCTACCGGAGGGTCCTTTCCCGTCATCCGGTAACACTCAGAGATGGTCAAAATGATCCATCTGGACAAGGTCTGCTTGGAAACAGCCTGACCTAAACGTCTTCCAGCATAAGCAACAAAAAGCTGATTGTCCACCCTGACCCAGGACATCTGTGAGAGATAGAAACTCAAAGCTCTCCTAGGATCCAACCTATGGAGCCTCTCCTCTTCCTTACCAGGATGTGGAGGAGGATAAAACGCTGGAATAATTACATTTCTGGCTCAAATAGAATTCCGACACAACTTTCGGAAGAAAAGAAGGACGAACCCTAAGGACAACCCTGTCCTTATGGAACACAGTGAAAGGTTGCTTGGCGGAAAGTGCCTGCAACTCACTCACTCTGCGTGCGGAAGTAACCGCAACTAAAAATACAGTTTTAAAGGACAACAGTCTCAACGGACAAGAATGTAAGGGCTCAAACAGAGCTCCCATTAGGCACTTTAAAACCAAATTCAAATCCCATCCCGGCACCTGGAAAGGCGACGGTGGAAACACATTAGTTAGCCCTTTTAGAAACTGCAAAATCAAAGATCTTAAAATAAGAACATTTCTCGGACAGCGCCGCCAGGTAACCCTAATGGTAACTACTTGCAGGCCCTTGTGGGCTAAAGAAAGCAAAAAAGACAAAACCAAAGGAATGAAACATTGGAAAGGATCCACATTCTGTACCCTGCACCAGTCACAGAACTTTCTCCAATGGCAACGGTACAGGGATTTCATTGCGGGCCTTCTGGCCGAAAGCAACACCTCCATCATGTCTTCGACGAGGTCCCAATCATTATACCTCAACCTTTCAGATACCAAGCATGAAGGCTATGAGACTTGACCTCTGTATGGAGAACCCAACCCCACTCCCGTGAGAGTAGATTGTCTCGGTAGGGAAGACGGCGTGGAGGGCAGATGGACATGTCTAGAAGGTATGGGTAGCACGCTCTCCTGGCCCATGTCGGAGCAATGAGGATCATTTGGGAATCGAACCTCCGCAACACTTGCAGGATGACGGGGGCTGGAGGAAACGCGTACAGCAGTGGGAAGGACCACTCCACTATGAACGCGTCCCCCAAGGCTCCTCTTGGGGGAACTTCCCACAAACAGAATCTCACGCACTTCCGGTTGACACTGGTTGCGAAGAGATCCACTTGTGGGGTTCCCCAAAGGGCCAAGATCTCAAAAAGCACTTCCTGAGCCAGCTCCCACTCATGAGAGACCGTGATCTGCCTGCTCAGAGCGTCTGCCGCTGCGTTTTCGTCTCCGGCCAGATGAACTGCCGAGATCGAAATTTCCTACTGGATGGCCCAGAACCAGAGCTGCATCGCCTCCCTGCACAACTGGAGTGACCCTACCCTCCCCTCTTTTATTGAGGTAGTGCATGGCCACTGTATTGTCTGTCATTCTTCCCCCGCACAGACGGCAGAAAAGCCTTCAGGGCTAGCCTGCAGGTCTAACAGATTGATGTGGAGTCTGGACTCCGACAGAGACCAACAGCCGCTGGCTGTCAACTCGTTGGCATGAACTCCCCACCCCGTGAGGGATGTGTCCATCACGATCGTCACCTCCGGCCATGGTTGCCAAAACAGAGCTCCCTTTAACAGATTTCCTTCGACGGCCCACCACAGAAGGTCCTAGGTGACCGAGGGCGGAATGTGAACGGGATCAGACATCCTGCCGGAGAACTGCGACCACTAAATCGTGAGAGCCCACTACAGAGATCTCATCCGCAGCCTGGCCTCTGGCACAAGGAAAATACAGGATGCCATGAGGCCGAGCAACCTCAAGAACCAACGCCGGGAGACACTGAGCACGTTGAAACTTGTCGACCATCTGCAGAATGTGATGAGCCCTCACCTGGGGAGGAGAACACAGCCCCAGGGATGTGTTGAGCACTGCTTCGATGTACTGGAGCCGCTGGGTAGGTGTCAAATGGGACTTCTTTAAATTGAGTGAGAAGCCCAGCTTGTGAAGGGAGTGGCAGGTGACATACAGATGATTCAGGGCTTGTTCGGGAGAGCGCTCCCTGATCAACCAATCGTCCATGTAGGGGTAGATGTGAATCCCCTCTTTCCTGCAATACGCTGCCACCACCACCATCAGCATGGTGAAGACCCTCGGGGCGGAGGTCAATCCAAACCGCAGGACCCGAAACTGAAAATGCGAGTCGCCAACCGCGAACCTCAGGTACTTGTGCTTTGGATGAATCGACACATGTAAGTAAGCATCCTTGGGGTCGAGAGACACCAACCAATCCTGAAGTTGAAGGGCCTGGAGAACTTGAGAAAGAGTTACCATCTTGAAATTGTCCTTCCTGAGAAGCTTGTTCAGCCAACGCAAGTCCATGATGGGTCTCAATCCCCCGTCTTTTTTCGGGATCAAAAAATAAGGGGAATACCATCCCTTGTTCCTCTCCGCTACAGGCACCAGTTCTATGGCGCCTTTCTCCAGCAGGGATAGGATTTCCTGCGCAAAGAGCGGATCCGGACGCTTCAAAGAGAGCTTCCCCAGTGGATTGTCGTGAGGCCTCTGCCGAAAGGGAAGACAATAGCCGTGGGTTATGATCTCCAGAACCGACACATCTGAAGTAATGGCACATCATTCTCCAAGATGCTGCGCAAGCCTGCCCCCAACCGGCGAACCATGGGACATGGCCTCATGACTGAGGGCAATGAGGCAACTGCCCAAGCGGCTTTGGCACCTCGAGTACCTTGCTTTCCACCTCTGGTAATCCTACATAGGCCCCTTTGACTGGCAGCTCCTCTCGATCTACCAAACGAAGAGTAGTACCGAAAGGAACCTCCACTCCATTGCTGTCCCCAAGGACGAAAAGGCGGAGGTTGATGTACTGCAGCGCCCAAAGACTTGGCTGCAGCTTTGGAGGTCTGCAACCTCTCAAGACTCTCGTCAGCCTTGCTGCCAAACAGATGGTCACCATCAAAGGGCATGCTGAGAAGCCGGGATTGCAAATCAGGAGCAAACCCCGACTTCCGCAACCATGCAAACCTGCATATCACGGTGCTCGCAGCCATGGACCGACTGACACAGTCCGCTGTATCCAAACCCGACTGAACGGCTTCACACATGGCATCCTTGCCGTCCTGCACACGAGGGCTACAAAACCATCCCGTTCCTCCCCTTCGGGAATATGCTCAGCCGCCAACGATACACAACTCCACAGAGTGTGAGGGAATCTTGCCAAGGCACAAACAGAGTTGGCTGCCTTCTGTTAGGCAGAATCCTGTGCAGTTCCCTTGGGGACCACTGCAAAAAAGATTAAGACTACAGGAGTAAGCAGTAAACCCAATTGGTAGCAGTCTGCACCACCCAGATTTACCTGGTAGCTGTGGCTGAGCAGTCAGACTTCTCTCAAGAAGAGTAAGGCAGTATATAGAGTATACACAATAGGACTAAAAACACAGTGGAACAAGCAAACACTGACCAGAGTTTTGTATCAAAAGTATATAATTATTTATTTAAAACACACTTTAGGTAATCCACTAACACTCTAAATCAAAAGCAAGTCCAAACACAGTTAGATAAAGTATAAACACCTCCCCTGATAACTATTAGACAAGTCAGAGTTAAAGCACCACTATTTGTTAAAACAGATGTGAGCGAGTAACCTAGATGGCACTCCAATAGTTAAGTTAAAAGGAGAGAAAAAGGCAGAGCATGAAAATAAAACTATTCCCAACACTTCTCTAGGTCCAAAGCAAGTCAATGAAGGCAGTATACACTGTAGAGCCAAAGTTCATAGGCCAGACCCACTTAAATGGAGCAAAGCGAAATGTGCCCAGGATCACATGGTTTAAAATGCACAAGTCTTTGCAGAGTGTTCAAAAGAGGTTGGGGTGATGCAAGAAGTAAAGTTAGAAGGTCTGGGGCCAACCCAGTTGGATAGCCAAGGATTTAAGGGTCACCTTTAGCAATCCGAAGAAAGGGAGGCCAGGTGGAACACAGTAACTTAAAGAGAGAGGAAGCTCCAGCGGTGGCAGTTGTTCCTGGCAGTGGTTGCAGTCGTTGTTCCGACCAGGGGAAGAGAGGATCTCGTCGAGGAGGAAACTTGGATTCGATGCACTGCACAGGGATGAAACCAGCCACGGAGTTAGTCGGTAAAAAGGTGCGTTCCTTTTATTCGCGGTCAAAGTGGTGAAGTTTGGCTATCCGGCCACCGGGGAGCTTGGCACGGGCGATTCGACCAAGAGACGTCTTTGGAAGGTGAAATGGCGAACTGGTTGATCCCACCAGCTCAGAGGGAGAAGACTCTTCCAGCAGAAGATCTCCTCTTGTCGTCGGGAAAGTGGTGAGGTGAGGTCGTTGCAGCAGGGCTCCACCGGTGGTGTCGTCGTTGCAGATGGCTTCAGCTTCTTCCCTCTTCGGATTCTTACATTCTGTGGCGACTTCTGAAGTTCCAGTCCCAAAAGCCCTGATTTATGCAGAAAAACCCCCATTCAACAGCCTAGCTGTCACTCAAACATGCAAAGTGGTGAGCCGGGCGGCCAATCAGAATAGAGTGCGACTTCAGTTGCTAAGGCAACGCAGTCCAGGGTGCCAATTCCTCTCCACACACATCCTGTGGAACCCAGATAGAGTGGCAACATTTGGAGGGCTTCTGTGGAGAAACCCGCCAAAAAGTGGAACAAAGGGCTCGACCTTGGTCAGAGTTACAGAGACGGACACGAACGCCATTTTAGAAAAGAGTTCTGGCAAAAAGGCCCAACCGTGAATTTAATATTAAATAAATAAACCAGCGGTATCTTGACTATTGCACCAAAAAGTGGTGCGTTTAAAATGAATGGGAAAATCCCATAGGAAATATTCCGGTGGAATATTTTGCGTGGTAACCACTGCCACCAGCAAGAAACTTGACAAGGGGGGACTGGACAGTGCCCCCTTGAAAAGAGACCCAGGGGCAATATAATTAACCCCTTCCAGTACTTCCACAATATGATGGTTTGTACTGGTTCCGTTCATAATTTAAGACTAGTAAAGTCAATGGGGACTTTACATGCCCTGGGAGACAGTCAGTCCCAGGGTATGGAGTCTATGTTTGGGGGTCACTATGACACCCCTGTGTTACTGCACTGAGTGTGCTGTGTAACACCTACACAAGAAATAGATGATACCCTATGGAGTAAAGGACCCCATAGCCCAAGAGCAACACAAATAGTCAGAGGCATACCCAAAATCATGTCTAAGAGTGGGAGAAAAAAAAGGAGTCTCACTCTTAGCAGGAGAAAAAAATAAAACCCTAAAATCCAGCAAAGCTGCAGGGGGACTCACTAGGTTTTGGAAATTAGCCTTATAAGAGAATTCTCCCTAACACCTTCAAAGCCATAACCCCAGAAGAAAATCCTGAAGAAAATCAACAGATGGAGCAGACCACCCCAGGTATTCAGTCACCCTCGACATGAGACGCCTATATGAGGATTCGGCATGCGTACCAGGCTCAGCCCTGCTAAACTCCACCTCCGGAGGGATGTCAAGACCACTGGCGTCATGCAAGGACTGACGGAGTTCTTCCATTTGACTCTGACCAGACAACAGGTCATCAGGGACTTCGGGAGGCACAACCATCTCCTCATCAGACCTTTCTTCCATCTCTGAAATACAATCCAAAGGTTGAAACAAATCCAATCTGGGTGGGAGAACAGGGAAGGGCTCAAAAACAGGCCTCATGGAGTTACTGAGAGCCTTCCTCTGAGTTTCCATAGCCCTCCAGGGCACCTCCGGCAAACCCTCCACAAAAGGCGTCGAGGGTGCCAATGGAATCGGCGTCGACCGAGGCGCCAATGACTTCGATAACTGCTTTGAGGCCAGAGTCCCGAGAGTGTCCTTCGACAGGCTCGGCGCCGATGGTGTTGACGCCTTCTTGGAAGGCCTCACAGGCTCCGACGGTCTCGATGGCATCGAGGACCGGGACCTGGATCTGGCACGGCTATGGCGATCAACCTTGTCCGATCGGGACCTCGACGGCTCCCGATGATCGCGCTGACCGCCCGAGCCCAAAGGCGTGCGAGTGGTGGCTTCTCACGAAGGCGCGGGCGGAACAGTGCCTTGCAATTTCGAAAATCGCCATCATCTGCTGGCGGAATGCGTCCCATTCGGCCGGCGACGAAGACTTGGTGGAACAAGTCAACCGCCTTCTGGCGGAGTCCTCCGACGAGGATGGGAAAGGCGACCAGTGGCGGCGCTTCCGAGAATGCCTAGAAGAGGCAGAGGAATGGCAGGAACCACTCCGAGAATGAGACCCCCTGGACATACTGCGACGCAGAGTGTCGCCCTCGAGTCGTCGGTCGAAAGCCCAGCAGATTTCAACTTATGGGGCTTAGACACCCTACCTACCTTTAATTTTTTCTTCCGTTCCTGCAAGGCCTTCAATGTCAGGGACTGGCAGCCATCGCAGTCGTTGGTGGCGCGGCTTTCGCCTAGGCACCAGAGGCAGACGTCGTGCGGGTCCGTGATGGACATTTTCGACCCGCAGTCCCGACACTTTTTAAAGCCCGACTTCGGGGTAGCAGAAGACGAAGACCTATTCGCACATAAGAATCGAGCGTGCCGAGATTCCGAAGCAAACACGTTGTGGAAAAAACTGAACTGAGGCTACGGGTGCCGTGCGTCCTATATATAACATCCGGTGACGTCGACCCTCAACAGAGGCCCTCGAGGGACAGCATATCGGTGTCATCGACGCAGGACGCCTACGCCGAAAGATTTTCCGAAGCAGCACAGCTGTGGTCATTACCGGCCATAGATGTGGAATAGGTCGGAGGACACAATGCCCTCGAACACGTTATTTTGGCAGACAGATTACAGACATCAGTGCATTTCTCCGAACCAGCGATGGAATGGGTGAAATCTTTCCTCACGGATCGTAGAGCTACGGTCTTTTCTGACAACGCCATGGCTGAGGAGTTCTCCATCTTATGCAGGGTCCCACAGGGCTCATGCGTGGCACCCACCATCTTTAACATCTTCATGATTGCTCTATTTGAACTAGATAAATTGGTTTGGTGTACGCGAAGTATGCGGATGATACACAGTGTCTTGTGCCCATGACTGGTGATTATGTGCGTGACTGTCTCGCTTAATTCCATCTATGACATTTTTACAGGCATGGATGCAAGTAAATAAACTAGTCCTTAATAGTTCAAAAAGGGCATTTATGATTCTGGGCACTGCAACACATCTAACAAAAAGCTCAATTCGAAAATACCTTTCCTTTAAAATTGCAGATTGCAATATTCAGACCGAGAATAAGATCAAGACACTGGGTGTGATCTTGGTTGAGGAATTGACCATGATGAATCAGGTCAATTATCTTGTCTCCAGCACATGTTATATCAAACTTCTAGCCCAGCTACGGCCCTTTCTGTCTTCAGAGAATTGTGCCGCAGTGGCTCGTGCCATTATAGGAGCCAAGATTGATTACTTTTCCAGTCTACTGCTTGGTATTGCCAACCAGGATCTGACCTGGATGCAGGTGATCCAGAATAAGGCTGTGCACATTGTGGCATGGCTACAAAGGAGAGACCATGTTACATCGGCTAGGAGAGCATTACATTGGCTCCCCATTTGTAGCCGTATCATCTACCGTGTGATGTGCATTATGCATAATTGTCTTTCAGGGCAAGCCCCCAAGTATCTGGCCAGTTGTATTTTGCACCTATCGGCGCGTAGAGTATTGAGGTCTAACAATAGCAGTCTATTAGACACACAGAGAGCGCATCTGTCCTATGTGGAGCATAGATCTTTTCCACATGCTGCTCCACGGTTGTGGAACTTGCTTCCGCTAAATCTTAGGTCATATACCAACCTGCAACTTTTTAAGAGCAGATTGAAAACATATCAATTTGAATAAGGTCTGCCCAATAATCTGCACATTTCCCTAGAACCTATTTTCTCTGCTGTCTGCTTCCTGCGGTTACTTTCTGTTGCGGGTTTGTTTTTGTCTTGTTGTGCTACCATGCCTCCATGCCTCATATTTATTTAAAATAAATAAATACCCACCAGGATTGCAAAGAGGATGGTTGCCAGGAAGGCCCTCTGCCAACTGGATCCACGTAAACCAAAGGAGCGGATGTAGGAGGGAGCGAGACTGGCAGCAGAAAACTAGCACGCCAATCCTTCGGAGGGCGGAACAGATTCTTACCATCCACATTACGTGGAAAAGGCTGCTCTACCCCAAAAAGAGGCCCCTCGAAACTACCCGTCGAGAACCTTGGTGTGAGAGAAGTAGTCAAGATGGCTCCCGCAGACCGCAGGGGTTGGACTGCCATTTTGTTACTGCCTGAGGTGAACTGCGTCATAGGTTTAAGTGAAGCTGTGTCACCACAGGGGCAATAGGGGACTTGTGTTCTGTTTTAGCCCTGCCACAGGGAACCTCGACAGAGCTGTCGCTAGTAGATATAGAGCGCTTCTGCGAACCCTTAGAGTCCGCTGCAGAATTAGCCCTCAGTGAGGGGCCTTCAGTGAGGAAACCTCAGCAGCGCCGGTACTTTTTAAGCGCCTTCTTTGCCCCCTCAGCAGGATCGGTTCGACCACAAGCTTGTGTGTCGGAAGGCTTAGGGTCACCCCTAGTAGCCAGAGCCTTTGGAGAAGACCCCTCAATCTTGCCATTCTTAGATCTAGCCCCAAGTCAGGAATCCTCAGCGGTAACCCTGGTACGTTTAGTCGGTTTAACGGAAACCTTGAGACGAGTCTCGGTAAACTTAGCTCCAGAAAACCTCTGGAACTACCCGGTGAAAACAGGCCCAGAAGTACTGGGCTTAACCTTAGCCTCCAGATGGGGAACCTCGGATGAAGATCCAGTACCGGTAGCCGCCTTACAGGGATCCTGAGGAAACTCCAGAGTCCAGGTTAGATCCCTTTCAGGACACCTCAGAGAGAACCCTGGTACCAGAGCCACTTGGGCCCCTCCCAGAACGAGAAGACCCAGGATGGAGTCCCCTGGCTGGGGTGCCCTGAAAAGGAAGGAACTTAACAGCGTTTTACTTTTTTCTTCAATGAACTGCTGCAAATGTGGAGGAGGAATCCACTGGAACACCTCTTCCCACCCAACAAGTCGACACTGGAGTGCCCGAATGGAGAGGGAGTCGCAGTAGAAGAAAGAGTCCCACCGGTGTTCCGGGTCCAAGCACTCCAGACAGAGAGTGGGGATCCGTCCTCACGGAACTACGTTCGCACGAAGAACAGGAGAGGAATCCCTGACGCTCTGGCATAGATGGAAGAAAGACGACCGTGGAACCGGAGCAGGAATATGAAGGACAAGGGAACACAAAGAAAAAATTCCTGAAGATGCAAGTTGTCCGACCGCGACCGTGCTAAGAAAAGGACTGGCGGGCGATGCGCGGGACAGAGCTCAGGAAGGCGGGCTGCAGTCATGTGCGGTGGCCCAGTGTAAAAATAAAAGGACAGTAAAGTTTTGGATGCTTAAAAAGTGCTCCGGTCCCGTCCCGATGGACGGAATGTCGTAAAGGTATGGAGGAAAGGGGACAGGACGTAGGAGTAAGTCTGCAACAAATTGGCCGCGCCAATAAGTCCTGCTCCGGCTTTATCTGTGTTGTAGAGTGAAATGCTGTGCACAGGCTGCCTTCTAGTGGCAGAATCTGCATATATCCATCGCTCTTTTATCCCCAACATTTATGTTATGTTAGTATTACTTCTAGAGCACACGGTCACCCAGGGGTATCTTGGTGCTGAGGGAGGGAGGCCGCAGCCAAGCTCAAAGTGTAACTCTGCCTAGAAAAAGTATGTTTTTAACAGCTTTTCTGAAAGTTAGATAGTTCGGTATTTTCTTAATGACTATTTATAATTACATAGGCGACAACCGTTGGCCTGAACACCATCTACAGCAATCGGGCATTAACACTGTGTAGCTATGGGCCAAATTGAGAAAGGTGCTCAATTTACGAAGTACAGTCCACTCGGCTCACTGTCCGAAGGCACCACAAGTTGTGAATGAAGGTCCTACCTTTAACATTAGACCAATATCTATCGTTAGGATAAAACACAGATTAGGGCCAGCTGGCATAGCCAATCAGTCAACATTGCTACATTGTTTTCTACGAGAGACTACCCCACATTTGGAAACGGAGGTACCACAGGGACATCCTGTAATATAACCCTTATTTTGATTCTTGTGGATTTGACCTTTGCAGTTAACCCTGCTGGACATTAAGAATTAAAGAAGGTGCTTCTCTAAGAGCTGATACTATATAAATCTATTTTACTTAACTGACTAGTCTCACCTATATGCACCTTCAAGTACCTCAGAGAAGACATGCCTTTATTCAAAGTACTACTGCATGAGCCTGCACTGCCTCCTGAATGTGTGCTTTGATCATTCGACCGCAGATACTCTTGGCAAGCTGTTAGGCAATGTTTAAATGCAGTACCGTCTGGGAACACCACAAACAATTATGACTACAGGTATAGGCAACCTAACCTTTGGTGTAAGCTTGTACTACACAGTTTTGGTAGCGTGTTGAGCATCCAGGCTTGTCTCAAGAGGGGAAATGTGAGCTGTAGTGGAGTTACACAAAGATTCACAGTTACAGGTATTCAAATAAACTCTTACACTCAAGGTTTCTTGCATAAACAATTTATTTTTCAGTCCGTTATAAAGCCTTCTTTAGAAGGGAGCAATATAATAGTAACATACAAATACACTTCAATACTGTACACTGAGTTTCTGAATCAAACAAGACCCTTTTGGGATGGCCCACAGACACAACCTACACCCACAGGTGAGTTCAATGACAAGGGTGCTGGAGACATTGATATCTTACTGTTGCCATTCAGAACACTCTTAAAAGGTTGGTAAAAGGCAAAGGTTATTAGCACAAAAGAAATTACAAATATGCATAAGTAGGGCAAATATTTTATTTGGCCAGCGACAGCATACCAACCAGAGGATATGGATGAAGTTAAAAGCAACCCCACCTAACTGTGTTGTTCAGGTAAAGTAAAAGTTGGAGGAGGCTCAGGGCGAGAGAGAGGGGAGACAGGTTCAGGGCCAGGGGGAGGGGGAGGGGAGACAGGCTCAGGGCCAGAGGGAGAGGGAGGGGAGACAGGCTCAGGGCCAGAGGGAGAGGGAGGGGAGACAGGCTCAGGGCCAGAGGGAGAGGGAGGGGGAGGGGAGACAGGCTCAGGGCCAGAGGGAGAGGGAGGGGGAGGGGAGACAGGCTCAGGGCCAGAGGGAGGGGGAGGGGAGACAGGCTCAGGGCCAGAGGGAGAGGGAGGGGGGGAGACAGGCTCAGGGCCAGAGGGAGAGGGAGGGGGGGGAGACAGGCTCAGGGCCAGAGGGAGGGGGAGGGGAGACAGGCTCAGGGCCAGAGGGAGAGGGAGAGGGAGACAGGCTCAGGGCCAGAGGGAGAGGGAGAGGGAGACCGGCTCAGGGCCAGGGGGAGAGGGAGACAGTCTCAGGGCCAGGGGGAGAGGGAGAGGGAGACCGGCTCAGGGCCCGAGGGAGAGTGAGAGTGAGAGGGAGAGGGAGACCGGCTCAGGGCCCGAGTGAGAGGGAGAGGGAGACCGGCTCAGGGCCCGAGGGAGAGGGAGAGTGAGAGGGAGACCGGCTCAGGGCCAGGGGGAGAGGGAGAGGGAGAGGGAGACCGGCTCAGGGCCAGAGGGAGAGGGAGGGGGAGGGGAGACCGGCTCAGGGCCAGAGGGAGAGGGAGGGGGAGGGGAGACAGGCTCAGGGCCAGAGGGAGAGCGGGAGGGGGAGGGGGAGACAGGCTCAGGGCCAGAGCGGGAGGGGGAGGGGGAGACAGGCTCAGGGCCAGAGGGAGAGCGGGAGGGGGAGGGGGAGACAGGCTCAGGGCCAGAGGGAGAGCGGGAGGGGGAGGGGGAGACAGGCTCAGGGCCAGAGGGAGAGCGGGAGGGGGAGGGGGAGACAGGCTCAGGGCCAGAGGGAGAGCGGGAGGGGGAGGGGGAGACAGGCTCAGGGCCAGAGGGAGAGCGGGAGGGGGAGGGGGAGACAGGCTCAGGGCCCGAGCGAGAGGGAGGGGGAGGGGGAGACAGGCTCAGGGCCCGAGCGAGAGGGAGGGGGAGGGGGAGACAGGCTCAGGGCCCGAGCGAGAGGGAGACAGGCTCAGGGCCCGAGCGAGAGGGAGACAGGCTCAGGGCCCGAGCGAGAGGGAGACAGGCTCAGGGCCCGAGCGAGAGGGAGACAGGCTCAGGGCCCGAGCGAGAGGGAGACAGGCTCAGGGCCCGAGCGAGAGGGAGACAGGCTCAGGGCCCGAGCGAGAGGGAGACAGGCTCAGGGCCCGAGCGAGAGGGAGACAGGCTCAGGGCCCGAGCGAGAGGGAGACAGGCTCAGGGCCCGAGCGAGAGGGAGACAGGCTCAGGGCCCGAGCGAGAGGGAGACAGGCTCAGGGCCCGAGCGAGAGGGAGACAGGCTCAGGGCCCGAGCGAGAGGGAGACAGGCTCAGGGCCCGAGCGAGAGGGAGACAGGCTCAGGGCCCGAGCGAGAGGGAGACAGGCTCAGGGCCCGAGCGAGAGGGAGACAGGCTCAGGGCCCGAGCGAGAGGGAGACAGGCTCAGGGCCCGAGCGAGAGGGAGACAGGCTCAGGGCCCGAGCGAGAGGGAGACAGGCTCAGGGCCCGAGCGAGAGGGAGACAGGCTCAGGGCCCGAGCGAGAGGGAGACAGGCTCAGGGCCCGAGCGAGAGGGAGACAGGCTCAGGGCCCGAGCGAGAGGGAGACAGGCTCAGGGCCCGAGCGAGAGGGAGACAGGCTCAGGGCCCGAGCGAGAGGGAGACAGGCTCAGGGCCCGAGCGAGAGGGAGACAGGCTCAGGGCCCGAGCGAGAGGGAGACAGGCTCAGGGCCCGAGCGAGAGGGAGACAGGCTCAGGGCCCGAGCGAGAGGGAGACAGGCTCAGGGCCCGAGCGAGAGGGAGACAGGCTCAGGGCCCGAGCGAGAGGGAGACAGGCTCAGGGCCCGAGCGAGAGGGAGACAGGCTCAGGGCCCGAGCGAGAGGGAGACAGGCTCAGGGCCCGAGCGAGAGGGAGACAGGCTCAGGGCCCGAGCGAGAGGGAGACAGGCTCAGGGCCCGAGCGAGAGGGAGACAGGCTCAGGGCCCGAGCGAGAGGGAGACAGGCTCAGGGCCCGAGCGAGAGGGAGACAGGCTCAGGGCCCGAGCACGATGGAGGAGAGACAGGCTCAGGGCCCGAGCACGATGGAGGAGCGACAGGCTCAGGGCCAGAGGGAGAGGGAGGAGCGACAGGCTCAGGGCCAGAGGGAGAGGGAGGAGAGACAGGCTCAGGGCCAGAGGGAGAGGGAGGAGAGACAGGCTCAGGGCCAGAAGGAGAGGAAGGAGAGACCGGCCCAAGGCCAGAGGGAGAGGGGGGAGAGACAGGCCCAGGGCTAGAGGGAGAGGGAGGAGAGACAAGCTCAGGGCCAGAGGGAGAGACAGGCTTAGGGCCAGAGGGAGGAGAGACAGAAGGAGGGAGGAGATAGTAATAGTATTGTGAAGGAAGGTCAAAAGGTGGAGGCAGGACTTGGAAGGAGTGAGACATGGGACAGAGGAGGAAGACGTAAGGGATAGAGAAGGCAGGTGGAATTGGCAGAATGAGTGTAGTGATAAGGGAACATTGGGAAGTGGGACGGAGAGATGCGAGTGTAATAGAAAGGCAGCCGTATCTGGCAGAGAGTGTGAAAGGCACAATTCAATATCCGTTGCCAGTAACTGGGCCCAACAGCCACCACAAATGCAGTCAATGCTGGTGCTGACTTCACTGTAGACCCTTTTCGACTAGGAAGTACATGAGGGAGATTAGATAGGTAAGGTGTTTCAGCTGTTCGGTCACCACCCCTAGCATTAGGAAGAACCCAGACATTAGGGGGGGGCAGTATTCATTATATACTGACTTGGGTAGTAGGGACGCCTGGGCTAGGGAGCATTGACGCTTTCTAAGCGAGAGGGGGGCAGGGATCCTAAGAATTTGGATAAAAACCCTTGAACTGTCTCAGAGATTCATAGTATTGTTTGAGCCATCTGTGACTGTATGGTGAGCTTGCGTCGTCTCCAGCTTGTGTTGGATGTCAGACTTTGGCTTTCTCTTCCTGCTACTGGAGTGCAAATCAGGACCTTGTGCAGAAGAAGTAACTCTTTCGGGATTCAACCAAAGCGTTATGCAGAATGCCAGTGCCTTCCCACCTCCAGTAATAAGGCACCTGTCTGAGGAGGTGCACAGCCTCCTCAGACAGGACCGGTGGTAAAACCCCTTCAAGTTTGAGTAAGTGAGCAAAGGTCTGATCAAACCCACAGCGGGCAAGAGCAAAACAGAGCTGAAATGGTTACTCTTCGGTACCGTAATAACTTTGCTGAGAAGGACAAGGGAGTCCGATGACAAAGGAGCAGTGGTGGTCTCACCATGTACATTTGGAGGCCCAATGAGGGCCTAAAGCTGTGGAACCAACAGCCAGCGGAAAGTCCAGCAATCGTGGATGTGGCTTTCTTCCTGATAATAAAGGTCTCTTACCAGAACCACTGCCGCAAGCACTAAGCCTGCAAGGGGAAACCCCCAACCGACACACAAAGCAGGACAAAGCATGGCGACGGAGGAGGAAATCCGATCCTCTAGTCCACTATTGGACTTCTTTTTGCCATCATAAGACAAACACAGAGGCCATGGCATGATCGCTCCCACAGTAGTCATAAGAATAAACTGGATGTAGGCTGCCCAGCCATCTGAAATGTTTCAAGCGTTAAAAAAAAAAAAAAGGAAACGTTTTCTTGAGTTAATCTTGTTATAACAAAAAAAGTCTAGCATAGTGAACAGAAATGTAACCACTGAATAAATGGTTTACAGCAGAGCCAAGTCCGCTCAAGCATACATAAATATGCAAAGTGAGTCATCAATACGAGGACTTAATTAAAATCCAAACTCAGAAATTTATGGAAAAAAAGAAAGGAAACATTAGGCGTGTAAACATTAACTTTTACAAAGGATCTAGCAAGATGAAAATCTGTCAAAGAAATTATATAATCTACTGAATGAATTGACAAGAAATAAATTGCTATTGCAGTTTTACCCCATCTGTCCATTGACATTTGACAATGTTTTTCTCCTTGTATGAAACAACCACCTAAAGAGGCAAAATGACTGCTTATGACACTTTTGTGGCCACTTTACTCTTCCCAGATGAAGAAGGGAAGACTCCTATATCACTTGTTACAAATTGGGTGCTGCTAACCGATGCAGAGTTGCCCAAGATAATTTAGTTTGCCAACGCCGTAGACGCTCATGATCTGGGCCAAGCAAAAATAATGAATTCCAATCGCTCACTTGAAGTCTGATTTTTGTTTTGTATCAAAAGCCTCATTGAGCTGAGGATATGGTCCCAGGAATCTCAAGAAAGCAGTTGTAAAGCCACTTTTAAAGTAACTATCTCTCTATCCCAATACTCCCTCTAGCATTCGAACAAGTCCCAAATTCCCCATCTGAGACAGAGCTTTTTTACAGATATTGTGGAAGAGCAAAAACAGTTGCATAGCCAACAGTTCACTTCCAGACTTAGTAAGAGTACTGAGGGTGCGTCGGTTAGGGTTTTGGATGATTTTGGCAGCATTGCTGTTGGTGAAGCCATTGCATATTTTGTCCTGCTGTACCGGACTGACACTTACCATGTGGTCCAACATAAATTGCTAATGGATCATTTTTTAAACCTGGATACCATTGAAAGGTACATGACTGGTAAGATCATATCTTGGAGACAAGTCCCCATTGTATCCATTAGTCCATCAGAATCAGTTTATCTGACAAACAGAATGCTCCAGTGTTCCATTATGTCCTCATTACTCATTCTTTCTAACCCGCTCTTAAAAAGTTCTGATCGAGTCACTTGGTCTTTATACCTACACACGTAAAACACCAATCCACACCAAAATAAATGACAAAAATCAACATCAATTAGAAAAATGTAAATCATGTCCGATAGAAGTAAACAGATGGATGCATTTACATCAACAAATCAAATGGAGAGAAAGCGGAATTTCTCCTGCAATCAGATAAGCGAGACCTCAGATATCCTGCATAGTGGCCAATCTCTATGACACTCTGCCCCAAAATAATATAAATTGTGAAAAACCATGGCATCTAAATTGATGTCACCTTATCTTTGAAGATGGCAACAACTGCCTTGGCAAAGACAGCTTTTTCACGTAAAGCTTCTGTGTCAAATTTTCAAGTACTTCTCACACGATGTAATATATTTGGGTTTTCAGGACAATGACACACAAACTTCAGAGTGTCCAACCTCTATCAGAGAGCCATACATGTTAACCTAGGACCCACAGACCATAATCTCCTGCATACACAGATTTCTGTGGCAACCAGAGCAACATAAATAAAAGTAAAGGCCATTAGGCAATCCATGGTAGCAAACCAATATTCCTCGCCTAGCCCATACTAAAACTGGCCTCAAGCCTCTTGCAGAGTCAGATTGCCCACCAGATTGCAAACGGTGAAATTCACTGCAACTGCAGATTAGAAAAACCTGCAGACTTTTATAAATCCCATAGGCTGTTGAAAACCCTGCCTTTTCTCTTTTTTAACCTGTCCTTGAGGCAAATAAATCTACCAGCGTATCATCTCCCAAATTGCCTTTCTGCTTTACTTGTACATTTAGGTTATACTATCAAAGAAACCCCAAGGTGTACAGTTCGGAGTGTACATAAATAAAAATGTGATTCAGGGTCTGTAGCGGTCAGCAGCTGAGAAAAGGCACAGGCGCCAGGCACACCTTGAAGCCAGTGACAAGGAGCACGAGATCCTTTCACCATCAGGAGGTATTCAAAGAAGATTTTCTTTATAAAACAAGAATTATAAATTAAGTAATTTCTTTGTAAAACATAAAGGGGCAGGGGGCATTATGCCAAAATCCCACATCCCTTGAGAATAGAAGGAGGTGCCCCCTGTTTAAAGAACTCATAGGGACTGCAAAACAAATAGAAAAAAAACACACACCCAGAAAGAAACAAAAGTCATTTTCCGCCCGTCCCGCCAAAAAGAAAAACACCAACAAGCAGCTGGGCTCAGTTATATAGGAGAAGAGTTTCTGGTGTATGTCGGGAGGCTTGTGTATTAGGGATTCTAAACTCAAAGTTCTGGAGCCTCATTGGGCAGCAAGTTTGTTGATATTTTTCAGCATGTCATGTTGTAGGAGCAGGCTTGCCAAAAAGAAAGTAAGGAGAGCGTCAGACATGAGAACAAAAAGTTTTATGTGTTCCAGTCACTGTCCTGACATCCATGTTCAATAGGGAGGAAGAATAAACTCTGGATTATCTGCCACTACACTGAATATAGGTGCACTGTATTGTTGGCTTAAATAGTACACACATACTGAACTAGCCATCGTCTTCATTATTCTATTTTTTTTCCAAACAGGGCCAAACTGTTTTATTTTTTATCGATATTGATACAGCTGAAATCAACTTTTCAATTTCCTCACATGGTAAAAACAGAAGATATAAAAAGAAAATATATATAAATGTCAAAAGAAATGAAAAAAGCTTTTCCAAAATCATTCTTTCCTTTCTTTTTAACTCAATTCAAATAGAAAAGAAAAGAGAAGGAAAAGAAACGCCTCAATCATCTTAAAATGATGACATGAATCCTATTACGCACTGTTATTACAGACATTTCAATTAATTTCAAGTTTCAGAGAATCCAAAAAGTTCACAGTTGCAACTTGTAACATTTTATGTAAGGATCCTGATATATACGACCAACACATCTGTTCATTCAAGGATCCTAAATAAAAGAGACTTTTTTAAAATGTGTTAGTCTTTGGGGGATTAAAGCTTGACACTTCACAATCAGATGTTCCACTGATTCTCCCACATAACTTATCTGACAAAATCGACAAACATTTTCCTGTTTTGAAATGAGTCTGGGTTTGTAAAGCAGCTCTCTCGTTGGCCATAGATTAAAGCAAAAGCTGAGAATTGCATGTCTATAATACACAGCAGGCATCTGTTCAAGATATTTTTCAGGTACATTCATATGTTTTGAAGAGAATATTTCAGGTGAGATGGAGTGATATCGTAAACAAGCATTGCGATTGTCAATCCAATCCATCCTGAAAATGTTCAACTTTGCCTTGTCCGGATTGGTTAGTAGTAGTTCAATAGAAATATCTGCATGTATCAAGATACGATATATATCGCTACTAACCATCTTTGTACAAAGAGAGGAGTACTTGAAAATATATATTCAGATAATTTTCTTAACATAATTGGTTTCGTTGTTGAGATCAAACATTTACGAAACAGCGCACATACTTCCCAACAATAGATTGCATATACAGATATCAATCCTAATTCATATCGTATCCAAGATATTGGAATACATTGCGGTAAATGCAATTTTGTTGCCAGAATTTCTTCTCCCATTTGTCACAGACATTAAGCAGGATAGGACTATCTGTTTCCAGACCATACAAAATCATTGGTTTTACTTTTGCTTTCCAATATGTGAGGGCCGGAGCTAAAGTAAATTTGCCAAACCGATGTAACATTATCTTTGGCTGAGACACACCTGTCAATAATTTACATTCAATACATCTTTGTTGCCCCTTAGCTTTTACCACCCCTTCGAAACACATTCCCAAGTAGGTGTAATCAGGTACAATCTTTAAAGGCATATTGTTGATCTTCCACCCTTTAAGTCATGGTCCACAGATTGTAGGCCTATATACAACTATTTGGGAATTTTCAATATTGATTTTTAATTCATTAAGCGTGTTGTATTGTTCAAATGCTGTTAGAAGCTTTTGCAGTCCCACTGGCATTCTTGCTATGAGGACTAATTTATCTCCTTCCTGGGGGACCTGCAAACAACATTCCAAGATGTCCGCTGTTTCCCACCAAAGTTGGGCGACACCCACGTGAACAGAATCCTATACGCAGACGATCTGGTCCTTCTGGACCACACTCTTGTGGGCCTGCAGCATCAACTGAAGAACCTCTCGGAATACATGGCTGACAACAAATTGGAGATAAACGAAAAAAAGTCAAAATTTATGATTCTGTCTACAAAACCAAAGAAGATGGAAAAAACCGCTCTGTTCTTGGAAAAGCAGCGGGTCGAAAAAGTCTCAGAATTTAGATACCTTGAAGTGACACTTGACTGCTCAAGAAATTAACTGGCAATGCAAGCCCACCTCAAAAGAACAACGAAAAAGTTGATTGCACAAGCCAAAGCCATCAACAGAAAATGTGGACGCTTCTCTCCAATTCCTGTTGTAGATTTCTACAAAAAAAAAGTTATTCCTACCTTGACCTATGGCGCCAACGCCCTTCCGAATTTAACCACTACCGTGTGGCCGAGACTGGAAGCGATGTTTTGGAGAGGGACACTGGGTCTCCCTAATTCCACCCCAGTGACCGTCATAAGGAAGGAACTCAGCCTGCTATCACTCGGGGGAACAGTGAAATCTAGCATGCTCATGCTTTATCGCAAAGCCAGAATTTCGTCTGATCCATCAATTTACAATCTAATCAAGAAAGAATGTGAAAACGGCCAAAGCAACATGCTAAATCGCTGGACAAAAAACAAACCAGGCTCTGTTGGCTACCACAGAGTGTGACGAAGAGACACTCGTCAGAAACCCCACAAAATTTTTTTAAAAAACTGAAAGAAATCGACTGGATCCAAACCAGCGAGGCAGCTCTAAAGAATAAATTGACACAGCACCTCCCGTCAAACATCAGAAGATTCAACGATTTACAACCGTACATCAAAAAGTTCCCTTCTAGACACGCTCGCGATTTAATAATGAGAGCGCGACTAAATCTCCTGCTAACCAACGAAATCTTAGCAATTAGAGGGCTTTCTCCATCGAACGAGTGCCGATTCTGTAAAACGCCGGGAGTAACAGAGTCGATTAGGCATTTGCTCTTAGTATGTCCCCGCACAGCCAGGATCCGAACAATCTACCTGACGAAGATCTTTTCGGAGCACATTTTAAGTGACCAGGACGTTTGTTGGTCTAGATTGATGGCCGGAGACAGACCTTCGTGGCAGCTGCCCACCTATAAAATGTTGGTCTATGTAAACACAACTTCTCAGTCGACCGTCCTCAGGTTGATTGGTCCGCCCAATGGCCTTCGATGAGTTCCGGCCTCAATACTTCTCCCGATCTTATCACTGACGATTCCACTTGCTACTGTAGCTTCTACTGAAAACGAAATGTTTTCTTTTCTTCTTTTGTAAAAATCTTATTGATTAAAACAAAAAAAAACAAAAAAACAAAAAAAATAGTCCAGATACATAAGTGCTTTGATCGCCACTCCCTTATTTTTTTGGGGAATCAGATTTAACTACCTCAAAAGTTTGTTTAAGATCATGTATGAAGTAGTTAAACACTGCAGAAGCCAACAGACACCCCTGTTTTAGTCCTTGTGAAGTTGCTATAGGTACTGAAAGCAGTTCCTGCAGGTTTAGTCGAAAGCAAAACAGAGGAATTTGAATGAAATTCATGTATTATATCGCAGAGGGTGGGCGGGCAGTAATCACGATAAAGCTTCGATATTAGCAAGGTTCTGGAGACGGAATCAAAAGCAGCCTGCAGATCCACAAATGCAAATAGCAGCTCTTGTTTTGATTGCTGATATGATGTTTTAAAGCATTAAAGCACAACAGGTTTATCCCAGTACCTAATCCCTTCACAAATCCTGTTTGTTGCGGATCACGCAGACCATAAGACATAGTCCATACATTAAAATCTCTAAGGACACATTTGACAAATATTTTGCCCAGTATATCCAGCAGGGTTTTAGGTCTGTAATTTGTTGGTCTACTATAATCGCCCTTCTTAAATATGGGGAATATTATTGAGGTCTGCCATGATTTTGGAAGTGATCTATGCTTAAGGATTTGTTGGAACATAGTATTCAAAATTATGGACCAAGCAAGATTATGGCTATGGTCTTAAAAAAAGATTTCACTGTCATGATTGAATAATATTGCTCTACGGGCACGAATCCAGTTGGTATATCGGCATTTAGCTGATCTTAACATTGCTTTTATTGCCGGTGTATTAGCATTTAGAATTATTTTACTTTCCCTGCAATATGCAGCTCTTTTTTCCCCCCACACTTCAGAATCATATCTATGGGTGTGCTTCACCATTTGATTGTTCTTAATTATAATAGTATCTTTAAATTGTTCTAAGATTTGTGTATATTGATTTAGAGTATGATGATTAGTATAGGCTTTAATAGAATTATTAAAGGCTTGCAATTTAGCAACCGACCAACTAAATCTTGTTCTCGCATTATTGATCACCAATGATTGTTGGAAATATTGCCGTTCTTCACTCCCACTAGATTCTTCCCATTCAAACTGCATGGTTAACAAATTGTGATCACTTGATACTTGGGTAGTTACATTTAATGAAATTATTCGGGAAAAGCTCCTACAGTCCACAAATATTTGATCAATAATACTGTGGCTATTATTTGTATGCCAAATTGGTTCGGCGGGTAGATCTCCTTTAGCTGAACCATTTCTTTCGGACATGAAACCAAACCATCTTCTCGCCTCCTTAGTCGGCTGCCCTTTTTTCTTGTTATCACAATCTATATTAGAATCCCCTAGTATGAACGTTAAAGTTATATCTTTAGCCACTGCTATTACTTCCAACATTGTTGAAAGTTCACGATAGAAAATAGCGTCCGAAATTCCATAGGGGTTTCGATATACATTTATCAAACCAATTGAGCCCACCGGACTAACCAATTTGACCAGTTGTAGAAAGCTACTATACGACAACCAAGGTTCTAATTTGAAACCACACCTCAAGCGAACCACTACCAATAAACCAGAAGAGGGTCTGCCTTTCAGTCCCCTGACCGCAGGTACAAGTTCAGCATGATAATTATCCCACACAGGAGTTACAAGTAACCAGGTCTCCTGAAAAACCAAAACAAACAGCACTCTAATTTTTTTCATCAAGGTCTCCAGATGACAATGACCTCTTGTATTCCAACAGCCGACAGAGATATGAACCGCATCTTCCTTTTTATTTAGTTATGCTCTGGCAAACTTCCACTTCGTACTGATTTATCAATGTTCTTGGTTGATACATATATAGCATTAGCGTTTTGCTTGAGTGCTCTAACAGGGTCTTGCGCTATTAAAAAACCCATTTCAAACAACTCATTTTAGCTCTCCATAATGCATTTAGAACCAACCCTGAAGGAATCCAAAGTCTTACTACACTTAGATTTTCTCCAGCTATAAATGCAATTAGCTCAATATCTCTAGAGGTGATACACTAACTACACTAAAGATATTTAAAACACTTTTTCTATTTAAGTCATATGGAGTGACTTGCCCTCTGCGACATTTCATTATTATTGAATGGCAATTCTGACTGTGCTTAAATTGCTTAGGCTGTGTAGCAGGAGGCTGAAATGCATTTACTTGGTTATGCGCTGATTTCGAAGCGGTACAAGGGGTTAGTATAGCTTATTTATACAGGTGTAGTGTCTCTTGGTTACGCAGTAAGGTACAACCCATGTAGGATGCTTGTTGTGCGTTCGCATTGGTATACAAATTTTGTGGGCGTTGCCTAGGCTTATATTGTGGGGTGTTACTACCTCACCATCAACATGTTGCAATATTGAAGCCCTTTCATCTACGACTCCCCTTGGAAGCAATCTATTCTTGTCTGAGGCTGCTTAAGTACCATATGAGCTTGTATTTGTATTATTTATAACGCACAAACCATTAGGCCCGGAAGCAACAGGGCGCAAGTATTCTCTTTGTATTCTCCACTATATGTTGCACGGGCCCAGGCTCTGATGTTAACATCTCGGTCACTTTAGGTACCATCAGTTCTTTAGTTCGCTCAGCCAAATACGCATCAACCATATTTTTCATAACTTCAATCGAGTTAACTGGTAGCACGATGGTAGGCTTGGCCGGAATGGATACAGAATGAGCCTGCCCACCGCCCCCCGACCCCCACACTATGCACAGAATGGGCCACACTGTCTTCGATAGCATGAACTAATTTTTTCAGCGTCGAGTATGAGGCCGGCGCCTTCAGGCCCTCGTTGGTTATAAACATTTGCTCGCTCACTGTATCAGGCAACTGGTCAGTCAGAGTGGATGATTTGCCCTGAGTTGTCTCCAACTCCGCCTCTATTGCCAAGATAGGAAACATTAATCCTGTTTCTTGTCTACTTTGGACACTGCTGTCAAGGCCTTAAAGAAAGAAGTCAACTTGTTCTTAGAAGCTTTCACACATGGCATATTTTTTTATTTTTTTTATCACCGAGTGTTTTAGCCCCCTTGTTTTCTTTGTCAGTTGAGACTCTCTCTTTTCCTCACTCACTGAGGATGGCAAGTCCACTATTTCGAATTCATTCATCACCTCATTCTCAACACTCACCCATGATGCCTTCGCTGATCTTATTCTGACCGGATCATCGACTATCTCCACTGGTCGAATGATTTCAGAAATTTTAGGTAGGGGACCCGCATCAGATACATGTATGTGTATATATTAGATGTACAACCAAGCGTTAAGTCTTGAGTTTGCCGCATCCACTTATAAATTGCATCAACCTGATCAGCCTGGAGCATACGTTTTTGGTCCAATTTCTCTAACAACTTAAATAAGCTCATAATGGTGGTATTTATGGCCGACAAGGTTACTTCAAGCATAACAGACTGTGGCATATTTCGCTGCGGCGACTCACTATTGAACATTGGAGCTTTTGGGCATTGTCTAGGCGTGGGATGAACATATGATGAATTGCCAGCCACCGACCGGTCACTAGTGTGCAGATCATCCTCTAAGGAATGATTACTGCAAATGGTGATTGGCGATTCACATTGACTGGCATATTTCGATATATTTCCCCCTTCATGTTGATCAATGACTGAGCTGTTCAAATTGTCATATTGAGGTGTCATCATTCTATCTGACAAGTTGGATAAATTGGGTATCTCTGAAGAGGCAACATCCTGATGTAGTATGGTAATATCTGATATTGACTGCAGCATCGGGGAGACAGCATCGGGGAGACAGCAGCAGAGCGTTAACAACTCGCCACTGTTGGGTCCTGACCCTTACCCGTTACTCGCTTTGCAAAAAAGGGCACAGTTTTTGCCACTTCATTCAACCCTTTCCCTACCCCCTCCACCCCCATTGAAATGCTTTGTGAGCATCATTTACAATGCTCGACTTCAGGGGCTTCAGTGTGGCAGAATGAGTCAATGGGATAGATGTACATGAAATACACGGTTTTGTAGGATCCGCCATTTTTACTGTTCGTGGAAAATCTACTAGGTTTGTTGGCATGCACGTCGTTAGAGTATAAAGTGTGCTAAACATAAAACTTAAATAGCTCACACGCCCCAACACAGCACTTACTGTTTTAGGTCTGAATTAATACTGGCAATGAACAAACAAAAACACGTAATATACACACACACACACACACACACACAGTTCCTATCCTACCCAGCACCCGGACACCCTGGGCAAAGCGGGTCAAGTGGTACTTCAACAAGGTACATCGCTTGCAAGTTTTAGCACCGATGATGCAAATACTGATTATATGATAAAGGGCAGCTAGGTAAGGTTTTAAAGTCTAGTTTGGAAATTAGATTTTTTTGTTCATTTTTAGAAAGAGTTGGAGATACCACCCAAAGACCGAATTATTCAGCGTTTCTGAAAATTAGTTATTGCTAAATGTAAAACCTCAGTTTCAGTTTCCACGTCCTGAGGTTGAGTCCAAAGTGCCACAAGGACAAGGAGGGGGCGAGTTGGAACAAACAGCAGGAGTTGCCTTAAATTTAGGATACTATTCTGTAGCATGCGTTAGAACATATGCAGTGATGCAGAGCTGACCGGTGCAACAGTCCTGCATGTCAGACCCTCTCTGGGGACACTAGCACACCTTGGGAGGCAGGATGAATCAAAAACGAGCAGCTGATGACCACAACTAAGCTGGCTAGGAACATCAGTTAAAAATGATCCCATCTGGTGATCGGCCACCAGGGGGTGCACAGACGATGTCTCCTTCTGTGTGCTCTCCTCAAGCGGTCCGTAAAAGTGTAATGAGCCCCCACTTCGGGACCCACCCAGAGCCCGAGAACAGACAGACTACTGCATAAAGACCCCCCCTCCCCCCACGGAGCGAAAAACCCGACAAAAATCGGGGACGAAACAACGGGGAACCAACAGCCCCAACTCCTGTGAAACCTCGGCCCTACGCAGCCGTAACTGCGACAAGGGCCCTCCCAGTCAACGGATCGAGGAGCAACTGACGGGCGCAGGCTAAGTGAACCTTGCAAATGCTTCCTCACTTGCGCCAGAGCACCCCAAAAGACGAACTTTAAAAGGCGATCTGCAAACTGCCACCCCAGCCCAGCAGACGCATGGGAGCCTCGGCGCTGCACTAAAGCTCTGAACCGCAGCCGCGGAATTAACCCCCCCCCCCCACCCCCAACACACCGCAACGAAAATGCACCAAAACGGCGGTGAGAGATCCTTCGGCACGGACTATCGGCAGAGCGGATCTGCCCCACTGTCAGACGCAGTGCACCTCCAGAGGCTGCAGAGAGCTCGTATAACGACCAAACATCGGAGGTAAGAGACGTTTCTGTGTAACACAGTGGCAGAGCCAATCCACGCTACGACCACACGCGTGAGCTCCCCGAGCCACCGGAGTGCCCTCACAAGGCCCACATAACGGCGGCAAGGAATCTCCAAGCCTGCACCGCTTACATACTCGGCGAACCCCCACAGCCCCCAGAGTCCCCCAAGACTGCAGAAAGACCCGAGTGTTTGAGCAAGACCCCAAAACCTCCAGCTCACGGCAGCGGCTAGGGCGCGCAAATAAGTGATCTACCCCGCTCCCGAGCTGACAACAGACCCCCAAACCCCTCTCTATTAAAACGCGGGTCGGGCTGCAATATCAGAAACTGTGAACCCTCAGAACGCCCATATAATCACCGAATATTGGCGGCAAGAGGCGTTCCTGCGTAATACAGTGGTAGAGTTGATCCACACCGCGCTCACAGGCAGTGAGCCTTCAGAGCCTCCTAAACATTGTCACAAGGCCCAAATAACGGCGGCAAGAAACCTCCAAGTGCAAGATTAAGGCAGAGTTAACCTCGCACCACCAACTTACCCGGTTAGTCCCCGGAGCCTCCAAAGCCCCCCAAAACTGTGCAAAGACCTGAGTGGATAGAAAATATCCAATAACGGCAGCACACAGCTGTGGCGCTCGGGACACGCAAGTAAATGGCCTAACCCGCCCCCGGGTGGACGGCGGAACCCCAAGATCTCCCCTGCTAAGCTGTGGGTTGGGGTCCTGCACTGCAGGGCGTGTGCCCTCCACGAAACCAACACACAGTACAAACTTAATCCCTCTGACACCAAAAACGCCCACTGTGAATCATACCTCGTCAACTGACAGCTCTACCCAATCTATCGGTTGCAACTTTAAGGACGAACACCACCATCCGCCCTCTGACCATACACCAAGGAGGGCCACCTGTCCTGGTACCCCAGATACCCGGCCCATGGAGATTAAGGGGAAATTGGCAGTATATCAGTTCCTGCTATCAAACGACAGTCATCGCTCACCTGAGGCCACAATGACCTCACAGAGATCTGAAGCAGCCTCCACCAAGGCGGATATTGCCGACATCCTCACCGAGATGAGGAACATGAGAGCCGATATTGGTGGCAAGATTGATAAAATTACCCAAAGGATAGACAAACTCAAAGACAGAATAGAGGGAGTTGAGCACAATCGATCATTCCTTAACACTTTGGAGACTCAAATGGATATGCGCATTGCCGAACTGTAAGGAAGAGAAGAGGAATTTTGCCTAAAGATCAATGACCTAGAAAACAGGGAACAGCGTAACATACACCTTTTCGGTATCCCAGAAAAAGAGGGCGAGACCGACTCAGACCTAAAAAGAATCTTACACACCATAATGAAATCAATATTCAACAATGACTCGGTCGACGAGCCCAAAATTCACCGTATTCACAGAGCTGGTGGTAAGACAGGTGGCCCAAGAACAGTGCTTGCCCGATTCCATAATTACGCACACAAAGCTAGAGACCTGGAGAAGGCCAGACATGTCCCACAAGTCACGATAGGGGCAGCAAATATCTCCACTTACCAGGACCTGTCCTCCCTCATGTTGGCAATGAGGAGAAAATGTCTCCCACTCACCAAAATGCTTAAAGGAAAAGACATACGATACCGTTGGGGCTACCCCTTCTCGCTTGCCTTTGAGTGGGAGGGTCCTGCCATAAAACTGATCTCTGGAAAGGACATCCGATACTACATTGCCGACCTACTGGGTGTCCAAGAGGAATAAACGCCTCAGACCGAAGAGATCCGAGGGCAAGGAATGGCATACCAAAGGTCCACGACGGAAGATGCAAGGCTCTAGGAAGTACAGGAGGATGAACAACTCCCCGGACACTGAACACTGAATTCGCCATCTTGATGCCCAGCAGTTTTTCCATGGGTGTACCCGATGACAGGTGCTGGGTCGGTCGGAAGACAATGTCAACAACGGAAGAGTAGGTGGCGCTGTTGAGCAGCCCAAGATGGCTGCTTAGTCCTAGAGCTCTGTGGGGCTCCGGCCGAAATCCGCCATCAACTGCGATGTTACATAATCTTGCAGCCCAACACTTTGTGGATCTGTTTATACGCCCGTTCTGCATGCCCCACAGCAATCCCGACCTGAATCGGTCCCGGGAACCCGACGAACTGAGCATCTTGACCAGCTGACGGTCGGCCGCCGGGGCCTTCGCGCGCGCCCAGCTCCCGCCGCCTCCTCCCTGCCGGATCTCGCAGAGGCAGGCGGTGACCGCTGGGCGCGACTTGAGGCCAATACCATCAGGATTTTCCCAGACTTTTTGATAGCTGTACAGCAGGAGAGACGCCAATTCCTCGGGGTCAAGAAACTGCTCAGGGAGCGTAATGTCCCATATGCCATCCTGTTCCCCGCACAACTTAAAATCACACACAATGGCAAAGAACAAGTTACTTTCTTACCTGGTAACGTTCTTTCGATGGGATGGTCCGACGACGTATTCCATATCTATGACATGTAATCACCACAGCTGTGCTGCTTCGGAAACTTTTTCGGCGTCCTGCGTCGATGACGTCGATGCGCCGTCGTCGAGGACCTCCTCCGACGTCATCCGATGTGATAAGTAGGACGCACGACGCCCATAGCCTCAGTTGTAGTTTTTTCCCCCCAGAACGTGTGACATAAGTCAACTGCCAGTCAGACACCAAGCCTTTCGGAACGTAAGCTGCAATCGCAAAAGAAATTCTGCAGCGGGGAAGGCCGGGCGGGAGCGATATGGAATACGTCGTCGGACCATCCCATCGAAAGAACGTTACCAGGTAAGAAAGTAACTTGTTCTTCGAGGGGATTGGGTCCTCCGACGTATTCCATATCTATGACAGACTCCCAAAGCAGTACCAAAGCAAGGAGGAGGGAAAGAATTTAGAATCAAAATGTAGAATAGCCAATCAAATAGCAGAGCAAAGGACCGCCTTGCCAAAGGCCAGATCCTGTGCTCGGATGGAATCAAGGGAATAGTGACGTACAAATGTATGTACTGAAGCCCAGGTGGCTGCATCACAGATGTTGCGAATAGGAACACCCCTCTGCAGGGCAGTAGACGCAGCCATACCCCTGGTAGAATGGGCCCGCAAGCCAGCCGGTGGGTCCTTACCCGCCAAACGGTAGCACTCCGAGATGGCCAAAATAATCCAGCGAGACAAAGTCTGTTTCGTCACAGCTTGCCCCAAAAGCTTTCCAGCGTAACCAATAAAGAGTTGATCATCCACTCTGACCCGGGACATGCGTGAAACATAAAAGCTTAAAGCTCTCCTAGGATCAAGCCTATGGAGCCTCTCCTCTTCCTTACCAGGATGCGGAGGAGGATAGAATGCCGGAAGAACCACCTTCTGGGCCAAATGAAATTCCGTCACTACCTTCGGAAGAAAAGAAGGACGAACTCTAAGGACAACCCTGTCCTTGTGAAATACAGTGAAGGGAGGCTTAACTGAAAGTGCCTGTAACTCACTCACTCTGCGAGCGGAAGTAACCACAACCAAAAACACAGTTTTCAGAGTTAATAGCCTCAAAGGGCAAGAATGTAAAGGCTCAAACGGAGCACCCATAAGAAACTTAAGAACCAGGTTTAAATCCCAACCGGGCACCAGGAAAGGTGACGGAGGGAACACATTAGTGAGCCCTTTCAGGAACTGTGAAATCAAAGGGATTTTAAAGTAAGAACACTCTTCAGACGAGCGCTTAAAGATGGACAGCGCCGCCAGGTAACCCTTAACGGTACCCACTTGCAGGCCCCTGTGGGCCAAAGAAAGTAAAAAGGACAGACCATGGGGATGTCACATGCAAAAGGATCCACATTCTGAACTCTGCACCAGTCGCAGAACTTGCGCCAATGGCAACGGTACAGAGACTTTGTTGCCGGCCTTCGGGCCGAAAGCAACACCTCCATCACGTCCTCAGGGAGGTCCCAATCCTTAAACCTCAACCTTTCAGAAGCCAAGCGTGAAGGTTGAGGGATCTGACCTCTGGATGGAGAACCAGACCCCCCTCCCGTGAGAGCAGATCGTCTCGGTAGGGAAGACGACGTGGAGGGTAGATGGATAAGTCGAGAAGGTCCGGGTACCACGTCCTCCGAGCCCACGCCGGGGCAATGAGGATCATGCGGGAACCGAACTTCCGTAACCTCCGCAGCACTTGCGGGACGACGGGGACTGGAGGAAACGCGTACAGCAGCGGGAATGACCACTCCACCACGAACGCGTCTCCTAAGGCTCCTTCTGGAGGAAATTCCCGTGAGCAAAACCTTTCGCACTTCCGGTTGACACTGGAGGCGAAGAGATCCACTTGAGGGGTCCCCCAAAGGGCGAAGATCTCCAGGAGAATCTCCTGAGCCAACTCCCACTCGTGAGAGATCGCGCTCTGCCTGCTCAGAGCGTCCGCCGTCACGTTTTCGGCTCCGGCCAGATGAACTGCCGAGATCGAAACTTCCTGCTGGATGGCCCAGAACTCGAGCTGCATCGCCTCTCTGCACAGAGGAAGTGACCCTGCCCCCCCCTTTTTGTTGAGGTAGTGCATGGCCACTGTGTTGTCCGTCAGGATCAGGACATTTTTCCCTCGCACAGACGGCAGAAAAGCCTTCAGGGCTAGCCTGACGGCCATCAGCTCCAACAGATTGATATGGAGTCTGGACTCCAACGGAGACCAACGACCGCTGACTGTCAGCCCGTTGGCATGAGCTCCCCATCCCGTGAGGGATGCATCCGTCACGATCGTCACCTCCGGCCAAGGAAGCCAAAATGGAGCCCCCTTCATCAAGTTGCCTTCGACGGCCCACCACAGAAGGTCCCGGGCGACCGAGGACGGCACCTGAATCGAGTCCGACATCCTGCCGGAGGACTGCGACCATTGCGTCTTGAGTGCCCACTGCAAAGATCTCATCCGCAGGCGAGCCTCTGGCACCAGAAGAATGCAGGATGCCATGAGGCCGAGCAACCTCAAGAACTCGAACGCTGGGAGCGTCTGGGCATGCTGAAACTTGTGCACCATCTGCTGAATGTGAAGAGCCCTCACCTGGGGAGGAAAACACTGCCCCAGGGAAGTGTCGAGCACTGCTCCGATGTACTGGAGCCGCTGTGTTGGCGTCAAATGGGACTTCTTTAAATTGAGGGAGAAGCCCAGCCTGTGAAGGGAGCGACAGGTGATCGATAGATGATCCAGGACTTGCTCGGGAGAGCTCCCCCTGATCAACCAATCGTCCAGGTAGGGGTAGACGTGAATCCCCCCTTGCCTGAGATGCGCTGCCACCACCACCATGAGCTTGGTGAAAACCCTCGGGGCGGAGGTCAATCCGAACGGCAGGACCCGAAACTGAAAGTGCGAGTCGCCAACCGCGAACCTCAGGTACTTCTTGTGCTTGGGATGGATCGGCACATGGAAGTAAGCATCCTTGAGGTCGAGTGACACCAACCAGTCCTGAAACTGAAGGGCCTGGAGGACTTGAGAGAGAGTAACCATCTTGAACTTGTCCTTCCTGAGGAGTTTGTTCAAACCGCGCAAGTCCATGATGGGTCTCAATCCCCCGTCTTTCTTCGAAACCAAAAAATAAGGGGAATACCATCCCTTGTTCCTCTCCGCTACAGGCACCAGTTCTATGGCGCCTTTCTCCAGCAGGGCTTGAATTTCCTGCGCAAGGAGCGGATCCGGACTCTGCAAAGAGAGGTTCCCTGGTGGATTGTCGCGAGGCCTGTGCCGAAAAGGAAGACAGTAGCCGTGGGTTATGATCTCCAGAACCCACACATCTGAAGTAATGGCTTGCCACTCTACAAGATGCTGCGCCAGCCTTCCCCCAACCGGCGAACCATGGGACATGGCCTCACGACTGAATGGGAGCGGCTGCGGCGTTACCTGAGGGCAAAGAGGCAACTGCCCGAGCGGCCTTGGCACCACGGGTACCCTGTCGTCCACCTCTGGTACCCCTGCGTTGGCCTCTTTGACTGCCAGCTCCTCTCGCTTTACTGAAGGATGAGTAATAGCTAAAGGAACCACCCCTCCACTGCTGTCCCCTAGGACGAAAAGGCGGAGGTTGGCGAACTGCAGCGCCCAACGACTTCGCTGCAGCTTTTGAGGTCTGCAACCTCTCAAGGCTCTCGTCAGCCTTGCTGCCAAAAAGGTGTTCACCATCAAAGGGCATGTTGAGGAGCCGGGACTGCACATCAGGAGCAAACCCCGACTTCCGCAACCACGCAAACCTGCGTATCACGGTGCTCGCCGCCATGGACCTACTGACGCATTCAGCCAAGTCCAGACCCGACTGAACGGACTCACACATGGCATCCTTACCATCCTGGACCATAGAAAGGAAACCATCCCGTTCATCCCCTTCGGGAATATGTTCAGCCGCTAACGCAACACAGTTCCACAGTGTGTGCGTGAAACGTGACAAGGCACAAATGGAGTTGGCCGCCTGAAGCGCCATACCACCAGAAGAAAACACTTTCTTCGCCCAGCCATCAAAACGTTTGTCGTCCCTATCAGGAGGGATGGTAGGGTACGACGCCTGCATTGCCGGGGCCGTGGCCGCCTGCACCACCAAACTTTCCGGAGTGGGGTGCCTGGTCAAGTAGCAGGGGTCGCTACTGGCTGGACGGTATTTACGCGACAAGGATCTGCCCACCGCCGGGAGACTCTCCGGAGCAGTCCAAGCCGCCGCCACCCTTCTCTGTAAAGCCATATGGAACGGCAGTACCGGGTCAGTTGGGGGACCAACATCAAGGATGTCCGTCAGATCATCCTGCACAAACTCCCCTGGGGGAGCAGACCATCCCAGATACTCAGACACCCTAGCCATAAGGCGCCGGTACGAGGAATCGGCATGGGAGCCAGGCTCAGGCCTACAAAATTCCACCTCCGGAGAGGTGTCCAGTCCACTGGCATCATGCAGTGACTGCCTCAAATCGTCAAACTGCCTATGGCCCGAGACAATTTCATCTGGCACCTGACTAGGAACCAGGCCATCAGAATCCTCATCCGCCTCCGAAATATATTCCAGGTGGCAAAAAGGCACCCGAGAGTGCTTGCTCTTAACCAGAGCCTTCCTAGGGGGCACACCCGTGACACGGGGCACCTCCGACACGAAAGGCGTCGATGGCGTCGAGCGAATCGGCGCCGACGCCGAGAAAACCGGCAACGGCGCCGAGAGGATCGACGTCGAGGAAATCGGCGTCGACGTCAGATGCAGCGCCTCCAGTATCGGCGGTGTCGACACAGCCCTCGAAGCCGGAGCCCCGAGCGTGTCCCTCGACGACCTGATCGACGACGTCCTCGAAGCCGGAGCCTCGAGAAAGCCTGTCGACGCCCTCGACGCCTCAGACGTCGATGTCTTCCTCGAAGACTTCACAGGAGCACACGGTCTCGAACGCGGCGAGGACCGGGACCTGGAACGGGTACGGCGAGAACGAGCCTCCTTGTCCGAACGGGACCGCTCCCGTGACTCATGCCGACCACTCTTGCGAGCGGCGTCTCTCGACCTCACACGGCCGACCCCACTCGGGGGCGCGGACGGCTGAGTACCCTGCGACTCAAGAATCGCCAACGCATTCTTCCCGAAGGAAGCCCATTCCTCCGGCGTCGCACGGCTGGTGGGGTAACCGACGTGCCGTGCAGAATCCTCGGAAGAGGACCTGGAAGGCGACCGGTGACGGCGCTTCCGAGAATGCCTCGAAGAGGCTGAGGAGTGGCGAGACCCACTCCTAGAAGAAGACCGACGAGACTTCCGACGATGACGCGGAGAGTCACCCCTCGAATCATCCGTCGAAAGCCCCGCCGACTTCGACTTCCGGGGCTTGGACACCCGACCTACCGACAACTTCTTCTTACGTTCGCGTAAGGCTTTGGACGTGAGCGACTGGCAGTCGATACAGTCATCCGTGTCGTGGGCCTCCCCGAGGCACCAGAGGCAGGCGTCGTCTTGGACCCACACTCCCCGCACTTCTTAAAGCCCGGACGCGGGGTTGAAGACGAAGTGGAAGACATCGCCGAAGGAAATTCACAAACGAACAGGTTCGAAGAACCAGAAAGAACAGAACTCCAAAGAGTCGAGGCTTAGAACCGAGAAACACGAAGCAACACGTTCGCGGAAAAAACGGAACTGAGGCTATGGGCGTCGTGCGTCCTACTTATCACATCGGATGACGTCGGACGTCGGAGGTCCTCGACGACGGCGCATCGACGTCATCGACGCAGGAGCCGAAAAAGTTTCCGAAGCAGCACAGCTGTGGTGATTACATGTCATAGATATGGAATACGTCGGAGGACCCAATCCCCTCGAATTATATTTCTTTACTGTGCCTGACGAGTAAAATTCATTGAACCACACATCCCTCTCCATGATCCAGCTGGTGGACACGCCGATGGAGACTGACCTAATGTATCATATCCTAATGCGGCCTAATCAACCTATCTAGCAAATCCCCTTTTTCCTCATTAACGTAAATGTGTCACTAGCAATAATGTAGTGCAAACTCAACATGCTTGGCCCGATATATAGTCATCTGGCCTCATGTTCACCGCTGGTACTTTGGACACTGATCTCTGTGCGTTTTCAGAGCATGGACCTGATCATGACCACTTGGTGCTCCCTAGTTCCCATCCTGCTTTCAATGGCCTGTTGACCTTGGGACCTGACACAAGATCCGCTTACCGCAGAACCTGCACTGGACGGCTTCCGCTGTCCTACATGATGCTTAAGTGGCCGTCCTCACGGCAACAGCACACCCCACTGCAATGGCAACGTTAATGTTTGGTTGGGTGTTATTGATGGCTGGCCCCAGTTGGGCCATGGCAGGGGCACATCCCATTGGATGATGTCCTTTGAAATCTTCTGTTTCACCTGCATTGGGGGGTGGGGGATCTACACTGCAAGTTGGGGGTGGGCAGAGAGGGTGGGGGGGTGGTACTGTTGGGGATTGGAGAAATGTTAAAGTAAAAGGCGGAGGCGGATTGGCAGACCGCATCACATTGGGCCATCCGCATTGGAGATGGCTCCGTCTCGCATCTGGATTACAACAGTGGTGGGATGTACATTAGACTTCTGTGATGCCTATAACTGCGATGTTTAGAAAACTATGAGCAACCGTGTCAGGGCTCGAGAGGTTATGGCACACGCCAATAGTCATGGGTGCAAATACTACCTATGCAAGAAATGAACCCCATGGGCTCTTTGTTTAAGTGTCTGTTATTTAGATCATTAAAATGCCGGTAACGATAATGTTCTGGAATGTGCGGGCCTAAGTAATTACACCAAGGGTCGCAAGATTATGGCATATGCCAGCAGGCACGGCTGCCAAATTCTGCTCCTGCAGGAGACACTGCACGGGCCCACTGGCTAAAAGTATAACGCCAACCTGGGGGCCTCACAGATATTTCACCTCATATTCCACTCGTGCCAGAGTGTCAGAACACCATCTCCTCCTGCAAGTTCCCGCTTACCAGGCGGACTCTCGAGAGTCAAATTAGCTAGGAACAGCAGCAATCGCTTCCATTCCTTGACAGGTTTGTTTCAAAGGCATTGGAGGTTGCCATGGCGACGTTGGCCGCGAGTACGTCTGCAGTCACGTGTTGCTCCGGCTTCCCGGTCACGTGACTCTCGCGTTGTGGCCACGCATATTTAAGTCCGCCCCGTTTGCCGTTTCGGTGCTTCTGATTGTTTTCCTCGGAATTCTACAGTGGCGCTTGTTATTTGGATCTTGTCCTTTCTCGACCTCTTGCCTGTCCATTGGATTCCTCTTGTCTTGCCCACGGTACTGCTTCGACCCTGACTTCTTTTGACTTCGATTCATGTCTCTTGTTTCATTTTGTCTGCTTACCTGGTTTTGAACCGGAACACTTGGATTGTTCTACAACTTCACTCAGAAGAAGGATCTCTCCCCTTAGGCGTACGCGTGCCGGCGGGAATAGGAAATAAGTGCTGGACTAGAGACTGCCTTTAGCACTTTTGGGACCTCGCTGTACTTCCTAGGCGTACTCGTGCCGGCGGGAATAGGGTTGCACCGGACTCAAGAAATCTTCAGCATCTGTGAGACTGTGTTCTTCTCGGACATTCCTTTTGGAGCCGTTTGGGAGCTTATTCATCACATCTTCCTCGTTGCAGTCCTTCATACGGATATACACGTAAGAATTTTCATTTAGTGTTCATTTTTTAGTTATTGGCTCTTACGTTTTTCTTTTCCTTATGTACGTTCTTGTATCATTACAGAAAACTGTTTAGTTCCATTCTACTGTCGTTTTCCTGTCGGATTTGTACTGCATCTTATCCTACTGACGACTAGAGAGCTATCAGTGTGTCCTGTACAAATTGCCACATATCTGGAAGAAACTTGCAGTCACCCAGAGTTCCAGAGTGTCCTGTTCCTTCTTCAAACATCTTTCAACCAATTGAGCGCTCAGACTGTTTTTATGCACAACTGAGTGTTACATTGGTGGGAAGAACATATTACTGCACTACGGGTTCAACAGCTCCTCTTCGATCACCAGGCGCTTTTATCCTGTTAAGGTTCACTGATCTGACACAGAGGAATGTTGACATTGATCCATAAGTCACTTAAGTTTGTTCTCCACAAGAGTTACATAGACCCTGAGGGGAGATACATTGTGTTGTATTGCGCCATTGCCAACAGGGACTATTTGCTGGTGAATACCTATGGCCCTAATGTTGATTCTCCCGAATTTGTTGATCAGGTGGTATCCATATTATTAGGGTACGTGGGGATGCAGATCATCTGGGGTGGGGATATGAACTTCATTCTTGATACCATGATGGATAGGACTAGCACAGCCTCCAGACCCTTGCCAGGCGCAGCTCGTAGACTCCTGACCCACTCTGCGACACTCGGCATTCATGATGCATGGAGGGCATTACATCCGCAAGCGCGGGGTTCACCTACTACTCATCAGTGCATGACAGTTCTTCGAGGATCGATCTGTTCCTATTATCCAGCCCTATGGTGGCCAGGGTCGTGGAAAAACATTTACTTGCACGCACACTGTCTGACCACTCACCGATTTCGATATCCCTAGAACTAAGAATTCCGGCTCCCACCATCAATACATGGCGCTTCAAAATCGCCCGCTCTGCTGGACATTGTGTTCAAGGCGGAGATCCTTGCTGATATTCAGTCCTACTTTAAGCACAATTTGCCACAGTCCACCACCCTAGGGGTCCGCTGGGATGCCTTCAAAGCCTTCATAAGGGGGGCGTCCATCTCCAGGAAGTTGGGAGTCCTCAAAACCATAAGAGCCGCCCTGTACCGCACTGAAACTAAACTACGGGACCTGGAGCAAGCCCACCCGGCCTCTGTTGACCCAGGTGTCCTCTCTCAGATCAGTGAGGAGCTCAAGACCTTCAATGAGCAGGCCAATAGGGAAGTCCAGTACTTCAGCCGCCCGCAGGCTGCACGCATATACAGAGAGGGTGACAGACCCGGCAAAACACTGGCCGCCTTGGCGAGGGAGGAGTGGGGCCAATCCCAAATTACCTGTGTTAAGGACAGTCAGAGGGCGATACAGTGGTCCGATCAGCATATCCTTGAGGTCTTCACAGGCTTCTACTCTGAACTATACTCTCAGCCCTCCGAACACAGTGACTCTCAGATGCGGGAGCTCCTGGAACAGATTCCCACCACTATCGTCTCCCCCGCGACGAGAGACCAGTTAGACTCCCCCGTTACATTGGATGAGATAGAGGGGGCTATCTCTAGTCTCCCAAAAGGAAAGGCGCCGGGCCCCGATGGGCTAACGGCGGAAATCTATCAGGAGTATGTGGCTATACTGGCCCCAGAATTGCTTGGGGTGTGGAATGAGTCACTCCGATTGGGATCCCTTCCCCCGACATTACGAGAGGCCTTTATTATGGTCCTGCTCAAGCCTGGTAAGCCTAGCGATGACTGTGGATCATACCGGCCCCTTTCACTCATGAACTTGGATACAAAAATCTTTGCCAAGGTGATCGCTAATTGCTTCCTACCCGTTATGCCATACATGGTGCACGACGACCAGTCAGGTTTTGTGCCCGGGAGTTCCACGTCACATAATATCAGGAGGCTTCTCAACGTTCTGGCACAAATTAATCAAGATGTGAGTGCAGTCGCGGTCACCCTAGATGCCCAGAAGGCCTTTGATATGGTGTCCTAGAAGTACATGTGGTTGGCCCTGGAGACCATGGGCATTGGGCCTAGGATGATTGCATACATCAGACTGCTGTACACCTCCCCGGTTGCCAGGGTCCGTGTCAATTCTCAAACGTCCGCCTTGTTCCCTCTCTTCAGAGGCACCCGCCAGGGATCCCCGTTCTCCCCGATCCTGTTCGCAGTGGCCATTGAGCCTATGGCGGACTTCGTCAGGGAGCGCCACTCACGCAAAGGGATACGACTATAGGGTACCCCCGAAATTATCTCACTCTATGCAGACGACGTACTACTGTTCGTCAGAGACCCAGATCTCCACCTTGACCCTATTCTGCGTGACATCACCCGTATTGGTACATACTCTAGCTTCACCATCAATTATACCAAATCCGAACTCTTCCCCCTCACGGGCTCCACGATTCAACCTGCCACGGAGTACCCGCTCTGTTGGTCCCCTGACGGGATTAAATATCTGGGAATTCAGGTGTCCCTGACCAAAGTAGCTCTCTTAGCTAACAATTAACTGGCCGCGGCAGAACTGGCGGAGACCAAGAAAGCGCGCTGGCGCTCTCTCCCGTTGTCACTGGTGGGGAGATTATCACTGGTTAAAATGATTTTACTCCCCAAACTGCTGTACACATTCACGAATGTCCCCATATGGCCAGGCAAGAAGTACTTTGCAGATTTACACAAGCTGTGCACGCAGTTCCTGTGGCATTCTGGAGCAGTGCGCAAAAAATGGGCTGCCATGACACTTCCCTACGAGAAAGGCAGGTTCACTGCTCCTGACCTGATGCGGTACTGGATCGCAGCGCAGGCACAGTTCGCCACCTACTGGTACCCTGGACCCCCCCCCCTCGCCCGCATGTCAAGCTAGAAACCTTTGCTGCCTCTGGCACCAATATAATGACCTTAATTCTACACCGACAATATGAGCCAGACTCACCCAAAGACCCAGTCCGAACCATATCGTCCTGGAGGCGGATATTTGCTGCAGGCGTTGAAGAACGCCCATACTACAAGTGAGTCCCCGCCTGGCAGTTCCCCGGGTTGGAACCCACAAATGACATAGCCTTGGCACGACACTGGCGGTCCCTGGGATACCTAGCCCTAACTGACTTCTACCCGGATGGGCTATTCATAACACCACAGACTTGGAAACCGGGCCACTCGGGATCACCGATGGAAGTGCTACAATACTACAGAGACTGCGCTGCATTCCGCGACGCGTGGCCTGAGTTTCCCAACGAACCCCCCCCCCCCGCCTCCCCTGGGATTTCCTACATCGCCAAATCGGGTGGGGCCCGTGGGGTGGTGGTATCATTATACAAACTCCTTCTCACGACTGCCACACCGCAGCTCTCTAGGGTGCGGGACTGGGCTTCCGAACTGGCGATAGAACTCACGGACCAACTATGGGGGAAAATGTGCTCCCACACTAATAGGGTCTCCCTGAATTTTCGATACCGAAGTATAAACTACTGAACAGGCTATACTACACCCCTCACAGGCTCTCCAGGTTCGCCCGCTCCGACCCACGCTCTGCCCTCGCTGTGGTGCGGAGGATGCAGGCCATTTACACATGTCCTGGGACTGCCCGCGGCTAACCCCATTCTGGGAGGAGGTCCTGAAAACTTTGTCAGAAATCTGCGATACTGTTATTGAGCCTGATCCGCTGGGTGTACTATTTGGGGCACGGGGGGGGGGGATGAGGGAGCCAGAGGGGCGGCTAAATTCTTAAATGTGTGCTGTAGAATTGCCAAAAAGTGTGTTTTACCGAACTGGAAGTGCTCCGCTCCTCCTACCTTCCGGAAATGGCTGAATTTATTGACTTGGTCTCGGAACTGCGAGGAGGAATACATTAGTGCCCTCCCGGCCCGATCCCGACCTAAAAACATTTGGACTGCCTTTAACAGTTATTTTAATGGCCTTGATGCCATCTCCTCTGTGGATAACTCACCGTAATTATTATTGTCATGTGCCTCGACACCAGATACTCCGTAGTGCTGCAATCTCCATGTAACTACTTCTCATTATTCATATGTGCCACTGTATTCTGTTGATTATCCAGATTGTCATTTCATAGCTGCTCTGTTGTGTGCGTATGTCATTTGCCTCTGCCAACTAAAATAAAAGTATAAAAAATAAAATAAAAAATAAAAAACGGAAGAGCACCGACCAAGCAACGATAACTGACTTACCCCATGCGTCGACTCATCTGTTGCAAACGATGCATCTGCAAAATGGCTAAAGGTAAGGTCACATTCGCATGATGAAAGCCAATGTACTACAATTGGCACCGAGAGCGGGTGGGAGGCTGGAGAATGCAGGCCGCTCGGGGAAGGAGAGACAATAAAAGGGTCAGGGAAACTAACAAAGACACTATTACTGTTCATATAATGTTTTGGAGTTGAGGGCTCATTGTTAAGATATATTAATACATGGTTGGGACCGTTCGTTGTACAGTCCCCCGCTGGTGGTCTGAGAGCGACTGGGTGAACATAACCCAGCCAAATAGGACGACGTGTGGTCAGGGGGGAGGGGAGGGGGAGAAAATAAGACAGGAATGGGAGGAGGGGATGGACGGGTGGGGGGGGTTGCAAGGGGGAAGGGGCACTATGGAAACTGCCGACTGTGGGGCACAAAGAACGTACTACAGCGACCCTCCTAGGGTCAGACAAAGCCCAACTCACTGGTAAAGAGTCGGGCATATGGCCGGAATCTAGAGCAAAGGCACCGAGGCAGGCGCACTTAGTGTACAACTATGCACTCGATAGTAACAATGGCGACAACACCTAGAAAACACACACTGCGTATATACACACTCAATGTGAAAGGCTTGAATTCCTCCACCAAACGATCCATGAGAGAACTCAAGAGTTCAAATATTGATGTCATGTTTCTACAAGAAACGAGATACCAGAAAGGAAACGAGAAGGGGATCCCCAGTAGTCTAGTGGAGCATACCTTCTGGAGCTCAAGCATTCTTAAAAAGGCAGGTGTGGGGATCCTGATCCGGAAGAGCCTCTGCATGAAGATCCTAAAATCCTGGTCAGACACAGAGGGAAGGGCCATGCTAGTGGTGGGATTTATCGGGGACACAGAAGAAGTTTCTCCACAAAACGTCTGAATGGGTGTTTAACAAATCACAAGATCACACAATACTTGGAGGTGACTTTAATACATGGATGAACAGTGCCATGGAGAGGCAAACCGCACGTGACATTCCCCCATACCCCCCAAACACAAGAGCATGCAGAAATCAAATGACCCTTACCCTATACGGTCTCTCAGATAGCTGGCGCCACCTACACCCATTAGACAGAGGTTTCACTTTCCGCTCCATCCCCCATGACACTCTTACAAGAATAGACTATGTGTTCCTCTGAGGGACTGATGAGTACTCCAGAGCGCGAACATACACCCCATTGCTTGGTCGGATCATGACATGGCCGTGGTAGACCTAGACTGGGACGGCCTCACCCCTTGCAGCTCAAAGTGGAGATGCAACGAAACACTGGTCTGACACTGTCTTCAGGGAGGAACTAGAAAATGAGATCAAACAATTCTTTGTCACTAATGACACAGGTGAAGTTGCGAAAGTGAACCTATGGGAAGCCGCTAAAGCCACTTCGGGGGACCCTAATCAGAGAGGGTGCAAGGAAAAAGAGGGAACGCACCCTGATTGAGAACAACATCAGAAGGAAATTAGACACAGCAGAAAGGCTAGCCCAATCATCTCTGCAAAACAGACCCAAACATCTCGCAGAGGCCAAGGAACCTAGAGAGGAGCTCAAAGCCCTAGAGATAGGTAAAATAGCGGAGACCCTGCAATACCTAAAACAGAAGTATTATGAAAAGGGAGACAAGGCAGATGCCCTCCTCACAGCGAGGCTTCAGGCGCAGAGGGTAGAGAGGTGGGTAGATACAATAGTGAGAACAGATGGTACTCTTACAGACAACATAATCCTCCCCAGAAGGGATACAAGAGGCGTGACTTGTACACCAACGACCCACCTCCCCCACCGGGGAGTGTAGATGCCTACCTTAAAGAGGCAGGTCTCCCATCACTGTCTCACTCTGAAGCTGAAGCCCTTGAAGCGCCGGTCACTGGAGACGAAGTTTCCGACGCCATAAAGTGTCTCAAGACAGGGAAGGCGCCAGGGGACGACGGCTTCACCCGAGATTTCTACAAAACGTTCACCGCATTTCTTACCCCTTTTCTGGTGACCCTCTTTAACGATGTTTGAGACAGGCCGAGCACCCCCATCATTTGTGCAGGCCCTTCTGACGGTTATTCCAAAAGAAGGCAGAGACCCAAAACACTGTGGATCGTACCGCCCCATCTCACTCTTCAACAAAGATGCCAAAATATATGCAAGAGTAATTGCAGCCAGACTAGAAATACATTTAACAAAGTTAATACATACAGACCAAGTATGTTTTGTAATGGGACGACAGGGAGCAGGCACAATGAGGAAAACGTTACACCTGATATATGAGGCACAAGGGAGGACTGATGATCCAACCCTCTTGTCACTAGACGCCGAGAAGGCATTCGACAGTCAACTGGGATTTCCTTGACGGGGCTCTAGTCTCGATAGGTCTAAGACCAAGGCTCCGTCGTGCCATCAAAGCAATATACTCATCCCCTAAAACCTCTGTGGCAGTGAATGGTGGTTATTCGAGGTGGTTTGCATTGAAAGAGGGACTAGACAGGGCTGCCCCCTATTCGCAATATTATTTGTTCTATCCCTTGAACCACTGGCGCAGAAGCTGAGGCGCGACAAAAGGGTGGAGGACATTAAAGTAGGAGACCAAGAATACAAATTAGGATTATATGCCAATGACATTCTACTGCATACGACCAACCCCCTAAGCTCAATACCAGCTGCAATAGAAATAATTGAGGAATACGGCCAACTGGCGGGTCTAAAAATTAACATGGGAAAATCAGTCCTCCCGATTGATAAGAGCAAAGACTCTGAGGTGGGACGATTTGCACCTCTAGGGATGAAGGTCAGCCTTACTACACTGAAGTGCTTGGGCATCAACGTCACCCGAGACCTGGGTGATCTATATGAAGCAAACCTCCCCCCAATGTTACACGCACTACGAACAGACATTGAAAGGTGGTCCAGACTCACCATATCATGGATGGGCCGCCTGAATGCCATCAAGATGGTAATTCTCCCAAAGTTACTCTACCTATTCCAGATGCTCCCAATTCAATTACCCAAAGAATACTTTGTAACCTCCAAGAAAGTCCTCCACACCTTTTTATGGCAAAATAGAAAACCTAGGGTTCTCAGTGTGCTACTCCATCTCCAGAAAGATAATGCAGGGGTGGTCCTTCCAGATATAGAACTTAATTACAGGGCAGCCCAACTGCGAGTGCTAATCCCACACCTCAGACAGCAGAAAGACCCCCAATGGATAGGCTTGGATAACTATCGTCTCCGACCATTTACCGTAGGAGAATGGTTATGGGTACCGGGCCCTCTACTACGAAACAGCATTAAGAACCACCCCATCCTTGGAACCACATGGGCCATGTGGAAACCAAACAAAGGAATGAAGGGTATTACAACATGGCCCTCCCCCTATCACACTTATGGGTACCGCGGATCCAGGATGATATCCCTGACCCGGGGAGCTTCCAATCATGCTACGAAGCAGGGCTTGAAAGGGCAGGGCAACTATGGCGAAACAAGATGTTTATCACCATCCAAGAGCTTGAGGAAGCCCTGGGCTTAGGCCCACGTTTAGTGTTCCAATACATGAAGTTAAAGGGTTTCATGACGCAAGAGGTCTGGAAAAAAGCATTACAGAGACCTTACCCCGTTCAAAAAAATCCTCGACGCACGCATGGGGGCTCCAGGGGCCTCATAAGCTTGAGAACTCTTTTTACCAGTTTCTGGGGGAAAATTGATGCCGACCACATTCCTAAGGGGAGGGGGTAGGGGGGAAAGCAAGGGATATCAGTTAATTGAAATGTCAATGCAATACGTCTTCTTGGAAGGATGACAGCTGGAACTCTGATTTCAACTCTTTTCACTTTACATGTCAAGTTGATTCATTATGTTTGTATTGGAAACTGTATTATCTCCTTTAAAAACCAATAAAAAAATAAAATAAAAAAATAAAATAATAAGTATCCCATCCGCTTGCATACTGTAACCCCTGCACCATTAATAGAATGGCCGACCCAGATAAATGTCTATAGAAAATCTTTTGCTTCGAAATCCTCTTTTTGAAAAGCCTGGCAGAGATATGCTCACCTATGCCAGCAGCAGGCTCTTTATGAGCAAATCTGAGCATAAGAATTCTAGCACCCATGATCAGTCACAACCCTTGACCACAAAGCGCAGTGCCTGTATCCCATCCACCATTTAACTCCATCTCATATCTAGGGGCCCCCACATGAGTAAAAGCGTACATTCATGGTCACTGGGTCCAAGCATCATCCAACATGCCATTTTGATACATGGCTACCTGGAAACAAGTACACGAAAAGGCATGCTTTAGCAGAGCTTTATTTACAGTGATTGCTCTCAACATTCAATTTGTACCCAGAATACCAGCTCACAATCTCAGGAAAGAAAGCGCATTAGTTTCACTAGGATCGTAAAATTATAGATTATATAGTGTTGTGACGGCTGTGTGCATAAGAAAACAGACAATTTAATCAAATTACTAAAACAGTACCTTCACACACTCTGTGAGCCAAATCAAGGCTGCTACAATGTGGGGCCAGGTGTGCGGTGCACCTACAGAATACATGGAGCTTTTTGACAGTGGAAATGGATACCTGAAAAGAAAAACCAAAGAGAAAACAGTTTAGGAAATTGACAAAGCATCATTATCATTATTTTTTCATTGAATTAAGCACAATAAAAACTGGCTGGCCTAGAGAAGCATGCCAAGCCATTTCAGGATCGTCACATTTTCCCTAAAATGATCCATCTTTAATTTATGATGAGATTCAGCAATGCTTCAGGGAGAGGGTTCAACAGTTCAGCCCCCTGCATAGTTGGGGAAATGGGACGGTAGTCGTGGATTTATACTCTTGACTGTACAGCTACACACCTCTCTTGGTTTGACACCTCTAGCAAGGATCACCTTGTGTAACTAGGAAAGAAAGCAGTGAACTTGAAATAAATTTAATGAAACCGGTGTTATTAGCAAAGTCAATGGCACACATTATGAAAGCGTTACTCACCATAGTAATAACTGTACTCTTAGTCCAGCGTCCGCTTTTCTCCATTCTCTTAGGGCATACCACATGTTTATGTTTATTGGGATAATAGAGCGCTTTACACCAAAGCGCTTTACAGAATAACGGGTACAATAGTGAATGAAGCATAATATACAAACATGAAACAAACCAGACCATCTTGCACCGGACCTTCACCACAGACTTGGACCTACAGTAGCGGCAAGAACACAGAAAAGATATTATGTCTTCTGATGATGGCAAACTCTTCGTTGGTGGTCTGAGCTTTGAGATGGACGAGCAGAACTTGGAACAACAGTTTGCCAAGTATGGGCAGATTTCGGAAGTTGTGGTGGTGAAGGACAGAGACGCAGTGTTCCCGGGTCTTCGGCTTCGTCACGTTTGAGAACCAGGAAGACGCTAAAGATGCGCTGCAGGCTATGAACGGAAAGACTCTGGATGGTCGTTAAATTCGAGTTGGCCAGGTAGGCAAATCGGAGCAAGGTGGTCGCGGGGGCTACAGAGGAGGGTCTTCCGGCAGCAGAGGTTTTCGTGGAGGCTGAGGTCGAGGTGGCGATAGCTATGGTAGCAGTCACTTTGACTCCCGGAGTGGAGGCTATGGAGGAGGTGGATATGGTGGATCCAGAGACTATTACAGCAGTGGCAAAAGTCAGGGTGGATATGATCGCTCAGGTGGATCCTACAGAGACAGCTATGATAGTTAAGCTCGCACAATTAAAAAATCCTTCCTGTTTACAGTATTCATGAGCCAGTTTTAAGTTATGGCCACTTTTTTCGTTTTCTCTATCAGGATTATTTGAATTTTTGTTACTGTTCTAAGAAGGTTGCAAACTAGCTATTTAATTTATCTTATCAGTTTTATAAACTTAGTGTATTAAAGGTTTGGGTGTAGCCATGGCCGCTTGTAAATAAAAAAGAGCTTACCCTGCCTTGTTGCACATTAAGAGTTGGGAAGGGGGGGGGGCTTTCAGGGAAGAGCGGATAGAGAGAGGTAGGGAGTTCCAGTGGAGGGGGGCCAAGAGTTATAACTATCAGTCTCTTGTTGGACTTGGAAATGTATTAGCGGGGAAGGCGGCATGGCATATGGAGCAAAGGGGACTGTGGGCCAAGAGTACAGTTGTGACAGCGGTGAGTAACCTCTTTGTTCCCAAGAGTCGTCCACTTTCCTTTACTCTGGGACATTAAACACGCATTGCTATTAACAAAGGGGTGATTTGCTGGATTGTCCAAATTCCCTTTTTTTATCTTTTGCTCACTTAACCGCATGAGGAAGCAGCAATACCCGAGGCGGCAGTTTAAACAGAGGAGAAAGGCGGCAAGATGAGAGAGGACGACAAGGAGGGAATTACCCTTTCCCTTTTCGAGAAAGGACTGCAACTTTCAAGAAGCCTTGAAGAAAAGAAACATAAAACCCGGAATTGCAGCTGACGAACGGTGTAGTGTGTGTCAAAAGGTACACAAGGGGATTCAAGATGGCCGCCTGCAGGGAGTAGCCGTGCTGGTGGAGCTCCCGTGCCCCGGACCTGGGATTGTGCCCAACACCCGGTCTACTTGCTGAGTTTTGCGTGGCCCAGCGAAGCGGAGGGGCCCTGGAGCACTGGCACACCGAGCAGCGTGGAGAAATCAGCCGCGGGCTGCTGTTTGCGGGGACCGTGGTGTTGGCCCGTAACGTACTTGGAGCGGGAGGAGAGCCTGAGACCTGGCAGGCGGGGCCGGCTCGCCCGCGGCCGGGGAGGAGCGAGCTCGGCTGCGGTAACACGGCGCACCGAGCGGCCCTGGAGTGACTTGGAGGGGGCGCGCTCCTGACTCGCCTGGGAGTTGTGGCGGCCGAGCGGCTATGCGGCGGCTGACCCAGCGCTAGGGACCCGCGTTTCAACAGCGCTGCAGTGGAGCGGGCGGGCGGATCTCCATCCTGCCCCCGCCTGTGAAGAGGGAGCGGCATGGCCTGGTGTTGTGGCTACCCAGCGGGAGACTGAGCGGGAGACGGTGAGCGGCAGCCCAGGGTTGGAAGGGCCCGCCTGCGGCTGGTGAGGAGTGACTTTGGCCGCGGGTGCACTGGTGTGACGAGCGGCCCCTGAGCAACTTGGAGGGGGCGCGCTCCTGACTCGCCTGGGAGCGGCGGCTCAGCGGCTCTACGGTCCTGAGGCAGCTGTCCCGGCGCTGGAGACCCGCGTCTCTGTGGAGCAGCGCGGGCCGGCCGATCCCCATCCTGCCCCCGCCTGCGAAGAGGGAGCAGCATTGCCTAGTGTTGCGGCTGCCCAGAGGGAGACGGTGAGTGGCAACCTTCGATTTGGAGGCCCCACAGTGGGAGTGCCAGCACCCGGAGGAGGAGGTGGTGAGGGGCCTGTTTGGAGCACCGGACGGCTGCGGTGGAGTGCCTCCTCCCGCTTGGGACCCGTGTCCTGCTGGAGATAGCACGAACAACCACAGGATAGAGAGTGTGGCGTGGAAGGGCCGGGTGAAGGAATCTTGGGGGGAGTCGATCTGGAGAGGGCTGGAGGTGGGCTCCCGGGAACCCATAGGCGGCGGTTTGGCGGTGCGCCCCACGGACAATTGCTAAGACTTGGAAAGAGTGTGGCCATGGTGCGGGACCCGACTTGCGCCTTGTTGGGGTCCTGATCGTCGTAGTGGGAGGGGCAATAGGACGCTCAGAGCCGGGCACTGAACCCACAGTTGAGAATTCCCTCAGCAGCCAAGACCCCAAGTGCCACGCGGAAGTGAGAGGAGCACCTCTTCGGCTGCCTGGGACCCGCGCTGGGGGGTGCCTACATCTGAGAGGTGCTGGACTATACAATAGGCGCTGCCCTCTGGTGGGACAGCCTGAGTGAGCCAGAGAAAGAGGAGGGGGCGGCAGGAGGTGGATCAGACACCCAGACACAGGTGGTGACAAAAGCAGGCCGGCGGGGGGTGGGACGCCTGGTCATCTGGAGCGGCTGCACCTGGCCCCTAAGGAGGTAATCAGCAACGAGCGGTGGTGGCATCCCAGTATCTGTACTTTATATTGGGATGGCTACCAAACATAAATGAAAGAGCGAGAAAGCTCCACAGACTCCGGGGGATGCTTCGGGCACCCTTCCCACCATCTGGCCTTTGCAAGAAAGAAGAGAGACGGCTAAAAATATGCCTGATGGCCCGGTGGACACGGATATGCCACTCAATGGGGAAGCGGCGGCCATGCTCTCGAGGCAAGACATCAGGGGGGAGATGCTCGCCCTGCAAACCAGCCTGACGAAAACATTTGAGGAACAGTTTCAACTCTTACAATCAGACCTCAACTCGGCCCTGGGGGAGATTAAGCAGGATCTGCGGCTGCAGGGCGAGCGAACTGACCTCCTGGAGAGGGGGGTTGCAGGAAATGGACAAGGAGGTGACGGCGCACAGTGAAGCGATCGAAAGACTAGACGTAGCCACACCGAACCTAGAGACCCAGATGGAGGACATGGAAAACAGGTCCCGTAGAGTTCATATACGGATTAAATTGCTGCCGGAAACTGTCCGAGACGGGGAACTCAAGGGGGTGTGGGAAAAAATTTTTGCTAGGATCCTGGACGTGTCACCCCCAGATGCAGTGGAGCTAGACAGGGTCCACAGGGTCGGCAGATGGGGCGGAGGAGCGGCGCAGAGGCCTAGGGACGTCCTGGCAGCTTTTGTCAGGAACGCCCAAAAGGAAGCAGTCCTTAGAGAGGCAAGGAAGCAAGAGCCAATACAGTACAATGGTCACGGCATCGCTTTATTCCAGGACTTGGCGAGCAGCACTCTGCTAAAGAGATGCCCGATGGGCCCGGTCCTTAAGGAACTCAATAGCAAGGGGATTAAATACAAATGGACCTTCCCCTTTGGTCTGGTGTTTGAGTGGGAGGGGGCTCAAAAACGAATAAATATGCTGCAAGAAGGCGCGGACATCCTCCATCTGGATTTTGAGGAGGCACCCGCTAGTGCGGGGAGACGACCCGCGCGCACTGGGGTAGAGCTAAAGCCCCGGCTGTGGTCGACGGTGGGAGAAAAGAGAAGGGGGTCGAGGTTGGGCGGGAAGTTGTTCAAGGAGAGGAACATGAGCAATCCGATTGATGAGGGGAGGTGTGCTCAGGGGGAAATATAAGCCAGGAGGGGGCGAGAAGGGCAAGCCCTTCGAGAGGGGGGGGGGGGAGACAGTTGGTTGGGGGGGTGTTCTTGGGAGGTGGGGGGGATGGGGGTTGGGGGGTAAACAGCAGTAACTTGGCTCGAGTACCAGGCCCGGAGGGGGGCCAACGATACCATTGCAGGAGGGAACAGGAGGGCGGCGTGCACAATGGCAAGGCAAGCCCCAGGTTCGTCGGGTTCGGTGTCAGGAAGGCAGGGGGGAAAGGGGCGGACTGTAGGCTGTGGCGGTATGAGTGGGTTTCAAGTGGCTGACGAATAACGTGAGGGGTTTGAATACCCCTCTCAAGAGGAAGAAATTGGAGTAATTTACTAGAAAAAAGAGGGGCCAGATGTTCTGGCCCTACAGGAGACGCATCTTCGACAAAAAGACCAGGGGCGTTTGAAGTTGCGGGGGTTTGGCCAGATCCTACATGCCTCGGGGAGCAGTAAGTCGGGGGGCGGGGGGGGGTTGCTTTGGCCATTAGAGACTCGGTGGATTTTAGAGTAACTGACATTATAAGGGACAAGAAGGGAAGGTATATTATGGTTAAGGGCTCTCACCAAGATGACCCATATACATTGGCGGTGGTTTATGCCCTGAATTCGGGCCAGGAGCAGTTTATAAAGCGGGTGCTGGGAGTTTTGGAAGAAAAGGCCTGGGGGCAAATCATTCTGATGGGGGACCTTAACTTAGCTTGGGAAAGGGACAGGGACAGGTCGGGGGCTCCTGCGAGAGGAGGGGGGGCCGTGATGTCATCAGGCCTGAAGGAGAAAATAGGTGGAGTAGGTCTACGGGATGTATGGCGGGAGCTAAAAGGGGGAGGAGGAGGGCTATACTTTTCTATCCGGGGAACATGGGTCCCAATCTAGGATCGATTATATATGGGTCTCCTCTAGCTTGGTGGGTAGAATCAGGGAGGTTGTAACGGGCCCCATTGGCATAGCCGACCACAAGGTGGTTTCGATGCGGATGCCCCTGGGTTCTAAGGAGAAGGGGGTATGGTCCTGGAGGTATCCAATGTATCTCCTCAGGGATCCCACGGCAAGAAATAGAGGATAAGATCAAGACTTATTTTGAGCTTAAAAAGAGGGGAGACACGGGGGATGGGACGAGATGGGATGCTTTTAAGGCTACGCTGAGGGGGGAGCTCATTGCAGCGGCGGCGCAGAGGAAGAGGCAACTGGCGGTGCTCGAAGCTCGATTAGAGGGGGAAGTTGAGAAGGCTAGGCAGCAGGCGGGAGCTACCCCGTCCAGGGTGGCTATGAGGGAATATCGAAGAGCTTTGGGGCAGTTGGAACTTCTCCGTACTAAAAAGGCTGAAGGGGCGCTTCTCAGCGTCCGCCAGAAGTTTTATGCAAAAGCAAATAAGGCGGATGCACTCCTTGCGCGCCTGCTGAGAGGAGCCCAGTCTAGGAATGCAATCACGGTCCTGAAGACGGGGGCAGGGGAGCGGGTGACGCGGCTGAGGGAGGTGCAGGAGGTGTTGTTACAATTCTATGAGTCTCTCTATGCATCGTAGGGGCCCCGGCCGATGCAGACGGATTTCTTGGACAGAATAGAGCTGGGGAAGATCAGGAGAGAGGAGAGGGACCTGCTTAACATGGAAATCTCAGAGGAGGAAGTGAGGAAAGTGATTTGTGCCCTTCCTCCGAACAAGGCACCGGGCCCAGATGGATATACTGCGGCCTTCTACAAAACCTTTGCGTCCGTCCTAGTCCCACAGTTGATCGACCTTTTTAATTCGTTCAGATCGACGGGGAGGATATCCCCGTCTATGGAGGAGGCGAGACTGACCCGCATAAGGACCCAGAGGAGAGGGCATCTTATCAGCCAATAGCGCTGATTAATATCTACGCAAACATTTTCACGAAGATCTTGGCCAACAGATTGGAGGGCTTGCTCCCGAGACTGATTCACCCGGACCAGGCAGGGGTTTATAAAGGGCGGGCAAACCGCAGACATCAGGAGGGTGGCTCACCTAGTGGAAAGGGCTGACAGAACAGACACCCGCGGTACTTTTATCCTTAGACGCAGAAAAAGCGTTTGACTGTGTGGAGAGGTCTTTTCTGTTCAGGGCAATGAAAAAAATGGGCATCGGCGGAGAGTTCCTGCGTATGATCCGGGCCAATTATCAGGTGCCAACCATGAGAATAGCGGTGAATGGGGTCATGTCGCGGGCCTTTATGCAGAGCAGGGGTACTAAGCAGGGCTGGCCCTTGTCCCCAATGCTTTACGCAATTTATCTCGAGCCTCTACTACAGGCCATTAGGGAAAGCCGGGTGATAAGAGGTATTCCATTTGGAGGGAGGGAACAGAAAGTTGCAGCATTTGCTGACGACATGCTGCTTACACTGACAGCACCCCGGGAATCGATCCAGACAAGCAGGGCGTTATTGGAGGAATTCGGGGAAGCCTCGGGCTTGAAGATTAATCTTGGCAAATCAGAGCTCCTGACTACACCCAGGGGAGCGGGAGGCACTTCGAGTGGCCACCCCTTTTCTGTGGAGTCCGGGTGGCATTAAATACTTGGGAGTGACGATTACGCCAACGTTAGCTGGCTGGTATCAAGCCAACTATCCACCATTGTTGAGGGAGTTAAAGGGGGATTACCGGCGGTGGAGGGCACTCCGGGTTTCATGGTTGGGTAGGGTAGCTGCGGTTAAAATGGTGACTTTGCCGCGCCTCCTGTACTTCTTCCAGGCAATGCCGCAGTCGTTACCCGTGGGCTTCTTTAAGGAGCTGAGTTCCCTGACCAGTGAATTCTTATGGGTGGGAAGGAAAGCCCGGGTTAGCAGGCAGCTGATGATGGCACCCAGATGGGAGGGGAGCCTTGCATTGCCGAATTTCCAACAGTATTACGAGGCGGCGCAGCTGCGGCTAATTAGAGAGTGGCTTCGGGAAGGGGAGGCTACATGGGATAAACAGTGGGTGAAAATGGACAGACCGGTGGCGCACCATAGTCTTGCGGAGGTGTTGTGGCTCCCTAGGCAGCTACGGCCTCTGCATCTTTATGAAAGCTCCATAACGAAACTGATGGGAGATAACTGGGATAAGCTGGTGAGAACAAAGGGGATTACGACCTTCCCATCTCCTTTCACGCCTTTGTTTGGTAACAGGGATTTCACTACGGGTTTGGAGGGGGGTGCATTTACGCAGTGGCAGGAGGGGGGGGGTGTACTCGACTGGGCAAGTTATTCTGCGGGGAAAGAATCCTTTCATTTGTGGAGTGCAAGAGAGAATTTGGCGTAACAGAGGGGGACAGGCTCAGATATGCGCAGCTGCGGCATTGGGCATTGAACCCAATCAACAAGCAGGCGGCGACAAGAGAAAAGACGAGCTTTGAGAAGTTTCTTCTGTCTAATGATGGGTCCAAGGGACTGGTGTCTAATTTATACAAAATCCTGGACAATGCTACCCTTAGGAGCCAATGGAGTTACATGGGTAGGTGGGAGCAAATCATAGGTAGGGACATTGAGCGTAAGGATTGGGAGAGGCTATGGCGGAACATCCCCAAGCTGGCCAGAGCGTGCCAACTCCAGGAAATGTGGTACAAGATTTTGTTTGGGTGGCATTATACCCCCACGGCCCTTCGAGAGATTTATCCTGACACTTCGGGGAGGTGCTGGAGGGGTTGTGGTCTAGAGGGCACGGCGCAACATATTTGGTGGGACTGCCCTGCAATCAGACCCTTTTGGCAGGAAGTGGCAGAGGCCCAGGAGCAGGCCGTTGGGGCGGGGGGCAGCAGACAGCCAACGCTCTCGCTCCTGGGGTTCTGAGGGGATACTACCTTGGGGGAGTCTAGAGCCAGGGAGAGGGCAAGAGTGATCCTCATTCTCGCAGCTATGACTTTAATAGCGCAATGATGGAGAAGTGCTGAGGTGCCCCTCATGAGGGACCTGTTGCGGAAACTCTGGGAAATTATGGCTCTTGAGTGGGCAACTTATGCAATGGACGATAAACTCCCTGCTTTTGCAACGGATTGGGAGGAAATTATGGTATTTCTCAAAGATGATTTCCGAATTGGGTGGCGCCTGCAGCGCCTGCGTCTCCTGGACTTGCAGTAGACTGTGTGTTTTTTGTGGAGATGATGGCATAGGGGTTACTAAAGGGGGGGATGAGGTAAGGGGAATTGGGGGGGGGGGGGGGTCATGCTCGGGATGGTGCCAAATCAAGTTTTCTTTTGCTTGACTTAGGGTGTTTGAGCTCGAGGACCGGCTAACGCTGTGAGCGGGGGGTAGGGGGAGGTGGGGTTTGTTTATTTCCCTTTTGTTGTTGAAAATCAATAAAAAAGTTTAAAAAAAAAAAAAAAAAAAAAAAAGGTACACTAGGCCCTCCCGCATTGATAGTCAAGGCATGGAGAAGCGGTTGCCACCGTGGTACGCTCCTCGACTATGATAGCAAAACAACGCCTGCAAGTTAAGCACTGCCAGCGAGTTGGAGAAAATGATAGACTGGACTATGTTATGCTCAAGGTTGCAAGCGGCAACATTGTATGAACAAAACTTGTATACAATTGAAATTTATGAAACCGAAATAGGTACCAGAAACGGAGTGGTCCGGTGCCACGTGGGTGCTCACTCAAAGGTCTGTTTGGTACCCCCTGGAACGTGTATGAATTATTGAACTGTGAAATCGAAGTGGTCCTGGAGCGGGTTAACTTGAATCTCGTGCAAATACGAAAGCCTTCGATTGTCTGTAAACTGAAATTGGTCTGAGCCCGGCTGAGGGGGACTAACTGTAGAAAAAGGGGTACGAGCCCAGAAGAGGGGGATCCTAGGTGAACAGTAAGTCACCCGAGAGGTTATTGCTGTAGGAAGTGTGAACCCGACTGAGGGATGCCTACGAATATGGTTGGTCTGAGCCAGACGGAGGGAAGCCAATTGTGGAAAAAGGATCCGAGCCCAGCTGAGGGGGGATCCAGGGTGAAGAGTGACTCGCCCGACTTGAATATTTGGAAAGGAACTTTTTTTGTTGTTTCTGGTGCATCAAACCCTCTGAAGCAAGAGACTTTAAATGAAAGAGACCTGTGCACATAAGGCTCTGATGTTGGTAAAAGGAACTGTGACCTTGTGCTGAAGAAGCCCAAGAGTGTGCTGTGCTCGAGTGACCCACCTTGTCCTGTGCTAAAAACGTGGGGAAAGGAAGCCAACGGCCTAAACATCCTGACTTATTTTGTGAACACTTCTTTCTTTTTGTGAACATTATCCCACACTATTTGTAGCATAGCGGTAAGGATTGGCAATAGTTTTTTTTTAGTATATGCCCTTAATATTTGACTAGGCTCCACTAGGACTGTAGTAGTATTATTTGATGGTCGTAGCTTGCTCCCATCTTAGATTTAGGTTTAGATGGGCGATTTTCACACCCCTGATAAACACCCTTGAACTGTGATCACCTGTGTCCGTCTTACTTTGATACCATTCCTTCCTTACAGCATGCAGAGAGTGGGGTGTGGTCCTGGTGGGCGCCCTGCATATCTCCTACAAAGGGGCATGCATATTGAAGGCAATCTAGGCAGATTTCGCCCTTAAAAGGTGAACATGGATTCCCCTTTGCAGAAACGACATTCCCGCTGTGACTGATTGCCATTTGTAGGAGCCCCACCTTTGTTGATTTCTATTAATTGAATAATGATGCAGGCAATTCCATCTCTGGAAGAGTAAATTGCTGTTCAGATTGCCCTTTGATAAGCTCCATGCCAAAAGCAGTGTACTTGTGCCCTGCTGCATCAGTAGCCTGATCTGCAGCATCCGCTCTACCAGTGGCACAGAGCAGGTTCAGAGTTCACAGGTACCCATTTGACAGCTGCAGTGACAGCCAAGACTTTGCAGTGCAGGGTGTGCATTTATGATATGTACCTCTGTTCCAAAACCCTATAATTAAGAGTCCACCTCCTGGTGGCAGAATAATCTTTAAATATAAAAGCCATACCAGAGTTATGGCATCATGGTTCGTATACTCATAATTATTACAGCCACAGCAATTAGATATCACACATGTGTCAGCCATGTGAACCCATGCTCTGCATTGGAAGGATTATGTGTATTCTCCCCAGACAGGCTGGACACGGCACTCCTGGCAGGACTGTATCCTGTGGGGGTTGGGGAGAATTGCCTCACTTTGTTCCTTTGTAAGGGTTGGCCACTCCCTTCCCAGAAGACAGCCACTCCACAGTAAGTAGGCCTAGGAACAGTAACCAAATGGCACAACCATTCACAAAAAGCTTCTCCTCACACCTGGGTGCTTAATTTCGAAGGGCCTTTGATCCAGATGATAAGGTAAGGGGGTGGAGTTAGTGTAGACAGTTGTACAGATTAAGGAAGATGATGCCATCTTGTTTTTCTCGGCCTCTGGTCCCCGTTATGACCCCTCCGCTTCCCTTGGTGGAAAGCACTTTGGGTGCTATGTCAGAAGGGCAACATCCACTTATTTTAAGATCAGGGATTGCACCCCTAAAGCAGGCTAGCTTTAGTCCAATCACCTGCATCACACCACCACTTTGTCTTTGATTCACCCTTGAACATAAAACTGAGGAAGAATTCACTGGACCTCTGTTGGTAGAGTTGAACTCTCCTAAATCCTCCGTTAGTGAGGTGAAAACAGTGTCCAAGGCAAAAGCAAGCTCTGTCTCATAACCATGCACATGGACCATTAGGGATGGCTTGCTGCTGGGACAAGACCTGCCTCTCTGCCAGCAACAGTACCCAGGACCTCACTGCCTCGTAGAACTCCTGAAGCTGTGGATCAACCTCCCTAGTGCTTGAGGAGAATAAAAACAAGGATCAAACCTTATCCATGTGCCCCTGGATTGGGACTGCCAGCCAGGAAACATGTGTTCCTACCGTTGAATCAATTCAAGCCAGTTTGACGCCTCCAAACCCACAGGACCCAAAGGGAGCCGTTGTTGGCACTGTGCCTCCATGAACTGTCATCCCACATGTTCAAACATGTTCACTGCTGCAATACACAAACCAAGGGCATCACTGCATCTGCCGCCTTCGAACCAACACTTTTGCCATCACCAGTTGAACAGGCCCTCATCGCCAATCGAACACTGCATCAAGCCTTTTGAAGCTTATACTCTTTCTTTCCTCTGGGGTTGGTTTTGTGTATGGTTGTCTATTTAGTTATTTTGCAGATGGAGTGTTGAAGTAAATCTATTTTTTACAGAACCTTCATTGCACATTCCCTTTCTTTTGGACTGTTCTGCTTTGCTGCTCAAATCGCTACTGAATAACATTCAGACCCCTCGAAAGAATAGCATTACCTCTGCCAATGTTACATCAAAAAACAAAAGGAGGTATATCTCTTAACTGTGCCTGGTTTACCTTTATGATTGCATTGGCTCTTGGTTTGTAGCAGTGTGAGGGCTGAGTTGGGAATTTAGCCCATACTCCTACTTTTATTTCTGTATGGCACCTCAGTCCCAAGCCCTTATCTTTTTCCGGTAGAACTTCATGGATCGAGCGATGTCCACGGTGTGTAGTGTCCTGTCTGCTTCCATGCTTGGTGCCCAGAGGAAGACCAGCAGTGAAATCGCTTGATTGTGGAAACTAGAGACCACATTAAGAAGGCATTTGGGGTAAGTTCCCAGGACAACCTTGTCCCTGTGAAATGTAATGTACAGCTCTTCCAAACACAAGTCCTGAAGATCACTAATCGGCGAGAAGAGGTAATGGCAACTAAAAAAGCTGCATTCATAGTCACCCAATGCAGTCCATTGAAGCCATGGGCTCAGATGGGCGCCACGGGAAAGGAGAGTGAATCACAGTCAGATCCCACTGTACATGGGATCTGCTTCTAGGCGGGTAAAAGCTCAAAAGTCAATTGAAGTGTCTAGTTACGATGTGTTCACCAGTGAGACTGCCCTTTGTATTGTATTCAAGTATGCCCCCAATGTCACCATATAGGACCTGCAGGAGTCCACAGACATGGCATTTTCTGCTAAGTGAGTGGCAAAAGAAAGCAGGTCTTCCAAATCCGCACCAAGGAGTTTCTTTTTGCTCCCCAGGCACCAACGACTGAATCAAGTCCACTTGCTGCCATATTGTGATCTCATTGTGCTCTTTATCACTGCTCCAACGATTGCCATGCTCCTCTCAGAAAGACCCAGATGATCATAAACTAGGTCCCAAGGAACCAAGCCGATAAGGAAAGCAATTGTGGGCTGGGGTGCAGAATTATCCCACCGTTAAAGCAGCTGATCAGGTCTCAATGGCAGAATCCATAGCGTCTCACTCCACAGTGCGTCGAGGTACGAGAACCAGACCCTCTTGTGCCAATTTGGGGCAATTAGAATAAGATTGAAGTTCCTTGCTTCTTTCCGTTTGCACAAAACATTCGTCGTCAATGGTAGTGGTGGGAATGCATAGAGTTTCTGGCCACCTCCTTAGGAGGAGGAATGAGTCCCCCCTGTGACCACACATTCACCCTTGCATGAGGCCTACACAGAGGACTTTGTTTGGGTGAGTCGCTAAGAGATTAAGTTTGTGTACTCTAAACCCTGAAATTTGGGAACACCTTGTGTAGCTCCCACTCGTGAGGGGCATCGGACTGCCAAATCAGCCCAACTGCTTGGACATGCTCCTCTGTCAAGTAGGAGGATACTGGGTGAATCTAGTATTCTAGACACCAGTTCCAAATCTCCAAGGCTAGTTGAAATAAGGGGGATAATCTCATGCCACCCTACTTGTTCAGATAAAACCTAGCTGTGGTGTTTATTGTGTACATCCGTATGCTGTGACCCTGCATGTGGGGCTGAAAGGCATTCATTGCCAGGAAGATGGCCTTCAACTTTAGTAAGTTTATATAGCACAGATCTCGCAAATTCCAGGAAGTCGTGGACTTGCCACCAATCCATCACCGCTCCCCAACCTGAGCGACTAAACCATGGAGAGGGCCCTGGAAAGGGGAAGATGGCGAGTACAGGACTCTATCCAATAGGTTCTCTGCCCTCAACCACCACCACAGGTCCGGTATCGAAGAGACCGGGACTTGGTCACGGGTGATGCAGACGCAAATGGGCCCGATACCATTTGCTGCAAGATGAAGCTGTGTCATCCATGAGACAGCGGGCTATCAGAGCTAGCAGTCGCTGAAAGTGTATTTCCAGTTGGTGCGTGCACCCCAGGAATTCTGGGATAATACAATACCATTACTGCGACTTCTTTTTTCTGACCTCCCTTTACAACACATATATATGTGGGACGGGGTATGGGTATATAATACAATTGGGGTGATTGCGGGAGGGGGGGTCTCCCCTGCAAATATATGTGGTGTAAAGTGGGTCGAAATTAAAAGAAAAGGGTCTGCATTTTCGATGTCGCAGTAATGGGGGTTGCAGTAATGACAGATTTGGTATTCCTTGCACGCAGAGGGCACCAATTGAACACTTTTGAATGGGGGTGGAAACCCTGCCCTGTGCACAATCCCACACCGGTCCAATGTATTGAATCTGAGTGGGGATGAGTGTTGACTTGTCTAGGTTGCTAGCGAGGTCCAGTGCATATGCCAGTCAGATAACTTAGTTGACCGACTGCACTACCCGAAAGGGTGTGTGGCAGCACAGATCAGCCAGTCTAGGTATGGGTAAAGGTGGATCTCCTGGAGGCACAAGTGTGATCTGATTAAGTCCATCACTTTTGTGAACACCCTTATTGTGGTGCTCAAACCGAAAGGTCTTCAGGGAACGCCTCAATTTCTCTCCACAGCTTACTGTTGCAGGTCAGCAATATTGCATCACTGTTGGCTTGACAAAGATTCAGGGATGCCTTTTTGTCCACTGTATCCAATGTTTCATCCTCCCTGTTCGGCAGAGTAAGGGAGATGGTGCCTAACCAATTGGACGAGGTTGAATGTGCTTTCCCTTGCGCCAAAGTTGCAGACAACACCAGAGAATGGAGTATCAGGCTAGATCTGATGCAGAGTTTTGCAGGGATCAATAGGTGAAGAGCAGTTTGTGGGGGCCACATTGTGCGGCTTCTCCCAAATCTTCCTCGCTTATGCAAAAATGTCTTGCTTGCTGCAGGTTCCCTGGCCTGTCTGGCTTCCTGCAAGTGGTGCCAGTTTCTGCAGGGGGTGCTTCTTGGATAGTCTGCTCCAAGAATGCTAGAATATCCACCACCCTTTCGTGGAAGTCCGATGGCATGCAGAATCTCATCTCCGCTCTTCCACAACGCATCAGTGGGTTGTTGTGGTGCTTCAGGGGTCTTTCTTACTGTCTCCAAGTTCCTGGCATGGACCGGCTGAATGGTAGCAGGAACGTCTCTGGAGCTGCCAGTGGCTGTCCAATGACTGCCTGTGCCAGGGAAGAATCTACTTCATATCCTTCAAAAAGTAACTCACTTTCCGGGATGGTCATAAAATGTTTGCACCGGTTCATTAGCAGGTCATCTGCCGGACCAGGCAGGGTTCGTTGACCTGCTCCAGCCACACACATGGGTTGCTGGGGTAGCACTTGAATACTCTGGCCATAGGTGTAAGGATGGGTATGAGCGTGTCCCAAGGTAGGGCACCCAAATCTGTGCCATCCACTAGAACCGCGGTTTGAATGAGTGCAGGAGCAGGGCCTGGGGTAGGGCCTTGGACACCTTTGTCCATGCGGCGTGGCAAATCCAGGCATCCCTGGTATTCCCGGGGCCTGAAGGGGGGTCCGTGTTTTTCCTCCAGTTTGGGGGCATGCCCCTCGGCTGCCATAATGTGTCCCTTTCGCGACTCTCCCGTTTGCATAACTCACATGTAGAGCCGTGCTTGCTTGCAGGGTTACCTCGGTCTTTGCATGTGAATGCTCTGCTGAAAGCAGATTCCTGGTGAAGATGACCATGTGTCAAGGGCTCTCGCACGTTTCTGACTAAGCTGCGAATGGGGCCCGAAAAAAGTGTGTGGCGTATGCGTGCATGCAGAATGCTTGCTTTTTTCTTCTTGGATGCAGGGTCAAATTCACACAAGAGTTACGTTCCAAATTTGGAAAATCCTACATGGGCTTTGATCGGAGGTTGCTCCCGGTGGGTAAATGTCATATCGTTCCGAAGGGGAAAAGTCTTTGCAGGTGCTAGTAAGCCGTTTGTGGAATAGGCTGACTATATATCAGTGATTGTCCTTTCCCAGAGACGTTCAAGTGTTGTGTAAAACATGTGCACTTACTACAAGTACTCTGAAGTAATGCAATCTGACTTATAGATGAGGGTTTGACAAGAGATTTGCATATTTACCCCAAAAATAGGGATGTGATTGATGGCTCTTGATCATCATTCCTTGTTCATAACTAAAGCAAATCATGCACGCTGCTACTGCTCCGCATACCTGTGCATGGTCTACTGTGCTCTAGCATGACTAAACACAAATGCCAGGAAATTATAGCAAACTCGAGTCACCCTTATTTAAGATAACAGTTGTGAATTGTTGTATAAATAAATGACACTTGATAAGAGAATACATAATATGATTTAATGTAGTCATCTTCTCAAAGCATGTGTGTTTATTATACAAGCTGCAATAACAATAAAGGCATAACAAGCAGTCAGTGAACAGCAGATATATGACATACACTATAGTAATTATGGGTTAAAAACAACCAACAGTTTTATAGGTTAAATGCATACAATATTAAAAGCACATATTTCCTTGTACATCACGCTCTGAAACAAGCTCAAGTACAGCAAAGCAAACACCATTGTACTCACGTGGGAAAGATAACCACCTCAAGGAGAACAACTTTCCTTCTATCAGCTCAGATCATTTATCATCTCATCTACTCTCCCCAGCCACCAGCGAGGCTCACGCCGTCCAAATACAACTGCTGTGTGTACACGGTCTCATTAGATGTGGCCAATATATTACAGTCAGAAATAGTCCAATGCCCATTCTATAAGTCAATCAGTCCACATAACCTCTGTACAGAGTAAGGCATTTTGAACCTTGTATTTTTGTATCTTCACATTTTCAACTCTTCATGCTGTCTGGGAAAAGTCCATTACACAGAATGTAATGCAGCTCTTGGGAAACGTACTTGTCTAGCAAGTGAACTAAACTGCAAAGTTAGTGTGAGGAATCAGGAATGATACTCTGACACAAGTTAGACACGATTTTGGCTAAAGACTTATTAGAACAAAAGGGTTAGGGAAAGTACTCGCTGTCCGTGCACTAGTGAGGTTTCCCAACCTAAACTTAAAACTAAGGATCTGTCAGTGTAAGAATGCCCAAAAGAAAAGCGCCCTCTGTCCAAAGTACTATTCTGACCCTGACACTCTAAATAAATTAATTCTAAGGTGAAAGGGATAATGTCTTCGGCCTCAAGTATCTTGTAAATGTTCAAAGGAATGGTGATAAAGTAATGTTCAACTTCAACAAAAGACTCCTTCAAGAATATGTATCCTTGCTGTATCCTTGCTACAGAGGGTTGTTCCCTTCCCATGGATTATTCAGCACTTTGGGATTTACAAATAACAGTTCTTGACGTCCTTTTTGATCAACAACAAAAGTAATCTTCAAGCGGATTGTCTTTATGTATGGTTGGGATACCTGGTGTACTCTCCTGCCAGGATGTTTGTTCCCAAGTCTTTTAAAACAACACAGTCTGCTAGCTAATCCATGTATCATATTCACTTCCAACTTGCCTGGTGTATTTCCTTACCAAGATTCCTTTCACAAATTTGCAACAGACTGGTATATTCCCCTACCAGTGCTTCTTGAAAAAACACACTTGTAATTGCCTGGTCTACTTTCCTGCCAGGGATTGTTTCAAGTATTGTACTTGTCATTTGTATAGCGTCTTTTACCACTATTATAAGCGCAAAGCACTGTTAGTGGGAACGCCCTCGGCAGACCGAAGTCCGGAGTATTGGAGGTCATGGAGCAGGATTAGGATGCATGTGTGCATTTGACCAAAAAAGGCTTAGCACAACTAGCCAGCTCCATTCGAGAAGCAACCCATGCGGTCAGGCATGTGGATGGGTGCTGAGGAGTAGGGTGTTGTCAGTGCCAGGGACTCGCTTTATGTTCAGCGTGCCCAAATGTGTCATAGGGCTGCGCTGCATTCTGCTTTCAGAGGTGTTGAGACATAGTCTGGTGTAAATAAGCAGAGAATTGTGTGAACAGCACAACCACATTTTGTCATAGTCCTCGCTGTAAACGGATGTGTGTGGATAGCCAAGCCTGCGGCCAGTGGAGTGGTGTATTATACGTACCTTGTTGCCATTGATGGCGCTTTGTTGTTAGGGCGACCGCTCAGGCACTTGGCTCCTTCCATCTGTTCTTGTGGCAGTGGTAAAAAAACAGAAGCAGCGACAGTCTATAGTCCGATTATTTGCTATAAGAGTCCCACGGGCTGTGCTTCCAGCGTCTCTAGTTGGGTTGGGTGGGGAATCTACTCAGATATCGAACGCTTACTGTTCATTTTAAGGAGGTACTTTTGCCAGGTGATTGCGATGGTGGTGGTTCTATCACACCACTGTGCTTCTACCCCTATTGTTGCAATTTGCCCGTTTTCTCTATATGCCTGGTGCAGCCATTCAACAATTTTGTGACATTACATATTCGAATTCTGTGATTCAGCAAATGGTGCTTGAAGGGAAGCAGGGTCATGATATGCGTATGATAGTGTGTGTGGTCCGGGCCACCATCTGGTTTGAGCAGGTCGGTGACGCCATGAACGCAACCAGCACTTCCTGGGGAGACTGTTCATATACTCAGGATTTGAAGTTTTAGGTGGTTTTCATGATAATGCAGCAAATGGATAAGTTTTGAGGGCTTTTTTGAAGGAAAGGTAGTTTTCGGTGTGGCGGATGTCCAGAGGAAGAGTGTTACAGATGGTGGGCCCTAGGACAGAAAAAGAGGAGCAGCCAACTCTAGTGAAGTGGTGCGTTGGGATAGCCAGGAGGAGAGCAGAGCCCGATCTGAGGTTTCTGGGGGGCTTGTAGTTGATGATGATTTTGTTCTGAAGAAACTTGGGTCCAGTATTAAGGAGGGCCCGATGTGTGATGCACATGGCTTTGGCGGTTGCGCTTAGGCCAACCGGGAGCCAGTGAAAAATTCAGAGTGCAGGGGTGATATGTTCTCTGAGCGAGAGGGCAAGGGGCAATCTGGCTGCAGCATTTTGGATACATTGAAGTTTCCTGAGCTGGCGTGCAGAGACACAGAGATAGAGGGAGTTGGCGTAGTCCAGGCGGGAGATAATGGGCAGTATTGCAGAGACTCTTTGAGGGTAAGAGGTAAGGAACGATTCACTCTAGGATGCGTAGGTGGAAGTGGCAGGTTCTGGATACAGAGTTTATGTGCTTGGAGAGGGATAGGTCTGCATCCATGGAGGTGGAGGCAGCAGGTAGGTCTCCAAGGGAAGCCAGCCATGGTAAGGGTTGGGGGATCAGAGCAGTTTCGCAACAAATTAGGATCTCCGATTGTCCTGGGTTGAGGATTAGGTAAGACATTCATTCATCGCCAGTTTGTTCCGCTGAGATTTTTTACCACAAAATATTTGCCAAATTAAACTCATTAAAATATATTTAGGGGTGGATTGAGGGGGGACAAGGGCATATAAGGGGTGGGAGGTTTGGGAATAAATAAACTAAAAATGTGATGAGTTTTTTCAACGAAACAAATGTGGCAAAAAACTCCACGAAAAAATAAATGGGGTTGAGTGAACACGAGGATTAGGTGGTTGTTAATCATCCAATGTTTGATATGCGAGAAACAAGAGGCGAGGTCAGGAGGCTTGGATCTTGAGGATTTTTAAAGTGATCGGCATATTGTCTGCGTAGTTGTAGCAGGTAAGGTTGTGTGAGCGGATGAGAGCTGGCGGTGGGCTTAGGTACATGTTGAAGAGAAGTGGTGAACAGGAGGCTTCTTGCTGCACACGCCTTCTGTGGCTGGGTGGGGTGGGGCGAAGGAGAAAGGGGGGGGAGGAGAAAGATTTTTCAGTGATTGGAAATAAAGGAATTGATCCAATTAAGGCCAGTATTGGGTGGTCGATTGTATCAAAGGTCGCAGAAAGATCCAGGACGATGAGTGTGGCATACCCGTCCGAGTCAGCAGTTCTTTTGAGGTCGTCCGAAATGGAGACCAGGGAAGATTCTGTTCCATAGAGGGGTCGGAACCCCGATTGGGCTGGGGCGAGGCCAAGTTGCTTATATGCTGCACGGTCAACTAGTTTGGCAATGAAGCAGGTATTGTAGATTAGTCTGTAGCTTGATGGGGAGAGTGGGTTGAGAAGAAGTGGTTTTACATGAGAGGTTTTGAAGACATCTGGGAAAGTGCCTGATGCGAGCAAGTTATTTATAATGGAGCTGCCAGCACAGGTGGCGGTAAGGATCTTTTTATTTTTTTAGAAGGTGCAGAGGGCAAGGGTCTCCAGGCGATCCCGAGGGTCGATTGAGTGCTAGTAGGTTGGCAAAATCGGCCTGGGAAAGAGGGGCGAAAGGAGGTCAAGAGGGCACGTGAGGGTTCAGGTTTGTTGAGGGTCCAGATGTCAGTGGCGTGAGCAGAGCTAGTTTTGTGGTTATTGTACAGTGTCTTTCAAGCGCAACGTGATCAAAGTGGTCAGAAAGTTCATCGCAGAGAGCTTGTGATTTTGGGGAGGATGGGTGGGGGGTGGATTAAGGCACATGGGGGAAATTAATTCCCCCAAAAATATTTGTGGAGTTCCCTGCATGGAAAGTTTTGGAATTGGAGATTCTGTTCCCATACTGTTTTTTGTTTTCGGACAAGTATGCCCTGATCAGTCTTGCAAGGACATTTTGTTAAGAGGAGATGGTGTGGTCCTCCAGGATCGCTCTAGGCGATGCTTGAGGGTTTTGACCACTGAGTGAGGGGTCCACCACTTTTGGTGTGGGGTCAATCACCGGAAGGGGTGACAGGATGGTGGGGGACAGGGGGTCATAGCTTTGCAGCGCCATAGTTCAAAGAGCTCGATGGAGAGGTATCCTTCCTTGCAAAAGTGATCTGGAAGTGTTTGAAGTAGGGAATTGCCAGGTCTGAATTGATGAGCTTATTCCAAAGAGGGAGGGAGGGAGGGGTAGTTGAGGGATTGGTTGGTGGAAGTGGTGGGGGGAGTGAGGGGGGGGCTGTATTGAAGTGAAAAAGGGATAGTGTGGTGATCCGTCCTGATAAGTGGGGGAGGCGTCGGATGGGGAGCCTTGGCCAGATGTGCAGAAAAGTGCAGCTAGGGTGTGTCCTGCAATGTGAGGCAGTGGGAGATCAATTGTGACAAGATGAGAGCTCCCAGATTGTCCGCAAGGGAGCAGGTCATGAGGTTGGCGGGGACATCAAACTAGATGTTAAAATCTAACAGCGAGTAGAGGGTGCTGGATCAACGTGGGTGAGAGAGTCAAAGAGAATCCATAAAGTGTCAGTCTTTGCCAGGTGGCCTGTATAGGAGAAGGAAGCTGTGGGTGACTGAAGTTCAGAACTTAGCAAGAAAGGATTCGCATTTGGTGTCGTCAGGAAGACTCTCTGTGGAAATTACCAACAGGTGTTTGTGTAGGATGGCTAGGCCCCGCCACTCTGCTGGGCCTGTTGTGTAGGAGCATGGAGTAGTCGGGAGGGAAGGCTTTGTGTGTGATGGGGTTGAAATCACTGGATAACCAGGTTTCAGTGACGAATAGGAATTGACGCTTTTCAGTCAATGAGGTCAAAAATGTTGGGTTTATTTTTGGCAACCGAAGTGGTGTTGATGAGAATGCAGGATAGGTAGGCTGGGATGTAGGCTGTGGCTTTGGACAGGCGGGGAGCGATATGGGAGGACAGGCCTGTAGGGTATTGAGGGGGAGGGTTGGGGCGAGTGGTGTGCCAGTGGTCTGCCCGAGTTGCCTTTAGGGTGGCGAAATGTCAACTTCGTGGGGGGGGGGGGAGACTGCTCAGAGAGAGGGGAGAGGATTGGGGCGTGGAAAGAGGGCGGAAGATGGTGTTGTATGTCCTGGTTCAGCATGGCCAGGTGGGTAGAGTAACCAAGAATAAACTATGGTACTGCACTTTGGCAACAGTAACCAAGAAACCTCGGAATGCACTTTGGCGCAACAATGGACAACTTATAAATCAACTTTGGCACTAATGTGGTAACGCCTGGATTTAACTGTGGCAGAGTGAGGGACGCCTACAGTGTAGACACCTAGGTTCAACTATTTTTAGTGAGGGGAAAAAGGCCTAGATCCAACCTTGGCAACAGCAATGTAAACACCCAGAATTGACAGACACACTCCGAAATCAACTTTGGAACTGCTGTAAAAACACCTAGATTTAAATATGGCAGTGACAGAGAGAATGGAGAAACGCCTGAATTTGAGACAGCAGGAAATGGAACACCTAAATTGGAGTTATTTGAGCAGTGGGGAGAAAACAACTACATTTCGGACTCAACAATAAATGGAGGAACACCTAAAGTCGAGAGGCTTGAGTAATGGAGAAATGCCTAAGTCCGAGACACTGCAGTGATTGAAAACAAATTCTTATCTGACTAACATGGGTGTGCTATGTTATGTAGGGTAAGAAGAGTGGTAGGGCTTTACTGGAACACAGTAATTGCTGTACTACCCATCCAAACCATGCTTACCTTGTCAGTCGCTGCTGTTTGAAGGAGGCAGGCCTCCAAGGCAAACACAGGCAAACAAACTGGAGCTGCTTCTTCAGGAGCGGTCCTTTACCTTGGGCTCCTTCACTGGGGCTGTACGGGCAGGGGCAGTCTAGAAAGTGCCCGTAAAGGGCCTTACTGGCCAATCAGTAGGCAGATACGTCGTAGAGGGCTTTAACTACCAGTCCACTGATGGAGATGCAGACGTCAAGAGCTTTAAGGTTTTATAGTGCTCCTTTCTCTTAGATCACCCAGTGACATGGCTGTACTTGACAGGTGGCACTGCCTCCTTTGTTTGTAACTTAGTTTTTGCAATCTTTTGCGGTACCAAGGCTGGAAGAGCCAGGGGAACCACTGGGGCTGTGCATTTTAGATTCATCTGCCACACTTCCACTGTTCGTCTCTGCCCCACCACGAGAATCAGTCAGTCATATGAGCTCTACTCAAGGGTGCTTTCATCTTTAGATCTTCCTCTCTCGCAGGGCTGTAGCCTAAAATTAATCCTCTGCTACACAGCAGTAACTGTGGCTATCTGATGGTTTCATGACAGTATTTAGCAGATGAGTAATCCCCACAGTTGCCTGCAGGATTAAGGCAATAAATGAGAGACCCTTAAAAAGGAATTTTCAAAAAAAGGCCTTTCTGCCAAACTTTTTGCAACCTTCAAAAAGAGATTTCCCCAGAATGATGCCGGAAGATGTCCCAAAATGATTTAAAACGATTAAAGTGGGCTGCCATTTGAAGAAAAGACTTCACAATACATCTGGCAGGAAAAGCTGTACAGAATGAGTCAAGCACCAAAAGATATAAAAGAACACGTTTTTGCAGCTAAGAGACGCATAATAAGTATAGGGATTTGCATGCACAAGACATGTGGTTAAAAATTTGAAGATGGCCTGAGGGAAGCCTACAACCTACCCACCTCACTGGTCAGTTGGAAAAGGATTGCAACGAGTTGGGTAGGTTGTAGAATTTAAGACTTAATACTACTACTTTTTGGACAGGAACACATTCAAAGCAGGGAAATAAACAAAAGGTCAAACGCTGGATGATTCTGGTATTCTGGAGACAATAGATACAAAAGTGCTTCAATGCAATCAATAGGTGTTTTACAGCTCAAAGGATCAAAGCTGGCATCCAGGAACCGTCAAAGAGTGATGTGGGAAAAGGGCATTTGTAGGCCCACTATAATGGAGACGTGTTGCTGAGCAAAATTCTGACATCTCAGGGATTTCCACTTCACATCTCACCCTTCTTTTTTGTACTTTGAAAAAGAACGGCGAGATGTAAAGTGGAAATGATATATTCATTTTAAGTCGCGTTCATTATGTGATGACTGTTGAATTTATAATGGGTTCCTGTCAAGCTACAGTGACCTAAACTAGATGGTAGGAGATTCTTGCCAGATCACTGGAATGGACTGCAGTCCTATAAGTAATATCAGAGACAAGTGGCAGCGAGGGGGCCATAATCAAGAGCTACCAAATTACAACCTATGACCAATATGAAGGAAATAGATGCAAAAATGACATCTCCCAGTCCAGGAGACTCCTCACCTGAGGTGCAATTGTATTTTCTGGTTAAAAAACAAAACACTATTATATATTATTTAAAATATCTAAAGAATCAAGATAAATATAAATTTAAAAACAAAACAATGAAAATCGAAATTTCGGGATACATACCCAAGATCTTTAAATATCCGCGGGATTTCTTCTTCAAACTTGGTGAGTGGAGCCTCATATCCTGGTGCCAGGCAGTTGTAAATGAAGGCAAATATCCTCACAAAGTCTTTTGACGAGGGGGCCTGGAGAGACTTCACAGATATATTTTGGGAGAAGCCGTTCTCTAAAAGAAACTGCAGGAGTTCTGGAGGTTACTTTTGAGTTTCTGACGTACACTCCACCAGGACATCGAAAAATGCCCTTATGTTTTTTTTTTATTTATTCCAGTTTTGTTGACGAGTCTCCAAGTAACCTTACAGCCAACGTCTAACTTTTCAAATTAGAGTGCTTTATGATTCAATGAACATATACAAGTGCAAAAAAATAAAATAAAGCAAGATGGTGCACATTATGGGTGATGTGTGTCATTTGAGTGAACGGTTAGCATCCCAGGTAAATTCCCAAACAACCCCATCCCCCCCCCCCCCCCAAAGTACTGATGCTGGGAAAAGGTCACTATGCCAACTAACCCATACCATCACTACACCACACCAATGTGATATCTAGTTCATTGCTTCAAAATAGACTTGCCAACTATGAACATGTCAGCACAGCGTGTCAGTAAAGAGGAACAGAGATTGGTTAGCATAAACTAAGAAAGGCATCACTTTTCATTGCTGTGGCAGATTAGTACTATACATTGCTTCTTCAATTGTAGCTAAACTTTTCCTGCAAACCCTTTGCATACGAAAAGGAGACAATGCATGGCCAGTCACTCAGTGACAGTACACTGGTGTTCAGCAGAAAGGCATTTCTACCACACGGTGTAACCTCCACTGCACTTTTTGCTGGCTTTTATAGGTTTTGGACTTTGTTTTTCTCCCAGCCAGGCTTAATCCAAAGCCTGATTAATGTACTCTGCCTCAAAAGCCATTATGACTCCTAGGGCAGCAGTACCCCAAAGGTGCCCCATAGTGTTCCATGAGACTAATGGTGGCTTTTAAGAGTTTACAACTGCTACACTGGGTGAAATTACTTTTATTTATTGAATATTTATAAGGCGCCAATGGTGTTTGAAAGTGCCACAAGACAAAAGGGTGTGTGGGGGGAGGGGGCATGGGGTTGGACAGGGCAGATGAATAACAGTCCTACTAGGCCTTGTGACATTCGGGTCGTGCAAGTGCAGTAACAAAACATGCAGGGGGGAGTGTGGGGAACTGAAGGTCAGGAGAGGCAGCATACAATGCAGGGGGTGATGGGGTGCGGGGGGAATACCCAGGGGCTCGGCAAGTACTGATGGGATGCCGTTGTAACTGCCAGAGGATGCCGGGTGGGAGGACCAAGTATGAGGACCAGAATCAGGAGGGATGCCCAACCCACCAGACTAGTAAGGGAAGGGTGCCCGGGAGAGCAGTGCTGGTATGGGGTAAGGGGTGCTGGTATAGGCTGGTCAAGGGGGCCTAGTACCCTGCAAGTAAGACTCATAAGGGACCAGGCCCCCAGTCGCAGCAGCAGATGGGGCATTAGCAAGGGAGGGCGAAAGGGATGGAAGTAGAGAAAGGCGGGGTCTTGAGAAGCTTGCAGTACTTAAGGAGATACGGCTCAAGCCTGAGATGGGCAGGGAGGCCATTCCAGAGTGAGGCATCGGCCAAGAAATCGACCCCCCCACTCTCTGCTTGGAGAAACGTCTGATCTGCAGAGAGTTGGAGCTAGAAGACTGAAGGGCTCTAGCAGGGAGGTATTTAGGGAGAGAGCGTTGGATGTAGCAGGGTCCCAGGCCACAGAAAGCCTTGTGGATGATGCAGAGGGTCTTGAATTTGATCCTTGCAGTCAGTGGGGATATTGTAGGGCTGGAGAGATGCAGTCCCTGGGCTTGATGCCAGGGATAAGTCCTGCAGCCCTATTCTGGATGAAGGGGCAAAGAAAGGAAAGAGGCAGATTGAGGAGCTGTTGCAGTAGTCCAGGCTAGAGAGAACCAGTGCTGTGGGGACATTGTGTTTCTGGGGGAAGGTGAGGAAGGGGAGAATGCCTCTGAAGAGGGGAAGTTGAAAGTGGGCCTTCTAGGAAAGGTCTGATGTGAGGGGAGAAGGAAAGAGAGAGGAGTTAAAGATGAAACCAGGGTTTTAAGCCTCACAAGATGGTGAGGGGAGAGGACCCAAGGAGGGCAGTCCGAGTGCGAGTGAAGCTGGGGTGCCAATAAGAAGGATCTCGTTCTTACTTGCATCAAGACAGAGATTGTTAGCCTGTGACCATGCCTGAACAGCAGACAGACAGGAATGAGCAAGGAAGAAGAAGTGGTAGTGGAGAAAAGCTTGAAGGAGAGAGGTGTGTCATCAGCATAACAGTGTAAGTGAGGAGAGAAGGAGGAGATCAAGTGGGCCAACAAGGCAAGGTAGATGTTGAAGAGCCACAGCGATAGGATAGAGCGCTGAGGGACGCCACAGGAAGAGAGTGAAGTGGAGGAGAGGAAAGGGCTCAGTTGCACATGGGAAGGTCGATTAGATTGGAAGGAGGTCAGCCAATCCAGTGCCAGATCAGTGATGCCAAGGGTATCGCAGAGCCGATTTATGAGGGTGGTATGATTGACATGTCAAAGGCAGAGGAAAAATCAAGGAGAATGAGAACGGAGCAGGTCTTCACAGTTGTTTAGGAGAGCAGTATCTGTGCCTCTGGATGCTCTGAAGCCAGACTGGTGGTCATGGAGACAGCCAACAGATTAATTGTGGTGGATCAGTTGGGAGATGACTAGGTTCTCCAAGAATTTGCCCAGGAAAGGTGTAGTGGAGATAATTAGCTGTTTTTTTTTTTTTTTTAGGAAAGGGAGCGCTTGAGGGGTAGTAGAAAGGAGCCAGTGGCAAAGGAGCGATTGCAGATTATCAGCCAAGGCAGGAGCGAGAGAGGAAATGTTGTCCTTGATAGTTCTGGAGGAGCAGGGGAGAATTTGTATGGAGGAGACTTTCAAAGAGCGGACAACTTTAGTGACCTCATGTAGTGCTATGGGCGAGAAGGAGGAGTGTAAGAGGGAGACGGGGGGCAGGGGGGCAAAGGGAGGCCTAATGGCAAATGGGGAAGTAGGGTGGAGAGTGCGGACAGGATAACCTGGGTTTTGGTAATGAAATGGCAGACCAGTGCAGTAGAGAGGGCCTAGGATGGAAGTGGAGACTGCAGTCGGATTGGGGATTTCCTTACAGATTTTGAACAGTTCATCCGTATTGTTGGTGGCCCCAGAGATGCAGGTTTGGATATGGGCCCTCTTCTTGGAGCGGATGGAGAGATGGTATTGCCTTCGGAGCAGGCAACATGCCAGTTTGTCAGTGGATGTGCTTGAAGCCTGCCACTTCCATTCAGCAACTCTGCACTTGTGTTTCAGTGAGGCTAGGTCGTGATACCAGCTGTTGCACTTGGAGGCAGGCTTCATGCAGATCTTCAAGACAGGGGCAAGGATGTCAAGGGTGTTGGATATGGTCAGTTTAAGAGTCAATAGCGGTGGTGGGATGAAAGTGGCAGCAAAAGCAGCGACCGACACTCGCATCATCGGTCGATTGACCGAAAAGGAGGCTGGCAGTGCAGGCAGAGGCTTATCCAGGGAGCCCAGAAGCTCCAGGTGAGAGGAGAGGAGAACATGGTCAGGCCAGGAGAAAAGTGTAGTGAGAGGGTTAGAGATGGGGATCTCTACTGAGATGAGCACATCCAAGGTGTGTACTGCTGAGTGGGTTGGACCGGAGGGAAGAATGGTGAGGTAGTCAGTGAGGTCACGGAAGAGTAAAGTGGCCACTTCAGGAGAGTCGAGATGAATGTTGAAGTCTCCGAGGAGGAGAAGCTTGGAGGCAGAGGTCAGAGAAGCAGTGAGGTCGGCCCATTCAGAAAGGAAGGAGGAAACCAGGCCAGGGGGCCTGTAGATAGTGGCAGGAGGGTAGGAGAGCCCCCAAGCCTGCAGACGAGGCATTCGAAGGAGGAATTGGGTTGAGTGGGTATGATGGTAGCAGGGACCCATTCAGGAAGATCAGGGCACTTTCAACCTTGTCTCACCCCCCCCCCCCCGCTCCCCGAGAACCAAAAAAGATTTGGTCAGTTTATGGTTTTATAGTACTGGAGTAGCAGATTTTGGCAAACATCCCCCTTTCAATGTCAGCTCGGTAGTACCAGGACTCTGGAGGGTGGCAGAGGCAACCTCAAAGACGGGCACTGTATTATACTTTTTTAGAGGCCTTGTGGTCCTCACAGTGACTTACCTTTTCTGATCAAAGCAGGGGCAGGAGCACTCCTCTGCAGTAACTTAACCCTTATTTGGAGTAAAAAGGTTGTCCGGTAGGAAGCTTTGCAACTTGGTGCTTTCCCACCGAGAGGTAATTACAGATGTGCGAGGCCGGGGAAACTCCTGAACAAGCGGTGGAAGATCACTCTGGTTCCGAGGTAGCAGCTAACACAAGTGCTGCAAGGGGATGCTGAATCAGAGCGATGGCTTGTGCAATTTGACCCTTCTTGAGCATGGAGACAAAAGCAAGTTCTCAGCGATCTCGGTCTGATTCCAAGACAAAACTGAAAGGAATTTATAGGATGGACGTTCCAGGGACAGCTTACACAGGATCTGCGAGGGTCAGCCACCTAAAAATGCTCATTGCATCATTCACTGCTTGAAACTCATCAACAGCATGCGCAGAGGAGGCAGAAATGTGGTGAAAAATGTGAGCAATCTATATCCAAACATACGCCTCTCAGGGATGGGAGACATTAAAAAAGTTAATGCAGACGCCCCAAAGAAGAGAAGCTCTCACTGAACCGAATAGGTGAAAACAAAATACAGATGGCAGTTGGCAGTGCATGCAGGGGCTGCTTGTGCATTCCGAGGTTCATTTTAAAACTGTTAAATGGGACAGCATCCTCTTTTGAAAAAGCTTTTTCCTGCCTAGCCAGTTGGGCAGGAGGGGGGAACACTGTAGTAAGTGCGGATTCATTCCTGTGTGCAAGAGACACCCTCAGAATGCACGTGTGTGCTTGGAGAGATGGTCTCCAAATGGCTGACCACTCATCTGTTTGAATGATTCTTTGTATGTGATTGGGTGCTGTGTTCACCCACTGACAACACTTGGCCAATGAACAGAGTGATTGAAGAGTGGAAGAGAGTTTCCGGACTTCAAACTCACTAAGTGGCTTTTTTCTACATCCTTTGGGGAGAAGAAGATAAAAACTCCCACAACCCGCGGAGCGGCCGCGGAGTCAGGTCGCAGAGTCTTAGGGTCTTTGGGCTCTTGGGGCGACCCTGCGACTCCACCTGACACCCTCAGTTTCTTTTTTTTTTTTTTTAACTTGACTTGTGGCAGAAGTGCGCCTGCACGAATGCCCGTGCTTGGACGACTCTCTGGAATAAAGTCACAACCTTTCTTCTTTTCGGAAACCGTATGAGTCAGAAGAAAAACAGTGACAAATCGAAACAGCCTCCCCTTATGCCCACTGCATCTAGACCCAGGACCCGTTGAGAGGAAAAACTGAACCGAATATCTATTCTGATATGACACCTAACAAGAAACAACCTTCCATTGCACAAGCCTTTGCAACATTATCCAAAGAAAAAAGCACGACTCAACACTTGCTTCGTACCAAGAACAATGTGGACATTGCGACGCGGGAAAAGAAGGTAAGCAGCCTTAATGCAACAATTGCGGTCTTTGACCCTCGCCCTAACAGTAAGTGCAAGGATCTGAAAAATACAAGTAATACACCATCCCCAACCAGTTCCTGTCTGCAACTGACATCTAATACCAATTCCCCATCGCATAATACATGTGCTAACCCGGAGTCCCCCCCCCCTCCTAGCCCCCTCCTACCTGGCGGCAGCTCGGTGCCCCCCTGCACGGGGGTGTTGCTCGGCGGTCCCGCCGCTGCCCTGGCTTTAATGGCGGGGGGCGGGGCCGGGTGTCCGTTAATGTCTGCTGTGGTCCCCGATGGAGTTGGGGGGTGGGTGGATACCCCCCCGGCTGCTGGGCCCCCCGTGGCTGCAGGGACCCCTGATAGGGGAGGGACTGGTGGCTGTGGGGGCGCTGTGGGGATGCCCTTTCTGAGCGTTGAAGATCGGACAACAGACCCGGACTATCCACAGAGCTCGAAAGCTCTGTCAACACTGCCCTCTGGTGCCGCTGATGAGGAATGGCATCCTCCTTCTCCGGTGCTAAAGCAAGGAAAAGACCCGCAGTCACTTTGCCACGACGTGGAAGTGGCATGTAAAGCAGCGATTACTCCGGAACTCTCTACTGGAACTGGAAAACAAGATCAAAGTGTGAAACATAACACAAATGTCCGCAAACGAAATTTCAAGCCAAAGGAAAGCAAAGGCTATACGTGCAAGAGCATTATGGGTGCAAGTTCAAGAAAAAAAAAAAATGGGAAAAATTTCTCATACACATGAAATTGAGCAACAAAAACCCTTTAGAGCAGCTCGCCTGTCACTGGACATGATGGAACTAAACTCATTAATGACTTCACACGAATTATCAGTTGAGCAAGATCAAAACCACAAAGATTTAAATACAAAAAAATGATGTCATACATCAACACCGGTGCCAAAACCGAAAGATGCTAACTCTGTCTTTGCTTGGAAAGCAAATCCATTGGAATATTTTGATAAAACGCACAAGGTAACAGAGGATAGACAGAGGCCAGTAAAGATAGAATACCGGCCCCCATCAGACCCCGGCATATCTGACCACAGAATGCCAGAAGAACTGAAAGTGTACCCGAATATGGCCCTGTCTACCAACAACAATGATGGAATTACAAAATGTATTGATTACAACAACATCACAGTCATTGATCCCCGTTCTTAAAACTACATGAGACAAATGTTGACGCCATTAAAGAACAAGCCACTCTGATCGCGCTGATGCACACTAAATAGATTCATATTGAGAGCTTCATATGCCAAATACAACAACGTTTGGATACTGAGGCTGAAATGTGGCAAAACAGACTAGCAGAAATTGCTAGTGCAGATCGAATGGAACGTATACAAGGGAATTCAGCTGTTATGGCACTTATGAATGAGATGGCAAAGATAACGGCAAAACTCACAGAATTGTCTTTACCACAGAAAATACTAGACCAGAATGTACAGAGACAACAAGAAGTACACTCCGAGAATATAACCTCGATGGCAACGACTCCCAGAGAGACAAACCATGCAAAAACAGCGACGTTACCTCCGCAAAGATCGGATTCCTTACCCTTTGACCCATTTCTAAAGCCTGATGACAGAAAAAAATATAAAAATAAAGGTCATCAATGAAGGAAAAAATAAGAAACGACAAACAGGATCCCGTGCGTTTTTAAGAAATCTGACTACACCCCAGCAACAGGAAGGGTTACTGAAAACCCAAATCCATACACAGAAACCAGATAACCAAACAAGTTAATAACCAAAGAAAAAGACAGATCCCTCCATCGACACAAATGGAATCACAACAAGTGGAGGCAAAAAATGAAGCTGAACTGTTAGATCTGTCCACCTACCCAGATGGCAACCCTCTGGATATTTCCGCTATAGACCAAGATCAGAACATCAAGGACATGATTCTTTTAGATCAATATCCAAACCTTGATCCGACTATCAACCACCGAATAGAGCTCTCCTGTATTGATATATGGAATGAAGAACTAGAAAGCAATTATAGCATGGAAAAACCAAAACCAAAGGAAAAAAAAAAAAACTAGAACCGATGACCATAAAGCCTTAAGAGAACACACAAATGATTTGTTGATATACAGTCCGCGTCAGCCGACTGATGATGAGAGGAGTTTTGCTTACCCATTGCTGAAAACACCTACATTTGTCGATCCCTTAAAACGTCAAGAGAAATACGTAATTTCAATGACACATTTACAACCAAAAGCAAAGGAAAAAAAAAAAAAACTAGAACCGATGACCATAAAGCCTTAAGAGAACACACAAATGATTTGTTGATATACAGTCCGCGTCAGCCGACTGATGATGAGAGGAGTTTTGCTTACCCATTGCTGAAAACACCTACATTTGTCGATCCCTTAAAACGTCAAGAGAAATACGTAATTTCAATGACACATTTACAACCAGCAAAGCCGGCGGTCATACTAAACCGTACTAACAGTTTAAGTGTTATCCAGGCTATCCCAGAACTGAAGCACATTACCACAAAGGACAAATCTGGTCAAATTTCTAGATGATGAGAATCTTGATACAGTTGAAATACAGCTTACGAACCAGAGAACTATGCAAGAAATCCTACAAGCTGACATCCAGTTACAATATATTGGCTTTAAATGTATTAAGAAGAATACAGACAACGGGTCAACTCACGATACAATGATGAAAAATAAAGATGACCAATTGCCATTCAGACGCGAATACGAGAAATCAGATCTGTGCCTCGCCTCTACAAGAAATAATGACTCGGCTTCAACAATTATGTCCTATAGCATGGAAGAAGAAATTCAAGCTAATCAAGGACTGTCTACATCTAGATATATCAGAAGAGAATACACACTTCTTTCACAAGAAAATGAAAGTATTCTATCCGTGTCATCATAACAACGAGTGGAAAAACAGAATGTACCTATCCTATTAACATCATGGAATACAAGCGGTCATGGACACCTATTCCACTAAACTCATCCTAAGCTACAACAATCTCACATAATCGGTCTTCAAGAGACATGGTGGTCCCATCCCCCTACGTGTGAAGGATATAACATCTTTACTAATCCAGCCATCACACAACAAAAAGGAAGACCAGCATCAGGACAGATTATGATGATAAAAATTAACTCCCTTTGGACCCCGGTGGAAGCAACAAACTTGAACCCATGGACCCAATATGTTGTGGTAAAATAAACCCTTCTGTAATCAGTCACCTTGGATCATTATATTTAACATATATTGGAATCCTCTAGTGCTAGATGAAACCTCATATCTAGACACATTCTTGACAGCCCTCGATGAACTTGTCATTAAGTTTCCAGTAAGCGACATAATAATATGTGGAGATTTAAACATACACATCTTTGATAAAGCCGGAAATCAAAAAGAAGACCGCTCTCTCCCAGAAAGCCAAATCTTGGATGAAAGAAATGAAAACAAGGAATCTTACTCTGACTGGAAGCTATCAGAATGCTAACTTCCAATTAATTCCAACTTGGTCACAAGGGACATCGGAAGCAGCTTTGGACTATATATATATTTCGGAGAAGATTGCGAATGCAATGACGATAACAGAAATCACAGAATAATAACAGCGACCATCGTATGTTATCAATCACATGGCAAATGCAGAATCTAGACAAAGAGCAAACTACACTGCCTGCCATGGAACTGAATGCTAAAGCTACAAGACTGCGACTGAAGACTGTTGATGTTCTGGGTATAAATCAGAAATTTCAGGAAACAGGGAATAAAAAGATCGACAAAATAAATTACGAATGGCTATTCGAACCACACTATCAACCGCATAAAGATTGGAAAAAACAACAATTGCCTCATATTCATACCTATGATCCGTTGATTGCAACGAAAAAAAGGGAGCTACAAAAATTATGTAGACAATTAAATAAGCTAAGAACTAAAGAATCGCACCTTGCAACCAACACTGCCAAACAAAAATACCGGAATTGGTTAAAATCTCATAAAAGTTCCATGTTGTAGCAAGATTCGGAGCAAATGCTAGCTTGCCTTAACAATCGGAACACTCGAGATCGATGGAGTTTGTTAAACCCTACGCAAAGTGTTCAACATCGAAGGATACAAAATGTGACTGAAGACCGCTGGCTAGAACATTTTGCCGGTCTATACAAGAAGAAAGATGATCCCGAACTCCCATTCCAACAGAAAATGAATAAATGGGAAATTACCATTACCAGACAACAAATTTTACACATAATTACAAAATTGAACAATTCAAGAGCCCCAGGTCCGGATGGCCTCACGAAGGCTCTAATTAAAGCTTCTCCAGCGATATGGGCGGACATGTTATTACAAATCGTTACATTGATTAATCAATTGAACCAAATACCTTCAACGTGGAAACTAGCGGTCCTGATCCCAATCTTTAAACAAGGAGACAAAGAGCCCAACAAACTATAGGCCCATTGCATTATTAGATCCTTTGGGCAAAATTTTTGCAACCATACTATTGAGGTCACTAACGGCATAGGCCACAGATAATAAACGGATTGCGACCAGCCAAACTGGCTTTGTTTGCGGAGTCGGGACGAACATCAACCTATTTCTGCTGAATCTTGTAAAACATGAAGCAAAGTGCTCAAAGCAACAGGTCTGGATAGCTTTAGTGGATTTACACCTTGCTTTTGATTGTGTGAACCGACAATTGCTATGGAACAAATTTGAAAAATGCCCCCCTTATATACTGCAACCAATAAAGCTACTCTACTCTTCAACAGAAATACGAGTAAGGCTAACCAAAGATGGGCAAATGAGCGCTTATATCGAGACCTGGAATAGACTGAAACAGGGGTGCCCACTTGCAGCCACTCTTTTCAATCTCTTGACATCAGATCTTCCATATGAAATGAAGTCAGACAGAATATACCCTCCGAAAATAAACTCAGTAAAAATACTGATAATGATGTATGCTGATGACATTGTTCTAATTGATAAAACACCGAAAGGCTTACAAGAGAGTCTTCGAATGTTGACAGACTACATGGAAAGAAATGAGTTGAAAATAAATATAGCAAAAACAAAAGTCATGGCGATTATGAAACCGAAACAAAATGAAAAAACACAGGTGACACTCATTAACAACTCCATTATCAACATTGTATCATTGTACAAGTATTTGGGTATTGTGATCAGTCAAACAATGATCGAAAAAGAATGGGAGATACATCTAAAAAAAAAGTCATGGTTTTGGCGAGGCAAGGATATGTACTCCATGAAAAATATGGCAAATTTTCTTATCGACCAATCATTACATTTTATAGGAGTAAGGTCATTCCTATCCTTACATACGGAAGCAAAAAATTAATTTGTCAGAAAAGATATGGCCAATTCTGGAAGCTACCTTTTGGCGGAAAATAATGAGGTTGCCGAGATCCTTCCCTACAAGTAGTATCCAAGCCGAAATTGCAGTTCAATCGCTTGCATCTGTGGTACGCTGGAAAAAATTCGACCTTTTCCTAAAAATAACATGGGAACAAACAGTACCAGCGCTAGAAATCTTCCTACCGAATACTGATCCTATAAATGCTAGGGCCTTGTTAAAATGGAAACAACAAATACTAATATCTTTAAGAAACTAAGATATAACAGAAGAAATGCTACAAATGAGGCCCCAACATGCCAAGAAACGATTAATGTATCAAGATTGGATAAATACGAATGAATTCATAAGCCGATACAAAGATAATATGGCAAGTAAAACATAAATCAGAGCCATCAACGAATTGCCACCATACCTGTTTATATTTCCTGATAAAGAAATAAGAACGTTTTTTATGAAATTTCGGTTGAACATATTACCCACTAGGGAAAGACTAGTAAGAATTAAACAGCAAGATAACAATGAAATCTTTTGTCGGATATGCAAAAATCAAGACGAAACTGAACGTTTTTATCATCTGACGATGTTATGTCCTGCCCTTGCTAAAGAAAGAAGTGTATGTCGATCTTACTTTGAGTCTACACAAAAGACAATGAGCTCTGACCAAAGATGGGCTTGGATACTGTCAGGGATTGAGAAACGAATGATATACATAATTTTTCATTTTTGGAAGATTATGGAAAGAATCGAAAACGGGAACCGATTGAAATGAATTACTAAAATGCAATAAATCTGATAAGACAAAATGAAAAGTTTACTGTAAACTCAAACATTTTTTTTTGTAATAAAAATAAATAAGTGGCTGTTCCAAAACACAAGCTTCTTCTTTATGGATACTTTTATTGGCTTTTCCATAAGTGGGGGGCAGGGGGTAGGCGCACTTGTCGGACCACCCATTACAGGTCACGCAACTGATACCGCTTCTGATCTGCTTTCCATCAACAACTGTCCACTGTTTTACTTTGTCAGTGAAGCTTGTTTCTTTCATCAGTGTCCCACTCTTCTAAAACTTTAGTGGCTTGTTGGCCACCATGCACTTTGTTACACGTTCTGTATTCTTCTGGCTCTTCCCAATACAGGTTTCCTCTTAATCTGCATTTCCTTGAACTCTTAGCTTTGGCCAATACTTGGTTTCTCATCTCATACCCTTCTTGGTATTCTCTTGGCTTTGCCATCAATTGTCTCTCAAACAATGCATTCTGTGGTATCTGCCGCTTGCACCACCTTGTTTTCAATCCATTCACAAGTACTCATAACTTGCTTTTGCTCTGTGCGGTATTCAAAAGTATCTATAATGTCTTTCAATTAGTTTGTTATTCTGAAGCACTTGTTTCAGCATTCAAAAGTGCTTCTAACAACTTCCAATTTGCTCGATATTCAAAAGAGTCTGTTTCCTGTTCCCAGAGCACCCCGGTATGAGCGTTTCCCTGTTTTCACTCAGCGGTTTCACACAGCAGCTCCCTTTGACTCCTTTCCACTCCTCGCTCTGCTTTCCGGCTTCCAATCTCTGCTCTTCCCTCTTGGAGGCCATACAGAGCACTGCTCGCTCTCCTGGAGTCTCACAGCGAGTGGAGTGCTTGGGCACCCCACAACTCCTGCTGCGTGCATCCGAGAAGGAGGGCTTGCACGACTTCCAAACCCTCTGGCGGCCGGCCTCGGCCTCTGTCTCTCCTGCCCGACATTGCTCCTGGTTCGAATGTCTCCCACTCCTCTTGCTCCAGTTTGCTTCTCTCCAATCCACTTCAGCCTGCCTCCTCTTCCAGCTGTGCAGCAAGCATTTTTATACTCAGTGAATTGTTAAATGACCACAGGGGTAGGTCATTAATTGCCTGGCCATAGTGCATCCCATTCCATTAGGTGGACGTGCCTGGTTGTTCCACCTGCAGACTTCCATAACCCTCTTCTTCGTCTCAGTACCAGAGTGGTGTTTGGGGAGGTTTGAATTAAAGGAAGTGTGCATAACTCGGTCGTCTCCTCCTCGTCTTGGTACTTAAATGATGTGTCTGCACTACCAATATAAGACTGATATCTGTTTAAATCACCAAAATGAGGATAGTCCTCATAGTTGGTCTGTTCCTTGTCCCAGTGTTGTGGTGATGTATTTGGGGGGCATTTTGAAGGGATGAAAAGGGAAAGGGCTGACAATAGCCTACAAAGGCTTGAGGGACAGAGGGCGCATTCTGAAAAGGGAATGGGGGATACCATGCCTCACCTAAGGATGTCCTCTCCCCACACCCCAAGTTCCCTCCACCTATGTGATCCTCCCTCGCAAATCCACCCCCAGGGTCGGGATCCAAAAACAATGGCCTTTCCCTGGCCACCTGACGAGGATGATCCAGGGGGAAAAGAAGTGAGGACGCCCTCAGGTTTCTCAACACGTAAAACAACGGTTTGGTTGATATGAAACTCAGTCAATACTTTGAGCAGAAAAATAGGGATGAGATTGTATGATCACTTTATCCTGATGCAAAGATGTGAGAGATTCCTCAGCCTGTAATTCGCTTCTTGCTGAAGCGTTGGTGACCAGAAAAGCCACTTTCCACGAAAATCATTTGATGTCAATGGTGGCCGTGGGGGGAATGGCTAAGGCACCATGGGATATGACGTGTCTCATGGCGTTTACTGCAGATCCTTAAACATACTGGTGCACACCAGCTCTGAAACTGTTGAAAACGGCACACACATAAACGTCACCTCTGCTGGGAGACTATGTGAGGAGGAGGATGGCATCACTTTGGTGAAGATCCGAGGTGGACTACAAAAGTTGTGGGGATGAGAGCCGCAAGGGACTCCTGTGAAAAATACCTAAAATGGCATCCTGCATTAGAACAAAGGTCGGTTATATGACCAGCAGGAAAAACGAAGCCGGACCGCAACCCGACCGGCATGAGAAGCACAACTGCAGACTACAATCGATGCATAAGTGAAGACGGCCGTGCGAGCTTCCATGGCCCCCCGACGCCTGTTCAGGCCAGAACCAGAAAGAACAAGGTGTGGAGATAGGGGCCCAAACAACAAAGCACATAGGGCGTGGAAGTGGACTGCGCTTCCGAGACACGGAGGGACTGAATGGGAAACCGGGGTCATCCGAGACGAGAGCCCGGACCGGAGGCTGCGGCATGACAAGTAAAGAACAGATACGGACGCTAGACCGTGGCACAGCGCATCCGGGAGGAGCGGAACGAATAAAGAGGTAACACTGGCTGGGCTGCAAAGCTGTGCCATCTGGGACTGAAACCAGCAGGGGGGGCCAACACAGAGCTGCGAGAAGCCGCGAAGACCTCGGGACCAGACCTGCAGCTAATGTGTTCCTCAAAGCAGTGAAACATCCTCCAAGCCATTAAGGCAAACGGAGCAGAGCGGAGCCGCTCCGGGCACAGACGGAAGGATACTATGTTAAAATCAATTGACAAACATCATTAACTCCAGTGTGGTTAAGGATATGTTGTGGCGGCTGGGTACATGGCTACTGAAAAGGCAAAACAAACACTGAGGACACACTAATGCATGAAGTGTATGAAGCTGGTGCCCAGCCCACTTCATAGAATACAGCGCCGAAGAAAAGCACAACGTGCGGCGGAGGGCACCATGAATATAATAACGTGGACTAACGACTAGTGAGAGATGAAGCGCCACAGCCAGCCTCTGGTAACGGGCACATGAGCTGACTGGCCAGAGTGTTAGTTCTCCTTGTGTACGCCCTCAAACACAAGTAACAGTGCCGCCTAAACTGCCCCACCTGCAGCCCTGTGGAGGCAGCGGATAATAGCACCACTGCGAGGGCTGCATGCAGAGAGCACTGGAAGACTGCGGTGCCCATAGGAAGAAATTGCATGTACACAGAAAAGTTCTGGCCGACTTGGGTGGGGGGGTCCCCCAGCACCATACTTGGTACACGTCAACACTGAGCGCCGAATACCTGAACGGCAAGTGGAGGGAACACTACTGCCATTGACCAAGATCAAAACGACGGCTCTCATTGAGGTTCTGTAGGAAACCGACACAGCACAGCAGACAGCCGCACACTGGCATGTTATGGCCCTATACTGAAACATCACCAGTCCACGGACAAATGAAGGGGTAAAATCACAGCCCTGGCAAGACCAGCAGTGAAGACTATAGCATAATAGCACATCTGAACTGTGTAACAGTTAGAACTGTATAGCCCCCGTCTTGAGCCCGGCGGCCCCCGCCATTTTGGGTGCATATGAGGCACCTCAACATAGATGAACAGACAAACGCACCAGTCGGCTTAACAGGAAGCCATAGCGACCGCGGGCTGTGGGGTCACACAGAAGCGAATGGAACTTACCAGCTAAGCCACAGGCATGGAGGATCATAGCAGAGCTACACACGGAAGAGGGGACGGCGTCTAAAATAGGCAAGGCCAAAGTGAAACAACCTACCATGGATATTTTCACTAAAACCATCCCACAAACCAGAAGCGGCCACACATGCAGGGGGAGATGCGCGAGAAGCAACGAATCCAGTGCGCAGTGATCAACAGATACTGGAAGCCATTGCAGGACTGACATCCTCATGGGAGTGTAAAATCGATGCAGCTATGGCCGAATTAAAATCTTCGCTGGAATTCAAGATATATGCAGACAGTGTGGACGATAACCTCCTAAGGCAAGATGTGAGAGCGCTGGCGGAGAGTACAAGCGGACTCGAAAGCAAGGCGAAAGCCAACAAAGACATCAGCATGGCCAACACCAAGGAGGTCACTATATTGCAACAACACGTGCGCAATCTGGAAAGCCGAGCCGAGGAGGCGGAAGGACGAGCAGGCCAAAATAGCATATGCGTGGTGGGGCTTCCGGAAGGAGAAGAAGGCACAGACCCGACAAACTATATAGAAAATATGCTGATACAAGAGATAGGCGCAGGAGCGCTCACCCAGGGGTTCACGGTGGAGAGTGCGCATAGAGCCCTAGCTACAAGGCCCCCACAGGGTGCCCCTGCCCGACCGATCATCGCCAAGATTTGAAACTATAAAGATAGGGAAAAGATCTTGGAACACTTCCACAAAGGAGGGACGATAAGCATAGCGCCTGCAACGGTCACAGCAGAGCCGGACTATACCTTTCTGGTACAGAAACGGCTACACTACGTGGCAGTCAAGAGACGGCTGCGTGAATCCGGCTTCAAATACATGCTGTTGTATCCAGCAAAGTTGAAGGTTATATACAAGAACAAGGCGTTTTTCTTCGAGACACCCGAGGATGTGGGGGGCTGGCTGGCCACGCTATGCTGCCCGGCAGGAGCAGAAGGCCAGTCGCAGAGCAGACAGGTAAGTGAACCTGCATTCCTCCTGTAATGTACTGTAGAATAATACATGTAGGATATATTTACCCACTCAGCAGTACTTCCCCACATCACCAAGCTGCACTTCAGCAGAACCAGCAAAATGGTTGTGCTGGCTCCTGCGAGCACCATTGCATCCAAACTGCTTTTTGCAGTGACAAAAGGAGGGCTGCACTGTTTTGCCAAGCACCATTGGGCAAGATGGAACAGGAAGCACCCAGAGAAAAGCTACTATGGTGTGTTCTTGTTTGTCTTAAAGAAATGGAGTGAAAAGCAGCACTGTTTTGCTGCAAGCCCCAGTTCCCATTGAAAAAGTGAATATTACACCTTTAAAATGTTGCTGCTTTGATGCTATTTTTCCCTGTTCTTTCATCACACTACCTTTAATCAAAAAGACTGTCATGCCCAGCCATATTAACATTGTGCTCCATCAGAAAAGAGCATTATTCCTGAATGGCAGGTTGTGCCAGCCAAATCTGAGAAAATCAACAAAAGCTTTACTTCAGCTGCACAGAAAAACGCTTAAACTTTTGCTACAAAATGTCAAAAATCACTGCTTGAAAAGAAATTCTAGCTTTCTGTGCACATGTCAATTTCAGGAGACCTTTGCCCTGCACAGGCTGTTGTGTAAAAGGAACCAACTATGTATACAAAACAATGTGGAAATCTAGATAGAAAAACCAAATTTGAAAAGAAAATGCTAGCTTTCCCCACAAGTGTCAAAATGGGCTTTTGCAAACCAAAGAAGAAAATACCAGTTGTAAAAGTGTATGTTGGATAAGTCCCTGCCCTTATCTAGCAATGTGAAGGGGGTTTTGCTGTGAAAGATATATGAGGGATGTTTTGGCAAAATTGGATTTTGGCAAAAAGGACTTGGGATGGCTTTTTACCTCATAAAATGCAACCTCATAAACTGGGACTCCTCATCGAAATTAGGCAGTCCTACCCGCTTCTTGGGGCTAGGCCTAGCTCAGATCTGCCCACCAATAATTCTGTGATGTCACCAGGCTCTATATAAGGGGTGGTTGACAGAACTCTAAAAAAGACTGTCTCCTGAATTTCCTGTGCTGCGTTCCTGATCTTCCATTCATCCTGCCAGACTGCAGAGCCCACTGCAAAGCCAAAGCATAGCCGATTCCAGATTTCACTGCCAGGCCATAGCATAGCTGACTACTCCAGAAAAGGCCTGTATTCCGAAAATCCCACTAAAATCCCATTCAAAAGGGGGGAAAGCTGTGGTACCCTTTTTGGGGAGCATCCTGAAACCAGACCGGCTTCTTGCCACTACCTGCATGCCCGCTAACCTTTATTATCCGGTGACCAGACCTTGCCCAGCTGTCTTGCCAGGAGAGTCCGCTATCCGGTGACCAGAATCTTTCGTGACCAGAACCCGTTGACTGTCCAAAATCCCAGACTCAAAAGTGGACTGAGTATGATGCCCATCCCAGAGAAAAACAACAGTCTCCCCATCTTGACCCTTTTGTCTTTATTCCACTTTCCAAGCAATCCTATTCATACCCTGGTAACATGTTAAAACTGTTTGAAGTCTCTGTGCATCTGGTCATCTATCTCCAAGCATTGGTGTCACTTTCCTATTCCTTTTTATCCTACATAGATCATAAGCCCTCAGTCATATTTAGAGTAATTTCCGCATAAAGTTGAACGCTGGGTTGAAAGGGTTGAAGTCGCGAATCAACCTTGGATCTTACTGTGTCCCTCTTTATCAATATAGTCTTGATAATCTAGTTTAAGTCAAACCTGTACTTTAATCCGCAGATTTTCTTTACTCTTTCACGGCTTCATTTTACCCAAATCAAACCTTTTTCTATCTTGCATATCTCATTTTATAACTAGAGACATTCTGTCACTTCCATATTGTCCCTGTGATATACATATGTCTTCCAACCCAAAAACCGCATTAGAAATCAGAGTATTTCACCTGTTTTTCATAGAATTTGTTTATGTCATTTTAAACTGGAATTGAGAAAATGCAATTTTCCAACGTGTGAATGCGGCTGCAGCATGTTCTAACTTTCCACTTGCTTTAGAATTATATGCCTTTTGTTGATCCATTGCCTTGTGATTGCTAGTGTTTATGCCTTACTGCCTTTGTGAGAAATCATATGTGCCTCATACATTTAACCACACATTAATTATTTGTCAATTTCCGAGTGTCGTTTTATGCCATTGCAAAGGGTTTAAAATCCTCTGCCTCTTATCCCAGACTACCTGCTGCTTCTTTCCACCCACTCAGAATTTGATTATTTGTGGGTTGAAGGAAAATTGCAGGGGGAAACCTTAACTGGGTGCCATCTATCCTAATTCAAAAAGTGTTCCTACTCACTTGTGCTTTGGATATTTTCTACTAGAAGGTTAACCAAGTTCATTGTTTCAATTTCCATTGTAATTATCACACCATTGGTGATTGCTGCCCAATATCAAAATGTGTGATTTTTGTGAATTCTAAAAATAAATAAATCTGTATTTTCATCAACCAGCCTGGTTCATAGTCCATCGTGACCCGGGGTATTTGTAAAAGGGGGTGTGAGACGGGTCGGGTATCGGCTCAATTTGAATTCATTGAAATTAAAGAAAAAGCATTCCTATTGAGCGCCACATCACAAGATAAGACCAAGTGTCCTGGTCCAATGTGTGACGCCCGATTGGCATCCTTAACATACAGTTGCAGCTAGGTAGCAGTAGTAACATTGACATAGACTTGGAGTAGGAATGCAATCCAGGGAGAATTACAATACATGTAAAATGCCGGGGTAAAGATTGCAGCCATCAAACTATTGTGCAGAATATTGATTGCTAAGGGCAGGAGGCGAAGGTGCTGCCTTATTCTGCATGGCATTAGGACACACGCTATCATCCCCGATAGTTAGTTTAGTTAGGATACTGGTAGTGCAGTATACTCCTGCAGCGTGTCGAGTACCAGTAGCGGGAAAGAGGCGAGATGCGGGGTAGCTTGAGATCCAGGGATGGAGCTGGGCAACAGTTGGGGTTGGCTGGGGAAATGGGAAGGAGGGGAGTTGGGGTAATTGGGGGGAGGAGGGCCTACATATATGTGCAAAAGAAGTGAAAGAGGAGGGAAGAGTAAGAAGGGGTTCGAAGCGGTCTATGAAAATGGGTGAGAATTGGAACATGGAATGTCAGAGGGCTAAATAGCTATATTAAGAGAAACCGAATTATGGCATATCGCAAGTGCCAGAAAGTTGATATAGCGCTCCTACAAAAGACTCAGCTTGCCAGGGATAAATTAGATACGCTGACAAGGAAATGAGGGATATTACGTTGGCACGGCCTACTCAACATATGCAAGAGGGGTATTGATCTGGGTGGTACCAGGGGTTCCGTTTCAGGTCCTCCAAACTGTAGTGGATAATGATGGCAGGATGTCTATTGTCAGAGGCATGGTAGAGAACAAAGAGATAAGAGTCATAAACACGTATTCCCCGAATCAGAACACCACGGCTTACTTTAAGGCACTATACCCCAAGATCAGCCCGCATAGGGACTGTGGGTTCATATGGGGGGGCGGTAGGGAGATTTATAACTGCATGATAGGCCAGACAAAATACAGGTCGGACGATAAGTTCTCTAATCCACCCAGAGCGGCCAAAGCACTAAGGGGGTTATACGGGACCTGAAATTGACAGATGTATGGAGGAAATTGCACCCGCTAGACCGGGTATACTCACATTACTCAGCCCCACAACACCTACATACGAGACTGGATGTGTTTGCAGGGGACGAGGGGATGCACGAGTTTACACATTCTGAATATAAAGCTAGTGTCCTGTCCGATCGCAGACCGCTGGCCATCAAGGGGCAAATACGGCCTCCCCGTGCGAGGATCCCTACCTGTCGACAGAGTGGAAGCGTTAAAAGATACGGGGTTCCGGGACCATATGCGATCGGTGCTGCAGGAGTATTTTACGCACAACACCGGTAGCATAAGTTCGGCCAGTGTACTGTGGGAAGCATTTAAGGTACTAGTGCGGGGAGCAGTAATAGCCAAGTCCAAAGGGTTACAGGAGGAAATAGTGAGAGGACTACAGAATACAGAACAGAAATTGGAGACATGATGAAGACTGATCGTGGGACGCAAGAGGAAGCAGAAGTGCTACGCCTCCAGCAGGAATGCATGGAGCAGTGGGAGAGGTTGGGTAACCAGAGTTATAAAAATAGCTATTGAGTGCCAACATGCAGAAGTGGATAAGCATGGCCGCCGACTGGCATGGTTATATAAGCGCAAGGTCACACCACAACCAATACGGGCGTTGCAAGGGGCAGATGGCCGCTGTCGAGAAACCCAAGAGGAGGTGAGTAAGTGCTTCTATGACTTCTACAGGGACTTGTATAGTGAGCCCACGTGGGAGGAGGAAGTGGACATACAATAGGCACTATCGGAAATGAGTCTTCCCCGACTTACTGAAGAAGACGGGGACAGATTAGAAGTTCCCATAACGATTGATGAACTAGAAAATGTGATTCAAGATCTTCCTACCAATAAAGCTCCCGGGGCGGATGGGCTCCCCGGCAAGTTTTACAAGGAGTATAGGGCAGATATCCTCCCCCCTTTGATGACCATGTTAAATGAGGCACTAGAAAAAGGCAAGGTGCCCGAATCACTAAGGGAGTCAGTAATAGTCCCCCTCCTCATAGCAAAAAAACAAGACACTGACTGTGGGTCCTATAGACCCCTGACACTATTGAACCAGGACGGGGAGATCCTTGCGGCGGTCATGGCAATGAGGCGGAGATCGATGATAGGCAAGATTATCCACCTCGACCAGAAAGGGCATGTCTCACATAGGAACACCACTGACAACCTGAGGAGGCTGCATCACATAATAGATTACATGAATGGGAAGGCAGACGAGGTGGCAGTGGTTTCGCTTGATGCTTTGAAAGCATTTGATTCAGTAAAGTGGCCCTGACTGCTGGTGATTCTGAAGGCCTTTGGCTTGGGACTCACGTATATATCAAGGGTGAAATTACTGTATAGCGCCACGCTGGCCAGAATTAAGGCGGGCTCCGTGATCTCGGAGAGGTGGCAATTAAGTAAGGGAACGAGACAGGGATGCCCATGGTCACTGGTGTTCTTCATACTTGCGCTAGAGCCACTGGCGGTTTACTCGAGGGAGGAATTTGGGGAGGTGGGAGTGAGCACACAGGACGGGAAATATTTGGTCTCCCTTTACGCGAATGACATGCTGCTGTATCTGAGTTATCCGGAAGAGAACCTACAATATGTCCTGGTATATCGGTGAATCCCCAGAAATCTAGTTTGTACCCGCTGGGGGGTTACAAAGGGAAGCCCATACATAGTTTGCCGGTGCTGCCTATCAAATGGGAGGTGGTCACGTTTAGGTACCTGGTAGCAGATATATACCATGATCCCAAAGAGGAACATAAGCACAACACAGAAAAAACAGTGGAAAGGATAGAGAAGAGCATAACGTTCTGGGGGAGGTTGCCGCTGACCATGATGGGGCGGCGGCGCTATTGAAGATGGTGGTGCTGCCGAGACTACATTATTTCGCCAATGTCCCCTTTGCGATCCCAAAAAGGTTTTTGGGTAAATTACACGGGGTATGCCGGAGCTTCATTTGGCATAAGTCGCGGAACAGAGTGGCATTATGGAAGCTTGAGAACGCATATGAACAAGGGGGTATCAAATTGCCCAACCAAATAGCCAGTTAGTTACAGTATGTGGCAAGATGGCTGTCGGACGAACCAACCACTGAATTAAGGCTGTTGAAAACAGTGGGCAGACCGTTCTTTTTGAAGGAAGTGATCTGGCTACCCGACTTGCACAATACCAGTGGGCACCTCCTGCTGCGCATGGGCTGCAATACGTGGCGTAGAGTACTGCAGCTGCTGGGTTCTACGGCACTGTATTCCCCACAAGTGCCGCGGTTGGCACTAGCAGGCGCAGATGAACAGACCAGTAAGAATGTCCGGAAGAGTTGGGAATCTATGGGAGTAGCCACAGTAGGAGACATGCTTAAAGAAGGGAAGCCCCAGAGTTTTGAAGAGCTGGTAGTAGATACTGGGATACATAAGGGTCAGTAAATCACACACACGTCAGGCTGCTGAAAGGCTTGAAATTGAGAAGGCCAGATCCCAATACGCACATGCAGCCGAACAATATGATAGAGTCCTTTTATGATGTATCGGAAGGGGGACATGAAACTTCACGTGTATATGAGTTATTGATGTCCACAGTGGGAGGGGGAAATGGATCAAATCAGGAAGAAGTGGGAGACAGACCTGGAAGCACCACTGTCAGATGGGGAATGGGATAGAGTGAAAAGGTATCATAAGACAGTATCGCGAAATGCAAGATTCCAGCAGATCCAGCTGTATGCGACACATGGAGCACATCTGACCCTGAACAAAATAGCCAAGTTCAATCGGACAGGGAACCAGGTGTGCTTGAAATGTGGTGAGAGGGATGCTAATTTGGTGCATATGTTTTGGGCATGTGTGGAAATTAGTCGATTCTGGAGGGAGCGGCACAGCTGCTGGCGAATGCTGGGATTACGTTGGACGTACTCTCCAAAAGCCTGCCTGCTGGGGTGCTTCCTGAGACCCAAGCGGGCTAAACATGTGAGTAAGCTGAAAGACTTGGCGTACGTCCTGGCGAAAAGGAGAATAGCAATGGGATGGAAAGCATTGGCAAGACCGGTAGCACAAGTTTGGTGGGGGGCCTGATGAAATGGGCCAATGTGGAAACGGTGGTGTGGTCAGAGGTGGCCAGCAGGGAGGAAGAACCAGGGGTGAGGGGAGTTGACATGTGGAAGCAGCTTATAGCAGATTTGGCTGCATCAGTACATGGTACTCAAAATGTGGGGAAGACTCCTCAAGGCAAATAAGTTGCCACTGTCCAAATGGCATGGACAGAATAGAGACCAAGATTAGAAATATAGGGTAGGCCCGTAGGGAGGGAGTGGGAGTTGCTAAGCATTTAAGTGTCTCCGCTTGTGATTATTAAAAGTGCACATGGTTGTGCTCGTTTGGTTGAAATAAAAAATAAAAAATGGTGGCCATGGGCTCAAAAGGTTCATAACCCAACGCATTAAACATCACATTAAGATCCCATTTTGCATGAGGGGTTTTAATGGCCAGATAAAGAGAAGACCATCAAAATGACGGTTCACCACCAGATTTGCCAGGGAGAAAGAACAAGAGTCTGAACCCAAGTATGCTTCAAGGGATGAAAGATAAGTCCTGCAGGAATATATTTGGTTTTTTGTGGCAGCAAGTCTGAGATGAATGGAAGAATTTAATCTAAGGAAAATGAAGGGGGATTGAATCCGTTTTTCAAACACCAGTAACAAAAAATAGAACAGTTTGCTTGAATACTGGGCTCACATAAGATGGTTTGCATGATATGAAGATTCTCATTGTAAAGGCCAAGGTGACCTAATGACCCGACCTCAGGAACCACACAACTAAGTTAATAGATTGTAGGGTAGGGGTGCCATACCAGAACGTTCTGGTAGAGGAGGTTCAGAATCTCTGGTAAATGTACTGGGGGCCGACCGAAAGACTCGTCGGGTCCGAGAACCAGAACCTGGCTGGCCACCAATGTGCTGTAAAACAACAACGTAGTTCCTTGAATTCCTGAGCTTCAAAAGTGCTCGATGGATCAGCAGTGTAGGTGGAAACACTAACGCTGTCTTGTTGTCTCAGCATCTCCAGAGAATCTCCCAGAGAACTTGGGCCCAGTCCTCCCTCTCGAGATTTACAAGGGATGTTTGTTGTGAACGGGTCGACCTGGGGAAGCTTCCATTCATGAATAATCTGATTGAGTACTTTGTTGTTTAGTTCCCATTTGTGGTTTGCCATTGCACAGTGAATGAGGAGTCTGCTGCTTAATTTGCAAGACCCGGAATATGAATCGCTTGTAGCCATATTACTCTCTGGATTGCCCACTGCCATATCTGTACTGCCAGCAGTTTTGGGTAAGATTCGGTTCCTTGCTGCTTGTGAACTTAAAACATTGATACTGCATTGTCCACTCAAATGCATACCATCTTGTTCGAGATGCGTCTGCAAGGCTTTTAGAACCAGGAAAAAAACGCTGTTAACTCCAATAGGTTTATGTGTTCTCTTCGCTCCATGGGAGACCAGAGGTCAAAGACCTCTAGATGATCCATTGTTGCTCCAAAGACCAGCGAAGAGGAGTCAGTGGTAATGGTTACTTGAGGGATTGGTTCCGAAAATGGGGTTCCAAACATTAGGTTCCCACGAGTCTACCACCAAATGAGGTCATCCCTCATCTTCGACATAATTGGAAATTAGCAAGACGTAGGGTCTGATGCTTGAGACCAAGCTTGACACAAGAAGTCATTAAGCGAAACCACCATTCAGGTTGATTTCAGGAAAAGAGTAAACGTCTGACAGAAGTCGCTCAAAAAACCAGGCCACCGTCGTATTTCACCTAAACCCTATGAAAATCAGGTCCTAGGAGGACGTCAGGATTTTTTTCAGTTCAGTCAGACCAAGATGGTAAAGTGGACTGGGGTATGGACTGGAGGTGGAGATTCACACTCTGTGGACAATGGCATCTGAGGATGGCTACTATTGCTGACATTTTGGTGAAAACTCACTCTAAGAGGAGACCTCGGACCGAAAGGAAGAACTCTGACCTGGAAATGATCCATTGAGAAAACAACATTTCTGATGTTGGGGCCAAATCAGAATTTAAGGTAAGAATCCTTTAGATCCAGTACACAGAGCCAATCTTGATCATCTTGAATCTCTTGAGGCTGAATTCCAGCAGGTCCGATATTTAGCGCAGGCCAGCCAAGTTGGATTTGGGCACTGAAAAGACGATAATAAAACCCTTGCCTGTCTCGGTCAGTGAGTCTTTCTAGTGCCTTAATAGTGAGAAGTTTTGAATCTCTGCAAGGAGAGCTGGGATCCACTCTGGGAGAGATCAGGCGGTAGGGATGAACAGGGATGAGAGAAGGCAGTAGCGTTTGCAAGTCACCGAAAAGACCCTTGTGTCCATTGTTATGGCCCGCGATGATTCCAAATGGTGAGAAATACACCCCGCCCCAACCAGAGTTCCATGGGACCATTCCGAACCATCCCTTTAAGCTTAATCAGTGGTGGCAGAAGATCCGCCTGTGGGCGATGGAGCGGTGTCGGAAAAGAAACCACATAGAGTTGTGCAGATGTCTAGATTTGCGGTCTTCGAAGCCGTGAATCACGCAAAGGACCTTGAGTGAATGTCAGATGTTTGAAAATAGGTAAACTTCGGTTCAGTATGTTTAAGACCGATCGGTTTTGCCGTTAAGGCACTTTTCCTCTTTGTGAACTCCTCATCAGTTGAGATAGGAAAAAGGTCTTTGCCTTCAAAAGGCTGAGCAACTCATTCTGAATGTCCTTTGCAAGTCTGACTGCATGGAGCCATGCGTCCAAATACTATGGCTAGTTCTCTAGCAGACCTATCCACACGATGAGCAGTATTTTCTTGTGCTTGAATTCTAGCATCCATTCAACCAGTTTTGAAAGGTTCAAGCTTGCGCTGAGGAATATATTGCTTGAAATAAAAACTACTTCAAAATCTTCAAATTGAAAGCTTCCAGTATGACCTCCATGTCAGCCTGCCTACGTTGGAAAGCTGAATTGGACAATATAGTCTTTCACAATCCTTTAAGGCTTTTATCCTCATTGAGTGGAGGTGCCACTGAAGTAGAGGCCAAGGACCTTATAGCGTAGCAGCTAAGACTCTTCAGGATGGCTTGTGGACAAGTTAATAGTACTTCCTCAAGAGGACAGAATCCTAGATCAGGAATCCATCTTCTTTTTAATGTGTTGTTCCGAATGTGGCCTTTCCCACAACATTCTTGCCTCTGCACATCCATTTGCAAGAAAAGCCCTGAACGGTCTGATGTTTTCAGGGATAAGGCTCCCGCTAATACGCACTTAAACAAAAAGGGACCGCCCTGGAACTGGGAGGACAAAAGGGCTGGGAAAACACTGGAACGGGGGGGGGGGGGGGGGGGTTGTCCTACCCTTTAGAATTCAAATCTATGCAATAATTAGATGCAGCGATATTCAAACCCTTATGGAAAACCACACCTATGGGCACTGAAGCATTTGTCCCATTGGAAAGCAACCTGGAAATACACACATTCTGTTATATTCAAACAGCTTTTTATTATTTAGCTGTTTGGCTTATTTAAAGTGACATGTCATATAAACAATTGTGCCCATAGTGTGATGCTAGAATCTTGAGCATCGAAAGTAAACATACAACTGTAGAACACAAATTAGCAAGGAGTTCACATTAGTTGAATGACATGTGGGGCGAGAACCAGATAGACTTGGGGACCATTGTATCAGTCTAAGTAAGTACTCTGATAAGGAGACCTCGGTTGAGGTTCACCTATGCCCGGCAGGAATATGACCTCATGATAGGTCCAGTTTATATGCAGACTTCAGGTCGGGGAGAGTCTGGCTTTGGAATACAAGACAGACATGAGATCCAGAACTCGGCCGTAGACCGCATGGAATGAAGCTTAAGGTTCATACTCCTCCTGTGTGTCGGTTCTCCCTCGTCAGTCGGAGGTTCTATTGGGCCCACCAGTTGTGGAGTCTGGGGGACCAGTTCAGGCTTGTTTGGTTCTGCTGTGTGCTCCACCTGTACAGGGAGGTGAGGGTCAGGGGCAGGTTCCGAAGGGTCTAGGCACCCATCGGTGCAAAAAGGTCCCTGAAGATCTAGAATTCACTTATTCATGGGGTCCAAGTAATTGAGTTTTAAAAATGTTGTGAAAAAGCCTCTTCAAAGGACTCGGTTGGGGAGTTGGTATTGGTCTGCTGAAAGGGTTCAACAAACACCGGCTGCTATTGATTGATGGATTGATAATTTATATTGCGCTCATACACAAGTGTTTGTGAGGAAGGGATATTGTTGAGGTCAACGACATTCTGGGGTGTGGTATCCATTCAACTCTAACTCAAATGGGTCCCAGCCAAAAGAAGCATTAGGGGCTGATGTAGGCCTGGTGTCAATTAGTATGGAGCAGAGGATGTTGAGAAAATGGCGGACGTCTAATTCTGAGAAGCTGCCATTTTGAGAGCTTCTGTGATGGGAGTGCATCACAGATTTTTCTGATGAGTCATATAGTTTAGAGGCCTTAGCCTGGTTTCATAATGTATGTTTTGCCTTTGATGAATTGTCTGCAATGTTTTGTGTTTTCGAGCGAACCGCTTAACCCTTGCAGGATCCTCGCCATTACAGGTGGTTTTCTTAGCCCCTCGGCCCCTTGGATGTTACTTTGGTACTTTTAGCCCCATATTGGGGATCCTCTGCTCTGTCAGTAATTGTTTTAGCCCCCATTAAGGGTTGCTTTCAGGATGCCCCCACTTCTCCAGTTGAACCCACTTAAGGGTACCTCTGAGCAAACCCTGGTAGCACTAGGATAGAAGCAACCCCTCCCTGATCCAGGTGCTCCTGGAAAGAGGTCACCTGGCTATGCTGTCCTAAGAAGAAAGGTACTCACCGGAAGCAGGCTCTGTCTAATATAAAATCCTTCAGGTGATTCAGAGGGAAGAGATGAAAAACATCCTCCCACCTGAGAAGTCTACTCTCAAGTGACCGAACCAAGATCAAGTTGCAGTAGAAGCAGGAGCTCCAATGGCGTTCTGACACTAGAAACAAAGGTTATGGGGATCCGCCACAGCGTACCGACGTCCACAGGGGGGACACGACAAATCCTTCACGCTCCAGCATAGGAAAAAGACAGATCAGGGGTAGCAGGCAGGTAGTCAAATTACGCTGTCCTGCGCCTAAGCAGGTCTTTTTAAAAATGAGGACAAACACTCTTTGGGAGCAAAAAAATAAAAATTCTATGTTTCTGTCCTGATGAACGGAATGTCCCATAGGTATGGAGAAATGGGTCGGGACATTTATGGTCATGTTCAAATTTGCTACTGTTTATGGTTGGAATAAGAAAGGAAATTAGAATAGTTTGAGTCTCAGAGCTGCTTATTTACTCATGTGCTACTTGAAGATCCCCTACTAGTCCAAGTGGAGGCACACCATACCTACAGCATGGGGTTTCTGAAATATTAAATGGTTCAGGTGCCAACGACGAGCCTTCGAGTCTAGGTGCAGCGCAGTCTCTCGTCGTCTAGGAACAACATTCAAGCAGGAAAGACAGACTAGAGACGAAACAGTATTAGGTTGGTATGCTGTTCTTTATGCCTGACTCTGTGAATAATGTAATGGGGTTCTTGCAATGGACTGATGAGTGAATGAGTTTCTGAATGTTGTAAGTGTGCCATTTGGCGAGAGGCTGTGCCAGTTGGTTTAAAAGGTATTTCTATGTGGCCTACCAGTTATGCAACTACAAGATTAAGGACTCCCTTATATTCTGCAGGTTTATGTGCACTGTGACACTGGAGGAACATTCAAAACGCAGGAACAGACTTTAAAGTTTGATTGTACCTGCCCCACTGAATGGATGACCACCAAAATGTTTAATAATGTATCCCTAGGATTAGAAGCAGAGTTTCCCCCCATTGCTCCCATAAAGGGCGGGACTGAAGCATTATATTGTGCCATGCTGGGACAAGGTGATGTGCCGTTCACCCTAGACCAGGCCCCTGGAACCAGAGAAGAACCTTGCGTCAATGCCTTGCCCCTTTGACTCTGTAACTGACCAATTTACCAGCTCTAAAAGACTAACGCCCAAGAGAGAATGAAGGAGCCCATGTTCCAGAGGGGCGATAAAATCCACCTTCCATTAACGTCACACCCCATTTTCAATCATGTGTATGGCAGTGCGGAGGAGCGAAACACACCTTGCATTTCTGGCACCTTCCTTCCTCTTTGCCATACAAGCGCTCCAGCATTTGCGCTGGCATGGATTTTCATGCCAACACAAATGCTGGAGAATCCTATGGCATCCGCCGGTTTTATACAACAGTACAAAGCAGGACAGACCCCCATGGGAATCCATTGTACACACTGCCCACTTTGCTCGCAAGACAGGCAGCTTGTACAATTAAACACTGCCCGACATGGGAGCAGTGTTTATTAGTTACTGAACATGCGTGCAAGGCAAGCAGCGTTCATAACTGAGGAAACGCTGCTTGGCATTCTCACATGTCAGGCCACGTTTATTCATTTGCATGGCAGAGAGCAAATGTGCAGGGCAAAAGAATGACAACAATTTGGCAGCAGGGACCTAGCTATGCCTCAGTGTAAACGTGGCAGGTGCCGGCCATCAAATTACAAATAGGAGCAACATCAGCTCCTGAGGCAAGGGCACAGATACAAAAGAGCAGCAGTAACCAGATAGACCAACAGGTCATACTACGCCGATTACAACTGGACATTTAGTCTCCAAGAGAAAGTTGGCCGATAGGACGGGACATTTACACCCGCTTACGTGTAGCTACCGATACACCATCCAGTCACTTCTCAGAACAGAACAAGGCTCATAACTTAGGCAAGAGACTTCGTCTTGCAAATCACACAGAGAAGAGCAATGTCATCAAGCCATCGAAGACCCTCTTCACAAATTGTGAAATAGAAACCCCCACCAACAACAAAACGTGCTTCCTAAGTTGAAATGAAAACCTCCAATGATTCAATACTAACAAACAAAACAGAGTCCATAAAGAGAAAGGCGAATACCTCACAAAGTTGTCTAATGCACTGCTGAATGTAGGCTTTGTCATTGATCGGTCTAGGCTCCTTTATCTTCTCAGGACCACCAAAGGCACCGTACTGGCTGTTTCGAGTCCCAGAGCTTGATCTGATGCATTTTGATATTTCAAAAATAAAACAAAAAGTATCATTAGCAAGATGTTTTTGTAAACATACAATAAACTTGTTCAAACTTCACTCATTGCATTAAAAAAAAATGTCTAAAAAAAAAAGAAAAAAAAAAAAACTATGAAAACGATATAGGCGCCATGTTAAAAAGTGCTATGGTTTGCCAAGAACTTCCATAGATAGAAAATTGGAAAGATTTCATTCAGTTCTAAAAACCAAGTGTGAGCACATGCTAGCCTTCCCTAGGAACCCGGTTAATTCCCTGCACAAATCACCCTCATATGAGGCAAAAACGTTCCCTTCTCAGTCTCAGGATAAGGTCTACTGGAACTCAGAAGACAGACACCAAAGGTAAAGTTGATAACGTCCACCTCTGACAGAATAGTGATCTGCTGATTATGTACTGTTTGAGTGGGGAGGTCTGGTTCAGAGTTACCGGAGTCTAGGATGAAAAAGGTTACTTACCTGCAACTACAGTACTCCACACAGCATTGGTATGCTAAATAGATTCACATGCTTTGAATATTACCAATCTTGAGACTGGGAACCCTCAGTAACTTTAGAAAGCAGTTGTACATATACAAAAGAAATCCTGCTCTCACTTCTGTGATCTATTCACCCAATTTGGGGTTACCCACTGGCCAATGAGGTGTGCAGCCCATGCACCTCCTACAGAGGCCATCTTCAGATTCTACTAACGCACCAGTGCTGAGCCTCAGAGGGGTAGAAGGGTGGGTCGCATGTGAATCTAGGAACGATACAAACCCTGAACATCAGCAGTTGCAGGTGAAACACTCCTCTCCTTCTCCAGCATTGGTTCTTTCTGCAAGGGAGGAGATGAATGCGCTTCTTGGACCTTTTTGCAAGCATAAAGTGGTACTTGGTGAGCTGATGCTCCATCTTCCAAATTGCTGCTACGCAGCCGTCTTCTGGGGAAACCCATAAAGCAATACTGCTGCGGCCACCCCGGCTCTGGTAGAAAGAACTGCCTCTTCCACGGAGAGTCCTTTCTGTATTTAGTGGCAAAAATAGATGCATGTTGACATCCAACTGTAATGCCATCTTTTGAGATTCCTTTAGCAATGCCATTAAGGCCAAGGCGCCAAACGAGTTGGGAACCATCACATTATTGCTCTGTTCATTAAGGGTTATTATTTATTTTTGATATCCTGGGAGTGTAAAAACCTCTTGACGAAGGAAGGAGGACAGTCAGAAGGTTGCTAGCAGGGCTGGTTGAGACAAGACACTAGAAATTACGAGTCGCTATGTACCCATATATTGACTCTATGAAATCTGCGCAAAGGGTTATGGACGACAAAGGCTCAGGGAAGAGAAGGGTGACCGGGCACAGTTTTGCAGGAGGCAAAATGGAGATGCAATGCTGCATAAGCTTGAACAGATGGCATATCAGTTTCAAAAGGCTCAAATAATTCCCATGAGGATGCAAATGACTAGAGGGAATTTTGAGAAAGACATTTCCTTAATATTCTTTTAGAGTAAAGAGACAGCGCCTCAGAGTGAGCAGAAAGTGTGAAATTGGGGATAGGGATAATTATATAACCTGATTGAGGCGTGTGTCAAACAGCCTTCTCTATGTCTAACCGAGGGGTAATACCTGGTGGGAAGACAGACAAAAGGCCTGAGTGCATACTCCAGAAACTAAAACCTTTGGATTGTTAGAAGTTGCAATTGCCGTTGTACCCATTTTCAATGATTCTGCAAATACCCCCCATCTGCCTGAATTCCCACACTTAGGAGAAAAGCTTTCGGAGTGAGAGAGTTGGGTCGTCTGCCAGATGCACTATACAGGATATGGTGATGAGGCTGATGCTCCAGAAGTTTGTCCAGGATAGCTGCCAACAATCCACGACCAAGCACTGCTAGGCTACAAAATGGGGCCACAGGCATTAAGCAGCTTGGCTCTTAAAGTAGCTTGTGTAACACACTTAGGGGAGGAGTTTTCGGTTAACAGCGGGCAAGTTGAAAGCATTCGAATTTTCCCAAGGAGTGAACAGCTTTTCGGACTACCTTTCCACAAGCATATGTACCTCTCGGGAAACAGGGGGGGTAGACAGAGGGTTGCTGACCCTAATTCTTAATTTACTTTCAAACGCCACCACATTTTCTGTACACATGGAAGTAAAATATATGTACTTTGACATATAAGGACGTGTTAGCAGCTTGTAGTGCACAAAAGGGTGCTGATGACTGACTCACGATTTATTTGTGGTCCTGAACAAAGCTGCAAAAAGTAATACAATGCAACGCTGAAACCCAGCTGGCCTTCGTGAAAGGGGGATGTCAAACAGTGATCATTAAAACAGTACTCCAAATTTTTAAATAGGGGCTATTATTGAAGGTCTCCTAAGGCAGTAATAAAAGCAAACAACTCCCCACCTGTCGAGAAGGCATCTCGTAGAGAAGGTTACTTATTAAGCCTCTAGTAGATCAGGCTTCTTCTAGATAAAACTGTTATGTCCCAGGCTCCCAGTAGACTAGGCCTTACGTTGAAAAAGCCTCTCTCAGGTGAAGCTGTTCAAGTTGAGTTTAGTAGAAGAGTGTTATTAACTATGCTTTTTATTGACTACGCCAATAGGAGACGAGTCGCTTGTAGAAGAGTGTCTTCTCATCGACTAGGTCCATAAAAGGGCCCTGGTGGATGAAACGGTCATAATGTAAGGCCTGATTAATGAGGCCTCTCAGAAGAGGCGTCTTGAACACAAAGCCCCTTGTTGACCAGGCTCTGTCAGACGTGGATCCTCCCCGATCAGACCCCTGGTAGTCTAGCTCTTTAATATATGAGCCCTCTCGCAGACTGGCCCTCTTATATACCAGTCCTCTGGAGCCTAGGCCCCTCACAGACTATCTCTTATAGACAGGTGATAGGACAGTTTTTCCAAAAGTCCAACTAAGGGCTTCACAAAACCATATCTGAGGCAGTACAAAACTCGACTATTAGTATAAAATTGTACCACCTGAGAACATTTGGTAGCGTAGATAGAGCAGCCAGGCTTATCTTAGGAAGGAGAGAGGGCCGTAGCTTGGTACAAAGACATTGTAGCATACACATGGTCCAAAGAAACACTGAAACACTATGTATTGTAAAAATTATTATATATACACGTAGGCCAAGCTAAATCTTGAGAAAGGTAAGTACTATCACATATCATATACACACAATAATAAAAACCAACTCAATACTTATGAAACCAAAGTATGATATGAAATGATTGGTTATTTATAACTTGCTTAATATCCAGAGGTTTGTAAGCGCGGACCCGGGATCGAACATGTGTTGCTCCGTGTAGTCTTGCTTCCAAGACAAGCACGTTGCCCCTGCCCCTGAGCTATCCTCACAAGACATATATAACCTTATTTAGAATACAATCAGCAGTCAAGGCAAGTCAAACCTAGAGTTATACATTCATAATGGCACTAGGCTATTCCTGGGCAATACGACCATGTTAGCTATACTTTTAGAATACCAGTAGCAGTTCAAGGGCAGCAGACCCTATTGGCCAGAACATAGTGTTATTCAGTTATAGACGCACTTAATTACACCAACTTGGTTACAAGTATATCTTGCAACATATGTAACTTTCTTCTATCAAGAATGGATATAGTTACACCACCAATGTTACTTTTAAGAACACAGTTCAGATAGAGTAACTGAACGTGTATACTTTCTAGAGGGGCATTAAGCTACTCATGGACAAGAAAGAGCCTAGTGAAACTATTTTAGAAGTGCACTAAAGCAATTCTGGGAAAGCACAACCCGAACATTTCAGTATAAGAAGAGCAGCAGCTATTCAAAGTCAGTATAACCTATTGGTATTTAAACATTTTACACTACTACTATTATAGGAATAGACCGTTTAACCAAGGATACTTTTCTGAAGTGTAGAATGCAATTCTAGGGTAAGTAAGAACTCTTAGCTAGCTTTTAAGAAGGCAATAAGCAATTCAGGGTAAGTCATGTTCCATACACTTTTCAGAGGGGCTATGAGCATGTCAAAGACAAGTGTTAACTCTGACTGTTTTAGAAATGCACTGAAGCAAATCAGGGAAAGCAAAACCCAAATGTACACTTTAAGAAGAACACACATTCAAGGTACGTAAACTATATTGGTAAGCTTTTACACTCATTTTGTTGAGAATAATAAAACAGTACCAACACTACTACTTTTAAGAAGAGTGGAATACTATTGAGAGTACGTAAAGCAGCCTATATACTTTTTGAAGGAGCAACCACCAACCTAAAGGTAAGTAACTATTCTGTAAAACAACCAAAGTTACTCAACAACTCATTTACAAGTAGGTACTTTCAATACCTGTTATACATTTCAAGACAGGGCCTTATCTTTTAAATTATTTCCCTAGTCTATAGCACGGGTTTTCCCAGAGGCAGAAGAGGGACCCCGGTGGTCTAGGAGCCAGCTGTAGGCAAGTTGGGATAGGGTTCAGTTGCAGGAAAGCCAGAGTTCCAGACAATAGTTGAAAAGTGGTTAAGGACTTTGCAGAAGGCTCCCTATATGCCTTCCAGCAACAGGCCTGAGAAAACGGTATGGGCAAACTTCCAAACACACGATTCACCCACTCAGCCTCACAGGATTCACACAAGACTTAAGGTAAGTATTACCCAAGCCAACACAGTACCTCAGCAAAGAAAAAAAGCTTCTGGGTGGATGCCTTCAGGATGTAGCAACACAGGACACAGTCCTTGGGTACTTGGTCTGGAAACTGAAGAAATGGACACTGCAGGGAAACTGGAGCAGACATCAATGGGGGAGGCTTCCAACAAAGGATTCTTCACGGCTTCTCGCCGCTCAGTCGATTTGGCACCCTTAACAGGTACCTAACGAAGAACAAATATCGCTGGTCGGATTCTCTTCACTCTCTCGGTCCTGCACTCTGGTGAGGGAATTCAGGGATTCAAATCATGTCTCTGGAGGTCCAGCAGGAGTCCAAAGTTTCGGCGGGAATCAGACTTCAGAAGATATTGAACTACACTCAGGCTTGAGGTCCCATGGTATTGGCGTTTTGCAGCCCAGCAAGGTTACAGCACATCGATGGATGGCTCGTTATCCAGGTCCTCTGGAGACTAGTGGATCTCACCAGCACTGTCTAACATGTTTATTTACTACAGTTGATGTGTTTATTACAGTTGGCAAAACAGGTTTGTCACAGTTGGTTTATTACATGACCTTATATAGTTTAACATATAGTTTTATATATGCCTATACAATATATTGATAAAATGCGCAATTTGTAAATCTTTAAAGTGACCAAGTTCGACTATATAACACATCTGCTTCAAAATAATAGGTTTGGGGTGGGTTGGGGGATGTTGAGCAGCCTTGAAAATGGCTGCCTAGCATATCAGCTCAGCATGAAGCTGACAACAACTCTATAATGGTGGTGGTTCTATAGATCCCCTGACTTTAAGAATACACTCACTAAGTGCTGAAGGTGGGGGTACACCACCGGACCACATCTTGGGAAGTTTGAGCACCCCGGCGCGAAGATTAAGCCCCAGGTGCCATGGTGCGCAGAGCGTGGCTGAGATTGGCCCATGCGCCACCGATGGTGATACGTGGCTGGGACCTCCGAACGGGGGGCTGCCTAGAACGGACATCTGCTTGCTCCGCCAGGGTCAGACCAGCAACCCGGAGAACACCCACCAGCCTTCCCCTCCTTTGCCAGGGGACCCGCATTGAGGCTGCTGTACACCTCATGGAGGCCTGTGCGCTAGCTGGGCATGTGTAGGAGTGTCGCCCGGCTTGGCCGGTGCCCCACTTGCCTCTCCCGCCAGCATGCCTACACAACGCCATAGAGTACGGCCCTCACCCTCCACCTTGCTCACCGGCAGTGACGGTGTCAGCTGCGCAAGTGGCATAGCAGCTGCCAGAGGCCCAGAAAACGGACATCCATACCAGGCGGCGGGAGGACCAGGCCGCGGTAGGTCCTCTGCCTTGACACTATGTGCGGGCAGATTGGAGCTCTCAAAAACAATGCGAGGACCTGCGACATCCTTCCACCTTCATCCTACTGCCTCGACTGGATTAGGGATTGCTACTCCCTGCCCTACAACACGGGGGGCGAAGCACACCATCTACTGAGGAGGCGCTGGGCCCCCGGTCTTGAGGGACGACTGACCGTGGGGCGGCCCTCTCGTGTGTACCTCAAAGCTCAACGAGACCAGGACAGACACAGCCACAATAAAACTGGTGCGACACTGCACGCTGCAGGCGGCGCGGCCCGCCATCGAGGCCATCTCTTCCCGCTGCAGCATGTGCGGGGAACTGGTATGGTGGGGTCCCTTCCTGATGCCGGATATCCTCTCTCAAGAGACACATCACTGATACGATTGCGTGGCTGATCCAACGTCTGCTGACTGCCTCATCCACACCAAGTAAGTGAGGTGGGGGTGGAACACCGGCATGGTGCACCCCGGGGTACATGCTGTGTGTACTAGGGACATAACCTTGTGTTATACCTCACCCCCACTGGGCCTCCAACCACCTCTCCCTTGTGACTCTTGTAACTCCATCTACCCCCTTGACACGACAGGTGATTGCCATACGCCATGGGATGACCAACACTAGAGACCTCACCACCTATACCACTAGACTGGGATCCGGGATATCAGTGTACTAACCTACCGCCCTGAATGCCTCAGTGGGGTCGACCCCAGCTGCATAGAAAAAGGGGACATACCTCTGCCACAAGGGCAACAGGAGGTTCACCATTTCTCCTTTGGCCCACCACCCCCCGTAATTCTCCTGGCCGGCTTCCAATATACACCCTGGCGCCCAGCGAGGTCCCCTTGGAGAGCTCTACGTACCTAGCCTCATCTACGGCGCACTTGAGGGACCTCAAGCACGCTCGGGGGATCTCTGGAGCGTGCTGAACACTGTTCTATTCATTTGTCCCAAAGTCCTCATACTACCTCACTCGGTACATTGCCCAGACCCACATTGGGACACTACCTCCCTATTCGTCTGAGGTATCTGGGATCGGACCCTGAACTGTGGAGATGAGGAGACGGCTGCCCGCCCAAAGAATGCCCAGTACGGCCTGGGGTGCTAAGAAGATTGGCGCCATGGACAAATTCACAAAAGGCAATGCCCAGGCTCGAACAGGGGCAATCCACACCATACCAAATCAACACTTCAATGCCCGGAGCCACATCTACCCCTGACTTTACCAGCATGATGGAGTCCACGACCAAAAACTTTGTGTCGTTTCATGAAAAGTTACACGACATTAATGCAAATGTTGCATTACTCAAATCGTAATTACATCATGCGGGCCCAGAATCACTGAGGCTGAAACCAGGATCGGAGCAAATGAGGATGGAATACACGTACTTCAGGATACAGTAGCTTCCCTCACCCGCGATATGAAATCTGTCAAGGCCAAATATGACGATTTGGAATCCCAATCACTCAGAAAAAACATTGAAATAGTTGGAGTGCCAGAGGATGCACTTACGGGAAAGATGGAGCTAGCTAATGAAAACCTGCTTAAAGACCACCTGGGCAACCCCGATTTGTCTCCTTTTTTCACTGTCGAGTGAGCTCATCGCGCACTAGCCCTGAGCCCCAAGCCTGGAGACTTTCCACGGCCCAAAATTGCAAAAATCCTGAGCTACCAGGACAGAGATCATATACTTTATTTAGCACAGGAAAAGAAAGAACGAAGACTGGGCTCCAAGACCATCAGAATTTTTCCCGGCTTCTAGACGGGGGTGCCATACTATTCCCAGCACGCCTCAAATTTACCTTTAGGAGGTAAACTCTACTTCTTTACCATCCCGGATGAGGCAGTGAAATTTATTGGAGGCACAAATTGCACTGAACAATCCTGCTGACGATAGTAGGGAAAACGACTGAGGCGGACGCCCTACCCAAAATGTTTTAACCCTATTATCCTACTGGTCATGAGTTGATAGTGGCACATGCAACGTCAACCGTCCACCGTATGTTACAGTAATTGGTGTTACATCCCAGATCCTAAATTGCTGGTTGTGTGGCAGCAGCGTACCCCTTTGCGGCTGCAATGGTTATCTTTGAGGTTCTGCTGTGTACGGGTCCCTGCAGAAACAGGACCAAGGGGGGGTGGTGGGACTACACTGCTTGGTGGGAAGGGGCAGTGAGGGAGGGAGGTATGTTGGTTGGGGAATGTAAAGTTAAAAATGGCGGAGGTAGCACAGCAATTCACACGTCGGATGGGTGGCATGAAGATACAATTGAGACAATACCCTATGTACAGAGGCAGGAAATATGGGATATACCCTGAAAAGTTGAAATGGCGACAAAATTAATGTCATGGAATGTCCATGGGATTGGTAATTTTACAAAGGCACGCAGAATCATTGCATATGCTCAGAGGCATGGTGTAAAGATTCTCTTACTGTAGGAAACCAATGCCGCGAAACACATAGCGACTGGCCTAGCACCTACCTGGGGGTTGAATAGATTCTACACCACCTTTTGGACACAAGTAAGGGGAGTATTGATACTGATCCACAAGTCGATTAAATTCACACACACAAAAAAGTTATATAGAGGCAGAAGGCAGATATGCAGATATATCATCCTGCACTGTATGATTGCTAACAGGGAATATCTAGTGGTGAATACGTACAGACCTAATGTCGATACCCCACAATTTTTCAATGCAGTGGTCTCCATTCTCATGGGATACGCAAGGGTACAGACCATTTGGGGAGGAGATATGAATTTGATATTAGACACTGACCTAGATAGAACAGGAGCCGCACCAAGGGCCTTGTCACGGGCGACTCGAAGATTAGACCTACACATGACATAATTAGGCTTACGAGACACTTGGAGAACTCTTCATGCCCAGGAGCGGCGCTAAACATTATTCATCAGTACAAGATAGTTTGTTGCGGATTGATATGTTTTTAACATCAGGCGATTTAATAGGCAAAGTTTAAAATGCTGAGACACTTACTCGCACATTGTCGGACCATGCTCCAGTGATGCTATCCATAGTGCTGGGGTCATCTCCGCCTGCCCGCACCGCCTGGCGATTTAAATCGGAAGCTCTCATGGATATAGTATTCAAAGATGAGATCCGATCTGATATTGAGACATTTTTTTAATGCAATACACGACATGACAACAGCGGGGGTGCGCTGGGAGGCCTTCAAAGTGTACATAAGAGGTATGTATATATCAAGGGAGGCGGGAATACTGAAGATAATTATGAATTATCTTAAGCGCTCTGAAACCAAACTTAAGGGTCTCGAACAGGAATGCGCAACAGCAGCTACCTTGCTTAAATTAGCACAGATATGGGCAGAATTGGAGATCTTCGAGTCGCATGCCCTGTGAGAAATATGCTACTTCTCACGCCCACTGGCAGCAAGGAAATATGGGAAGGCGAAAGGCCTGGTAGAACACTTGCTAGGTTGGTGCGGGCGGAGGTCGATCGGTCCCAGATTGAGTGTATCACCGACGAACAGGGCACCCTGCAGTGGGCAGATCAGCAAATACTTGAGGTTTTCTACAAGTTCTACACTGATTTGTACGCATCAGCCCAACCACACGACATACACGATATACGTGAGCTACTTGACCACATTCCAATGACCACCATCACCCACTCAACTAGAGATCTCCTTAACAGCCCGATCACGTTAGATGAAATTATAAAGGCCATAACTGAGCTACCGAAGGGTAAAGCCCCTTGCCCAGATGGCCTCACTTCAGAATTTTATCAAGAACATGTAGCACTCCTTGCACCACAACTGCTGGAGGTTTGGACAATCACTTTGCAAGTCTATTCTCTCTCCCTCCCTACGTGAAGCGACCATAACCGTCCTGAAACCGGGCAAACCCAGTGCAGAATGCGGTTCGTACAGGCCCCCTTCACTTATGAACAGATACAAAATATTCGCCAAAACAACAGCAAACAGATTTCTGCCAATCATGCCCTATCTGGTACACCAGGACCGGGGGGATTCGTTCCTGGGCGATCGGCGGCCCTTAACATCAGAAGACTCTTTAATGTACTGTCCAGAATTGACCAAAAGGCAGAGGCTGTGGCTGTCACGCTTGATGCCCAAAAGGCCTTTGACATGGTCTCATGTCATTACATGTGGGAAGTCCTGGGAAAAATGGGCGTGGGAGCAGACACGATTAAATATATTAAACTATTATATACATGCCCCACAGCGAGAGTACTGGTCAAGAGTACTGGTCAACGGTCAAACCTTAGCATGCTTTGTACTGAGCAGGGGCACCCGGCAGGGCTGCCCGTTCTCCCCCCCCCCCATCCTTTTCGCACTGGTTATTGAACCAATGGCAGACTGTATCAGAGCATGACACGCCTGAAGGGGAATATACGCCTGAAAGATAATCCGAGATAATATCCCTATATGCAGATGACGTACTGTTGTAAGTCAGGGAACCCATCCACAAACCTGGACCCCATACTGAGGGATGTGATCCGGACAGGCACCTTCTCCGGATTTACGAGCAACTACAGTAAATCTGAGATATTCCCGATCACCATGATAACCCAACAACCCGCATGCGAATACCCCCTCTGATGGTCACCGGGCGGAATCCGGTATCTGGGGGTCCAAGTGTCTAGATCTAAATCGGCACTGATAACTATGCTACTACGGAACGATATATTCAATCCGAAATAACGAGATGGCGCTCCCTCCCGCTTACACTGGCTGGGAAACTGTCCCTGGTGAAAATGATTCTGGTCCCTAAACTCCTGTACATTTTTGCGAATGTCCCTGGCTGGCCAGGAAAACAATACTTTGATGGATTGCACAATGCATGCGCACAATTTTTATGGCACGCAGGGGCGGTTCGCAAAAAATGGAAACACATGACTTTGCCCTCAGAGAGGGGGGCTTCACCGCCCCCAACCTCAAACTATACTGGATAGCAGCACAGGCCCAATTTGCCACGCACTGGTATTCAGACTCTGCTGTTCCCCCTCACGCCAAGTTGGAAAGCCTGGCAGCGGGCGAAGTTAATCCTAAAACATGAATCCTTTATCGAATCTACAAGGACGACTTGCCACTAGATCCCACAGCGACCACACCACTAGCATGGGATCGGCTACTACACCCAGTGTCGGAACTCCGCCCTTACTATAAGTGGCTTTCGTTCTGCGGATACTCAGGACTTTAACCCACACACGATAGACTTCTGTCCCAACACTGGCAGACACTGGCATACCTAGTGCTGAATGACCTATTCCCGGAGAGGAAATTCATTACTCCACAAACGTGGTAGCCCGGACATTCGGGGTCAGCACTGGAAACGTTGCAATATTATAGACTCTGTGCCTCTGTCTGAGCTATGTGGCGGTGCTGCCCTGACGAACCCCCTGATACACCTGAAATACACTACATAGCCAACTCAAGCGGTGCCCGGGGTGTGGTCTCCTCACTATACACGATTCTACTAGCAAAAACCCCGGATCTACCCCCTAAAGCACGAGACGAATGGGCGAACGAACTAGACCTTGAAATCTCTGATGAGATGTGGAAAAAGCTACGTTCACACACACGTAAGGTTTCCCTTCACTTCAGGTTCCGCCTCATTCAATACAAACTACTTAATAGATAATACTACACCCCCCCATAAACTCAATAAGTTCAGCCGGCAATCGATACACACCTGCCCAAGGTACCAATCTGAGGCAGCTGACCACACACACATGTTTCCAGCATGCACTCTCAGAAATGTTAGGTACCACAGTGGTCCCTGCCCCGACCAGTGTGCTGTTTGGGTTATGGAACAACTCCAGTATTAAGAAAATGTCTATTTCTTAATACAAGTTGTATGGTGGCAAAGAAATGCATCTTCCAGTGCTGGAAACGACCCTCCCCTCCACCCTTTACGATGTTGTTAAATGCACTTACCTAGACTCAAACGTGTGAGGAAGAATACATGAACTCCCTTTCAATACAATCTGGCCCAGAAATGTATGGTCTCAATTCCGCAATTACCTTATCAATCAAACCTAAAGTGACCCGGGATCAACTGTACCGAACATGAATGGAGGGCCGAACCATACGGAGTTGTGAGCATGGAACACTGCATTATGAACGTATACCCCAATGTACTGTCTGTTACTGTAGAAAGAGAAATGCGTCTGTGATTCTATAATGTAAACCTTTCCAGACTGTGTGTGCTGTAAACTTCTGCCAATAAAAGCAAGTTTAAAAAAAAAAATGAAAAATGATGGGTGTTGAATTTGTATACAATTTTGTCTTCCTAAGAACGTCTTATAAGGAGAAAAATAATTCGAGCTCTCCCACACACGACGTGCAGTAAAAAAAAAAAAATCAGAAGGCGGCCTAAGTCGGAGGAGCTTGGGCTGCACACATTGGCCAGAGGAGTAAAAGAGCCAAATGAGGTGGATAGATCACTGAAGTGCATGCAATTTTCCTTTTTTAGATGTGCAACTGCTTTGTAAACTTACTGAGGTTTCCCAGCCCAACTAAGGGGAATATTCAAAGCATGTGAATACAATGCTGGATAATTTCACTGCTGCCCTGTCCTAACCTCTGGGTTGAGTCAACTTTCTGCATTGCCGCACCAACAGCTCATTCACACTCACCCACCCTAGGTGCCACCTCTTCAGAACAGGCTGTGCTCAACCCCAAACCCTCTCACTTCCAAACTTCTCTCCTTACACTCTCCTCCAACAATCATTTTGACTGCCTCCTTCTGTATGTAACCCAACCTCCTTAAGACTCCCTCCATCTCCTTGCACTACCTCCTCCACCTCACTCTGCTCCCCAAACCACTGTAGTTCTACTCATCGCTTTCCAACTCTCTCAACACACAACAGAGTAGTGTGCTGCCTTGCAAAGTATCACAACCCTTCTCTTGGGCTTCCTCTCAGCGTTAAGGATTGCAGCTGTGCAGGCAGAGAAGGGATCATTTGTGATTGGTGCACAATACTTCCTTCTTGTACTTACGCAGGGGGTGTTGCCCTCACAGGAACAGAGGCTATATTAGGTAGGGTGGCCCTCTTAGCTTCCAGTAAAATACGTGAGTCCTCTCTCATCTGGCTGACAGTGGTTTTCCTCTTTGAATGTTGTGTGGGGGAGGGTGGGCGGAGGAGGATTTCTCTCCAATTGCCTTACCTGGGTCTCCTTCATAAAACCTCACCTGCATGCTGGAGGACTGTTCTGTGCCACCTTTCCGTCATAGGTGATGTTTTGGTGTTTTGCAGGTGCAAGACTACTTCGCAGGTGCAAATCTGGGAATTGCAAAATCAATATGGAACACCAGATTTCCCATTATAACTTATCCAACGGTTTAGCAGGCATTTCTCTTCTTCGAAAGAACAGAAAACTGCCGGTCTACCCTATCTGTCGAAAAAGGCTCAGTGCGTAAATTCCTAGCAGAGTATGGGGACTGTAGTTGTTTCTGCCACCCATGTGGGTTACATGGCAGAGCAGAGACATAGTTTTCCCTTTGCGACTGGTGTCACAGATGGCCTCAAGAAAACACCAACTGGCACGATAGGTTCAAGGGTTTTCATTAAAATAACAATGGAAAGGTGCTTGTTAAGGGCCGTCTCACTCTCTCGTCTAGCTCGGGCAGTTACCTCCCTAGCACAAGTGTCCCACCATCCCAGGATGCGATCTAGGGATTGGTAATCCCTACGGTCTAAAATGTTGACTGGCTGTTTCTGATGGCCTAAGAGCAAACACCCCTTCTATCTGCTTTCCACGGGGAATATGGGTGAATCCTAACCTAGGTCCCACAATGCAACGTAGTTCAAGAAGAGGTGCCTTACGGACACTCAAGTCCCACCCCATTACGATCCTATACTCCTCACTCTGATGTTCTATGCTTCCTCTTCCTTACTTCCTTTGCTCTTCCCTTCGGTCCCTCCGATGTGTTCTCTACTCCTCTGCACCATCCCTCTCCACCCTACCGCTACTCTTGCACCATCCCTCTCCACCCTACCGCTACTCTTCCCCCCTCCCCTCCACCCTACCGCTACTCTTCCCCCCCCTCCACCCTACCGCTACTCTTCCCCCTCCCCTCCACACTACCGCTACTCTTCCCCCCTCCCCTCCACACTACCGCTACTCTTCCCCCTCCCCTCCACACTACCGCTACTCTTCCCCCTCCCCTCCACACTACCGCTACTCTTCCCCCTCCCCTCCACACTACCGCTACTCTTCCCCCTCCCCTCCACACTACCGCTACTCTTCCCTCTCCCCCTCCACACTACCGCTACTCTCCCCCTCCACACTACCGCTACTCTCCCCCTCCACACTACCGCTACTCTCCCCCCTATCCGCACCTTCCCCCAGTCACTCTCAGTCTTGCACACATAAGTAATACTTTTTTCCCACCAACCAATACCTCACCTTGCACACTCCTTCAGCAATCCTTGTCCTCGCTCCTCTAAACTGTTCTTCCTCCACTTGGCCTCTTTGCCCTTCTCCTCCCTGGACTTCACCCGAACAACCCACACCTTCCTGTTTCCTGTGCCACTTTTTGGCCCCTGCCACTCAATCACTCCCTCCCTCCCTCCCTCAGCTGGTCACACAGAACAAACTGCAACCTTTCTTCACCCCAAGTGTGGTACGGTATTAAAAAGGTAAGGTGTTCAGCCCTACCCCTTTTGGTACCGAAGTCCGCCAACATTTGTGAATGGCAAACGTGTGTAGCCACTCACCTCGCCATCTTGGCTCCTCGGCGCAGGTGAATGGTGCTTAGAGACCCCGGCCCCATTTTCCTCTCCCCATGAAGCGGTTTAGATGGTGTGCAGGTCCCTTATCGAACCCCCCCCCCACCAGACCAGCCCCTCTCCCGAGCCAGTTTAGGTGGTTGTCATGGCGTAACCACACCCCCAACTCTGACTGGTCCATATCCCCATAACAAAGATTGTGCTATGGCAGCCCAATGCCCGTTGCAGTCCCTGCAGCAAAGGACCCAGAGGCAAAGGGCCGCTCCTGCAGAGACAGCTCCAGAAAGTGTCTGCTGGTGTCAACTGGGGAAGATGGCAGCCACCTATTAACAAGTGCCCACCCACACTGCCCAAAGGAACCACCCCAAACAGCCACACTAGCATACTATCCTTTCATTCTCATTCATCCACCGAAAAGCAAATCACAGACCCCTCCCCCCCCCCCCAACCACTGCCACTTGAGTGGACACATCTCAACATTACCTAAATCTCAAGGCGCAGGAGAGTGGTGTCTTGCACCTCGTGCCCCCTGTCACTGGTGTGCTGCCTTTGATTCCCCTCCAAGCAGCAACTCATCATGCTATCACACTCTCCCCACTACTCTTCTGGGAAGTCCCCAAAGCATAATCCCACCCAAAGCCGTGACCAGATCAGAGGCCCACAAGAATTATTGCACTACAGCAACTCTCTGACCATTGCAGCCCCTAAGGCGGAGAAGCCAAGACAGGGTATTAGTCCTGTAGAAGCGGCTCCCAACAATGGCTGCACGTGTCCAAGGGGAAGCGAGCAGCCGTCACCCAGCAGCGACTAACAAGGTACATGGGGTGCGGCCGAGGGAGACATCAATCACTGCACCGCATTAAACTGAACCACCTCTCCACTTATCTTTTTTTTTTTTTTAAATCTTTCAATTTAATTTGTATCCTATAGCTTATTCCCAGGTTTAGACCGCAGTGGTATGGTAGCCTTCACTCGCATTTAAACCATTATGTTAGCTAGCCAGGCTATAACCAACCCTCATACTCTTACCCCCCCCCGCCCCCCCACTCGAGCCCCCCGGCACTTAGCCTTGCTCCCCTATCAGTCACAGCCAGCTTTCCTCTCACATCTATAAGGTTAGCCATCTTGTAACCAGTCTCATCTAAATTGAATTGTGAATTTTGCCATGCACCACATCTAGATAAAATTGTTAAGTTTAGCATACACCGAGTCTAGATAGAATTGCAAAGTCTAACAGGTGTCACATCTAGATAGAATTGTGAAGTTTCTCACTACCATTTGTGAAACCTAGGCATTTCTCCCACTATATAGTAATTCTGAAACCTAGGTGCGAAACCCTACTACCTTTTCTCATTGCCTACCATTTGACAAAGAAAAGAACTACTAGGAAGCATAGACCCAGCAGGAAACAATCCCAGGAAAGAACCCATGACCTCTACTCAATCTTACTAACCAGAGGGTGCACACATACCGCTAGTCCGAGGTAAAGTTCCCCAACGGGATGGGCAGAGAGGGACAGAATGTTCTAACCTATAGTTCGCCAACACAGGGCGGGGTAAACACGCCTACATCAGCCAAGTACACATACCACTAGAGTAATAGAGGACAACCGCCACTCCCAAACATCACAACCAACTAGGCGGCCAAACAACAATCCCAATAACACAGGATAATCAGAGATGTTGAGCGCAGAAACGCAAAGAAGGAAGAAAAACCTGCTAACGAAACTCTAAAACCTCAACTTTCCGCATGCACTCCGCATGCAGAAACTCACAACCACTTCGCTGTACAGCAATCCGCACGCAATTCACCACATTGCAACAGACTAACAGCACAACGGAATTCGCACAGACCCGAAGACCGCATCCAACCCCACCCTTTTTACACACGCTCCATTTCAGATCTGCTAGAGTGCCTGGGGGCCACTTCGGTGGTGACGGTGTGCGGTACTAATACCTTTAACATCAACATTAGCAATGTCCCAGTCAGTATTGCGCCTCGCACTTTGGCTGCCCGCAGGATATGTGGACCGCTCTGTGGCCCCTTTGAAGGTAACCTGAATGTCCCAGTCTGCGTTGAGCAGAGCATGTCATTGCCGCTTTGCTGTTCTGTTCTCTCAGCAGCCTACTGAAAGTCTGTGGCACAGAGAGCTGGGATTGCCACTTTGCTGTGTGGGCCATTCCGCAGCACTCTTGACAGAAAACTAGGTCTATCGCGTAGGGTCCTGGAATTGCGAATGATGGAGGCACGCTATGCCTGTTCACAGTTTATAACAGTCTCTTGATGGGTTGGGTTGCTTACTCTCTTCCAGCCCCAGGCCTTCTTGGTATGTAGTCCTACAGGACAAACAATGGCTGGCGAGCATTGTGCAATACAGGTCCGCCCAACTCACCCCCTGCGTCTGCAGCAGAGCTGGCTCAGGTGAAAACCCTGGTAGGCCTCCCAATGCAGGCCGAGAGGGGTCCCCATCATCTCCTATCTCGGACCAAGTCACACTAGTCTGTATTAAGCTAAAGGACCACAGCACAGTGCCAAAGGGGAATGCCCTGCGCACTTCCTCCGAGTCAACTATCTTGAAGCAACTATCCTGAAGCAAAGGGGTGTCTACAGCGCTACGGGCCGCGTCAATGCTAACTCCCAGTTCAAGTAGGTAACTCTGCCACAATAGTGACTTGTCTTCCACCAATGAAGTACATACAAGCAGAATTGAAAAGTATGAGAAGGGGTGCAAGTCATATAAAGAGTAGCAATGAGGAACTAAGGATGAAAGTTAACAGAGTAAAAGACCTTTCAATAGTAGGTCATCCCGCTCCTTGCTTTCATAAATCTGTACGAAGACTCTAGAAAATTGCCATTTTATAGGAAAGAGAATCAAATGCAGCAGAGATCCCCTAATCATGGCCTTCTGCATGACACTTTTTTACAGTATGGATTTTTCCTTACCGTGTTCTAATCAAACGGCAGTATCAGAGTGCAAATGTTAGTGTGTTGACTAAGATCAAAGTACTGGCTGTGAGGAAAGCCTGCTGGAACATGCCACTTTACAAACCACGTTCGACAGCAAAGCGCTGCTTGTAAATGCAGGAACAGGGCTTTCAGCTACCAAGGTGAAACTGGGATGGTGCACAGTCCCCTTAACGGATCAACCTTGAGGCCTGTACCAATCTGAAGTCCTCAATCTGGTTAACAGTGGGACAGAAGTGGGCATGGTCAGCAGCCATGCAGTGAGGCAGCAGAACCTGTGTGCTCCCGCCAGATCTGTAGATATTATCCTAAAACCGGTCCGTTTTGACAAGGAACTCTGAGATATTGTGTTGGAACACTTCAGGAGCAGCTGTCTCAAAAACCGTGGCGCGCAGGAGGGGTTTGCACATAGGAATGAGAGCGGAGTGCCTGCATCATGGAGAAGCCGGAAACAAGATGGCGGCGGAGTGCTGACCAGGCCGCAGTAAACACGGAGTGCGGTGCGCCAGCCAGAAGGCAAGCAAGACGATCCAGTGACCAAGGAGCTGACAGGTGAGGGGGCCAGTGCTGCTGAAGGCTAGAATCTCGGCACAGTGGGACGTCTGCGGACCACGTTAACTGCACAGTCTGCCCGTAACAACGCGAGCCGTAGCTCAACAGACCCTTGAACTATGTGCCACCCACAGCCGGTGCCGAAGGGTCCTAGATGCACGTCACGCAGCAGGAGCACATTGTACCGGTCGGCACTGAAACTGGTGCACACAGCAAGAGCGCATTTCAAAAAACGGCCACCCCCTTGTAACAAAAGGCGAACAGCCCAGAGTGCACCCGTAAGGAGCCCATATGCTGCTCGAGTCTGCAGAAACATAAGGACTACCAGGAAGCGCAGCCCCCCTCCCCCCACGCCGCAGCCACATTGAACGACTTCCGACTCCCAACACAACCTGACGGACACAGAATGGGGGGTGGAGGCCTTACTGTATAAAGTCTTCTGAAACACCAGATTCCAACTAACGCAATTATAAGTAACACAGTGAGCATACGGAACCACAAACAGGCTATCTAAGATGGGAAACGGGTAAAGACAGACATGTCCGAGATGCGCTATGGATGATGCAAGCATGCTGCACATGTTCTGGTCCTGCCCGGTGATCGTGAAATTCTGTGAGGAGATCAAAACAAGAGTGGCCACAGGCGGCATCCACATGCATAGCTAGCCGCCGGAATACTACTTTTTGGGACTATTCCCAAGAGGCAACTAGTACACTTGGCTAACATGAAGGACTTAATGTGCATCCTGGCTAAAATGCAGAATTGCGATAGCCTGGAAATCAAAAGCTGGCCCGAACATCAAAGCATGGTGGGAAGAGATGGTCACTGGCAGAATCGGCTGTCTAGCACAGGGCACTACAAAGAGGGATGCACAAAAGTAGTGAAAGGATCGACACACGAGTACACTGGTACAGACAATGTTTGCCCCCTCGGCAGAGCTTGACCCGGAAAGCCCAGCTGAGTAAACAATAAAAACAGACACCTCCCTGGACAATCCAGTGGCCCAACACCCAACCGGCCCATTGATTGCTGAAGACGGACAAATAGAAGCCTATCCCCCTCCCTCCCTAAGGAACACCCCCCCACCCCCCACATGATACAGCAAACGTGGCAAAGTGCAAAGATTCAAGAGTGCTCCAAGATGCTATAAACTGTTGCATGATACACACGCCTATTGATTGAATGGTTGTACGGTTGTTATGTTTGTTAAACAGGTTGTAAGCAAATACCAATAAAGTGGTTTATAAATAAAGCAAAGGCACTAAATCATGTACATTTTAAGATGGTTAGAGCTATCATAGATGGGCATAAATGGGTTCCCTCTCCAAAGCTCGACCAGGTCTTGCCAGGACTCGTAGCACCTCTAAAGACAAGTGAGCTCTCTGAGATGAGAGGTTAATCTGTCCATTCAAGAGACTCGATAAACCTGAATAATTTGGAGTGGCAGATGTTCGGTTGTTGTTTGAAGTTCAGAAGGGGAAAGGCTGTCTGCTTTTGCATTACATCGTAATGTAATTAACGGTCACAGATTCTTGCTACTCTTCTAAAAAGAATGTGTGTGGGAACCGTTTCTTCAGCAATAACAAGATGCACCGGCAGCTGTGCAAGCTGACTTGAACCCTAAACACAACTACCCTTGTGACTAACTGGATTCTGCTCTTCAACCTTCTACAAACCAAAAACGCAATCATTAAGGTAAACCAGGGACACTTCGGAGATAGACCTCCTTTGCCTTTTGTGGCAACATGGGCAGAGGGGTGTGAAGGTAAACCAGGAGTGACCCAAACAAAGCATTACAGTTCAAAATAAAGGGACTGTCCAATCAGAGTTCTATAAAAGTATATAGACTTTATTCAAAAACACCATCTGCACATAGAATTCACCCCAAAGGAAGAAAGGAGAAGATGCAACAGAATGGAGAGAATAGCACTCTGAGCGGGGGTTCCAGGGGCAGTAGGTTATTCTTTAGCCACAAAAAGGATATATTAGAACAGAAGCAACAGTAACCTAACAGTCTCTAGGATCCAAGTGCACCGAGGGGGCAGTTCAGAGTCAACAGTACCTGGATTTGGTTTGTGGTGGGTTTATGAAGTAAGACCCAGTGTTGAACATAGATGGGAGCGGATCAAGCTCAGTTCCGGCATGTTTGATCGTGTGGGCCGAAGCAGAAAGAGGGCGTTGAGAAGGGGAGAAGACAGTGCCATGTACAGTAGAAGGGATGCTCTCAAAGACTCAGGTCGGACCGGTCCCAGGAACACTTCGCAGTTGAGCCAGGCCGCGTCAGGCTTTAGGTGCAGGGAGGGGGTTGATGAGTGATGCTCCAGCGGTTCGAGCCGGCGGGCGGCGGTCAAAGTAGTGATTTCTGGTGCATCAATGCGCGTTCAATGAGCTAGCTACGTTGAGTCGTGTTTGCAACCCCTGGTCAGGTCGGCATGCGATTCTCTAGTGATTCGGTTCGGGTCCCGGCATTGAGTGGTCCCTTCGCGACTTGCAGGTGACGAGCTTTCGCTAGGACACAATGCAGTGACAAGCTGGTTGAGAGGGAAAGCAAGTTTGAAGTGGAGGAGCGCAGCAACCAGGGCCAGCAATTTCCCACTTGATCAAGGTGCAGTGAACACAGAGCGACCGGTTCAGTGAAACTGGAAGCTGGTCTGGTCCGCCGGTTACTGCGAGGCCCACTCAGGGGGACTTGAGGATAGGGTAAGTCCGTTCAGGGTCTGCTCTCCCAGCTGAGGACATTCCAGTGCAGAGTGGTAGGTCCTGGTCCACAGCAGAGGTCTCTCCCCTGTTTGCCCTAGGAGTGGGTAGGGAACAGATTTTTCTTTCTTGGATGATTTCTTCACCTCAGGCTGAGGGCTTTGGAAAGTGCAACTTTCCCAAAGAAGTCCAGTGAGACCTTCAGAGCAAATCTGCAGCCTTAAAGCATCCAAGAAGGTCTAAGCTAATCTGAAGAAGGGGTGGCAGATCCCTTCTTTTTAAGGCCGAAGTCCTCAGGTGACTGGACTAAAGCTAGCCTGCTTTAGTGGTCCAATCCCTGGTCTTGAATGGAGAAGACTTGGCCCATCTGATGTTGCACCCAAAGTGCTTTGCTATCTGAGGAAGTGGAGCAGACAGAAAAGAGAGAGGAACAGTGGGAATCAAGATGGTGGAAGTCGTCTTTCATTGACCAAAGCACTCCTGCCTGTAGACATTTAGAGATGCACACCCTGGGGTGAGACTGCTCCTTTTGAATCTGGGTGCTCCTTTGATGGCCGTGCCCAGGACATCTACATGCTGTGCAGCTGTCTCAGGCAGAGGGTGCTACTTGCCCTCACAAAGAGATCAAAGAGGAAGCCCGGCTGTCCAGGTTCCTGTCCTGCCATTTGGAAGGCTACACCCGGCTGGCCAGAATACACATCACCTTCCACAGCAGAGCGGACTCACAGGAGCCGACATGTGCAATATCAATTGCAATGTGGCGGCCATGATCATAAGTAGTACCATGCACTATGCCTAAACTCGGGCATAGCTTTATTTTAGAGATTATCCTGCCACCATCATGGGCTACTTATGACCATCATTTGGGTTGAGGGGTGCACATCTTAAATGCCACACCTGCGCAACAGAGCCTTTTCTGTCACCGTTGCGGTCAACTCTGGACCTGCTCTGTGCCATGGGTAAAGCAGGCGCTGCGACTCAGGATACGGATACAGCAGGCCACAGGATACATACTATGCGTTTGGGAAGGAGCTGGCGAAAAGGGATTCTGGTCAGCAGCTTACCCTTTCTGAGATGCACTACTGGAATCATTTTATTATTCAAAAGAAAATCAGGGGTCTGCACCATCGCCAGATGGCAGTTCCTCACAATCCTTGCAAGGTACAGCACACCAGTGTGTCTCCTCGTCCGTTTCACCATAGATGGAGCTTGTGCACACCTCCACACCCGTAGCTCTGCTGCAACAGTCTGTAATATATCACAGCTTCTGTGGATTTGTTCTGTGGGGCCCCAACTAATTCTCCATCACAATTATCCGACCATAATATTGCCAAACCTCTGGGACCCTCAAAACTGACCCTGCAGACCCTAATCTAAGTGTTGCACAGCTCCAGTCAGAAAACACCGAAACAATAGGGATCAAAAGGTATCCGAACATTGACAGCTTCGCCATAAGAAGCACCTGGAATCCAATGAACAGTTCAAAGGAGCAGATATCCAACCATAAATGTCTTCCAACAAGATGTAGTTGCAGAAGCAGCATTTTCTTACAGGGGTGACTATGATGAGCCAAGTCTTGAGGACCGAAGCAGCACAGAACTAGGCTCTAGCTCAGAAACCCGATCTTGTGTCCTTCATAGACCATCCATTTTAGTTTCTCAGCATCAGAGCCCTCTCCATCACAGCCAATGACCTACCACCCAAGCTAACTGTGCTGCATCCTTCATTAGTCCAAATCATGAATGATCAGAGAGTGATATAATGTGCATGCCTGCCGCCATCAACTGCATATCGAATGTACTGTGACGCAGTAAGCCCCATGACCACCCATGACTTTATAGATGATGCTAAAATACCATTTAAAAAAGCACAATTTAATCACCATAGAGGATACTGTACTTCTAATTCATAGTCCACTTCGTGCCATACGTTCAGGATATCTTCCTCCAGGAAAGAAATAGGATTTGGGCACTATATTGTGCCCAATTGACTGAAAGAGTGCATGCTCTGTACAGTCTGCATCTCCCTCACGCTTTTCTCTTGGCACCAACCACCAGATGAACATCTTAGGTGCTACTAAAAAAGTCAGATGACTGGGCATTCACACTATGGGGTGAGATTTAATGCAAGATGTGTCCTCACTGCGAAACTCAGCTAAAAGAAGGTATATGACTCAACCTGAATGACAGAACTGGACAAACTAGATGGAGAATGCGAGTCAGGGTGGAAGGTCAAAAATGCAAACTTTCCCAAAGTCACAGTACCACATTTTAACATAAACCGAAAAGAAAGAAGAATATCCCATTAATGTAGCTGAAACTCCAGCGCAAGGTGTGGCAAATACAAGAGCAATAATGATTTGGTCCCCACAGGGAGCTCAGAAATGGTGCTGCGCAGGAGGTGAATAAATGTATATTTGGTTTGCTAATCAAGGATTCAGGAGTGAAGTTATACAAACAAATCCCATTACGGCAGTAATATCACTGCCCATTCAGAATACAATCTTGCTGCATGTTGTCTACTCCCTGCAATTTGCCTAGATGAGGTATATCTGAATCATCACTTATTTGTGCGTGGTTGTGTACGACATTTGTAACAGTCACAATGCATTGGTGTATTTGGGACCAAGAGGAGCAGAGACAAGACATTGGTGCAGCGAGTGATTGCACAAGCTATAAAAGTTCCATCCGCAAGCCCCATACATGCTCCAATATCGGTTTGCGGATGTAACGCGATTTAGAGTGTAATTCGGGGCAATCCAAAACAAGAAGTGTATGGTAACCAAATCCAGGGACTTAGTCCATTTGTCCCAAGGGGAACTATCCTCTTTTGGGACTGGGGCGGTGAGCCCGCTATGCAAAACCCTCCTAGTGGACAGGGCAAAGTGGGATCCCACTGAAAAGCCCCAACGACCGAACATCCGTCCCGCCCCCTACTGTTTGTGGGACATATGACTAAGCAGTACCATTATTGTACAGGGCCCCTTTAAGGTGAAAGGTTGGGTTTCTGACCTGGATATGGTGCCGCCATTGACTTAACACACGGTCCAAACAAATTGTTTCTCCCAATCCATATAGGAACTTAAAATCAGCCACAGGGCCAAAAGGAGAACATCCGCCAAACAGGACGAAGCTCAGCTGAGTTGAACCCACTTGAGTGAGTAGCCCAGTGCAAGACACACGCTGCAGGAAGGTGGGGGTGAAGGAGGGAGGAGGACATCTAAGCTCAGACGAAGGCAAACGCCCCCAGCAGCATGGGATTGCTGAGGCAGGGAGCACCTTCCTCACCACCAACGAAGCCAACTCGTTTCTGTAGACACTGAGGCTGCCAATTCCCACACAGGGAAGCTAACTTAGTCGGAAGCTTATGACAGGCAAACTGATGAACTACCAGTGCCAGTGTTGCCGATGGCCTGATAAGGGCCCCACGAGGAACGGCAGGGGCAAGACACGTCAATAGCTCGCAAGGGTCAAGTCAAGAATCTGCCAGGGTTAGAAGAACCAATAGCCCAACCGAAACCCAACGAGGAACTGGTGAGGCGAGAAACACCCATCGTCCCCGAAGGACAAACTGCGAACGGCCGCCAATGTCCATAATAGCCTGTGAGAGGCTAATCAAGGAACCACCAGTTTCGAGAAGAACCGTAACCCGTGAAGGGCCAACCGATGAGCTGATGAGGCGAGAGACACCAAAAGCCTCCAAAAAGACCTCACCAAACTTGCTGAAGAAGCCCATGGCCTACTTGAGGCCAAAGAAAGGGAAGAATACAACCTAGGAATATTGAACCAAGCAACGACACGGGCCGCAAACTGCCGTAACCCATGAGGAGTTAACCAAAGAACCGTAGGGGCAAGAGAGTCACCCACGAGTGGGGCTGGAGAATCCTACCGCCTGAGGTCAAAGACCAAGAACGGTCAGGAAACCTTAGATCTGAACTCTTGGAAGTCACCTTCCCCAGGACCTAAATGACAGATTCCAATATCCCCAGCGACGGGATACATTTCTTACATTTTGTTTATTTGAAAAGGCACTTTCCTTTCAACATTAAGAGACTCTCAGTTGGTCGTGAAGAGAACCTACAAGAGTCTTGAGAGACTAGAAGGTGACTCACCCGCTAGTCCCGGGGATCTGTCATCCAAGTGGCCAGGACATGGCCATCGCTTTAGGATCCAGTTTCTGGGAGTGGATCAGTGTGGGAGGATCACCTGGATGAGGGTTCTTCTAGGAGTGGGACACCGGATGGTGAGATGCGGTAGCCCCTTCCCTGTAACACCCTTTCCCCATCCTACCAGGTAGGATACTTAGGAACTCACCCCCGTTCCTGACAAACACTTTCTCACGGACAGCTCACTGACAGAAAACTGACTAATACCAGAGCCGTATACCTGACATGTCCCGACACAATGGTCAGGCAAAATCAGGCAATTACTGATCATTAGACATGGTCCTGCAACGGGTCTAGCTAAATCATGTGCACATTCGAAAGTCTTCGATAGCTAATACGAACTGCAAATGGTCCAAGCCCTGCTTAGGGAGACTAACTGTGTAAAGAGGACGGATCTGAGCCCGACTGAGGGGGATCCGGGGTGAACCGTGAATCACTCGAGAAAGAAAATTCTCTGAACATTGGAGAAGGGGATCTGAGCCTGGAAGAGGGGGATCCAAAGTAACGATTGTGGTATAAAAAAGGAATCCAAGCCTGGCTGAGGGGGGATCCAGGGTGAAGAGTGAATCACCTGACGTGAGCACTTGTAAAAGGAAAGGAACTTTTCATTTGTTTTGGTGCATCACGCCCTGTGAATCAAAAGATTTAATAACTTAAGAGACTTGGGCACAGAAGGCCATGATGCTGGTAATGGAACTGTACCCACGTGCTGAAGGAGCTCGGAAGTGTGCAATGCTAGAGTGAAGTGCCTTGTCCCGTGCTGAAAACGTGATAAGGGAGGCCAATGGCCTGAACATCCCGACATATCATTTTTGTGCACACTGCTTTCTTTTTCATGAACACTACCCCAGACTACTTGTATATAAATAAACTATCATATCATATCATTTAGCGGTCAGGATTGGCAATTGTTTTTTTTAAATTTAGTATAGGCCCTTTTATGTTGACGAGGCTCCACTAGGATTGCATCATCATTATTATTATTATTATTTGATGGTCCTAGCTTGCTCCCATCTGCAGATTTAGGTTTAGATAGGCGTTTATCACACCCTTGATGAAGTTCAATAAAGACCCTTAAACTGTGGTCAATTGTGTCAGTGTTACTATTGATACCATGTCTTCCTTACAGTCTTCAGAGACGTCATGCACCAGTGGGTGGGGAGTCAGAAACCAGCCTCCACTGAAGTTTCCTGGGTGGAATAACCCTGAGAATAGCATCAGCTTAGTCTTCTTTTCTATCTTCTTTCTTTCCAGAGTAGGTTAGTGATAGATCCGTTTAGGATTTGGGCCGAAGAATTTTACTTACATTAAACATCCAGGCGTGCATCCTTTTATTGTTTTGTAGCGATCAGGATTTCATCTTCGCGATAGAGTCTCAAGCAGGTTATTCTGTAAAGTTCCAATAAAGGTCTTTTTGAATCATGTCTTTGTGTTTGTCCCCTATATCTGGTTTAGCACAGCACGTTCAGCTAGCCAGGCACTTCCACCTAATCATTCAAAATGACAGTTAGTGGCTTCCAATTCCGAGCCAGACACTCAGCAAGAAATAATTTGGTTCCAATGAAAGGGGAGGAAAGGAATATTACCAAGTGAAGAACAAAAGTGGGGACCCAACATCAGAGAATGTGGATAGGCACTCAAGACAAAACCAACCGCAAGCCAGGAGGACAAGGGCAATAGAAGTACACCAGTAAAGGGCCTTTTTGGCATACCAAGCCAACCATTAACACTATAAAGCCATTAGATGCGTGAAGCAAGTGAGAATGGGTATCGAAACTTGAGTGAAGCAAAAGTCGAAGGTAACTAATAGACCAGATCAAGAGGGGAAGAAGCAACAGTGAGGCTGCAGAAGATATAGATCTACAACAATGGCAAGGATCAGAAGAAGAGTAACAAGTAAAGTTCCAAACCTGTTGATTATCTTACACACTAGCAGAAACCATACATAGAGGAAGAAAGAAGGCCACACGTCTGCTGGAAGGACATTGGATAGATAAAGAAACAAACACTGAGATTTATTATCAACCAAGGAGGCAAGGAGAACCTGTTGAGGTTACAGACCCATATCCAGGGACCACTAAATCGGCCTCAAGAAAAGCAGAGGGAATCGCCAACACACAAGACCACACAGCCCAAACATTTCTGAAACTTCTGAGCTGTGGTGAAAGAGTGAGATTTACAGAAAAGAGTCAGGCTACCAAAGAGAGGCTGCCTTATGTGACAGAGAAAAGGTATTCGCTAGGATGTGCAACGTGGCTCAATGAAATGGGTCCTTGCAGCAGACCGCATCAAAGATCTTGCTTGAGTGAATGGAATCTGAGGACTAGTCCAGTCCTGGGGACAAAACTTCCTCGTTGTCAAGGTATGGATGGGGTTGGATACTTGCCAACACTGCTAAATAGCAGTAGTAAAGACACAGGGAGCTGATGGCTTGCAAGACCACTGCACGATGGCTTACTCCTGCTGTAAATCAGAAAATCTCACCCAGGCTCTATAGAGAGAATCTGGGGGCCATCCTATGTTACCAAGCTTAAGTCAGCATTTATTTCTGCACTGAGGGACTATACAACTGCCATACATTTAGCCCAAAGTTGTGTTAAGCTAATCAGGTCAATCATGCCACAACCAGTATAAAGTATTGGTCATTATCATGAACAAGAGTAGAAGTCCCCCTTGTCTGTGTTGATGTACCTGAAACCGTCCACACTAACATAATGAAGATCCTGGAAGATTTAATAGCTGAACAATGGAAGTGCCCCATTTCAGTGCAGTGCCCTTCCCGAAATGCTACTTTGGCAGAAAGATGCTCTGCCCACTTTCATGCAACACAGAGATTGTAAAAGGGACATTTACGCGGTCAGGTGGGCTGCTGGAATATGGGCCGGGGAAACGAACAATGCAGAAGAGTGGTGGGTGAGGTAAGGCATTGCTAAGGGGAGTTTGCTTGCACAGGCCTAACCCGTACAGAGGAGAAATGAAGGGGCAGGCGAAGCAACAAGGGAGCCCTATAGGAGTGTCCCCTGCCTGGTGAAGGTGTCAGAAAGGAAGAAATGAGAGTAGCCGCAAAGGAGGCATGCTGCCATGCAAACGAGAACAATGCGCAGCAGCAGGGAGGGAGCAAACCGCGCGATTGGACAAAGTAGGGGCAGTGTGGGAACAGAGGACTTGCGAGTCATGTGCAAATTGCAGCGCAAAAGAAAATATGGATGGAGGAAAAATATAATGGAACCTAAACTATCACCCACCATTCCCTGACAACAGACTTCATTCATCTCAGGCCTTCACGGTCTTCCCATGAATCAGAATTTGCACTACTTTCCTGTGCCACATTCTTGGAACTTTTACAAGTCAGCAAACATTCTAGCTCTAGACCTGGTCTGCCCAAAATGTATAAACTGTCAGTTCCCAGCAATGCAACAAGCTTACTGCAGATCATTACACCTACTATGAGCACAGAGGAGCTCTTGACCTTTGATCTAAAAATCTGACTTTTATGACCAAGTTAATTGAGAAAGCAGTTCTTTTCCAGCTCCACAATCATCTGCAAATCCAGCAGTATCTAGACCTGCTCCAAGTATGCTTTCATCCAGGCCGGGGAACAAATATGGTTGCATCAGCGATGCCAGATGATCTAACGTCACAGTGGTGATCTGCAGCTTTGATCTTTGACCTTGTGAGCCACAATATATTTTTGCCCATAATCCAAAAGTAGTCAACAATTGAACATCCTTAAACTGGTCATTTATTACTTGCAGGTCGCACTGGGTCTGCTGCACATCTCATCCTCCTCTTCTCTGCCACTATCACGCTCACCTGTGGTGAGACCACCAGGATCGGCTTGATGACCAGTATTTTCATCTTTATACTAGGCCTGATCCATATTATCTGGTCCTATCGTTTGGAATGTGCAGACAATACCGAGATTAACTCCCGACATGGTGCAGACTCCACTGTGTGATATTGACCAACAGATGACCAAAAATGTATTGCTGCTCAAACCCAATAAGTAAAGTAGCATTGTTGCCAATGGTTGAACTCCTCTAAATTTCCTTTTTTGACCCAAGACCTCTAGTCCCGCCCAGACGCAAAACTTCGAGGTTAAAAACGTTGGTATTTGTCTCAGACTGTAAACTGTTACTCACACTCCTGAAGTACCCCAAGTATTAAAACCGATTAGTTCCACTTGAAAACCCTTATCTGGAGACTTCTCATTGCATCATTGTGGTCTTGGTCTTCTCTCTAGACTAGATTTTGTAAACGGGTGCCCTAAATACATGCTGGACTGGCTGCAGTCAGTACCTGCTGAACTCCTTCATCTACCCTGGTACACGTCAGGTGCAGATGTCCATCAACTCCCACTACAGGCTGCCCATCAGGAATCACATTCTTATTAGGATGTTCTGTAAACTTTAGAAATCCTTGCGGCAGGCCACACTTGCCCTTCAACTCAGAACGATTTCGTGCCTGGGTGATTTAAGGTGCCTCGGGGTCTTTCAGTACTTTTTTGATGGAGGAGCCGATTCTCTCGCCATGTAGCGGATCCTATAAATAAATCCTTTCAAGAGTTTGGATAAAATATAGCTCATAGCAAAACTTACATTTTGTAAAGCTATGTGGGCCTTTTTCCTTTTCAAACTATATACTTTTGTGTAGTGTATTTTGTTTACAGTTTTAAACCTTAAATGAAAATTGAATTACATAGAAAAATATAATCACACTTATAACAAATTTCATATACAATAATTATCCTTAGTCACTTCACTTACAACAAAAGAAAAACAGAAAAAAACCTAAGCACATGAGAAAGCCAGTCTTTGACCAATGAATACGCAAATCCTCCCGCCATAAACTTCCACTATTTAGCATTGGAGAGTATATTTAAGTCCTTTGTCTAAGAAGGCAGTGCTAATTTATACACAGCTTAATCAACCCAAGACAGACATTTTGCAAGGCTGTCAGGACAACTACATATACCCGTATCAGGGATCATCAATGCCGTATAGTCCTGACAGCCTTATGATTGGCCAGGTTTTCACAACACCAAGAAAGTCATGGTCACATTTCAGGTGAAAGCAGTGCTCCAGATAAGATTTTGAAGCGGGAACATTTTACTCCCTACTTTTTAAAGTTGGGAGTAAAACGATTTTTTAGGGAGTACAAACATAAGTCCAGCTCCCAATGGGAGTATTTTATAAGTGAGTAAAAACATGTTTTAACTGAAAAACAGAAATATTTTTGTAATATGCATTACTTTGCACCTAGTTACTCATTCACATTAAAAGATGCATGTGTATTTCTTCTAATTAGGCAGTAAGATTAGTAGTTTCTTCCTGTGTACAACATGCACTACTGGTCCATACATATCCATAGATCTGTGAGGGTGAAAGCGGGGGTGTGAGGAGGTCAAAGAGGCAATAGAGATAAAAGACAGCCCCATTCTAACTTTCAGACCCAGCACCCAAAATGTTACATCAGCAGGACAGAACAAAACTACATGTCCCATAAACCACCACGGGAAATGGAGACCAGAAGGGGGAAAAGATAAAATGAACAAAGGGAAGCAGTATAGATACAGCCCTGTCATGCGGTACAGCGACAGATACCCACATAGCAGTACAGGTTGGGATGGGCAAACAGTGCATGGAGCAGGGGGGAGATATGAAGGCAAGCTGGCTGCAGGTGTGGGACAAACCGTACATGGAGCAGGGTGGAGGAGTGAAGGCAAACTAGCTGCAGGTGTGGGAAGTGGGCAGGAAAGGCGAGTGGAAGCTGAGAGGAGGGGAGGAGCAAAGTATGAGCTAAAAGAAGCCCCGGGAAACTCATCAGCTGTCTCTCATTACAGCAGCAGCCCTGGCCGGAGAACACAGGAGTGGGAGGAATCCCCAGGTGATGTACATTGGGCGTACTAGGAGGCTGAAGGCTCGGCACCGCGGAGATCCTTATCAAGAGGCAGAGCCTCCGCCAGGAGAGGCTCGAAGAGCGGCAGCGCCGAGGGGCACTACTGAAGCGGATTCACCGACAAGGAAAGTCTGGCTGTAAACCATTTTCAAAGGACAGTGTTTCCGTGGGTTTACCCTCTCCGTTTTCCTTTTTTTCAAAACCCAATTTGGACAGCTGGCGAATGAATGGAAAGCTAGTGCCCGGGGAAAGGAATGTATGTGACCGGATTAATTTTCTTTCAAAGAGGAGCCAAGCTTAAGAGGACATTCATGCAAACTCTGAATTGATCCACCCTTTTCCGAGCAAGCCTGCTGAATCACATTTAAGCATGTTTTGTTGTTTATAACGAGAGGCTGTGTTAAAATGTAACTCCGCAATAAATCATACCTTGTGAACCCTGCATTCCGACTACAGTCTACTACTTTACAGGGGGCTCGAGGTCCACCGGGTCTATTTGCTATTTTTTGTTGGGAGTATTTTTACTCTTTATTTTAATTTTTGGGTGAATTTGCCTATTTTTTAGGGAGTAAAAGTGGTTGATGCACCCCTTCACTGTAGTGCTGGGTGAAAGTTTTATTTTTTCCCCAAACCTTATTAAACCCACCATTTAACGTTCAGGGGGCAGGGAGAGAAATGCCTTTACATTAACATGTGAAGTCACTGGGTTGATGAACTCCTCAGCTTCTTTATTAAGGACACCAAAAGATCCAGACAGAAGGACATTGAAATACTATGCAGGACACCCGTGTAGTAGATCTTTGTAAAGGTGTACAACCAAAAACTAAATGTATGTCCTAGCTTTGGATTTTGTGCAGCAATTCCGCTTCTCCTTCGTCTTCTGGGACCACCGGCCTTATGTTTGGGATTGAATAGATAATCTGGCCGTGGGATGTGAATGGACTGCAGTTTGAGACGGGTTTTGTGGGTCGGTGCAGGCATTTGCCCTGCATGGATTGTGCCCAGAAGGCCAACAGTCAGATTTCTCCAGGTTGCTTTGAAGCCACAGGTCCTGAGCGACTCGTCTAACAATCTTTCTACGCCTTCTGCAAGCAATTTTCACCATCAACTAGTCCTCCACATAAGATCAATACATACTTCCATGCCTTTACTTGGGCGAACAGTCAGTCATCCCCACCTAGCGTTTGGAGACCACACGGGCTGATTTGAGCCAAAATGGGAAGTAGCTTTTACTCCAAGAGTTTGGTGTTTAACTAACATCTCAACCCTCGAGATGTTTCCCTGCAGACGGAATGTGTAAATATGCATTTCGAATATCTGCGTAGACAGGGTAGGACCCGAGAGGGCAAGGAACAACCAACATCTGTAAATGCCCACACACTGCGGTGGGCACAACTACGTTATCTTCAGGCCACACGTGTTAGGCAACCCTGGCTAGCCTCCGACTAAATCTCCTTACAGAATTTCTGCAAACATTTGGTGGAATGGCAACCTTTTTTTCTGGTCCATTTGTATCCGACGAATGTTGCAGTTTTTTCTAAATCCACTAAGGGGCGATGCAACATTAAAATCGTCCACAGCATGCGCTCGGTGATCAGGGCATTTCATCACTGTCAATTGAAAGGGGCCTGGAAACACTCAATCCATGCTGGTTGAAGACTCAGCCATGCCCTCACCAAAGTAAACCTGCAGTTTACTTTGCTGATTGCAATCAGCGAGATTTCAGCTTACGCTATATATTTAATATAAATGTAAAGGGAAGCTTTAATTGCTTTTTGAGACCAGCTAGTAAACGCAAGAGCTCAATTCCGATTTAGAAAGCCTCATTATTGAGGTGGTGAAAGGCAGCCACATTAAACGCCCTAAGCTTATCACGTGTAAATCTACAAAACTTTTACATAGAAGGGCTCAAGGTGGCCATTTATTATCCCAAACCACAATGTTCTGCTGGTTTTACTACAGTGACCCAAAGTGTTAGGGGGCAAAATATACACTCTTCACATAGCTGCGCAAATAAAAGGCATAGGACCTCATAAATTGGGCAGACTTTTCCTTTACAGAAACACCACCTCCGCCGGTTTGCCACTGTGGAGGTGGTATTGCAGAAACGCAGTCAGTGGTTACCCAAACAAGGTATATAATGTACACGTTATTTCTACATATTCAGGCCTAGAAAATGTGCTTACTTTACCTACTCGCCCCTCCAAAGGTGTCCAATTTCCTAGACTTTTAGTTAAATGGTGCGTTTCACCATGAATACATATATTTTGTGCAATGTGTTGTAAGGGGCATCCGTGTGTGTATGCAGCAAGGTGTGATGGAACCTGGAGTGTTGGTGTGACTGGGTTTTATGGGTTCGTACAGTGACTTGGCGTTGCTGTGCTGGCTGGGGTGGATGTCCCAGTATTTCGGTCCATTTTTTTACCTGTGCTCACAGTCCGTGAATAATTGTACCCAAGAGCTTACCCTCCTGACTCCAGCGTGGTGTGTACTTCACAATGCTGCCACCTACTGGCCTGCCACACACAGTGAAACGTTTATTTGCCATTTACTGCAGAGAACGTTTCTGTGCAGTAAATAATAAGTGAAAGGTTGCTACATCCCTGGACCCCTCGCGAAGGGCGAGAACAATGCACACTGCCCTCAGCCTTCATAACATCTCCACGCGAGCCCCGATATTGCCACCTTCCATGTGAAGGTGGCAATGGATAGTGCGCACTAGTGCTTCATACCACAAGGGTACATTTTACTAATACACCAAAGTGTCTTTGCTGACCGTTTTCTGCATTATATGTGAAAAATAGCTCCTGCATCAAGGGGGTGCGCGTGTTGCTCTTCTATACTGGTAAGTTATGGGGGCATTCTCAAATATGTACCGTTACAACTGGAAGTACAAAATATAGCCCCCCCTACACCCCTGCAATAACCCTGGCGGTATACCCTTGGACTACCACCGAGGTTTTGCCTCCAACCCTGAATCAGGCGGATGGAGATTCCAGTGCTATTTGAGAAACACTGCCAGAATTACTGTGAACGCCTAACCCAAAATGACCCCCCACCAATTAGCAATTTGCATAACCTTATTATAATAGGTGTAGTCTAATAAAAGCGAATAGTCACTCGCCTGCAGTGGCCTGTAACCTCATAGGCTAAGTAACGGTGTGAGAATAAAGGTGAAGCCCAGCATCGGTGATTCGGTTATCACAAGGGCAATGTATGGAAAATGCTCCTTAATAAGATGAATACAAGTCAAATCCTATGCATTATATATCAATCAACACAATTATATGTGGGCGGTGGGTGCAAAAGAAAACTTGTCAATACTTTAATTAGGCTAACAAAGACAGTATATCGCAAACCAACCGACCATGCCAGCTACTTAAAAGTGACATCTGTGAAGCGTTTCAAAGTCTTCATTCAATCCCTGCCGAAGGAAGTGGAGACATTGCACAAAAGCTCACAGAGCAAAATAATTGACTGTTAGCTTAATTAAGGTACCGACTAGTTTTCTTTTGGATTAACATTCTCTTCAACCCTTTGCTAACACTGTACAAATGAAATATAACAGACAAGTATAAAGTAGCGCTGCCTGTAAGAAAGAATTTCCTGTAGCAAAATGCTTGCATTTGGGTAAATTTGCAGAACCGCAATGCCTTGCTGATGTGGGTCAGAAATGGAGGTGCCCTTCCAGCGATGGCTACTAGGCGGCGTTGTGACATTTGTGACTTGCCTCAAATGGATTATCCTACTTTCACATTCCGGTGAAAGGGCTTTTTCAAGCCTTTTTAAACCCACCATAATTGTTTGGGGATTATATATATAACGAATGCCTGGATGTCGTCACTTCACCCGCCCTTCCAATTAAGCCAGGGAGGTGAGGCCACTACCCGATAGTTCCCCTGGGGGTTATCAGGATAAGTACAACCATCTAGGGTACAGCCTTTGTAACATCAACACACCCCCCCACACATTCCAACCTCTCCTGCCTCGAAGAACCTCTTTAGAAAGTAGATCTATGGTTGAGAACTATAGGGAACCTGAAAGTACTGTGATGAAGAGGCATTCAGACATGACAATCACTCTCCAGAACCAAGGGCAGCAGTCTAGTGCCTTGCAAGGAAATTAACATTTGAACATTAAGAACCGAAGAACAACAACCAAAAAGGGAGAACCGAGAGGGCAAGCCATACAGAGCTGGGACGCTGCAAGACACAGGAAGTTGGAATCCTGAGACCAGAGGACGCTGGCAAAAAAAGAGAGAAAAGCTTAGTCCAATCCCAGAGGAGAAAGACAACGCACATCTCTGGCTGCCAAGAGGAACGGTAACACTGCCTGGGAGGTCGGGCCAGCAAGTCCTTGGCAAGTGTTGAGATAGTCAGCAGGAAGACGCTGTGAGGAGCCAGCAATGAGACGCGGACACAGTGGGTTCACGGTTTTGGTGAGAGACCTTTGATAAAATAAAAAGGGGTTGGGAAATGCCTCTCTGTGCCTACTCTGAACGAGGTTTGCCTGCCTAAAACCAAAACTAAGTCTGTCCAATGTCAAGATGTCCAAAGCAACCCGCCCTCTGTCCAAAGTACTATTCTGGGCCTTACATGTAGGAAAAACAACAAAGGTGAAAAGGGAAAACGCCTTTGGCCTTTACTAGTGCGCAACTATTCAAAAAGGAAATGCGTAACTCCAACACAAAAAGGGTCCAGAAGGACAGAGTTACTTGTTCCAGAGGGTGGTTTCCTTCCCCTGGATTTCTCTTCACTCTCTCCTGTATTTTCAAGAATGTCAGTTCCTCAAGTTTCTTTTGATCAACTACACAAAACAAATGGTCTATTCTTGCTAGACCGGGTATATCCTGTATAGTACACACTGTTCAACTTGACCATGCCTGGTATGGGCTTTAACATGTGTATATTCTTGTACTTTTAGTTTTCATGGTATACCAGGGATTTCTCATGTGAGCATTGCACACACTTGCAGACTTGATAGTCTCAGATGTATGGTCCTCGAGTCCCCCTGGTATACTATCCTGCCAGGATTTCTCCTGTAGGTGTATTGCACACACTCACAAACGAGAGTCTTTACAGGTCCTTCATTCTGTTTTCTTTAAGCGTCTGATCTTCTTTTGGTTTCTTTTGCTCGATGAAATAACTTATAAATAAAACAGCTTGTAACCTATGTTTGCATGGTATACTCCCCTACCACGGATTTCTCATACAATTCCTTCAATTTACATTCCCATGGGCATGGTTACTCCTTGGCTGTCTTTTCAGACTTGGTTTTTGCCTTGTATACTCTCCTGCCAGGAATTTGTCAGATCGTTAATTTTACACACTTGTAAAATGTGGCTGTGTCTCCTTAAGCGGGTCCATGACCCTCAACTTGGCAATCCTTTAGTCTTTATATTCACTGGGCTTCGGCCTATTCGTGTAACCTCTCTAAGCTCCCCCGCCTGTTGAATGGTGAACTCCACGCATACCGCTCAGCATTCCACCCAAGCCCCTCTCCCCGGTGGATGCCTCGGCATACCTCGCGCAGCACCGGCTTCTCGGTAACGCATCGATCGTCCACTTGTTCTCGCCTTCGGTCTTCAGCGTCCCCCGTCAGCCACACGCCGTTGTCGACTCTTCCTCACCAGACCTCTGCTTTTCCAGCTCTCATGGAACGTATCCCTGAGCCGTCCGAGCTTGCGTTATCTTGCAGCTTTTTCCCCCGCTCGCCAGGTCTCTTCTGCAGTCCAGCTTTCTGTCAGTGGCTATCGTGAGCCGATTGCTCCCCTCGTGTACCTTCCTACAGTCAGGTACCCACCTCCTACAGCATCCGCTGTTGCAAATGTAAATGTCCCGGCAATATGCATCCTCTTCCAACAACTAAAGTGTAGTGTGGGCTTCCACGCTCTGTAAATCTTCATACCTCAATTTCTCTCCCTCGTCTCAGTACTTCGAAAGGGTTTATATGAATGGAGTAAATAGTTTGCTCTTGTAATTTTGTTCTCATCATATTGTGGGATTCTATCCATACGTTTTGTACGTTGTGAAGGGGGTTTACTACAAAGCCTCTGCCTCACCCTGGCCACACGAGGGAAGGTTACCTCAGGGAAAGGAGTGATGACATCATTGGATTCATCACACCGCTGACCCACCGGAAGGACAGACGAGAACATGAAATACCAGCGAAGCCAACAAGACACTGCTTCTAGTCCCAGTGAGGTCCGGAGATGTGCTGCAAATGCCTACAAGGTAACGGGAGGTATAGGTCTGCTGGCCAGAACACAAGGGAAGTGAGAGGGTCTCTGTGTGGTCCCTGGTATAATTCCTGACATGAACATTGAGAGAAGGGGCACAAAACCCAAGAGTCAAGAGGACTATTTGTGCTTCAGAGGAAGTCTTTCTTGTGCCAGTGGTAGAGCCTTAACCAATGACCGCCAGAGAAGGGTCAGGGACCACGAGGGTCCAGAGGACTGTTTGTGCACCAGAGGAAATCTTCATCTAGTCTGTGGAAGAAACAGAACCACTGGCGATCAGAGAAACCCAGGTCGTGGATCCAAGCCTAAACAGAGACATGAGTCATCTTCCTCGTGGCAGTACTTGCCAGATTAGTGAAGCAGGTCTGCCAGCTCAAAGAAAAAGAACCTGGGTCTGCGACAAAAGCACAATTGGAACTTTGTGGTATTGAACAGAAGTATCCAGGGGAGTCATTCCCCCTGGGTCTACTGTGATTGGCACGTTGTAACGAGAAGCATCAGGAGGACGGAGTCATCCTCCTGATAACAAGTGGGAGAAGTAAGGACAAGCCAGGGGAAGGCAGGCATCACCCCTGATATAACGACCCAAGACGAGAAGGGCTATTGAAATTCCTGAAGTGAACTTTGATCACAGACCCGGGAGAAGGGATTTTCCTGGGCATATACTTAATATACAAATGCCAGACGGAGACGCTGTAAGGCTGCAACGCTCTAAGGCCGAAGAGGCAGAGGATGCGTGGAGCAAACCGGACGAGACCTGGAGGCGCGACCACATACAGAACGTGGTGGACATGGAGCCTACAAAACAGACACCGAGTTCAGGGAGAAAGGGCGGACTGGGTCCTGCACTCTCAGGCCGAGAGCCAACGACAGAGAGATAGTTGAGATAAGAGGAGCTTGAAGACCGCTAGCATCCAGTACAGAAGAGCAGCAAGCCTTTGAGAACGCTGCCGTCACTGGTGCAACTGACCCTCACCATAGAAAGCACCGCAACTCGGGTTGATCAGGTTGGAGGGAGGAGAGTATGAGCAGGAAGAGGGCTACCCTAGTCCTTTTCAAGAGTCACAGGTACCTGCAAGACTAGAGAGAATGAGACCAGGAAAAGGGTTACGGAGCACGACAAACCAGAGCACCATAAACCTTGACAGGTCACAGGGTCACAAGAAAATTAAGAGAAGCAGTGAGGGGTCATAGGAACACTAAAGAACTAAGATATTTGGTCAGAGGGCCCTAAAGGAGCCACAGGGGCATAATGAGCAGAGTGAAAAGCAGATATCACAGGAGCACAGGGACACCCAAAAGTTGGTTGAAGTGTGGAGAAATCGACCAAGTTGGTGGAAAGGGATCGAGGAAACATCCCTCCATTTAAAGATGTTGTAACATTTTATTTTTCCCGGAACTGGATTCTTTTTTCAAACTTTGGGGAATTCTGAGGAACTTGTGATAGACTGACCAGAACGGTTTTCTTTGAACTAAACTTTTTTTACTTCTAACCTTTGGATCCAGACCTAGGAAGGATTCCTGGGACAGCTGGAGCTACATTTGTGAAGAACCAAGAGTGGAGGACACTAAACTGATTTCTGTTACGTTTTTGCTAATTAGTAGGGTCAGTTTGGAGGATAGGTTTGGACCGAGGACCATTTTGTTTGGACTATAGACAAGCACATTTGTTAAGTTAGGAAGGTGTGATGAATCCAACAATGTCATCACTCCTTTCCCAGCATTAGCCTCGACCCATGTGTCCAGGGGATGCTAGCCGCTTTCGGATCCTGACTCTGGGGGTGGCTATATGAGGGAGGACCGCATGTGGAGGCGACCCTCAATGGGGTGACACAGCATTGTCAAATAGGAACTCATATCCCCCTTTCCCTTTTAGGGATATTCCCTCCATGTCTCAAGCCTTTATGGCTTACTGCGATAGTTCCCTTCCACTACCCACAACTAATATCACATTGGGACGAGGAGGCTGAATGGAACAATGAAGTTTCATGAATGTGAAAAGCATAAGACGCGCTCTAGTTATGAGCATTTGATAGGTGCCTGGACATTTAAAAACCCCATTCAGAGAGCTGTTGCCAGGAGGAGACCTGTGAAACCGAGAACGCCGAGAGGGAAGGAAAGGTAACAAGAGGGAGATCTGAGGAGGACCATCTCCTGGACACGCTGCCTGAAGCAACCTTTTGGGCAACCTCAGGCTTGTCTGTGGCCAGGGAACGATATCCCAACCGAGAAAAGAGACAGAGAAAAGATATAGCCAGGCCCCAGAACCCAGACGCAGGTGGAAAGCCGAGCGAGGAGCAAGCGGCAGGGAAGCCGCTGACTTCAGAAGGCTTGCAAACGCCACCGACTGATGGGAGGAGCCGCACTCTCCCAGAGTGCCGCACACCAGAGAATCAGGTACGTGGGCAGAGAGATGGGTGCTGAAGGTCCGGGAATTCACGGGAGGCCCTGCGCGAACAAGATTATTGGGACGAGCGACCCCAGGGGAGAAACCAAACCAAATAAAGCACACCCAGGGTTGGCAAAGAGGGGAGCCACGTTGTAACGGAAATAGGCGAATGTTACGTTTTAAACCCGTCTCTAAGTATTCTTGTGAACATTGCATGAAGAAGTCCTGGCAGGAGAGTAAACCGATGCGGCGAAGGCAGTCTGCGTTCTGCAGACGCTGAAGGAACAGCTCCGCTCCGTTTTTCCATAACGGTAAGCTATTTTCATCATGTGCTGAGACACTTTGCTTGTAATTCAGGCTCTGTAAGGCCCCCTTATACACATCATCTTCTTCACAGACGCCGACTTCGGTACAGCGGTCCGTTTTCTGATACGCCATCATTTACATGTTCCAGGTAATGGATCTTTTTTCCTTTCACCTTGACAACAGAGTTACACGGACCATTTTCCTTTTACTTTGGTAACATGGGTAAATGGTATTTATACTCACTGTAGTACTGATCTATTTTTCTTTTTCTCTTTTTTTCCTTGATTCCTAATTGACCTGCTTTATGATTGTGCCTACATCACGGCTGGGTATGTGCAGCATTGTTTTATCTTATACTTATGTTGACTGTTCATGTTCACACACACACACACACACACGTGTCCTTTTGAATTGAATCTATATGGATATTAATCATGATATGATTTACATGTACATGTGATATGTATAGATTAGACTTGCCCTGATGAAGGAATTGTTGTATTCCGAAATGCATTGGCATTATATAAGTCTATGGATGAAGTGACTTGTGGCATACTCTTCCTCACTAAGAATACAAATAGTGACTACTTGTTACCTTTTTCTGGAAACTTTGGTTTGACAGATAAAACCAACATTTAAAAACTACTACTTGATTTTTTTTCATTAATGATCTTTAATGTTCACACTAATTACAAACAGCAAATTGCAACTAACGTAAAACCCGGATCGGGACTCCAGAGAGCGGCTGTATGATTAGGTATCACCTAATCTTTTGCTTCTACTGTTTTGGGTTTGGGTGTCTCCAAACCTTTTTCAGCCGGCTCCTGTAAAAAGTACCAAACTTTTTTTGAAGACTCTTCATATCAGAAACAATTAAGGATATCAAATAGATGAATGCCCGTGTGGTACCCACTCACATTTGCTTCCAGGCGAGTAAACCAGGACAAGCCAAGTATTTGAATTAAGTCACAGTGAATATGGAGAAGTACCTGGCAGGGAAGTACACCAGGGATCACCCACGGATACCAAACTTTTACACGCTTCCCAAAGTACACAAGGATCCACGTAAACCACCGGAGAGACCTATAGTGGCGGGCATCAATATCCTACTACAACCATTGGGGAAATATATTGATTCGTTTTTACATCTGCTGGTTAAAAAAACCAGTAGTTACATAAATAACTCATTTTTTTAAACATCTAAATAGTATTCAGTATAATCCTGAACACATTATTTTCACTGTGGATGTTAGAAGTCTTACTTCCACACCACACAACCTGGGAATTGAAGCAGTAGAGTGGTTACTACTAAAAGGAGACATCCCGGCACAAAAAGAATGTAGGCACTGTTCCAGTTTGTAGCAGATATCCATTTCAGATATAAAGATCCGTTTTCTACAGGTAGCAGGAACCTCAGTGGGGGCCACCATGGCACCAGCATATGCAAATACATGTATGCATACATTTGAGACGGACCATGTTCTAATGCACCCGATATGGCAACAATATATGAGAATGTGGACCAGGTACATAGACAATACTTTCGGTATATGGACCAGTACAGAGAATAAATTGAAGGATTTCTTGATGTACCGTAACACAGTGTATCAAAGAATTCAATTCACCCATGAATATACAAAGACGACGATCCACTTCCTGGATGTTAACATTGAATCCACAGGAAACGGATACAAAACCAACATTTACCGTAAGGAGACGGATAGGAACAATCTCCTACATAGGTTCAGTTTCCATCAACCGAGCCTGATAAAAAATGTACCCTATAGCCAGATGATGCAGTGAAACGCATTGTTAATTACCCTGAGGATAATGCCCATGAACTGACGGAGATGGGTAATAAATTAATCAGCCAAGGATATAAAACAGGAGGTAAAGATGGCTGCAATACGAATAGAAAGCAAAAGAGGAGGATCTGCTTACTACAAAAGAAAGGGATAAGTCTGAGCCACCACTAGTATATGTTTCCAAGTACTCTACTCAAAGCAGTAGACTCAAGAATATAATTAAGAAAAATTGGAAAACACTGATATGTGACCAACGAGTGGAGCATTTGTTTAAAGAAGGCCCCACATTTGCTTATCAAAGAAGCAAGAATCTGAGAGCCAGATTGGTACAGACAAGATCAACAAGACATGGAGCATGAACAGCACACAAAGGAACGTTCCCTTGTTTACATTGTAGTAATTGCGGGTATGTGCAGAAAGGAGAGACTATCAATCATCCACATAATGGAGAAAAAAATCAAATTGAGAAATTACGCGACATGTGACACACAAAGCATAATCTATTCGAGCAAGTGTCCATGTGGTCTGTACTATATTGGCCAATCAAAAAGGATGGCAAAGCTCAGATGGAATGAGCATAGGTCCTGCATAAGAAACTGTAATGTGAACTCAGCAGTGGCCAGGAACTGGCAGGAGAAACAATACAACATTGGCACAGGTACGCTTCCAAATTCTGGAGGTAGTCTCCAGAATTGATCAACATGAGGACATACAGAAGAGACTTGATCAGTGGGCATACTTTTGGATAGATCGACTTGGAACACCGACCCCACTGGGGTTGAATGAAGAGCTAAATTTTGTCTGCTTTTTGTAAATACTATTTGGTAGTTATGAATATACTGGACTACTGGTCTGAATATGAAGTATATGCATAGTACATAGCAGGTGTGTATCAGTGGCCTATGTTTTATTATATTATACACCGTTCCAATTTTAAATGTGCAAGTCCAAATATATACATATGGGAATTGCAATACAGAACGTCATATGCCTGGTTGCAGGATACGTTGCACTTTAGTACCTACTTTTATTAGTAGGAGTTACGACATTGAGGCTTTCCTAATCCTAACTGGAGTCACTACTAGAGGGTAATAGTAGGATATATGCAAGTCTTTTCTAGCTTGTATTGGTTAGCAATGTTTAAGAAGTGATGCCCTAGTGTGTGTACAGGATCGACAATTCTTTACAGTTACAAGCACACATTCACGTAGACGTGTTTACTAATAAGTATATCCTACCGTGTTTATAGCGAGAGGCTCTCTGAATATGGGAGGAAGGCTATAAATATGCAAGCGGGTAGTCACATAAAGAAGAGGCAGTCTTATTGGAAACAACTGAACGTAGCTTTATGTTGGTGGGAACTTGATAGAGAGGAAGGAGTTAACAGGTATTGCTGTTGCACGCATTAGGCTATCGCAGCCTGATGGTAACCATAGAAACACAAACAATTAGACCTAATCCCGCCCTCCCCTTTCCATGGTAGGGTGGGATGCGAGGTGCCGTCTCGACATCACATCTGCTGACGTGACACCTTGCCAGGTCTCCATAGCAACCATATAACGCTTCGCTGCGATGCGCACCCACGAGGGTAGCATGGACTGTGATGAGCGTGCTGTAGCTGCCTTTGGTAAGTAAACGCATCATGATATGGACAATAATTTATCCACATATGGGAAGCAAGTTACTTAACACAGATCTTTATCATTATTAACTCTACAGTTTACGGAGCGATCCCAAAGAGTAAGATTGGGTTACCTAAGGTAACATATAAACAAAGGAGGGTAATTGTTTGCAAAGGTGGCTAAGATACTAATAGGAGGCTTTATGCATATATGCTTTTGATTTACAGCGACAAGGCTCACACAATAAGTGATTTACACACTGCTATATAACGTATCGTTCAAACACAGAAGTATGGATAAAAAACTAACGCTATTTACTGTGACATTTCTTTTTCTTTTCTTGTTATGAATTAATATGGCGGACATTGGCATGTATATAATACTTAGTTAAATATCACATGTTTTGTTTATTCTACAAATGTGGTTTTAATAATGTAGCCCTGAAGATGGAGTAAGACACCGAAATGCATCGGCTTTGAGCCACATTGTGATTTAAGAAACTCTTCTGCAACAAAGTAGCCAATCTATATATTGGTCAAAGTTGGAATAAAAAGTTTTTCTTAAGAAACTTTTTCGCAATTGTACATTTGATACTTATTGATTTAAAGATACTACAGAGAATTATGAGATGAACGTATTGAATCACAGAAAAGGAATACTATGAAATGAAACGTCACAAATTATTAGCTCTTTATTGGAGCACAATGAGAGCATCGGGCATTACTGGGTGCTCACACCTGGTTTTTGGGTTTTGAAGTACACCAGGCCACCCATAAAGCTGGGGCTTGCATCGAAGTTGCGTTGTATTTAAATTGTTTGTTGACCAAAGAACCCAAAGGAATATTCATGCCCTTAGGAATTTGGAAGTATCCTGAACAGGCCTGTGGAAGGGAGAACATTAGGCAAGATATCCTCTGAGGTTATAAGAACATTTGTTGGTGAAGAGAGACCTGGGGAAGGGAGCCAGTCCCTGGAACTGTGAGCATTATCCATTAGGAACGTTTGTATTGGAATTGCATCTTTCTTTAAACATGTGTGCGCCTTTCAAGGCCAATGGAAGTACCCCTTAACATTTTGGAGTTACTTTAGAATGTGAGGGATAGAATAGGATTTCGGACACAGGACACTTTATTTTTGGACATCTTGACATAGGACAGACCCTTAGTTTTGGTTGAGATGGGGAAAATACCTCAGAGTAGGCACAGTGAGGCATTTTCCAACCCACCCTTTTCTGTTAATAAATGTGTTAATTAAAGTGTACAACCAAAACATGAGTCCTGTGTCCGCGTCTCATTACTGGCTCTTCACAAAGGGAACTCTCTTTTCAGTACTAGGGTCTGTGAGGCGTTTTCTTTTAATTTAACTAAAACTACATTCAAACATGTCCTCTGGTCCAAGTCGTTCTGCTGGCTTGCCACATCACCCATTTTCAAATTCTGAATTTGACCCCACCAGCCCAGGGAGTCCTAGATATCTGGCAAAACTGGAACTGACAGTTCGTAATCCCTGGATGCGGGATATAACAACTGAAGGAAGTGGTGGAAAATGGGTGCGGGTGAAATTGGGCCAAGGGACGGTGTTGGTGCAGGCAACCATATCCCATCAGCCAGATCTGTGCTCTAGGAAGACTCAACCAGTGTTCCAGATGGCTGAAGCTTGGCCACCCTGGCTAACGGAAGGAATGCCCCCTGCAAACCCGTCTGGAAATGAACCCCAATAAGTTGAAGATCCCGAGGCGGGATAAGAGACGATTTCCCTGAGGTTGATCCTTATGCTGTGCGAACAGGAGTATCGTGCATACCCGGGCAATTTGTTTTGCATGCAGTTCACTTGATGGGGCCTACACCAACCAATCATCTAGATAAGGGTGTAACAATGGCCTTTACAATAAGTAAACACAATAGGTGCGAGAAGTAAAAGGAACTGGATGATGCTTTGATCCACCACAAAGCTTGGAAACATGTGGGACCATGGAGATGGGCATCCTGCAAGTCTATGGCTATGAGTCAATCCCCTTGGTGAACCCCAGCAATTATCTGCTGTGAAGAAAGCATCTGGAAAAGTCAGTAAGCTATGCAACAATTTAATCTCTTGAGGTCCAGGATAGGCTGGTAGACCCCTGAACGATTCAGTACCAAAAAGGAGGATGGAAAATAATCCAGACTTTGTCAGAGGTGCAGATAGCATTCCTAGCCAAAAGTTATCTGACCCCTTGAGGAGGGTCATGCTCTGCTCATTAGGCAACTGACTCCACATTACTCTCGACTTTGAGGCTTCATCTGGAAATATCCCTCAGACACCACTTCCTGGGCACAGGCATCCCAAACTTCCAGGCAGGCTTCCTTGAAGAGGAACATTCAAATCCCCCCTCCCCTTATGATCGCTTCAGTGTAAGCGATTGCACTGCGAGTCCTCACTTGCATTGTCCAGATCAACATAATCTTCACCAGCATTTTAATCTCTGTAGTTCTTAATATATACATTCCTAGTACACGGATGATGGGCTATAGCACTGTAGACCAGACACTGCACTGGCACAATAGTACAAGTTTAATTATTTGGGACATATTTGTATTAAGCAATATCAACTGGCAGAAAAGCTTATACCAAGAAGGCATTCCCTAGTCAAGAAGGAGGTGGGGTCAAAGGGCATATACGTCAAATCCCCCCACCGTAGTATTGGAGCACCTAGGCTTCTCTATCGAGTGGCGTACTGTCCTCCCTGCCCTCCCCCCCCCCCATCCCCAGGGGTATTCAACTGGAAGAAAAACAAATGAGAGCTGGAAAGATAAGAGGATGGAAAAGAGGGAAACTGCGGGCTGTGGGGGAGAATTCAACAGGGTAAGAATGTTTTATAAATCAATTGGGTGCGTGACAGTCCCGTTAGGGGGATCATGGTTCTGCAAAAAGGAGGGAGCGGATATGTCCTAAATAGTTTGAAAATTGGCTTCAAGTTTCTAGAAGCAATGATTTATGTAGCCTTGTTCTGCACTGAACATCAGAAGAGGTTACTACCTAACACATAGATTAAAAACACCATAGTGGGGAGAGTCTACAACATGCCACCTACTGAGAACACACCGAATGGGGCCGCTCGACTCTGTACAGACCACAGGTGAATGCACATAGGCGTTATGACAGGACATTACATACCTTTTTCCAAATAGATTAGAACTCCTCTCGGATTTGCTTGAGCTAGGCCTTGTTGAACTCAGCTTCCCAAAGCCTGGACGTTCTTTACTAGAAGAGAACACATGGGTTAAAAATACTTGATTACTTTTATAAGACTTTTAAGACAATTAGATATACTAATCAGTATTACGTGACATTTAATCTAACATACCTTGCCCCAATTACTGTTCACTTTTGACCAACAATGAAAATGCCTAACCTCTCCCAGCGTGCAAACTACCCGACTGCTATAAACTGAGAAAGCCAAGATTCAATAAGTACTGCAAATGAATGACAATGTTCAAGGCCCTCCCATAACTTACCTTTTACAAAGGGAAAAGGGAATGTTACGCATCTTGAGGTCCATAGCCCCACTTTGCTCCTTACTTACGGGCTCCTCCGTCCTATCTTGACAGGACTGGAGTGTGATGAGGGGCAGCACATTCAAAAAGAAAAAAGATAAGGCACCACCACAACGCATGTGCGCTCCACATGCAGACTTCCCCACACCAGCGCGCACCTTCAACCGGCAGTCCTTTTTGTTGCATCCACAAGAGGAAACGCACATTTAGAGTGCGGGTGTGAAGCTGGCTGTTGCCTGTTGAGGCCTGATGTCTAGCCGGATCTTTCCTTGTGATTTGTGTCCTTTTCACATTTGCACCATTAACAGCTAGTATCTCATTCAGTTTTCCTTTACCCTATGGTCGTATTCATTTTATATTTTCTTCGAAGGTTCCGATAGATACAAGAGTTTAAATGGATTGACACTGCTGCGATTGTTTGTGGTATCCATAACCCCTTCTATATGCTGCTAAGTAGGTCTTTCAATCATAATGCTATTGTATACACATATGGAGTAACACTCATTGGATCATATCCCATCTAACAGATGTGACTCCTTGTGTCATAAAAGATGGTCTGCCAAACAGTTACCACATACCAATCCGAACAGTCTACTCTTGCCCCATGCCCAAACCATAAACGTGCATCTTTACCACAGGCTGACGAGCCGGTCAGGACCTGGAATGAGTGATCATTCTACTCCACAGTTCTGCCCATCTTACTCTGTGGCTTGCTCTAAAGCATATATCATGACACCCATCCTCCGAACGCCCTTCAATACTACTCTCCTCTGTGGGCGCCTTCATTAAACCAAAGCTTGCAAATTCCGCCCAACCTGTTCACTATTCTAGTAAATCATAGGAGAGGGAGTTGCCTTGCTCTCAGAAAATCATTTGGAACTCACTCGTATTCCTGGCCTCGAGCCTCCTGGTTGCGAAGGACTTGCTGCTGCACTTAATATCTCTCCCTTCCAGCACATTTCACATTGTTATATACCACCACCCTCTTATGGCCATAATTTTCATCTGCATTTTATTACAATAGATTCAGTTTTTATGTTAACAGAACTCCACATTGATTATATTTGGAGACCAGAATCTTGAAGCCCTGGTTTTATATGAACTTATTGAACTTGATTTTATTTTTTTGCACACCTACTCATACTGAAGGCCGTACACGTGATTGGATTAGCTCTTGGAATGTAAATATCGGATACTCCCCCATTATTCATTTGGATTGGTCTGATCATGCTGTTCTTTTAGGTCCATCTCAACTTTCTCCTAGTCCGGTTGTCCCAAATAAGCACAGCTATAACCTTTCAAGATGAACATCTACTCTGCCAGCTTGCTGGGCCCGGTCTTCACTAATCCATCAACCGACCTTGGCAGAGATGCCAAAACTGCTGATATTGTAGATTGTAATCATTTTCAGATGCTGTCAATTTAATTACGCCCCAAAAGACTAAACTAATCAAAGTTAACCAGCCTGGATATTTATATAAATAGAGATAGATATATCTCCATCTCGGACGGCTTAGATACTGTTTTTATGACTGGTGTTCCTAAATGGTCTAAAGATAGTCTTGAAAGTAAAGGACTCCTTAAAGAATAAGTGCAATCACTGGAAAAGACATGCAAGAGACTGCCTGGCTCTTGTAAAATCAAATATTGATTGATAGGTTATTTTTAATGCGCCTATACACAGGTGTTTCAAGGTGCAACCAGGCAAGGAGGGAGGGGGGGAAAAGGGGGGAGAGCAAGGCAAACAAGCTTATAAGGCCTAGCATCATTTAGATCGTGCAAGTGTGCAGATAGGAAGTGCAGGGGGGAGGAAAGGGGGAGAAGTGCACCCAGTGGAACAGTGCCCTGGGTTTAGGCAGGGCCTCCAAGTGGAACATGCCCAGGAAGTGGCAGTGTAGGAGGGCCCGAAGGGAAGTGGGGGTGTCCTATATGACTCAAAGGAGCACCCTGCAGCCGTTCAACGTAGCATGAAGAAGGGAAGGAGAGAGAAAAGGATCTGGGGAAAGGTTAGCAGGGGAGATGAGAAATTAACCATAATTGGAGATCCTAAAGCAAATTGCTTTGACGCAATCAAACTTTTACTATCTAAGCCTGCCTCCTGCACATTCTACAATATAAATTAGGATGGCCAACCCATTTGCTTGAGAACTTTTGCTAGGCGATGAAAGGGAATCAAGACCCTATAGATAGGAGACCAGGTCCAGGAAAAATATGATATATTAATCACCTCCACCATGACCCTGGGCCCATCCAGGCTTCATCAGTGGGCAACGGTATGGCCCCTCTTGGCCTTCAATCCAAAAGCGGGGGCTTCCATGTCATTAGCCTACAGGAAACTTGGGCCAACAGGGACATTCTGAAGCTTGGATATGCTACTTACGCTGTCCCAGCTTTCAGAGGAGGGGATGTGGAAGATCTAAAAGGTGGACTTGTAGCCTGGGTACGAATTGATATGAATATCAAAGTAGATGTTATTGATTCGAAATTCCCCGATACACATATCTTTAAACTTAGTCTTCCCGATGGTCTCCCGAATATACTATTCATTGTATATATCCGGTCCTATGTCATACCTTCTGCTATTGCTGCAATTGCTTCTCTTGCACATTGGCTGGACTCTCTCCAAGCTTCCAGGCCTGGAGATAGAGCCAAGGACTTCAAGGTTAATGGTGATTTTAACGCTCAGCTAGAACTCCATAAATGGCTGAAGGACTTACTGGAAGTAGAGGAGAATTGTGGGGATCCCAAGGTCTTTGGCTACCATGTCCAAAGCACAATATGGCTATGATAAGCAAAGTTAACACATTCAGCTAATGCGGAGGGAAATTAAACAAGCAAAGTTCATGTGTGCAAGACATAGGAGGTGAAAGTGAGTTTCAGAAGCACGTCGAGAAGAGGCACAGAGAATCTGATGCAATCAGATGCTACATGAAAAAGGTGGTGGTGAACCATTCCTTTTGAAGTAGATCTGATATAAATGTGATAATTAAGGTTTATTCTGCAAATATCAGTGGTGGACGGAGACTACTGCCCGTATCCCTACCAGGATGAAACATTTAGAATAGATCCAGATTTTTTTTTTCACGAGATGATGTATAAAGAGATAAAATAACTAAAGAAAATAAGATACCCATTATATTTCGGTATCTTGTTTGTAAAGCATAAGTTGTTTGTCGGTTTCTAGTCCTGAAGAAGACAAACATTAGTCCAGGTACAATTAGATGAACATTTCGTCGAAACTCAATGAAAAGGAATAGTCAGAAATAAAATAGACGAGCATTGATTATGTATATACACCTCTAAAGAATACCTCTAGTTGACTTAAAACTTGAAAAGATTGTACAAATTGAGAATTCAGATGTTTTGGTAGATGGATAGATAGGAGAATTGGTGCAGGAAATGAACAGGGATTATGTTTTCCACAAGCAAACATTGCATGTACATGTTCTGCGTATTTTGCACATTGAATATGTTTCCAGAATATGCTTCTGTGTGTATATATATGTATGAAATAGGTGTTTTTAGAAATGAGATATGTACAATGATTTGAGACATTTAATGAACATATTTTTAATGTATTTCTTAAAATAAAGTAAGTAATTTTTATCATTATTCTTCACTGACCCATCACACTCTTCATTGCAGTCTGATGTCCTGAATATGATATAATTGGATGAAATTATAAGTTCCGTGAGGCATCATTTGTTGTGTTTTTTCTATATGTCCAGGAGCTGATCAAACTTTTCACTGAAAGAGGCTTAAGGGCATTAAATGGCCGGCTAGGAGGTGAAAGCCTGGCTAAACCTATATTTGTGCCGATGAACATCGCTACTCTGATCGACAAGCCTGGTAATTCATTTAATTTACAAACAGCCCAGAGGCATAGAGGCGCTGTTACAAGAAACCAGTTACACAAATTTAAGGAGATGCATCAGTCAGGCAATTTAGATGCAGGTACAGAGCAAAGAGAGCGAGCAGACTAGTCAAACAACCAAGTTTTAAGGGCTCTTAAGAATACCCAGTATGACGGTTCAGCTCTCATGGTAGAGGGGGAGGGCATTCCACTGTTGGGCTGCAATGTAAGCGAAGCTCGAACCTCTCGCTTTAGCACATCTGACTTTTGGTTGACGAAGGTGATGAACATAAGGGGTTCTGGATGGTCTAGATGAGTGGGCTCTGTCAAATTTCAGGGAGAGGCAGGGGGCATTACTGGAGAGGCACTTATGGCTAATTGAAAGGGTTTTGAAGATATACTGCCAGATGGGCAGCCAGTGTACATCTCTACTGGCTACTGAGATATGATCCTTTTTGGCGATGTTAAGGGTTGCTCAGAGAGCATTATTTTGTATAACTTGCAGCTTCTGGAGGTTTTTGGATGAAGCACCAGCAAAGAGGAGGTTACAATAGTCAAGCCCAGAGACGACTGCTCGAGCGATGGTTAGGCAGCTATCAGTGGATAGAAACGGTCTGGATGAATTTAACAATTTGGTTGCGTAACCGCAGAGGAGGCGATAGCGATAACCTGGCGGGACATTGAGAGGGTGTTGTCAAGGTAGACCACTAAGGTCTTCACTGAGGACGAGACCGTAACTAGGATATCATCAATGTAGAAGGCAGAGTATTGGACATTGAGGTTTATTACTGCTGGCGACCCAACAACAGGATTTCTTCTCCCCATTTAAGCAAAGGAGATTCCGCGCAATCCAGGCCTGAATAGTGGAGTATGCGTCAATAATGGTATTGGAGTCTTCGCAATAGTTGCCTGAAAGGGAATGAGAATTTGTATCTAATCAGCATAGTTGGTGTAGTCTATGCCGATTTGAGTCCAAGATATCAAAGAGGGGCCTGTTGAAGATGATGTAGAGCGTAGGGGATATGCAAGAACATTGTGGAACCCCCGTTGGTGGGGCACTGGCATTGTCTGAACAGTCTCATGACTCTCCCTTCTAGAAAGGAGGCAATCCAGGTCGTAACATCCAGAGAGAGGTTAGCTGAGGTATTAAGGTGGTGAGCGAGGATTATGTGGTCGACCAGGTCGAAAGTGGCTGACAAGTCCAGAAGGAGGAGGAGGGCAGGCTTTCCCTTGTCTCTGATCTTGTCCAACTGGTTTTTAAGTCCAGCAAGGCTAACACTGTACAATGGCCTGGGCGGAATCCTACTGGTGCTTTCTTAGGATATGGTAAGTGTTCATTATTGCCATTTAAGACGTTACATGTCAGAACGTAAAAGAAAGTGACCATAATGAATTATGATTTAGAGAACAGTCTGCAACTTATGATCCAGACATAGTAAGTTCAAACAATGGCCGTTATATTAGATGGGACACTGAACAGAGCAGTCATCTTGCAAGCGCAATTATTAGAGCAGTAGCTTTAACCTTCCCGGCACCTATCACATGATATATCTTTGCCTGAATCTCATGAACGCTGCCATTATGAAAAATTAGTAGACACTGCACACACTTTTTTTAATTTGACCACTGACTCAGCACAGAGGCCAGAGGCGATGTGGACGTCAATGTTGGGTTGACGATGGTCTGACTCCCCTTTGTTTTTTTTCATTGGAGAAGGCAACTATAATCTCTTATATGCAAAAAGAAATAAAGCACCAGGCCCGGATGGCCTTCTTATCAAATTTTTCAAGGCAGATCCTTCCTTATGGGCTCATCCATTACAAGAGTCTCCAATTCAGTAAACAAAATTTCATAATCCGCCTGTCTCGTGGAGACCGGCTACAATAGTGCAGATTTTCAAAAAAGGAGATGGGAATAACCCCTCCAATTATAGACCCATTTCATTGTTATTGCCTGGGGAAAGTGTACGCCAAAGTTCTTGCAAACTAGCTTTTACAATATATTGATGATTTTAAAACTTCACCACACGCAAGCAGGATTTTGTAGAGTCATGGGTACTGTTTAACAATCCTTTTGATAGTCGATTATTAAAAAATATAAGTTGCGCAAAAAGGAATGCTCCTGCAGATGGCATTCATTGACCTGACGGCGTCATTTGACAACATTGGTCATCTTTTATGGGAAACATTGCCTGCCTTGGGCCTTCCACCTCAGCTACTTTCGTGTATCCAGATATTTTACACCCACAACCATGCTACTGTACGTTGGGGCCACCACGGTGAATTAACAGACGAATGTCCCGTTAGAAAAGCGGTGCATTATGGCTCCCTATCTTTTTACCCTCATCATAGATGGCCTTGCAAGATCGCCTTTGGTGAAAAAAAAACGATGCCCCTCATAAGAAATAAAAAAAAGAATTTAAATTGATTTATGGTTTCAAAAAGCATTACATGCTACTCAGCAGTGTCGAATAAGGTACAAAAATAAACAGTAAAAATCCAGAAGGATTAGTTAATCAAGTCAAAGCCATCTTTCAGAAACTGCAACAGGTAGACAAGCTCTCTCCTCTCAGCAAAAAATACCAAATCTCCCTCTCATCCAGTGTCCTATATGAATCAAATTTTTTTAATCAAATGTCTGGTTCTTAGATCCGTCAGACCTTGGCAAAATGATGACGCATGCTTCAATGATTCCGTAGTGTCTTCTTCCGACAGAATCTACATCACTTTGCGACAGCTTTCCCATAGATATTTAAAAGTTCCCAAATATCTGAAACGAAGGAATCGATCTCTGTACCAGCCATTAGGAGCTTTGGCTAGGTATTTTGGGAGGACTCTGCAAGCTTTCATTTCTTCAATTAAAAAGTCCATAAGGCAGTGTGAATTTCTTTACACCAGGGTCTTAATCCAATCACTTTGCCAAAGCTTTATCTTGACCTTTTCAGGGAAATTACACACTTCCTGCCCGTCTGATGGCAGATTTTTCAAATGTTGTCGACAACAGTCAGACCACTGCGTCATTAAGACCCATCTGTTTCCTCTTGCTGGGATTTCAGAACTTCATATGGAATTAAAGTTTTCCGATAAAGTCACAAAGATGTCCATGTCACTCAACCTCTTAATGAAATGAGCCCTAATTCATATCCAATCATGGCCGTCGAAACAATCCTCGGCAGGCTCAGAATTTTCCTCCTGAAGGATCCTTCCAAGGAGGCTCACAGTTCCCAGGGGGTAAGAAGAAAAGCCTCAGCTCCAAAAGTCAAAAGAAGGTACTACCTTTAGACTATAAAATAATAGTATTGGCTGGATAGAGAACTTTCATACTTTTTGTGGATCTTTCTCCCCTATTCTTTGGCCTTCAATATGCCACTTGAAAACTGCTTATGCGTTATATCTTTGAGGTCCCAGCATCATGATACTAGTCTTCTATAAATTCATGGAAAGGCCATTTTGCTGCAAAAAGTTACATAATGCTGCCAGCAATCTCTGAAGTTCAATCAGAGTTTTGTCCATCAACACGATGCCATCCGCATAAAGGAGCCTTGAGAATTCCACACCCCCAATAAATGGAGGGAAAGATTTAGCTTTAAGTGATCAATCATGTCCGATAAAAAAAGGCTAACAGAGCTAAACGGACATCCCTGCTTTGGGCCCCTGAACGTAGGAATAGATTTGGTCAGAGATCCTTCATCATTCAGCCGGACTTGGATATACATGGAGTCGTAGAGCTTTAATTGCCGCCAGCAAGGGGGGGCAGTTCCACGACTCCATCTTTCTCCAAAGAAGCTGACGGTCCATACTACTGAAAGCTTTGGACAAATCCACAAAGGCTAGGTATATCTTAGATTTTCCATTATAAGCCTTTCCCTTCAGTATGTTGAGCAAAGAAAGATTGAATTCCGTCCCAGTTTCCTTCAAAAAACCTGTTTGTCTCAGGTTAAATCTAGTTGATTGAATCCAGCTTTGTAATTGTTCTAGAAGAAAAGCAGAAAACAATGTGACCATGGCATCCAAAAATGCGATTGGACGATAGTTGGACGGATCCCTCCTACTTCCAAGATTCTGGAATTCGTCTAGATTTAAAGATTTGATGAAAAACATCTAGAATTAACGGAATATATGATTTCAGGCAGGAAAGGAGCATAGTTGGAATCACCCCCTTTTTCAAATTTTCTGCAAAACAAGCATTTAAAGAAAGAATATCTTGATTTTTCAGTCTCAAACGAGTACCACCATGAGTGGTCTCAATGTTCAAAAAAAAAAAACCTTTTCACCCACATTTTGGCAATGGCGATTCCAAGTCAGGTGCAAAAGGGCATGATCACTTGTGTCTCTATTAATCACCTCAAAACCAGTGACTCGATGCATCACTGCCCTTGAAACAAAGACATCATCCAATATACTAGTTTTATCTATACCCGACCATGTGGGTTTGGCTGAAATGTCTCCACAAGTTTGACCATTCAAGATATGCAGAGCTTTGTCCTCCATGAATTCCAGTAATCTTTCAGTCTTACTTGAACCCAACCCAGGACCCACCATAGTTGCCGGGTTATTAAACTCTATTGAGCACAAACCATGGCAGTTAAAAGTCTCCTCCCACAATAGAATTGGGGAATCTGGGTCAAAGAAAGGTCATCCATGGAGTCCATCATTATGCTCAAGAAAGCTTCCGTAGTCAGTTTCAGGGGTTTCCAGTAGACGTTAATAATTAGAAACGCTTCCAAGGCCTCAGAGTCTTCCTTCTGTATGGATAGGGTCACCAATTGTACAAAGGGGGATGGGACTAATAACCTCCGTTAAGCTAATCCCAACTATCAGCTTCACAAAGGTCAATAGGCCTGCCGCCGGACGTCCTCTCCTGCCTTTATATGCAGGGTTAAGGAATGCTGCATACCCATCCTGAATCAGAAGTGTAGTAAGCCAAGTCTCTTGAAGACAGATGACATCAAATGTACCACAGATGATCATAGGGTCAGAACTTAAATGAGTAAACCCCCTTGTGTTCCAAAACGCCATATGAAATTGCAAAGCTCATTGTTAGTTTGGGGAGAGCAGCCATGACTCAAAACTCCGAATATAAGCTCGCTCTCTCCCTCGGAATTGAACAGGACGCTCCGAGACTGAGAATTCTCTTAAAATGCAGATCTCTGGTGACTGATTCATCTCTCTTTTTTGTAGACCCACCTCATCAGATCTCATCCATACGGGATATATGGGTTTGCCCCGTTTGACGACTAATCGAATTCTCAATGCTAATGTCCTTGTCTTGTCTTTTTGATAAAATAGTTTTACAGGGTTGCTCCAAATGATTGTTCAAGCCTTGAAGGGGCAGACTACCCGCTTCATCTAGGGTATCCAACAAGTAATATCCCATAGGCAAAAGCAGATGTGCCGCCTCAAATAACTCAGTTTTCACACTGCTTGTTTTTGAATGAAGAATCCCTCTGTCCAGGTAGCCTTTTCTGGGAAACTCCACAATGCAAATGTCAAAGTTTTTAAAATGAAGGATAGGTAGTTGGTGTGTTACTAGCATCACATTTGCACGATTTAGGATGAAGCCATCCTGCCAAGTCCACAATCTAGACAAAAGCACCTTATATGTGACTTTTTCAATGGCTTGGTATTTTGATAACCATCGTGCACTAGGCTCCCGCCTATCAATTAACACACCTCTGACTAAGTAGTTCTTATCCCACCTTCATGTTTCCTGCTCATGAAAACTTGTCACCAAGGAAGGTCTATCAAGGAATGTTGGTTTACTGTTAATAGTAAGCCTTTCTCGTCTTTCCTCTAAAGTCAGAAACAGGGGCTGTTGATCCCCAGGATACAACCTTTTAGTGGACAATTGAAGAGTCAAAGGCCAACTCCACTTCTTGGATAGGTAACGAGGTCTGACAGGAGTCAAGGTTCTTACAAGGTTCTTACAAGGTTCAGCCTTGTTCAGACCGTAAGGTAGTGGGTCTAAGGTGGTCCTCTCCACAGCGTCAAAGTTTTCTTCCTCTATAGAATAAGTAGAAAGGTTCATTGAGTCTAACAGGAGAATTCTCCTTTAGTTGACCATTCGTCTTAGCCTCTTTCTGCTTCAAAGTAAGGGTGTCATGTGTTCTTGGCAGGGAAGGGTTTTGAATATGCAAAGCCGGGCCAAATGGAGTAGGAATATGAAGGTTTCTCAGGAATGCACGGCTGTTATACCTATTTCGGTTACGAGGTAAGGAAAGATTCTTGATTTTCTTTGTTCTAGGTGCTGCTTTTGGAGGGCAGGCCGATTCCTTATTTTTCCTATCTTTGTGGAAAATCTGAAATTACTCTGTGTTTTGTCTGCAATCTCTTGGCCAGACGTCACAAATTTTCAAATGAGGCAGAGTCTAGCAGAGTCTTGGGAGTTTGTCAAGTATGGAGAGAAGAGAACAGACAGCGGAGTATTCTTTCCGTTTCTACTGTTTCAAGGCGTGACTCTGCTAAATACTGACTTGCACCGCAGAGCGGTCACAGAGTCTAGCAGAGTCTTGGGAGTCTTGGGGCTCGCCTAGCGTTGCCACTCAATGTAGGGAGTGGTCTCTGCTGCTGCGCGAGAAAATAAAACTGCTCCAACTGCCGAAAACAAGATCTCAATTACGACGGGGGCAAGTGGAGCCTGAGCCGGTGGAGCTGCAGCTAAGTCAAGTAAGTGAACCCCCCATGGTGCTGGATCGAGTTCTTATACAAACTCAAACTCTTATTACTCCTCACCCAGTTATTAGAGGGATAAATGGAAGCGCTGTCATACCCAAGGTCTCTTCCGATGTCCCCGCTGTTCCCCTCAGCATTGCTGCCCCTGTGATGAAGCCACAAGTTGACATTTCTGACTTTAATGAGGTGGACTGCTTTGGAAGCTTTGACTGCCAACACATGCCAAAAACTTGCAATCGACTGAAGCAGTCAATGAGTTATGAGAACCATGAGAACGGCGCCAAGGGAACAGCCAACATTACAGCGGAGGAACGTCTTACGGATGGGTGTATAGCAGCGCATGGACCACAGGCTGCCAAGCTTACCATAATTACTCAATTGAGAGCGATTGCTTGGCATGCACATAAAGGCGCAAACCAGGGCACTCTCATTGCGACGCGGATAACTCCAGAATCTTCTGTTGCACAAGATTTTCATCAACAGGGGCTGTGTACTCGAATGTCGACACAGGTCCCGATAACGGAGCGGGTGCTGCTCAATCACTCATAAAGGGTCTGGATGCAGAGTCAGAACATCAAACTCGGAGCAAAACAATAGTGAACACAGACTTCTATGAAGACTATGTCTTTCTTGTTCACTTAAATCAAGCGGAGGGTGCAGTCAGGCCAGTAAACGTACATAAAGGCACGAAAGCCTTATCAAAGGGTTCAAAGGGTATTGAACATCATTCACCTCGTGCACCCATTGGTTCCTTTATGCTTGATACGAATGATGATAAATCGAGCTCCTGAACACATGACACATGCATTAAATCAAGTATCTTTCACAGACAACCTGGCAGTGTGTACAAACTCTGTTAAATGAAAGATTAGTCAGACGAAACTCAATTGAAGTCGTCAACGAGTTATTACACGACTTGACAAAAATGAACACGGAGTGCAGCCTCAAAAATAGATGAGATCTAAGAAGACAGGACGCTGAGCGCGCAAAATGGGACTGAAAGCCTCATGACGACTGAGATTTTGCCCATGAAGAGGTGGCTAAGTGGTCAACAAAAATCGGAGCAGAATTGAGGCTAGCCTCTAACCTAATTTAAGCTGTTCACAACAGAAAAACAAGGACGCCCCAAAAAAATATTCAAGGTGGCAGGGATTGCTGCACGGAAGCAACAAAATCAAGGACTGAGTGACGAGCAAGTGCCTGACCTGGGCATTCATGGTGCCCTTCTCATAAAGAGACATCATCCTCAGAAGAGTCCTCTACTGACTTACCCAAAATAAGGCATATACAACCTAGAGGACGTGTAAGAACTGATGGCCAGGAACATGAACGTGGAGAAATTATACAAATTAAAAAAAAAAGTCCTACAGGAATCACAACCTACATTGATGTCCTCAATGTCAATAACCATTTCTCCGCTCATAAAACTTTATGAACAATTGAATGACAATATCAAGGACTTAACCAAACTGGTCACTTTGATGAATTCAAAAATAATGAATCCAGAACCTGACAGCACCCTTTTTAAACAAAAATATCACAAAATGAATAAGAGGATTGATTTTTCTTTGAACGCTCTTGTTGAACAAAAAAGAAACAGCGAAGACAAAAAACTGCTTGCTGAAGTGGCCAAAGATGCGTTGGGATTACTAAAAGTTACTCAATCACCCTCGAGCTTGACGTGCATGCATGAAAAGGGGAATCGGTGCTATTCACAGGCTGAAAAGGGTCAGTTGAGGCAGACCGGCTGTAGCAAGAAAAACAAAATTCCTTGTGCAGCGCAAGAAGAAATTGGCTTCATGAATACCCAGTTAATCACCAACATGGAAAAGGACAGTTATGATCAGAACCAAGTCATCAACTCTGCGATCCTTTTGGACTCAGAAGAGCAGAATTCAACTCATGAGGATTATACCAAAACATTTACCTTAACGCATGCCATTGGAGAAGTGTCAAACTCCACGACTACTGCTTTGACACTGGTTGGAAAAGTAGTTGACCCGGCAACGAATATAAAATTGAGGATCTTACAAACTCAGCACAGGGCATAACGATAGCCTCATCTTTTGCGAGCGCAGTTAAAAGTAGTTTGCAACGAGAAACTTCGGCTATTAAAGACCTTCAAAGACCCATGACTTCAACTAATGTTGAAGGGCTAACTAACAAACCGTGTGCTAATAAACCGGAAATGGAAACAATGATGGATGGTTAGCCATTTTCAATGCCAAGAATTTACTAAATGGTAATAAGTCAAAGGCGACTGGTGGCAAATTACCTCAAGTATAAAAAACAAAGAAAAAATCATGAGCAAGACTCAAGAAAATGTCTACGCAATATTAAAACTGTTAATGTCACCGTAAACACCAATAAAAGAAGTAGAGACATTGTTGGAAAACGTAAAAAAACAAAAGTGAATGCACAAACAGACAAACACAAGAACACGGCACTTGTGACAGACTGCATTGAAGAAATATCAATTGATCTCCTAAATATGTCGACATATGAAGATGATCTTGCGGATGAACAACCACAGGTGGCCGCAGTAGAAATGGGCTGCAATCAAAAAGTGGAAGGAACGTGACCACGGAAGGTGTTAAAGATGGGATTGATGATAACCTACTGAGGACTTGTACTCTAATACTACCCTCGGTACCAGCAGTAAAGGAACTGATTCACCCCACTAGTCCAAATTTTATCACACTGGGTGACAAGTGTAAAAAAAGTGGCAGGCGTTCAGACACACCAACGCAAACATAGGGAGTGTGGAAATATTTCCTGCAGTAAACGATAAGGCTGTAGCATCCGGCTCGACATCCAGGCTACAGCGTCAAGTAACACATCATGTTAGCTCACAGAGAGACTCGGAAAGAGACATCCAAGGGAGAAGATCTGACAGCAGTAAAAGTGCTTTATCTAAGTCCCACAAAAAACCACAGTCCTTATATAGTCTCATGTTAGAACGCATTACAACGAGCAGCGACGGCTTCATTCTAAATCGGATGAATGTCTTACGCCTTCTGCATTTTGTCCCAAGTCTCAGGACCATAGAATCGAATGACAGACTGTTGAGTTTGTCAAAGAATCGCAAAATGATAAAGTGAGGCTGCACATTGACTCGAGAATTATATGCAACATCCTGCTTGAAGCAGCTCCGGTACTCTCGTCACTGAGATTTGACATCACTGAGACAAAAGACGAATTCACCTGCAGTGATAAGGACAAGTGTCAAAAGCTAAAACCGATGGGTGACGAGTATCAAACGCAAACCCCGGATGATACGCTTAACACGAACATTACAAAGAGGATGAAGGAGTCCAAGTTAAACAATCCTCAAACCGATTGGCTGTTCTCCAAGGGCAGTAGAGAATACAGTTCAAGAGGCGCAAACTGGTGAGCAAATTAGAATAACCTTTGGATGTGGAAAGAACTGTCAGCGGAGTCCCACACAACAAAGGAACGTTGTGTGAAGCATCGGATCCAAACAACTGGCATTGGTTGGTTGAGGCATTGACAAGGACCAACCAAAGCTGATGTCAGAAAACAAGAGAGAAGACCCTGTATGCCCTCGGATCCTGGAATAGCAGAGGTTTTCTGAACCTCTATTTTGTTTTAATATTCATATTGCGCCGGTAGCTCGCAAGCCTCGGGGGGCAGAAACATGGACACGAAGGACTTTCAAAGTAACTTGCTGGATGCCTTAGATCTAGCTTGTTTACAGGAAACCTGGTTGGAGGAATGTCTGCTTTCTGAAGAATGTGATATTGCGATAAATCCAGCTATCAAAAAATCAAAAAGGTAGACCAATAGCAGGTCTGCTAACTTTTGTCAGGAAGACTTCCGGCTACAGAATCATCAGTTCCAGGAACTTATCTCCATATATTCAAGTAACATCTATTGAGCAGGTGGGCAAACTGCACATGAATTGTGGTCATGTCTACATCATTAATTTATACTGTCAAAACCCAGCTACAGAGACAACTGCCTTTATAGATCAAGTTTCAGCATTAATTGATGAGATTCAGGAAGAAGGCAACTTGCCTGGTATAATCTTATGTGGTGACTTAAACATTAACTGTATAAATGTGAGTCACTCTAGTAAATCTGACATGTCTCAAAATGATCAGGTCGCTAAATTGTGGTGCCTTGAGATGGAAGCTAGAAACAGGTCTATGCTAAATGGGAACACAATTGGGGATATCCCTGCAAACCCAACTTGGAGTATAACCTGGCAAAAATCCACCATAGACTATTTCTTTGTATCTGACAGCGTACAAGAACGAGTAGCATCTCTAGAGGTAATTCCTAAACCACATAGCGATCATGACTTGGTCAGGTTATTCCTAATTGTGCGTAAGAAGAAAGTTACTGCAACATGGAACCACAGTGTCACAGTGGAACCTAACAGAGTTAGACTTCATCTTAATGAAGCTGAAGTAGATTTAATCACAGATGCATATTCTGGAGAACGAGACCAACTTGAATATCAACATCTGCTAACTCAGTTTGTTGAAAAAAATACATGGACTACAAAAATGTGCATTTAAACGTAGACACTGCTTTGATTTAGAGATCTTAAGGAAGAAACGACAAATGCAAATGAAATCAGGCACCTCAAGGATGGACATAACATCTCTTCCAGGAAAAAGAAGAGGTGTAATGCAAATATATAAAAACTAGCTGAAATCATATAAAGCAATCACTCTACAACAAGACGCAGAGTCCATGATGACCAAGTTAAGGAACAAAAATTAAAGCGAATTTTGGAGAGTGATAAACAGCGAGAGTGCGTCACAGACCTCAATTCAGCCAAATAGGGTTTCTGAAGTAGACTGTCACATTACAGTCAGCTGTACAGGAAAAAGGGGATCATCAATGACCCAGTGCTACCAAGTCCAGATCATTGGGATCTTAAGTTTGCAAAGGAGGAGATCTTAAGCGTCATCGTGAAGACAAGTTCCTCGAGGGCCCCTGGCCCTGATGGCTTCACCAACTTTACCTTAAAGAAGAATCCAGAGAAATGGGCGGAACTCTGTACTGTTCTGTTCACTAGAATCACCTTGAAATGTACACCACCTCTCTTATAAAAAGGGCAATAGAGCCAACCCTAAGGACTATCGTCCGATAGCACTCTTGGAAGTGCTGGAGAACATATACGCAACACTTCAACAGCAGCTACTCAAATGGATCACCAAATATCAACATATTGACCCGAGACAGTCAGGTTTTGTTAAGGGTGTAGGGTGCGGCCTGAACCCCCTAATATTAAACCTCATGAAAATGGAGGCTATAAGAACTGGGAGAAAGGTGTATATGGCTTTCATAGATTTTTCACATGCGTTTCACAGCATAGACCGTGAAATTCAGTGGACCAAAATGAGCAAGTGAAATTACCCTACAAGTCTTCTATTGGCCATCAAAGAACTACACACCGATACCAATGTCAGGATTAGATTAGACAGCGCAGGAACTCGATCATCCACAATAAGAACCTTTTGCGGGTTCAAACAGGGATGCCCCCTAGCAGAAATCATCTTCAATCTGTTTCTGTTTGACATTGGGGAATATGTTGAGAGTGTAGCGTCATTTCCACCAAAAATACATAGGTCGACGTAAGTTGGATCCTCTATGCAGACGACCTGATCTTGCTAGATCCAACACCAATAGGTCTTCAGCGTAAACTGTATGCTCTCGAGAACTATGTTAAAAAAAAAAATGGCCTGTATATCAATACAAACAAGTCTGAGATCTTGTCACATCAGGACATAAGGACCAACAGAAGATGTAATAACAAAAAATTCTGTTGCCACCTGAAAAAGGAAATCCTGAAAGTTTCAACTGATACCAGATATCAAAGTTGCAACCGATACCAGATATCTGGACATGAAGATCAGCTTGAATCTGAATGATGGACCATGGACCGAAAACGCTAAAATCAAGTGTTCAAGTGTTGACAGCTGGCAAGTCAAGCAGTTGTCCTAAGCAAGAAATACTCCCTAAAACCCATGGTTAATTTCTATAAACAAAAAGTGGTTCCAGCGTTAATTTACGGAGCGGAGTGTGCGCTAGGATGCTCACATGATCTATGGGCCACTTTGGAGAACACTATTTGTGCCAAAGTGTTACAGCCCTCCAAGGGAATTCCGACAGCATGTATTCGTTACAAATTAAATCCGACATCGATAAAATGCACACATCTGTTGGAACATGCTAGCACTCTATCGTAAAATGACGATGGAAGACATCACTCCAGAATTTAAAATCTTGCAAAACCCGGGATATGGAGATTCGCCAAACCTTGCGAAGATCTACTAAAAGAGTCCGATATTGAGATAGGCACTCTCCATTCCAATCCAAATCTGGCGAAGAATCTATGGAAGCTCGATGGATTCGGACTGGAGAACAAAGAATGAACCATAGGATAATGAGGAACGCCTCATGCAAAGCAAAAGCATTCCATGCACTACATAATTACCTGGATCTCTTTCCTGATCAGTATTGCAGAACTCTGTACATGCACTTTCACCTAAATGCATTTAAGACCAAAGAAAGGCCAGGTACATGGGCAAAATACGCAGAAGTGGATCAATCCTGTAGGCTGTGCAACCAACAAGATGAGACACTAAAACATCTTGCGCTCCACTGCACTGTGTTCAGAAAGAACGAAACATCTGGGAAGCATAATTGCAAAGAGACGGACCTGTAGTGCTGAGGTCTGGTGGCAGGCCATGTTTGAGGAATCTGATCGAAAGCTGACATTCGCCTCGACTTTCATTTTGGAAGACTTAAGGAAACGTCTGGCACAAGCGAGCGACGATCTATAGTGACTAGGAGTAGTGACGATCAAACAATTTGCAATCAACTATCCGTCGCTCTCTCGAACTGTAGAGGTTACAGAACACTTATGACATCGGAAAAATGTGTGTTGTAATTATTTGCTGTCATTTCTTTTTATTTATTTATTTATTTTTTAAGGTTTGTACATCCAGAGCATCCTGCAATTTTTTCTGGACCATATATGCACACTCAGCTTCATGATTCACCCTGTATTGCATAGAAGCAATAAAAGATTCAATAAATATTACTTTAGAGTGGATCATGGCCAAGAGTGTAGCCTGATCTTTTACATTGTCATTCAAGGTCTCATGTAGTTTCATGTAAGGGGCCAATGCCATGGAAAGGGTAGACAAGATTGTCTGTTGCAAATTAACTGACCCCAAATGCAAATCCACACCCACTTCTTCCTTCTTTAATGTCTCCGCTATCTTGAGTTTGCCCATCTAACTGGGGCCAGTTAGCCTGTGAGATGGCCGGAGGAGTATTTTTCAATGTGTAGGAGGGAGACGCATACTGGGAATAATTCTCTGGGGCCTCCACTGGAAAGAGCGTAGGGGACGCCAATTCCTGACCCTCTTCGATGTAATTAGCAATATGGGGAAAAGTAGAGATCTCTACCATATGATGGTTCTTAGAGGAGCTAATGAGGTTCCCCAATTGTTCTTTCTTTGTCCATGGGGAATTCTGTAGGGTTACCAACATTTCTCCAGCAATCGACCCATCCGCTCCACCGAGCTAGTCAGCAGGCAGAGGTGACTTAGTAGGTAAATGAATCAGAGGAAGTTGATGCCGCGAACACTTCTAAATTTTCTGATAGCTGCCCCACGCTATTACGGTCAAGGTTCATGCAAGATGAAGTCACTGAGCTATCAGACCCAATTAATTCGGCATGTCGCAATGGAGGGGAAGAAGACACCACTGCTGCCTTCATCACAAAAGCAGAGATCTAGGAATTTAATTTCTCGCTTCTCCGTTCATTACGGAGACTGTGGAGATTAAGTCTTCTCACTTTGTAGAATTTCTGCATCCGTAAGGTCCGCAAGGCCTTCCCACATAGGAGGCAAGGAAAAATCAGATGCATTAACTACACGGCCAAAGAACTGTTCAGAGGGTCATGAAAGGCGGATAATCTGTCATGGTTCAGATGAGGGAGGAACGAGAACTTCAGGATGGTTTTGTTTTTCCCCTTTTAAAGGACATGCATCAAACCCCTGCATTGCACTCCCCCTTGGAATCCTGCGGCCAAGTCTTTGCGTCCATCATGGCGACGGAAACTGGGGTATGCCTACCCATAGGAAGTGTTCCAGGGGTGGGTTCATTCCTCTGCAAAAGACTCTCCTGAGTTAAAGGCGGAGGACCACTCACCTGGATCTTAGTTCTGAGCTTTGAATGTGGCATAGGAAAATAAACGCAGCTTCTCCATGTTCCAAGTAGGTGAAGGTCAATGTAAGCGGCTTATATCGGGGCACCCAGGCACCCCGCCAACAAAAGCAACACTCCACTCCACTGCACTCCGCATCACTCCACGACAGTGCAGGAGTATTTGTGAGCTGGCTCATCCTTCGCAGGTCATCAGCAAGGAGAAACTCAGAAGGCAGAACGACTCACAATGGAAAACGATACCAGAGTTTTCTGGCAACAAGCAACACTCCACTGCACTCACTGAAGATAATAATATACTGCTATTTGCAGACAATGCAGTGTTATCTACATCTACTCGGGGTCTAAAAAACCTTTGATGAATTTGTAGAATTATGTTAAGATAACTTATTAGTTATAAATGCATTGAAAACCAAACTGTCCAGTACTAGAAAACCACTACCTGTATTGAATAGTGAACTGGATGGCTTACAAATAGAAAAAGTGGAATTCTAAGATTATCTGGGGGTCAGCTTTGAAAATGTAGGCTCCTGTAGAACCCAGAATAAAAAGTGTAATTGCAATTCTGAATAGAAAATCTAGTCCCCTGTTGAATTCAGGGTCCGGCCACAAATGACTCTGACACTCAGTGAACTGTTAACTTATTTACTTAAGTTCAGGTACATCAAATACAGTTCTTAGAGTCAGGTAAGTAAAAGGGGACATAGGACACCCACCGGCATCCTCTCTCAGGGCTTACATCCTTGCAACTTACAAACCTGGAACTCACTCATAGATAAACATTCTAAGCCGTGCATTCCATCTCAAGATTCTAGTCACTTGCACCAGATGAATGCAAAGTTAATCACAACACATCTTTCCCCTATAGGGACAACAACAAGAACAGTAAAGTATCGGTGGCAAGATCAATATTTCATCAAAAGATTTGTCCAGTAAAGTCCCACCTGAAAAACAAAAGATTATTCAAAGCATTTCACATATAACCACAACCAACTCCAAAAAGTTTAGACCTTGTCACCACTTCAAAATCTATTAACATTAACGTCAATGTCCATCTGTGGCTTAAAATTAAAAGTCCACCTGTGGAGAGAACATATTAATCTGCCTACATAGAACAGCTAATGATGAACACTTATCAACTTAATAACTCTGATGAAGATATAATCAACACTCAAAACCTTAATATCTTATCTCACTCCCTTCACACCACATCCACTGAAACTACACCTCATACCCTCAGAACTTAAAGATCCATGCACAGCACCACTCCATACTCCTGCTACATCACAAGTAACTTGTTTACATATGCATTGCCGTATATCACCTTGTTCTAGCTCAATTTAGCCATTTGCTCCTCCCACGTTCCATGAAAACGAACGCTCACTGTAGTGACGTCTACACTACAGCAGAGAAATCGCCAGCACCTCTGCATTCTCTCCTCCTTCACCATTGCATAGAGAGTAACGGAGGAACACAGAGCTCCCATCCCCATCAAACTTCATAAATGAGTCAGGCCTCCCGCTGCAGCACTCATGCCGAACTCCAGGACTCCACTCAAGCCAACCGCAGAAACCTTCGGTTCCAGTCAAAGGTAAGCGCTGACATCGCATAACTGTCAGTGATCTCAGCTGCCTTCACTATGACCAATAGCTTGTAGCCTTGGCGCAACAGATGTTTGCACAGTCCATGGGCCCCAGGCTCCTCCTAGATCCATTAACAACTTCCAGCTCTTCTGAATGTTTGTACAGTCTCAATTCTCTTAAATGCTTTATGAGAGACTGCCACCTTGAACTTCACCATGCCACTGAATGAATGAACCTTGCTGCTCCAATGAACCTCACAGCTCCTTCTAATAACCATAAGTCTCACAGAGCCCACTGCACTTTACAGCAGACCGTTGTACCTTTCAACACTAGAACTTCTTGTCCCCACTGCCCTTTGCGGCACACCCTTGTCACTGAAGTGCCTCTTCACTCCCTATGCAGTGCCTCTTCACTGCCCCGTGCAGCACTTCACTGCCCTTGAAGCGCCTCACCTCTTCACTGCACCCCACAGCACTTCACAGCCTCTGCAGCGACCACTCACTGCCTCTTGCAGTGCCTCTGGACTGCCTCTTGCTGGGCATCACTGCCCTCGCAGCACCTTAACATAGGGGCTAACTTGCCACTACTAAAGCACCTCTTCACTTCAGCAAAACGACCAAAGCTCCTATTCACATCTGCAGCGCCTCTTAACATTTGCAGCACCTCACTGTGCGATACAGCACCTTGCTGTCTCTGCAGCACCTCTTAACTGCATCTTGCAGTGCCTCACTGCCTCATGCAGCACCTCTTCACTGCCTCACGCAGCACCTCTTCACTGCCTCACGCAGCACCTCTTCACTGCCTCACGCAGCACCTCTTCACTGCCTCACGCAGCACCTCTTCACTGCCTCACGCAGCACCTCTTCACTGCCTCACGCAGCACCTCTTCACTGCCTCACGCAGCATCTCACTGCCCCTGCAGCGCGTCTTCACTGCCTGTTGCAGCACCTCACTGCCCTTGCAGCACTTCTTCATGCAGCGCCTCACTGCCTCTGTAGCATCTCACTGCCCATAGCAGCGCTTCACTGTCTCTGCAGCGCCTCTTCACTGCCTGTTGAAGCGCCTAACTGCCCTCGCAGCACCTCTTCATGCAGCGCCTCACTGCCTCTGCAACATCTCATTGCCCATTGTAGCGCCTCACTGCCCTGGCAGAACCTCTCCACTGCCTCATGCAGCACCTTTACATCCATAGCTGCTCTGTTATTCCAGTGCCTTCGTAGCGCCTCTGTCTGGGCCTTTATTGCCCCCTCTGCCTCTGTAGCACCTCTGTCTGGGCCTCAATTGCCCTCACTGCACTTGCAGTGCTTCACAGCCATCCAGCACTCTTACCTGAGAAGAACTAGTTACTCTTACCTTGTAACGTTCTTTCGATGGGATGTTCCTCCGACGTATTCCTCATCTTAGATATAAATCCTTCAGCTTTGCTGGCCTCGGAAAATTTTTTCGCCAGAGGGCGCTGCGCGTCGATGATCGCCGAGTCGATGACCCTCGACGGCCTCCGTGCCGACGTCGACGTCATCCTGCCTATAAAGGCCGCGCGCAGCGTCCGTTGCTCAGTTCCGTTTTGTAGTCCCCAGTAATGTTTTTGGATTAGACTAATCACCTTGAAGGAGCATAGGCTGCAAACCCACAGGAAGTCATACTGCGGGGATGGATGGGAGGGTCGATAAGGAATACGTCGGAGGAACATCCCATCGAAAGAACGTTACAAGGTAAGAGTAACTAGTTCTTCGAAGGGATTGTGTCCTCCGACGTATTCCTTATCTTAGATAGACTCCCATAGCAGTGGTATTGTGACTGGAGGCGGGAGTAATAAAAGTTATGTTACCCTTCCAGAATGGACAGAGTGTAACACAGCCTTGCCGAATCTAGTTTCTTGACTAGAGGAGGAATCCAGGCTATAGAATTTGGTAAATGTATGTGCGGACGACCATGTGGCAGCCGCACATATATCTCGAATTGGCACCCCTCTTTGAAGGGCTGAGGATGTTGCGATACCCCTGGTAGAATGAGCCCTTAGATTTTGAGGAGGCTCCTTTCCTGCCAATTTGTAGCACTCCAGAATGGCTAAAATAATCCATCTGGAGATGGTTTGTTTTGTTATTGGAAGGCCCAACTTATGTCCTGCATAACCTACAAAGAGTTGGTCTGCTTGTCTGATCTTAGCCAATCTGCTGATATAGAAGCTCAAGGCTCGCTTAGGGTCCAGCCTGTGCAGTCTCTCTTCCTCCTTCCCCGGATGAGGAGGAGGGTAGAAAGAAGGTAATATAATCTTCTGAGTGATGTGAAACTCCGAGACTACCTTCGGGAGGAAGTTAGGCTTCACCTGAAGAACAACTTTGTCCTTGTAAAAGATTGTATGTGGAGGTTTACACGATAAGGCTTGCAACTCGCTAACCCTTCTAGCAGATGTCAATGCTATTAGCAAAACAGTTTTGAGGGTGAGAAGCTTCAATGAACAAGAGTGTAGTGGTTCAAAAGGGGCACCCTTTAGGAAGTTTAAAATTAGGTTTAAATCCCATAAGGGAACTTGAAAAGGTTTCGGGGGATAAACATTAGTTAATCCTTTTAGGTATTGTATTACCAATGGAATTTTGAAGTATGAAGGCTCCTCTGCAGTGCGCTTAAAGATTGATAGCGCTGCGAGATAGCCCTTAATTGTGCCAACCTGTAGGCCTGAATTAGCCAGGTAAAGTAAGAATGACAACACCATAGGTGTACCACAAGAAAAGGGTTCAATATTCTTTTCTCTGCACCAGCTGCAAAATTTGTTCCAACGGCAGCGGTATAGAGTTTTAGTTGCCGGCCTTCTGGCCGAAAGCAACACCTCCATAACATCATCCGGAAGGTCCCAATCCTTGTACCTCAACCTTTCAGACACCAAGCGTGAAGGTTGAGGGTCTTGATGGCTGGATGGAGAACCTGACCTTCCTTCTGCGAGAGAAGATCCTCTCTGTATGGCAGTCGAATTGGAGGGCAGATGGACATGTCTAGAAGGTCCGGGTACCACGTTCTCCTGGCCCAATCCGGGGCAATTAGGATCATGGTCTTCCGAAACCTTCTCAACCTCCTGATCATTTGAGGAATGACAGGGACCGGAGGGAACGCGTACAGAAGTGGGAACTCCCAGTCCACTACGAACGCATCTCCTAGAGCTCCTCTCGGGGGAAATTCCCTTGAGCAAAATCTGTCGCACTTCCTGTTGATACTGGTGGCGAACAGATCCACTTGAGGGGTTCCCCAAAGGGCGAAGATCTCTTGAAGGACTTCCTGAGCTATCTCCCACTCGTGAGAGACTGTGCTCTGCCTGCTCAGAGCGTCCGCTGTCAAGTTCTTCTCTCCGGCTAGGTGAATTGCCGATAGAGAGATTCCTTCCTGAATTGCCCAAAACCAGAGCTGCATCGCCTCTCTGCACAGTGGTAGTGAGCCTACGCCTCCTCTTTTGATGAGGTAGTGCATGGCCACTGTATTGTCCGTCATTATTAGGACGTTTCTTCCCCGTACAGACGGCAGAAAAGCCTTCAGCGCTAGTCTGATGGCTCTCAGCTCCAACAGGTTGATATGTAGTCTGGACTCCGATGGAGACCAACGACCGCTGATGGTCAAGTCGTTGGCGTGAGCTCCCCACCCCGTGAGTGAGGCATCCGTGACTACTGTTATCTCCGGCCATGGTTGCCAAAACATTTCTCCTTTCAGGATGTTCTCCCGACAGGCCCACCACTGAAGGTCTCGGGCTACTTTGACCGGGATCCGAAGGAGATCTGTCATCCTTCCTGAGAACTGTGACCACTGAGTTCTCAGTGCCCACTGGAGGGATCTCATTCTCAGGCGAGCCTCCGGCACGAGGAATATGCAGGATGCCATGAGGCCTAGCAACCTCAGAAAGTCGTAGGCTGGGAGATATTGGGCATTCTGAAATCTGATGACCATCTGCAGAATATCTCGAGCCCTCACCTCTGGTGGCAAGGCTTTTCCCAGGGAAGTGTCCAGGACTGCTCCAATGAATTGGAGTCTCTGTGATGGTATCATCTGTGACTTCTTTAAATTGAGGGAGAAGCCCAGCTTGTGAAGGAAGTGGCAAACATAATCCAGTTGTCTCTGAGCCTGTTCCGAAGATACAGCTCTGATCAACCAATCGTCTAGGTAAGGGTAGACATGAATCCCTTCCCTCCTTAGACTTGCAGCCACAACCGACATTAGCTTGGTAAAGACCCTCGGGGCGGAGGTTAGCCCAAATGGCAGAACTCGAAATTGATAATGAGAGCTGCCAATTGCGAACCTCAGGTATCTCCTGTGCCTGGGATGGATCGGCACATGGAAATAAGCGTCCTGGAGGTCTAGAGATACCAACCAGTCCTGAAGCTGGAGGGCCTGAAGGATCTGAGAGAGAGTCACCATCTTGAACTTGTCCTTTCGGAGGAATTTGTTCAATTCCCGTAAGTCTAAGATGGGTCTCAGTCCTCCGTCCTTCTTCGGTATTATGAAGTAGGGGGAGTACCAACCCTTGTTCCTTTCCGCTACAGGTACCAGTTCTATGGCACCTTTCTCTAGCAGGTCTAAAACCTCCTGCAAGAGGAGCGGATCTGGAAGCTTCAAAGGGTTGTTCCCCGGTGGATGACTCTGAGGGATATGTAGGAAGGGCAGGCAGTAACCTTGGGCCACTGTCTCCAGAGCCCAAGCATCTGACGTAATAGCCTGCCATTCCGCCAGATGGTGAGTTAACCTGCCCCCTACTGGTGTTCTGTGAGGGGAGACCTCAGAGTGGTTTTGAAGCGGCTGATGCAGTTGCCGAAGGTAAAGTGGCTCCTGCTCCTGCGGGTGCGGCTTTCTTTCCCCTACCCCGTCCACCACGGGTAAATCTTCCTTGGCCTCTTTGAGCCGGTCTTCCCCTGCCCCTTCCATATGAGGAATAGTAACGAAAGGACCGTCCTCTCCACGATGATCCCGAAGGACGAAAGGTATTCTGACGGATAGCAGCTCCCAATGACTTGGCTGCTGCCTTGGACGTTTGCAGTTTCTCCAAACTGTCATCCGCCTTCTTTCCAAAGAGGGTAGAACCGTCAAAGGGCATATTCAAAAGCCTGGTCTGCACGTCAGAGGCAAAACCAGACTTCCTCAACCACGCATGCCTGCGGATTGTGGTACTTGCCGCCATGGCCCTGCTGATACTGTCAGCAGAATCTAGGCCAGTTTGTAGGGTCTCGCACATCGCATCTTTACCATCCCTGATGATGTTTAAAAATGCGTCCCTTTCCTCTCCTTCTTGGAGGCAGTCAGCCGCTGATGAAGCGCACTCCCAAAGGGTGTGGCTGAACCTAGCGAGCGTACAGGTCGCGTTAATAGACTTTAACGCCATGCTACAGGCAGAAAAAACCTTCTTAGCCATGGCATCATACTTTTTGTCATCCCTATCCTGCGGAGCAGTGGGGTATGCAGATGTGCTGCCTGATGAGGTTGCAGCCTGTACAACCAAGCTCTCAGGAGTAGGGTGTTTTGACAAATATTCAGGGTCAGAACTAGCCACCCTGTATTTTGTTGACAGTTTTTTATTTACTGCCGGGATAATTTCTGGCGTTTCCCAGTTTGTCAAAATCCTTCTCTGTAGAGCAGAGTGAAATGGAACCACAGGATCCTCCTGTGGGCCCTTGTCCAGTATGTCAGTGAGGTCATCCTGCTGAAAGGCAGGAGAAGGTGCAGACCAACCCATAAATTCTATGATTCTAGACATCAGAGCTCTATATGGAGTCTCCGCATGTTCTCCTGGGTCTGGTTTGATAAATTCTGCTTCAGGAGAAGTGTCCAAGCCACTAGCTTCCTGAAGTGCATCCTGAAGATTTTTTAATCTTCCTTCCTCAGAGGCGAAAGTCTCTGGCTCTGGTGATGTGGTCCTCTGTAAATCAATATCTTGGTCTGAATCCTCCCTTTCCTCAAAAATCGAGGTTAAAGGGGGATACATTGGTTTTTGGAATGGTATAAACCCCATTTCCAATGCAGAAGGAGCCATCATCACAGGCCTTGAAAACGTCGATGTCGTCGACACCGACGTGAAAGTACTCGAAGGCGCCGTGAAAAGCGTCGAGAAATGTGTACTAGGCCTCGAAGAACTCGAAAGGATCGGAGTCCTGCTCGAGAACGACGTCGACGTTCTCGGCGTCGAGTCGGAGGTCTTTTGTCTAACCGTTGGCTGTGGAGTAGCCGTGGTTCTTTCCTTCACCGGCGTCGATATCGGCGTCGACGTCGGCGTCGACTCGATCGACTGATGCGCCGATGGATCCTTCGACAACGGCGTCGATGGCGCCGACCTCTGTTTCGAAGGAGTTTTCGACGATGGCGTCGATGATGCTTTATCTCCCGATGGCTCGAGGCGCTTTCGGGTTGACTTTTCCGCCGGGTACTGCGACTCGCGGCGTTTAGATTTTTTGGGTTTTTTACCCGGGGTATCACCCTCAGCTGTCTTCGAGGGGGACGAGGCCGCTTTCTCGAAGACGCTTAGCATCTTTTTCCTGAATTCCTCCCACTCAGCTTGCGAGCTGCGTTTTGTGGGGCAATGAACTCTCTCAGGAGAACTCGACGAAGATGACGAAGGGGATCTCCTACGTCTCTTCTTCGAGTGTCTCGATGTCGACGAGTGGTGGGAGCCACTTCGTGATCTAGATCGAGAGTGTTTTTTATGGTGAGGAGACGAACGTCTCGACTCTACCGAAGAAGCTTTCGAGGAAGTTAAAGTTGACCTACCTCTCTCGAGCTTCCCCCTACGCTCCTTCAAGGCTTTCGCCGTCATGGAAAGGCATTCCTCACACTCCGAACTCTGGTGCGTGATTCCCAGACACCACAAACAGACCCTGTGAGGGTCCGTCAACGACATTTTCTTCCCGCAGTCTCGGCACTTTTTGAAACCGGACCGAGGGGTCGTCGGGTCGGAGGAGGATGCCATCGATATCGAGGTAAATAGTAGTTATTATATACGTTTATCTTGACGAGAACTGAGCAACGGTGTTCCGAGGCACAACGAAGCGCGGAAAAACGGAACTGAGCAACGGACGCTGCGCGCGGCCTTTATAGGCAGGATGACGTCGACGTCGGCACGGAGGCCGTCGAGGGTCATCGACTCGGCGATCATCGACGCGCAGCGCCCTCTGGCGAAAAAATTTTCCGAGGCCAGCAAAGCTGAAGGATTTATATCTAAGATAAGGAATACGTCGGAGGACACAATCCCTTCGAAAGGATCACTTCTCTTAGGGGGGCGGTGGGTGTCTCCCTTTGGTGCTGTCCCCCCAGCACAGCCAGCTTCATCCTCGTCGCCAGTGTTGAATTCAGGGTCTGGCCACAAATGACTGACACTCAGTGAACTGTTAACTTATTTACTTAAGTTCAGGTACATCAAATACAGTTCTTAGAGTCAGGTAAGTAAAAGGGGACATAGGACACCCACCGGCATCCTCTCTCAGGGCTTACATCCTTGCAACTAACAAACCTGGAACTCACTCATAGATAAACATTCTAAGCCGTGCATTCCATCTCAAGATTCTAGTCACTTGCACCAGATGAATGCAAAGTTAATCACAACATCCCCTTCTTGGCTTCACAAGTGGTGAAGGGCTGGGAGTATAGGCATTACTGCACTCCATTACAACCCCACCACTCTTATTACCTATTATAAATATAGCGTAACCATGTAAAGGTATCCATATTTTGCATTTTTCCAAATTGTGTAGGGTAGCCTCACCTCGCTTATAGCCCATTTGTGTTAGTCAGTCATATCTCGCACTTATCCTATTTTGTGTACAACCTCACCTCTCCAATTAACCAATATCAGATGCTTTTAGCCTAATTGTGCCAGGTAGCAATCCTCTGATGTTAGCCCATTTGTGCCATTGAGCCACACTTTGCATTTAGCAATTGCAGGGACCACCCACACGTCTCACTTAAATAGAATTGTGAAGATTAGCCACGTGTCATATTTAGATACATTTGTTGAAGATTAGCATGTGCATCACTTAGACTGTGAACTTAACCGTGTGTATCACTATATAGAATTGTGCAAATTAGCCACATAGAAGAATTTAGAGAGTAGCCAATGTACTAACCACCCGCTCCTGCTTCCAGCACACCACCAACATACTATACACACCCACTGGACTAGCCAACCTACACACTAACACACACCCAACACAAGTACCACAAGCTTACAACAAACCTGGACACTGGACCTTACGGATACAATAAGACAGTGCGCACAACCTATAATACCATCCAATCTACACATAAAACACACAGACACAATCCTAGATAACACACAGCAACAACCCAGGGATTGGATCTTACCCTTACGAATACAATCAGCCAGTGCACACCACTAACAATCTGCAAGACAACACGCACAGACACCAGCTTCTCCTGGTTCTGGACCTATCCCCATCACTCTTCCCTCACTAACCAACCTGGTCCTCTTTCTTGCAGAGCCATGTTGAGTGCCTGCATACTGCCCTTGAGTGGTAGCGGTGCGTGGTATAAATCAAGATAACAGAACAAAAAGGTTTGGTAGTGTGGCCATTGAATCCACATTGGAAGTTTACAGGATTTAGGCTCTTTCAGCCACATTGCACACCGCTCTGCTATCAGTCGCTGTGGTATTACTTCCCTAAAAGTTAGTGAGAACACATTTTTAAAGAAATTGTTGGGTTCACCAAAGGCACTTCAAGTGCTGCAGTAACCCTGGCATTAGGACAAGCATGCATTAGTTACCATGCTCAACTGTAGCCAGTCTCATTTTGGATCACACTTTGTACATCCAGCGGAATTGTGGGGTGTACAAAAAGGCAGTGCAAGATGTCTTGAGTAATAATTATTCTAAGCTTTGGATATGGTTCAAACATGTAAAAACGGTGTTGTAGATTTGTCTAAGTGGCTTCTGGTTTGCTCCGGAATCCTTGAAGCTGGCAAGTTCACAGATTGGGAAGCCAGTGTACTAGGAATGGCCATTGATGGACTTACTGCATGCCAAAGAGCCTAAAAGGTCTCTTCCAAGTTCTTTCCCCGCTTCGATCCCTCGCTCCACTTGTGGTGTTCCCCGGGGGTCTAACCTTTCTCCCTGGCTTTTCAACCACTACCTGGCACCTCTTGCCCACCGCATCGCTACTTTCTGCTCCAATCTGCAGTTTTATACGGACACCCAGCTCCCTTTCAGGCTCCCCTCAGCCGCCACTGCTTCTTCTCTCATACCAGAATGTATGGCCGCAATTCAGGAATGGTGTGCCGCCAATGATCTCTGCCTTAGTGCAAGTAAGAATGAGATCCCCCTCATCAGGACACCTGCTCCCTCCTTTCCTCTCTCTCTCAGCCCGCCCACTCTGGGCCCTCTTCGTGCTCCTTCCTGTGAGGCTAAGAACCTTGGTGTCATCTGACTCCACCTTTTCCTTCTCTACTCACATCTCCGACGTCTCTAAGAAGTCAAACTATAAGCTGCACCTACTCAGAGGTATTCTCTCTCACTTTCCCCCAGAAGCTTACTGTCTCCAGAGCCCTGGCCCTCTCTAGGCTGGACTACTGCAACAGCATCTTTCTGAATCTGCCCGTCTCTACTCTTCAACCTTTACAACTTATCCAGAACAAGACTGCAAGACTGGTCCTTGACCTCAAGCCCAGGGATCGTATCCCTCCAGCTCTGAAATCTCTTCACTGGCTCCCTGTGGCTGCAAGGATCATGTTAAAGACCCTTCGGATCGTCCACAAGGCTTTCTGGGGCCTGGGACCGCACTATATCCACCTTTCTCTTCCTAAACATCTTCCTTCTCGAGCTCCCTGCTCTTCCAACTCTGTGAGGGTCAGACGCTTCTCCAAGCGGCGAGTAGGGGGCATATCACTCTCCTCGGCTGGGGCCTCCGTCTGGAACAGCCTCCCTCTCTCAAACTTGAGCCGAACCACCTCCGGTTCTGGAAGCAATTCACAACCTTGCTTTTCACCTGCGCTCTCGCTCTTCCTCTCTTCCTCTCCCCTGCCGATGTCCCCGACTGCTCAGCGCACTGGTCACCTGGCTATCCTGTGAACTTGGGCCCAGGCTCCTGCATGTCCAGTTGCCCTTGAAATGCCTCTGGTTTCCGACCAGCACTGAAGGGTCTGTATCTGCAACCCTACAGTCCCTTCTCTTTGCGCTTATGAGCCACCCTCTGGCTGCACATTGGGTTACCTGCACTTCTCCATTCTCCCTCTATCCTGCGCAATCTGAATGACAAGGCCTAGTAAGATAGTTGTTTTGTCTTCCCTTGTCTTCTCGTGCCTAGAAACACGTTTACAGGCCTGCTATAAATGCCAGATCATATCAAGTTTACACGCATAATAAAGAGTAGAATTGGCTTAAAACGATATCTCAGCGGGATCACAAAACCTGTGCAGAGGTCTTTGTATATAAAGCTGCGCCTTGGAAGCCTCAAACTAAAACATTTCACAAAGCATCGCTCAAAGGAGAGAAATGGCGGTTGTCCAATGCGTTATGTAAGGGAGGATGTATATAATTGTATGTTCTGCTGTCCTTATTTGAAACTTTACGGCAAAAAGGGCTTGTACCGCTTCTTAAATTAAACTACGGTAATTGGGGCCTTGGATTTTTGTAAAATTCCAATCAGCATTTGTAGGGTTTATGCAGTTTCAAGCTGCCGCACAAAAGATTGGAGGCTAAGAAAGAATGATTGAAAAATAAAACTACTTTTGTATATATCCCTGCAAATAGCTGCTTTTGTTTTTAAGTGTTCATCTATCGCACTGCTATGAAGACTGACACACAATGCTTTATAATGCTTGTAATTTCTTCTTTCTTTGACTAACATCTGCATTATTTTTTAATGATATAAAATTAACGAATGAATTCATAACGAAACATAAATAACAAAAAAAACGATTGGTAAAGAAACTATGTGTGAGGGTGGGGTAAAGGGTTAAATCTTGTGGGGAGGGGATTGGGGTAGGTTCTTAGCAAGTGGAAACAGGGGCTTGGGGACCCCAGCCCAAAAAAGAGGGAAAACATTTACTTGATTTTTGTGTTGTTATAAATTCATTTGTTAAAAAGACATGGAACCGCAAAAGACTAGTACTTAGAATCTTGGATTGTAAATATCTTTTTTATATGAACTTCCCTTCATCAGCTGCATTTTTACCATTGATGTGTTTATGGCATTTTACTAAAATGGAAATGGACCCAATTTATATTGTTTAACGAATACAACCATTGCAGTGCTAAAACAAAGCTTCCCATACCCCCACCATTCATACAATGTAAGGTACAAAAACAAGAACGCAATGTGTGTTCCTGGACTGGACTGGACAGCAATGCTTTGATCGAATAGAGGGGCCTTTGCCAAACCAACAGACCATCCCCAATGCATTCTCTAGACATATGTTAAACAATATAGGCTTCAAATTGACAGCTCCATTACACCTTCATTGTTCATCCGGTATATGAGAAGGTAATAGGAGCCATCCAAGTCAAGACAATACAGTGCTATACAAAATATTATAGCAATTGGAAACTTCTTTCCATTTCCCTTAGATGGGGCATTCCAATCAATATACATGTCCCTGTCACATTAGAACTAAATTGAGAAATCTAATGTAAGCAACCTTGTATAGCAACTGTGCCACTTTTTGCGGCCTTGCTGCTAGTGGCTCTTTAAGAAGAAGGGGAGTTATAAGTGGGACAATGGGAAAGGAAGATGCACACGTGGAGTTGATGGGAGCATTTCAAAGTACCCAGTTCCTGTGTAACAAAATTGCTTTTGATGGCTTTGGAAGAGACTTGCAAATATGCTAGCCATAGTTAAGAGCCCAGGATCTGATAAATATGAGGTCACGTAGTCCCAGGAAAAGAGTCAACGGCAGGACAATCACATGCCAGATGTAAAAATAAGTGACCACCTGCCAACAGCACTTGCACTGGTCATATTTCTAAATATCAATCTTGTAGTTTGTGGTGTTCGATAGAACAGACTGATGAATCTGGCGATGTCACCACCATCGCCCTTCGGAGAGTCTCTGCCAATATGGCCAGGGAAGGACAGCCGCTACATGATCCCGACACTGGGGGTGGCTGCCTGAGGGAGGACCATGTGGAGGGAGACCATCCTAGTGGGAGTAAGGTGGACTCACCAGATGGAACACAGTATTCCCGCCAATAAAGGGATCCACAACCACCTTCCTATCATCCTAAGACCAATCATACGTTGTACTCCTCTTAACAATTCCCTAAAAAGTACTGGAACGAGGAAGAATAAGTCACCACAATGAAGATCACTTTTACAGTACTGTGACGAGGGAGAGGAGTGGAGGAATACAGAGCACAAGAAGCCCCAAAACACAGGCAACACTAGTTGTTGGGAGCGTGCACCTGTGCCTGGGATGTTTAACACAATTGCCAGAAGAAATAGGAGACTGCTGGTGGAAGCGGGCTGCAGCTCTCCGTGCTACCGAAGAGCTACGAGAAGGATGTTGGAGCCAACTGGCTCACATACCGACCAGAGGAATGCTGCGCAAGGAAGATTCCACGTAGCAATGCCAGAAGCAAGTGCAGGGCTCATAGGCCTTTGCCAGTGGAAAGAAGCAGCAAGATACTTACAGGAGACCTGCAAGAAGAAGAGAAGCCCAGCTGGAACCACAGGAGGCCGAAAACTGAGCAGCTCGAGGAAGAGAGCATCAAGCAGCTGTGAAAAGGTAAGCAACACAAAACGGATAAAGAAAGGAAGCCATTTGTTAAAACTGAAAGTGAGAAAGTTAAAAGTGCATATACCACAGCATATACCACAGAAGGGAAACTTTGAAGCTTGGCCCTTTGTACGAAGATGAAACAGCAACAAAGTATTTACTGGACAATGTGAATTTGCCAAAAGGGTAATGTGGTAAATTCCCAAAAGTGGGCTTGCAGAAGCAGGCAAATACAAGTGTGTTGAAAGTGTGAGCAAAACACTAACGAGGCCAGATATTATGAAAAAAAGGAATTAACCAAAAGGGCTACTGCGGCAGAGACAGACAATCACAAGTGTGTGAATATAAAGTAGCAGAATGAACCCTGGCAGGAGAGTATACCACTTTGATACTGATCAAGAAGAAAGGCAAATATTTTTCAAGAAACTTAAGAGTTCGGGGGGAATGGGGACCCCCCCCCGGATTAAGGAGCAATAACCTTAAGACTTTTTGTTGGAATTATTTAGCCAAAACCATGTCTAACTTGTGCCCGTTCCCGACTCCTCACAAGACGTAAACCCTCAAACTGAATCCTTTAAATCTAGCACTTGCAGATACATGTTTTACTAGTCTACAAAATGGACTCCATTGCAATTAACTCCACTGATAAATCCTGGCCTCGTCATACTTACTGGGGTTTCCAAAACCCACCACTCTTGAAATAGTTGATATACTGAAGGTAACTTTTTGAGTCTCAATCATAATTAAGTCTAATAAGCCCTTCAACAAGAAAAATAGTCAGCTGGAGCAATCGAAAAAGGTGGAAGAGACAGACACATCATAACTCTTAGATACACTTTTCAGTGTATCCATAATAGATCAAAGTCATCTTTGAAACCTTATGAACATAGGAAATAAATGTTCCATCAACAAAGCTATCTGCTACAGTAGAGCGACATACTGCTGTAAAACTTGAATTTCCCCAATAAAGTACCGGATGTCCTAATATGGGGAATAAAAACAAATCTCCCAAGGGTGTTCCCAATACTACCAAAAGTTACACCCACTTTCTTTCATGTATTAACCAAGTAACCTGCTAAACTTTTTAAGTTGGTCTATGGTAATCTCGCAGTTGGCACATCTTCACAAAATAAAGAGTAGGTAAGCATTAACCAGGTACAGAGGCTTCCACAACTTTTATGAGCGGGTGCTTCAGAAGTAGCCTTAAAGCAGGAGGCCATATTTTGTAATGGGGAAGATCACTAGCATTTGACCAGATTAGGAACCAGCTAGATCATAGTCTCTGCATGATTTGACACAAAACCCATGGTGACTTGTGGGCCCACACAAATTGACGAAAAGGTAGCATGTAATTTGCATAACAATGTTCCTCTATAGAGTAAGTGAGTAGTAAAACATCTATGTAACAGTTTGGGCAATAGAGCCATCTTTAGTAAGGAATTCCAGCACAACAATTAAAACGGTAAAAAGACCCACCTTTCCAATTCATAAAGCATCTGTCAAGTACATTCACCGACGTTCAGAAAGTTATCCGCATTTGAGAAAATAAACATCCCCAGGTATCTAAAAACCATGCTCTGCCCAACATAACATAGAATCTATATCAGCTGGCCCAATGGTAGTATGCTTGAAGAACACTTGAGACTTAGTATTAATCATCAGTCCAGATGTTGGGTGAAACGTTATATGGTACAAATGATTCCTCGGATTTGGGCAGGTGATTTAACAGTCAAAGGATCATCAGCATATGAAGCAATTGAACCCGATTGATCTCCAACCTGTATAGCCAACTGAGAAAATGTGTGTTCAATAGTCAATCCTAATAGTTCAATACCAATGGCAGGGAGGGTGGGAACAAGGACACCTCTGACAAATGCCTCTGTGTAGCCGGAAGAGGGCAGATCTAGACAATTTGTACTTATCCTAGCCACAGATGAAACACAAAAACTTGACCCAAGCAATTTACAATCTCAAAACCCATCTGGGACATAACCTTATAAAATCATTCCCAATTTAGGGAATTAACTGTATCCTCAGGATGTAAAACCGCAATTACTGTTTCAACAATTATCTTCCTATCAATTTCAGTCACCAGGATTGGCCTACAAATCAATCTATGTCTCTATCTGTCTCTATCTGTCTCTATCTGTCTCTATCGGTCTCTCTCGGTCTCTCTCGGTCTCTCTCGGTCTCTCTCGGTCTCTCTCGGTCTCTCTCGGTCTCTCTCGGTCTCTCTCGGTCTCTCTCGGTCTCTCTCGGTCTCTCTCGGTCTCTCTCGGTCTCTCTCGGTCTCTCTCGGTCTCTCTCGGTCTCTCTCGGTCTCTCTCGGTCTCTCTCGGTCTCTCTCGGTCTCTCTCGGTCTCTATCGGTCTCTCTCGGTCTCTATCTGTCTCTCTCGGTCTCTATCTGTCTCTCTCGGTCTCTATCTGTCTCTCTCGGTCTCTCTCGGTCTCTCTCGGTCTCTCTCGGTCTCTCTCGGTCTCTCTCGGTCTCTCTCGGTCTCTCTCGGTCTCTCTCGGTCTCTCTCTGTCTCTCTCTGTCTCTCTCGGTCTCTCTCGGTCTCTCTCGGTCTCTATCTGTCTGTCTCGGTCTCTATCGGTCTGTCTCGGTCTCTATCGGTCTGTCTCGGTCTCTATCGGTCTGTCTCGGTCTCTATCGGTCTGTCTCGGTCTCTATCGGTCTGTCTCGGTCTCTATCGGTCTGTCTCGGTCTCTATCGGTCTGTCTCGGTCTCTATCGGTCTGTCTCGGTCTCTATCGGTCTGTCTCGGTCTCTATCGGTCTGTCTCGGTCTCTATCGGTCTGTCTCGGTCTCTATCGGTCTGTCTCGGTCTCTATCGGTCTGTCTCGGTCTCTATCGGTCTGTCTCGGTCTCTATCGGTCTGTCTCGGTCTCTATCGGTCTGTCTCGGTCTCTATCGGTCTGTCTCGGTCTCTATCGGTCTGTCTCGGTCTCTATCGGTCTGTCTCGGTCTCTATCGGTCTGTCTCGGTCTCTATCGGTCTGTCTCGGTCTCTATCGGTCTGTCTCGGTCTCTATCGGTCTGTCTCGGTCTCTATCGGTCTGTCTCGGTCTCTATCGGTCTGTCTCGGTCTCTATCGGTCTGTCTCGGTCTCTATCGGTCTGTCTCGGTCTCTATCGGTCTGTCTCGGTCTCTATCGGTCTGTCTCGGTCTCTATCGGTCTGTCTCGGTCTCTATCGGTCTGTCTCGGTCTCTATCGGTCTGTCTCGGTCTCTATCGGTCTGTCTCGGTCTCTATCGGTCTGTCTCGGTCTCTATCGGTCTGTCTCGGTCTCTATCGGTCTGTCTCGGTCTCTATCGGTCTGTCTCGGTCTCTATCGGTCTGTCTCGGTCTCTATCGGTCTGTCTCGGTCTCTATCGGTCTGTCTCGGTCTCTATCGGTCTCTATCGGTCTGTCTCGGTCTCTATCGGTCTGTCTCGGTCTCTATCGGTCTGTCTCGGTCTGTCTCGGTCTCTATCGGTCTGTCTCGGTCTCTATCGGTCTGTCTCGGTCTCTATCGGTCTGTCTCGGTCTCTATCGGTCTGTCTCGGTCTCTATCTGTCTGTCTCGGTCTCTATCTGTCTGTCTCGGTCTCTATCTGTCTGTCTCGGTCTCTATCTGTCTGTCTCGGTCTCTATCTGTCTGTCTCGGTCTCTATCTGTCTGTCTCGGTCTCTATCTGTCTGTCTCGGTCTCTATCTGTCTGTCTCGGTCTCTATCTGTCTGTCTCGGTCTCTATCTGTCTGTCTCGGTCTCTATCTGTCTGTCTCGGTCTCTATCTGTCTGTCTCGGTCTCTATCTGTCTGTCTCGGTCTCTATCTGTCTGTCTCGGTCTCTATCTGTCTGTCTCGGTCTCTATCTGTCTGTCTCGGTCTCTATCTGTCTGTCTCGGTCTCTATCTGTCTGTCTCGGTCTCTATCTGTCTGTCTCGGTCTCTATCTGTCTGTCTCGGTCTCTATCTGTCTGTCTCGGTCTCTATCTGTCTCGGTCTCGGTCTCTATCTGTCTCTGTCTCGGTCTCTATCTGTCTCGGTCTCGGTCTCTATCTGTCTCTGTCTCGGTCTCTATCTGTCTCTGTCTCGGTCTCTATCTGTCTCGGTCTCGGTCTCTATCTGTCTCGGTCTCGGTCTCTATCTCGGTCTCTATCTGTCTGTCTCGGTCTCTATCTGTCTGTCTCGGTCTCTATCTGTCTGTCTCGGTCTCTATCTGTCTGTCTCGGTCTCTATCTGTCTGTCTCGGTCTCTATCTGTCTGTCTCGGTCTCTATCTGTCTGTCTCGGTCTCTATCTGTCTGTCTCGGTCTCTATCTGTCTGTCTCGGTCTCTATCTGTCTGTCTCGGTCTCTATCTGTCTGTCTCGGTCTCTATCTGTCTGTCTCGGTCTCTATCTGTCTCGGTCTCTATCTGTCTCGGTCTCTATCTGTCTGTCTCGGTCTCTATCTGTCTGTCTCGGTCTCTATCTGTCTCGGTCTCTATCTGTCTCGGTCTCTATCTGTCTCGGTCTCTATCTGTCTCGGTCTCTATCTGTCTCGGTCTCTATCTGTCTCGGTCTCTATCTGTCTCGGTCTCTATCTGTCTCGGTCTCTATCTGTCTCGGTCTCTATCTGTCTCGGTCTCTATCTGTCTCGGTCTCTATCTGTCTCGGTCTCTATCTGTCTCGGTCTCTATCTGTCTCGGTCTCTATCTGTCTCGGTCTCTATCTGTCTCGGTCTCTATCTGTCTCGGTCTCTATCTGTCTCGGTCTCTATCTGTCTCGGTCTCTATCTGTCTCGGTCTCTATCTGTCTCGGTCTCTATCTGTCTCGGTCTCTATCTGTCTCGGTCTCTATCTGTCTCGGTCTCTATCTGTCTCGGTCTCTATCTGTCTCGGTCTCTATCTGTCTCGGTCTCTATCTGTCGCGGTCTCTATATGTCGCGGTCTCTATATGTCGCGGTCTCTATATGTCGCGGTCTCTATATGTCGCGGTCTCTATATGTCGCGGTCTCTATATGTCTCGGTCTCTATATGTCTCGGTCTCTATATGTCTCGGTCTCTATATGTCTCGGTCTCTATATGTCTCGGTCTCTATATGTCTCTGTCTCTATATGTCTCTGTCTCTATATGTCTCTGTCTCTATATGTCTCTGTCTCTATATGTCTCTGTCTCTATATGTCTCTGTCTCTATATGTCTCTGTCTCTATATGTCTCTGTCTCTATATGTCTCTGTCTCTATATGTCTCTGTCTCTATATGTCTCTGTCTCTATATGTCTCTGTCTCTATATGTCTCTATATGTCTCTATATGTCTCTGTCTCTATATGTCTCTGTCTCTATATGTCTCTGTCTCTATATGTCTCTGTCTCTGTATGTCTCTGTCTCTGTATGTCTGTCTCTATATATCTATATGTGTCTATATGTCTCAAAAGGGGTGGTACCACCTTCTCCAGCATTCTAATCTCAGCTAGGATCTTAAGATCACAATTCAACAAAGGCCTGTGTGATTAGAATTTGATAGGTTTTTTTCCCCACCTTAGGAAGGTTTGCAATTGTATACCACAAGGGTCATAATTCAAGTTAAAAGCCACAAGCCAGCCATTAAATAAAACCTGGTGTTCCAATTCTACACAATGTTTGCACCCTGCATACCACATGCAAAGACAGCAATTCACCCAGCTGCTCTGCCTTTATATAGCTAGCCAACATATCATAGGTTGACAAATTAACCTTGGTAAAATTCTGCTGTGAGGCCATTGAATCCTGGTACCTTACCCCTGGCCATTCCTTTAATGACCATAAGGATTTCCTGATCATTAATATAAGCCTCAAATAAGATATGAATATCTTGAGGAATGTTAGCTAAGAACAAACACTAAGTACTGATGCATCAAGTCAGCAATTGCAACAGGACCTCCTTTCATAAAAGGCAAGAGTAATAGCCCTTGATTATATCTTTCAACATTCGCTGTCCTCCATTGCCCAGTGTTCGCTACCATTTCACTATTTATTCATGAGCCATTTCACTATTTATTCATGAGCCTGTATCCTTCCGAAACAACAGGGTTGTACCTTTGATATGCTTTTGTTTGGGATTTGATTTCTATATGTACTTATCAGCCTTGAAAAAACAGTGCGTGAACATGTGATGGTTACATTTAAATTGTTTTGTGATACTGAAGAACTATCTTTATTTGATAAGAGTTGGCTTTTTTGTCTATCAAAAATAAGATACAAGGCACAAAACGTATGGAGTACAAAACAGATGTCCACAAACTTGTGGAACCCTCACGTCCCTTGCACACCCTATTTGTGTAAAGTAACTACAGAAAAAATTCCTTTAAAGTAAATATTTAATAAAAATGATATATACATTTTCATAATAAACAAAATTGTTCCTGAGAAATATTCAATATTATATTCAGTTCTCAATTGTCATATTGTTTAACCAACAATTAATTTTCTGAAGAATTTGATCCAACAATAACAATTCAACAAATCATAATCATCAATTCTACTGTTTATTCCGATATGAATGTGCTTGACGCGTTTCAGGAGTATAATCCCTTCTTCAGGAGATTTTTGATTCAATGTAGCCCTTTCTCTTGCTTATTTCTATAAAGACTTATACAAAGGATAAGATCAGTTAAATTCTCTCAATTCCAATTAAACAAATTCACAGTCATGTTTATGGGAGTATAATCACCTGGATGGTGTTCTCAATTCTCGTATTATTCAACTAATAGATTTGAAGTTATAGTTTCCCCAATTTGTCTGATCTGGTGTGCAGTCCACCGACACCTCCCATAGGAAGAAGTGTAGCAGCTGGAAGAATTAAAAAACATACATGTGTATGTGTGTCTTTCTCTTCATATAGAAAGAGGTCTCATCATGCAGTTGGCATAAACCAGTTAAAGCCAAAATGTTAAAACCTATCTTCATGTACCTGTGTTTTTCCCTCCTTGAAAGCAACCTCTTTGTTGGCCCAAGGTAATATGTGATTTTAAATTTCTCTTCCCGTTAATTCTCGTCATCTTCAGGCTGTTCGGTTTAGAAGGAATAGGCGTTCCTATAAATCTCTGCTTGCTGTGGCGTAATTTACAGTCTATGTAGTAGAGGTAACGCTAATAGAGTCTTACCCAATCTTTGCTTTCAAATGACTGGCCCTTTGTGATCCATCCTAGTTAACATGCGTAACCTCGTGTGATAGTTGCAGCCACTCGGTCCTACGATCTGAAAAACAGATCATTCAGTTTGTTTAGGCATGTAGTTGTAATCAGGTTAGGGCTGGTTATGTTCACTATAGAGGATTAATTTCATAGTTGGCTTACCTTTTCCTTCCAATCTGATAAGGAAATGTGTCCCGTCAGCGCAGTGAAAAAAAGGGATAAATTCCAAGATGGCCTTTGTTTATATGCGTCATCACGTAAAAATGTGATGACGTCATATTTCTATGACGTGACCTTGTATTTTGCTACGTGTAACTCCCAACATTTTGGATGAAGTAATTGTGTAGGTTAGCCCTTACTGTGCAAATTTAATAGTGCAATCTTTACTGTTCTAGTGTCTGAACTCGTATTGTTTCAATATTAATAAGCATGTCTTTTCTCTTATAAGTTAAACTGATATACAATTGAATCTATATTCGAACCAACTGGGAATAGAAACCATCTGAGATATGCGATAATATAATACACTAATCTATATCCAAACTAACAATAGAAAACATCAGAGACATACACTTGCACATTAGTAATGGATAAGAACACCACTATTTTCTTTGTTTGCAGATTGTATTAATTAACTTTAAATTACAAGAAACTATTCTGAAGGAAAATTAGATTGTGTTATATTGGAAGATTATAAGTAGATGAGACTGAAGGTTGCTAAATAAAAGAAAAGATGCCAAGTGGATGCATTATAATTCTGCGTAGCAGGTCGGAATGTATTTGTCCATACTCATGAATCGTTTACACATGTGAAGAATCCAGTAGTTACAGTGTATTATATCCTGATAGTTCATGACTGAGAATGTAAGCATGTTATAATAATCACTTGGATGATGGGACCCATAATCACCCAAATGGATCTACAGCATTAAGAGACAATGAAAAATGGACCAATGTACATTAGTTGGGTTATGGACTGATCTATTTGATTTGATATTTTATTTCTATCGCGCTCGTACACAAGTGTTTCAGACCGCAACAAGGCAAGGGAGGGGAACAGGGGAGAACAAAACAGCGATCTTACTAGGCCCAGTGACATTGAGAACGCGCAAGTGCATGGGAGAGGGGGAGGGGAAAAAGTGCATGGAAGGGGGGAGAGGTGGAAAGGGCGAAGCAGAGGAGAAACAGATAAATAATAAATAAATAATAAAGGCAACAAACAGTGGTAATGCAGCCAGCAATTTGCATGTGCTAGGTTTAAGGCAGCAGACAGGGTAGGTCTGATAAGTGCAGGAAGAAAAAGCGGAGGCTGTATGGGTACAGATACAGACCCCAGTGCAAGGGGTGGCCCGGAGGCAGTGCGTGTGGGTAGCAGGATGAGCAGGTACCTGGGCCCAAAAGACAGAGGGTGGCCAGGTGCACGGTGCCAACAGAGAACAGATCAGCAGGGGTGAGGGGGAGCGAAGGCAGAAGAAAAGAGGAAGGTCTTGAGGTGTTTCCGGAGATGGTTCTCCTCAAGTTTTAGAGTGGCAGGGAGGCTGTTCCAGAGGGAGACCCCAGCCAAAGACAGATCTACCCCCAGCTTGTTTCTTAGAAAAACGACTGACCCTGAGTGAGTTGGAGGTAGAGGAGCGAAGAGCTCGAGAGGGGAGGTATTTGCGGAGGGATAGCTGAAGGTATTTTGGACCCAGGCCCCAGAAAGCCATGTGGACAATGCAGAGGGTTTTGAATTTAATCCTTGCATCCACTGGGAGCTAGTGGAGAGATTTCAGAGCTGGAGAGATACGATCCCAGGGCTTGAGGCCAAGGACAAGTCTTGCAGTCCTGTTCTGGATTAGTTGCAGAGGGCGGAGAGTAGAGGCAGGTAGATTTAGAAAGAAGCTGTTACAATAGTCCAAGCTAGAGAGAACCAGAGCTAGAGATACCATGAGCTTCTGGGGGAAGGAGAGGAAAGGCAGAGTACCTCTGAGGCGCTGCAGTCGGAAATGTGACTTTTTAGAGACCTCAGAGATGTGGTATTCTATACTTAGAATACCACCTTAAAATATAGCCACTACCTCTAGTAACAAACATGAGGTAACGAATTTGCGAACCATGCTCGCACTAGAATATTGAGCAGGAAAACTGCAATGCAAGACAGGTATTTTCCTTTGACTACATCATTAGAAGACATATTTAGACACATTAACTTAGAATCCTGACATATGTGGACGGAAGTATTATCAGTGAAAATATCTTTAACAGACTGCTATAAAATAAGGGCCATAAAAATAAAAATGTTTTTTGGTTAGGATGGAACTACACGTGTTTTAAGAACACCTAAGAGTGAATGACGGACATTACATATTATACCCACGTTTTTCTAATGAAGGATCAAGAGATGAGACACATTCCCATTCTAATCACATTAGAACATTCAAACACACAAAACATTCAAATCACATTCTCCGTTATACATTGCCTTTGAGACGGAGCTGGAGACTGCCACTGATGACTTCTTTACACTAAACACTGGTTCTGTCCAATCGCAGGCTACCCTATTGGAGTCGTTCAAGTTCTACATTAGATTCCAAAGAGTCAATGATTCTTAAAGTGATCCGGAGGGGCATCGCAGATAGTGAATCTCTACTCTCCTGCTTTGAAACCCAGTATGCTTTCTCTCATTCACCTAACACCCTTTGAATTATAGGCACGGAATTAGACACATTCCGCTCACATGCAGAAACGGGAACAAATGTTTCTGGATGACCCCCATTCTGCTCGTAGATACAGAGAGGGCAAACGCCCTGGTCGTGTCCTGGCTAGGCTGCTCCGCCAGGAGTCTGGTTGGGCCCACATCCCAGCCATAGAGAGGGCCGACGGCACCCTGGCCCTGTCATCACAAGACAACGCAGAATTCTGCCTGTTCTATGAAGCTCTATTCCAATGCTGACAACATCTCTACGGCGGATACTGAGGCATACATGGACAGCCTCCCGCTCTCCGTCCTCTCCACCAAGACCAGGGACACCCTAGACAAACCAATTACGCCTGAGGAAATTTCTAAGGCTATTGATGCCCTAGCCTCTGGAAAGGCCACTGGTTCCGACGCCCTTCCTGTCGAATTTTACAAGCGCTATAAAGCCTGCCTGGTCCTGCACCCGACTGCCCTCTGGGAGGAATCTTGTGAATTGGGCGTTCGCCTCCCCCTCCCCTCCCTTCGAGAAGCCATAATATCTGTATTACTCAAACCAGGTAAACCTCCCACAAAATGTGGTTCATACCGCCCTCTTTCCCTAATCAATTGTGATGTAAAGATCTATGCCAAGGTGCTGGCCTTGAGACTGGTCCTGTACATGCCATTTATCGTACACCCAGACCAATCGGGGTTTATCCCGGGGCGCTCCCCCTCGTTCAATTTGTGTTGGCCGTTTAACATTCTAGCCCGGGTTGACCCGAACATACAGGCAGTGGCGGCCACCCTCGATATGCAGAAAGCATTCGACTCCGTCTCCTGAAGCTACCTCTAGCGGGTCCTCGAGTAGTGCAACTTTGGTCCGCATTCTCAGTCTTGGGTCAGACTTCTGTACTCTTCTCCTGTTGCCAGGGACCGCACTGAGGACCGATGCTCGGCCCTTATCCAAACAGCTCGAGGCACGAGACAGGGTTGCCCCTTCTCGCCCTTAATATTTGCTATAGTCATCGAACCCTTAGCCGACAGGCTGCGCCAAATGCATGCACATAGAGGCTTGAAACTATCTGGCTCCCCTGAGATCATCTCCCTATATGCTGATGATGCCCTCCTTTTCATCCGCTCCCCTGCACAAAACCTCGACCCTATTCTGGAAGATGTCTCTCTCTTTGGCGAGATATTGGGTCTCAAAGTAAACTGCTTCAAGTCTATACTGTTTTAGTTAGCCGAGGTCACCACCCCACCCCCAGACCCTCTAGGCTTCACATGGTCGCAGGCTGAGATCACCCATCTCTGAGTGGTAGTTGTGCGCCAACAAAATCCCCTATATGCTGCCAACTTTGGGAAATACCCGACCACCCTTGCTCGAAAATGTGCAGGTTGGGATAAATTACCAATCACCCCGGCCGGTAAGATCGGCATCCTTAAAATGATTGTGCTGCCCCAACTCCTATACAGGTTCTTGAATATTCCCCTATGGCCGGGCCACAAATTCTTTCAGACACGGACCCTTGTCTATTCCTTTCTCATTCCGGTGCGGTCCGCACAAAGTTAGAAACACTAACCACCCCAATGTCTGGGGGTGGTTTTGATGCTCCTAACTTCGAAAGGTACTGGATAGTTGCCCAAGCACATTATGCCTTGCACTGGTTTATATCCACAGACCCCCCACTGCATACTAGGCTTGAACACTTAGCTGTTACTGGCCGCGATATCCGTTCTCTAGTTCTCCCTTCTCAGCACATTGAATTCGAACCCCTCGGCCCGGTCTGCTCCACGACACTTGCCTTGACTAAACATTGGAAACGTGTTAATACCCCACACCCCTTTCATGGTGACCTTCCCCTTTGGAACTTCCTCCCGGAATCTCCACGTGTAAACTTCGCAACATCATGCCTCTGAGCTAATGCAGGTCTTGAATGGCCAGATTTACCAGAGTCCCTATGTAGGAAACCTCCCCTGCCCCCCATTGGCTGCAGTATGCGGGTCTCTGCTGCACCGCAATTTCCTCAGATGATCCTATATTGTCTGAACTCCTGAATAACATGTCCCTTAAGGGGAAGGTCTCCAGATTGTATGCCCTTCTTCAATTCAAGGGGCATCCCCCTTTCAATAAACTCAGACGCACATGGGGAGAGGACCAAGATATTGAAATTTCTGACCAACGCTGGGATTGCATGTGTGCCCGTATCCATGAAATCTTGTTCAATTCTCATTTAAAACTCATCCAGTTTAAGGTACTCCAGAGATTCCGTTATACCCAGATTAGACTGCATTATACGTCAAAGGACCATCCCCCTGGGTGCCCTAGGTGTGGCTCCGATGCCGCAAACTACATACACTTGATGTGGTCCTGTCCACGCCTTTCCCAGTTCTGGGAGGAAATATGCTCTATGTCTGGAATCTTAGATTGCACTATCACCCCCAATGACATGTCTCTTTCATGAACTTCACCGACTGGGGCGTGACTCCAGGAAGTTGGCTGGTCTATGTATGTTGCTGGCAGTCCACTGCATCCTACTGCTCTGGCTCCGTCCTAGGGACCTTACACACGCCCAGTGGCTTTGGGCCGTCACCTGGGCCTCAGACACAGAGGTGGTTTGGGCAGGACAGCAACCTCTAGCGTCTAGACCTAGAAACATTTGGACTCCATTCCGCTCCTATATCTCTTCCTTGTCGGCTGATACGGATGATACCAGCGATCTTCCCTCCCCAGTTTTAATACAAGTTTTATTCCCGAACCTTAATTAAACATTGTAAACCGTTTACCACCGATTACTGCATCACCTGTTGGCTCACTGCTACCATGTACAAGCCGTCATTCTGTGTATGCTGATCATGTACCTTGTCAATTATCTGAGTTTCTCGCTTTCTCGTAATGTCAAGCACCATAAATAAAGTTAATAAGAAAAAAAAAGAAAAAATAATGTTTGAGGCAGGCTCCACCCTCTACCCTCACATTACCAATGGCCACACCCAGTTCCAGCATCTTTATTCCACCTGTGGCAGTTGTTAATGTTAAAGGATATTTGTACCACGCACTATCACCACCGGAGTGGTCCCCTGGCTCTCTGGCGGCTCTGAAAAAGGGGAAAAGGGTGCTGGGGGGTCTGTTAGTGGGAATAAGCTGGAAAAGTGCAAGAGAGCCGTGATGTGCTGTTGGCGGCCTCAGCCCGGTGGGTCCGTTGGCTGGGCTTGGGGTGTTTTACGGACAGTAGTTGTCGTGTGCTGTTGTGCGAGTATGTGTGGTTATTGATATTTTATTTCTATCGCGCCCATACACAAGTGTTTCACAGGGCAAAGTTTGTTTTGTTGTTGCATTGTAGTGAAGTTTGTGCAGATTGCTGCGTTGTAGGCTTGTGGTTGGTTAGAGTTTGAGAGGTGTATGCAGAGGGGTGAAATTGTTAGTGGATTGGTTAATTGGCATTACAGTACGGAAGTGAGGTGCTAAATTTCCGTGTCATCTCCAGGCAGGGTGCAGGAGCATCTCTGAGTCTGTTCTGATCTGGTTCGGTAAGGGGTCAGAAACTAGACAGCATTCCTTTTGGGCAGAGGTCTTATTCTACTTTTAATGTTAGGCTTTTTGTGTTCATCATGGTAGGGACAGTAATCTGGTTAGAAAAGGTTTTCTTGACATTGGACTTTATTTTATTTGATGGACATCCTGACAGCACTCCTTTAGAAGTAGGACCAAGAACCTTACGGACAGCATACGTTTTGGGAGTTCTAACGTAACCTTTTGACTTAAAATGCCACCTTATCCATCTTCCGATTCAGACTTACCACAAGAAGCACTTAAAAATCATGACGACCTAGTGATTTGGAGAATATGGTCCTTGGCGGACAGGAGATTGACCACTAGAAAAGGAATTGGACTCTGATGCCAAGTCCTGTCAGAAGAGCCTCGTCGGAGGTTGTTTTGTTCCCATTTATCTATCAACATTACCTTAGAAAATCCATTGTGTAGAAGTAACTTACTACATCCTGCACAAAGTCTTCAGGGGGACTGAACCAGACCAGATACTCCGAGACCCTTGCCATGAGCATCCTGTACGAAGACTCTGCATGAGGCACATACCTACCGAAATCCCCTTCCGGACAAGTGTCCAACCCACTGGCATCATGGAGGGTCTGCCGCAACTCCTCCAACTGACTAGGTTCCAAAAAAAGTGGAGCCTCATCAAGGTCACCAGGGTCCTCAACCTCAGACCTTTCTTCCTCTTCATAAATGTCATCCAGAGGGAGTTGAAGCCCAGGCCTGGGGACAGAAGAGGACCTGGAGGCCAAATCTGGCCGCACAGACTTCCCAGTAGCCTTCCTTGGAGGATCCACGAAATCTGGGTACTCCAAAGGCAAATTTCGAGAACAAAATCCCCGAAGGCGCCGCACGCGCCGAAGGCTTAGACGCAGAGAGCGTCGACAACCTTGATGTCGCGAGCGCCTAAGGCTTTGGCGTCAACAGGTGCCGACGACGCTGTGGGCTGGTACGATGGTAAAGCGTCGACGTCCGAGTTGAACCAAGTCGACGCTGGCATTGAGCCCTCAATAGGTAGCTGTGGTCTCGCTTGGGACGAGGACCGAGATTTAAGAGACAGGTCTCTTGCGACTTTTCAAATCCTTATCCGTACGGGACCTCGAAGGCTCCCGATGTGAGTCGCAATGTGGACCCGAGCCTGAAGGCGTGCGAGCCACGGTAAGTGACCGATCCTGGCCAGCTTCGACAGATGGCGCGACCGGACCTGTGCCCTGCGATTGAAAAAGAAAAAAAAAAAAAAAAAAGCTCTAAGAAGATTCTTCAAACGCCACCCATTCCTCCAGAGTCGAGGACTTCGTTGGGCACGTAACCTTCCTCGAGGCACCATCCTCCGAGGACAGGTAAGGCGACCGGTGACGGCGGTTCCTAGAGTGCGGGGACGAGATCCCCGGGACTCCTTCCGACGCAGGGAGTCACCCCTCGAGTCGTCGGTGGAAACCCCCTTGGACTTGGAAAGTACGGGACTTTGACAGGCTTAGAGCCCCTACCTATCTGGAGCTTCCCCTTCCGCAAGGCCTTGCCAGTCAGCGACTGGCATTTCGAGCAGTCATCGGTGTCGTGCGACTCACCCAGGCACCACAAACAAATGCAGTGGGGGTCGGTGAGCGTCCTATCTAACATCCGGTGATGCCGCCCTCGACAGAGGCCTTCGAGGACATCGACCCGACGTCATCGACAAAGGACACCCTCTGCCGAAAAAGTTTCTGAAGTGCACAGCTGGGACATTACATGTCAAAGATGTGGAATACATTGGAGGACACAAACCATTCGAAAGGGACGCTTGACACAGGATGGTGGACGCGTTAGTCACAAGGAAATCCTGACAGACCCAATTAGCACTTCAGTTGCAGCAGGGAAACCACTCCTAGATATAGGCAAAAAGGTAGGTTTTCTCTTTATTTTCATCTTAAATAAAAGTAAATAGAAACCACAATGCCACCTGTGTGTCAGTCTACTCCTTCTGCAGCCTTGCACAGGGAAAAACAAGGATGGGCAGCAAGCAAAAGGGTACTAACAGAGTGCAAACAAACACTGGGGAATTGGCAACAGAAGCTTCAATACTACTGTAGTGTGAAAGCGAGGCTCCCTGGTGCACCCAAGTCTCACTGTGAATGCGCGGAACCCAGGCCCCTGCGCATCCGTATTAGAAACATGGCGGCACCCATGCACCAGCACCCCAGTCTAGAGTGGATCCTCATCCGTCCAACAGCAAAACATCACCGGGGGGCGGGGGGGGGGGTGAATGGATGGATGGATGCCAATGTGATTGTTATGTCTGCACGTGCAGTGTTACCTGTGGTGTGTGGAGCAGGGCGTAAGGCGTGCAGCAGGTGCATGACACTACTGCTGGAAATCCCCATTTGAGAAACATTTTTGCAACGGATCTCTTTAGTTGACATTCACGAGGAGCGGAGACCAGTCTTTTAGATTTGCTACCAAGACATTTTCTTTTCTTTCAGATGGGACGCTGTTAACTGGGTGGTCACCAACAAGTCAGAGACCAAGGAAACAATTTTACAGAGTAGGATTTTATTTATTTATTCGTATTTTTAAAGCGCACATCACCCCAGGGGTGATTGTGGCGCTAATGGAACTTTGCTTCTGGTTACAATTAATTGCATTGTAAGGTGTTCCGTCTCTGGATCTGTTCACAGTCCTCTTCTAACTTCCATTCAGGCCTTAATTCTCTGTTTGGATCTCTTCCTTCAATATGCCCAAGTAAAGTGCTGCTGCACCCACAAATCGGCCTCCTTCAAAGGCTGGCAAAGGAAAGACAAACAGTCACTACCTGTCCCTTTAAATCCCTTACCCATCTCCGATGGGTTGTGGTCTAGAAGGTCCCACCCCTGATGTGAGTTGAAAACGGCTGGCTCTGTCCCAGTTTTTCCCTCTAAGGATACCTGTATGGTTTGGCAGTACTCCGAATAGGTAAGATTATGTTTATACATCTTTCACCCCTTCCTTGTCTGGTTTTATCCTAATTACCTGTGGACCTGAGCCTAGGGTCAGCCTTGTCGGTAATTTCCTTTCCAGATGTCTTGTAGCTTGCCGAGGCTTGCCGCATTAGTTTCCTGCATGAGGATTCCCATTCGGTCAGCAACGCTATAGGGGAGCCGCGCTCCTCGTGGGAGTCAGTCTGTCTCCCGATGGCTTGCAGCGTCATGGGTTAACTGTCCTGCGGTGTCCCGCCCTTTCCTCGCAGCAACTTCTCCCCGCCACTGCAGCTGTTGAACCTCCATATAACGGGCAGAGTTCTCAGCTCCGGGCGGGTTATATTCCTGGCACAGCTCAGTCCCTGGCAACCACCTCATCTGTATCCAGCCAGGCGACGTTTTCCCCAGACATGGCTCCAACACCGCGAGTCGCTGTGGTGACTTGCTGCCATGTGTCAATTGAAGGAGAGAGACATCTTCCCTCGATTTTTCAAAATTCTGAATGTTTGAGTCGAACAGACAATGGCCAAGCTATAGGACCGTTGCCCTTTGTACCCAACGGTGCTCACTACTGTAGACTGCACAGATCATTGCCCATTAAAATAAATAAAAGATTCAACTGAGGAACCCTATATTTAGCGTCAAGCGACAACAGCAAACCTCTGACAAGTGCAGTCAGCTGCACTTGTAAAAGCGTTGCTGTGGTCAGGAGTCTCCAGAAGCTCCAAGTTTGGGTAAAGAGTAATGAAACCACAAGGTGGGCGCAGAGGCCCGAAACCCCAATATGGGGTAAAAGACAACAAATCCCTATATGGGGTGTGAGACCCAAGGGCCCAGTGGGGGGTAAACCCCAGGTGATTATTTTCTGAAGAGATTATTAAGTTACTTGGTGGGGTAAACCAAGAAGAATACCTAGTGTGGATTTAGGAACCAGGCGGTTCCTAAAGATGCAAGCAAACCATGAACTGAAATAAAGTGATTGAGAAAAATATTGGTTCTTGTTTTTTACTGTGCTATGGGGCAAGGAGCCCCTTTGTTTTGATATAAAGAAACATCCAGCTGGGGTCAGAAACCAGACAGCATTCCTTTTGGACAGAGGTCTTATTCTTTTAATGTTAGGATTTTTGTGTTCATCATGGTAGGGACAGTAATCTGGTTAGAAAAGGTTTTCTTGACAGTGGACTTTATTTTATTTTATTAGATGAACATCCAGACAGCACTCCTTTAGAAGTAGGACCAAAAAACTTACGGACAGTATACGTTTTGGATGTTTTTCTGACAAAAAACCTTTTGACTTAAAATGCCACCTTATCCATCTTCCAATTCCGATTTACCACAAGAAGCACTTAAAAATCCTGACGACTTAATGACTTGGAGAATATGGTCCTTAGTGGACAGGAGATTGACCACTAGAAAAGGAATTGGATTCTGATGCTAAGTCCTTTCAGAAGAGCTTCGTCAGAGTTTGTTGTGCTCCCATTTATCTATCACTATTACCTTAGAAAATCCATTGTGTACAAGTAACTTACTACAATTTAGGCTCAGGAGGATAGCTCAGGTGCAACGTGCTCACCTTGGAAGCAAGACGACACGGAGAACACAGGTTCAATCCCTGGGTCCGCACTTAACCTCTGGGTATTAAGCGCGTTATAAATAACCTATCTTATATCAATAGGCAATCTACGCCTGTCCTCTTGATTTAGAAAATGAAAACCTGGGGATTGTAAAACCTAAGCAGATACAGACTGGAGACAGAGGGGAGGCTTACCTTCTCCACCTAGAGCGGGATCTGAACTTCACCACCAAGGAACACGGGGATGCCCTTTGTTTGGTTTATTGTGTTGCAATGTAAGGCAGACACAAGTACCACAGTTCAAGGTTGTTTATTGAACTTTATCAAGGGTGTGATAAACGCCCATCTAAGCCTTAATCCAAGATCAAATAATAATAATAATGCAGTCCTAGTGGAGTCTCGCTAAAATAAAAGGGCCTATACTAAAAAACCTATTGCCAATCCTTCCTGCCAAGTTACAAATAGTGTGGGGTAATGTTCATGAAAAAGAAAGAAGTGTTCACAAAATGATAAGTCAGGAGTCAGGATGTCCAGGCCGTTGGCCTCCCTTCCCCATGCTTTCAGCACAGGACAAGACGGTTCACTCGAGCATAGCACACTCTTGGGCTTCTTCGACGCAAGAACAGTTCCATTAAAAGCGGCAGGGCCTTCTATGCCCACAGTTATCAAAAGTCTCTTGATTCAGAGGGGCTGATGTATCTAACAAACGAAAAAGTTCCTTTCCAAGTATTCAAGTAGGACAATTCACTCTTCACCCTGAATCCCCCTCAGCCAGGCTCATTAGTCTCCCTCAGCCGGGCTCGGACCAATTACAGACATTCGAATGTGCACAGGCTTTGTCTTGACCCATTGCAGGGCCACTCGATTTCACAGTTCACAATTTTACACTCTCAGATACCTAACAGAGACCTTCGAATGAGCACCCATGTGGGGCCGGACCACTCTGTACATGCATCTTGGGTTGCCTCCCAAAGTTTAATCACAAAGTTCAATTACTTCTTTGGTTCCAATTATACTTGAGTCGCTCATTGCCAATGCCTCACACACGGTTCTCTTTATACAAAGTTGCTTCTTGCAATCTTGGTCCTAACACAGACCGGGCTGCTCTCAGTCTCTCAGACTCACCGGCTTTGCTGACTTTACTGGTGCCGCTTTGTTGTGGGAGCCAAGAACAGTACCACGGCGGCAATCGCTCAACGCAGGAGAGCCCCGGGGACACACAATGCACCTTTCTTCAGCTTTAATTGCCGGTCTTCTGTTTCTTATTCTGAAGGGCTGGTGAAACGAACTGTTTTTCTCCAAAAAAGCCAAAGGCAATTTCCTCCTTGCAACTCTTTCTGGTCTTGCCGTCTTTCTCCTCATATTAAACTGCCATCTCAGGAACTGCTGCTTCCTCGTGTGTTTTGCCTTGCTCAGAGTATGCTTTCGTGCTCCGCCTTTTATCCATCTGGGGGAAGTGTGATGAAGTCAGGTGTGTGTAACTATCAGTAAGTGCCTGACTCTGCCTGACCCTTGTGTTGGGACAGGTCAGGTATACAGCTCAGGTGTTAGTCCGTTTTCTCTCACAGTGAGCGGTCCGTGAGAAAGTGTTTGTGTCGGGAAAGGGGGAGGGGGCGGAAGAGGGGTTGAGTTCCTAGGTATCCTACCTGGTAGGATGGGGAAAAGGAGTTATAAGAAAGGGGATATCGTGTCTCACCCTCCGGTGTCTCACTTCCACTCCCCGAGGACCCCTCAGCCACGTGATCCTCCCGCACTGTTCCACCCCCAGGAACTGGATCCAAAAGCGATGGTCGTGTCCCGGCCACCTCGATGACAGGTCCCCGGGGACTAGCGGGTGAGACACCTTCAGATTGCTCACATGCACCTACTCTTGGTTTCCCAGAATATACATGGTTATAACAACATTGTGTACTCTGTTCTGCTCTCCTCTCCTGATGACAAACCTCACGATTATTTTACTCGACAGTCCAGTGCCAGTTTACAGCTTGTCCAATGCAAACACAGAGAAAGCAAAACTATTATACCCACATAAAATCAACTGAGGTATACTCGTTTTATCGAATACTGAAGTTATACTAGACAGGGAAAGTTACAAAGAAGCTCCTGTTGTGTCAAAAAAAGCTCAAGTGTTCCTTCACATACTGTCACACCCGGTATGGAAGTTTCTCAAAGTCTTGTTAGAGGAAAAAATTCAATAGCTCCAAAGGAGCTCACAGGTGAAAAAACTTACTTCTGAGGAGTGGTGAGGCCTGGCCGGTTTGTATCCTGCACTCTCAGGGGCAGCAAGGACTGCCTGCCATTGCTGCTTGAGCTGCGACTCATTTTTCAGCTGGAAGAAATAAAAAGCAGAGAATTACCATATTGTATTGAAAGCTTTTCTTTACGCACCAAGCTTTGTATCAGAGTTTCACACGTTTTGAATCCTCTGAATAATCTGATCAACTCAACAGGGCCAAGGTATTAGTGATTCAACCGATTGGGATTGTGCGATTTACACAGCCGCAATTGCAAGATCGATTTTGATTATTTAACTAGACAGCATTTGTCATCGTTTCATTACAGTGCTGCTAAAGAGCATACAAAACAAACATTTTATATTTATAAAAGAGATTTAAAAAAAACCTGACCTTCGTGTGAAAGAAGTGAATGTGAGGTTATTGAACCACAAACTACTGTGCAACTACTGCCCCCTTACCTTTGCATCCTGGACCGCTGTCGCACTGCTCCCGCTCAAACGCCCATTGTGCTCGTAAACCGCCATGCAATGTGCACGTACAATTTGATTCTACTTAACTCTGCTACTCACCACTGCATCATATTCAATGGTCTTTGGTTCTTGTACCATACTACCAAAAATATCTAGCCGATTCTTGTAGTAAACTTACCAACTGAAGTAGCCCACCCCTGCATTGCATTAGCGAAGCTGAACTAGCCTACTTTGTCATTGTGCTAGCTAAGTTGAATCAGCCCATTTTTGCATTGTATCAACTAAGCTGAACTAGCCTACTTTTGCACTGTACTAGCAAAATCCGAATTAGCCTATTCTTTGCATTCTATCAGCAAAACGAAGTTCAACCTGGCTGCAATTGCCTACGGTGCCCACCTGCTTGCGCCCAGCCCTTAACCCCTAACCTTCCTTAGCTCAAACTGGCCACACTACCTCGTACTCACAATTATGTTCCCTTGGCTCATTCTCATCATGTTACCTTTTTGTGTCCTGAACAACAATACACCTTGTAGCTCAATGGACTAGCCAAACTCAGCTGCCCAAGACACTACCCCATCCCCTATCCCACACCTTTTCTGCCCACCCTACCGCCTTTCCCCCTTATTGTCTACAGACATCACTGCCAAAGCTAGCCCCACACCAGTTAACACTCCACTCAACACTCCCAACCAAAAATGACTACACGGATACTAACACTAACCAGCCCAAACCACCAGGTTACCGGCCAGCAGCCAACCCTGACCTCTCTACCAGCAATAACAGACTTGGCTCTAGACTCCACACCATACCTAGTAAGTCGCCCGTAATACCCATGACTAAGGAGACCAATAAGAACGATACTAATACTACCAATATTGCATCTCTAAAAGGAGCCCTACGCCAGGTCAGATCCCTTGTTGCTCATCCCACTGAAATCGCTGACATCATCCTCTCAGCTGATCTCGACTTCCTTGTTACTACAGAAACATGGTTACATGAGGCAGCAGGACCCTATCCAACCCTTGCTGTTCCCAACAATTACTCTATCCTTAGAGCAGATAGAGTTAATGCTGCGGAGGAGGTGTAGCATTCATTTTGAAATCCTCACTCGACCTCAGATCCATCACTTCCCTTCCATTCGAATCATGTGAGCATCTCACCATCAAAATACAAACCACCCCCAAGAGCTCAATCACCATGCAACTTATATACAGACCCCCAGGTCCCACAGGTACTTTTGAGGAAGACATTACTTCATTAATAGCGGAGAACTCTAAGCCTCTTTCACAAAATATTCTAGGAGATTTTAACCTTGGGTACAATGACCCTAACGACACTCCTGCCTCATCCCTCGCTAACGCCCTATCAGAGCATAACTATACTCAAAGCAACACAAAACCAAGCCTGCGCGCCTGCCTGTCTAACCATAAACAAGCGCAACATTGCAGCGGACACCCGTACACCATTGGTTCTCCCCCTCCTAAACACGCTTCCAGCCACTGCTGACCTCAGCCTCCTAGTCAGCAACTACAATGACGCCATGACTAACGCCATTGACGCTGTGGCCCCTCTAAAGTTACGTAAAGGCAAACCTAGAGCGCATCTGAACTCCTGGTACACACCTGAACTCAAAATCCGTAGAAAAAAGAAAGCCAAGATGGAAACCATATGGAAAACTACCCCATCAGCTGAAAATAAAACTAATCTCACGACCATCTCCTCCCTTTACAAAAAAGAGATAATCCGCACTAAGAAGGAAGCCTACAATGTGAGAATTGATCAGGCAGGATCCTCTGCTAAAGAACTCTTCACCATTTTGAAGGAATTAGAAAACCCTGATCCACCAACAGACACCTGTGTGAAAGACAAACCTTGGTGCACCAGCATCCAATATGCCCTTGCCAACAAAATCAGTGGCCTTCAAACCAAAATTGAGGCTAAAGAACTACAACTATCCAATAGCAACTCCTCCACCCCCAGGATATCCACCCCCACCAATACCACCCCTGGCTTCACATTCAAAAAGATCACTATACCGGAAGTCCAAAAAATCATAGCATCCCTCAAACCTTCTAATTGCAAAGGGGACAGCTGCCCTGCCCAGATTATCAAAGATGCAGCAAGAGACCTATTCCCCTTCATCTCCAAACTCATAAGCCTATCCTTCTCCACCAACTCTATACCCAATAACTTGAAACAGTCATGGGTTCTCCCTCTCCTGAAAAAACATTCCTTAGACCCAGCCATTCCCACTAACTACAGGCCGCTCACTACAGTCCCCTTCCTGCTAAAAATCCTTGATAAAGCTGCCTGCTTGCAAATTCAGGACTACTTAGAATCCAATCAACTACTAAGGTTGCGTCAATCTGGCTTTCGACCTCAGCACGGAACAGAAACTGCCCTTGTTGACCTCAAAAGTCAGATTGATGACATCAAAGGCAAAGGGGCCATCCTGCTCCTTCTAGACATCTCAGCAGCCTTCGACTTGGTCGACCATAAAATACTCTGCAACCACCTCTCATCTGCTGCCCATTTCTCATCCTCGGCTGTCATGTGGATACAATCCTTCTTAGCCAATAGAACCATGAGGTCTTTTCACCTGCGGCTGCAGCAGACCCCATCCCCATTACTTGCGTTGTCCCACAAGGATCTTGTGTTTCCCCCACCCTTTACAACATTTTTACAAAACCTCTATTTGACAAACTGCACCATCTGGGTGTCACCTACACAAACTACGCGGATGACACCCAGATACTCCTCACCATGTCTGGCAACTACCAGGCTGACGTCACCAGGATTAACAAAATCTTCTCCATCCTTCAGGCCTGGATGGCCACACAACTCACAGAAACCCAGCCCTGACCACACCAACATCATCATCATTGATGGTAACACCATCCCCGTCACTAAAAATGTGAAAACCCTAGGCTTCTATCTTGATGCCAATACTAACCTTTCTAAACAAGTCAACATGATCGCCTCAACTAGCGCCTACACTGGGAAACTAATTAGAGCTTGCAGACCGTTTTTATCCACGAACAGCGGCCTCACTCTGGCCAGGGTGCTCATACAATCTAAGCTTGACTACTGTAATAGCCTTTACCTAGGTGCTAACAAAGGTATAATCAATAAACGTGAGGTTCTCCAAAACAATGCCCTGCGAGCAGCACTAAACATCCCTAGGAGAGAGCACATCTCCCCCATCAGAATTTCTTGCAAATGACTCTCCATTCAACAAAAAATTGATCTAAAAACTCTTTGCCTTGCTTACAAAGCCTTAAACCACCTAGCCACCCCCATATCTCACCAACAAACTCTTTGAAGCCGAACACCAGAATCACTAGATCCGCTAACACTCTTTGCCTTACTGTGCCTAGATTCACCTCTAAAACAGCTGGCGGCTCAAGCTTCACGGTCCTCGCCCCTCAACTTTGGAACTCCCTGCCGCTGAATATTAAAATCGGCAGCATCATTCCATCTGTTCAGAAAACTAGTAATTGATTGGCTACCGGACAAAACCAATCCCAAGTCCAACTAAGACCACGATTACTGTATATACTGTACATACTATTCAAATGATTTAATTGTATGCTCCGACTACCGCTGACTGTATATATTGTATATTACTTACATAATGTATAACTGCAAATTCTATATATATATATATATATATATTGTACTTTCTGTAACCTGTCTTTAAACACCCTTTTACTCCAAGGTATGGTGCGCTATATAAATAAACAAACATAGAACAATGAAACCAAACTATTTTCTATTGAAAAAAATACAAAATAAAATGATAAAACAGAAGCTGCCTCAACCACTTGAGCCATGACATCAACTAGCTTATACGGTTTTGCGATATGTGGTTTCTGGATAATTTCTGCTTCTTCCTAAACAGCTCACTATTCTACTTTCTACCTCATATGATACTGCTCCTGTGTGTCCCAGTGTGATTCTGCCTGCTGGTATTTGCTTCCATGTGTCCCACTATAATTCTGCGCTCAGGAGCCCCACTGCAGTTCAGCTCCTGGGTATCTTTGTTTTGAGTACAACTAAAACCATACCAAGAAACTTATATGGTTTAAAGTTAAAATTACTAGTTACACAACAATTACAGTACCACCAGTGTCTTCTCTCCCTCTGCCTTTGCAGATCCTATCCCCATCCTCTGTGGGGTTCCCAAGGGATCCTGTATATTCCCAACTCTATATAACATCTTCACGAAGCTCCTATTTGACCGCCTTGACAACATGGGTATCATCTACACAAACTACGCGGATGACGCCCAGGTCCTCATCACTGTCAGGACACTACGCCAACGACACCAAATTAATTAACATCTATTTGGAAATCCAGGCATGATGGCAACCCACAGCCTATGCCTTAATGACGAAAAAACCGAGTTCCTGATCGTAGGCACTCAAGCTCGTCTGAACAAACTTGACCCTCAGTACTCGTCCATCATCCTTGATGGCAATACAATCAAAGTTGCAAAAGAAATAAAGACGCTCAGCGTCTACCTCGACTCCACCTCATCTCTAAAAAAACGAGTGCCATTGCCTCCTCACCTGCTTACAAGCTAATTAATGCCTGTAAATCCTACCTATCCCCTACCAGCTGCTTGACATTAGCCAGAGACCTAGCTCTATCCAAAATAGATTATTGCAACCCGTGCTCCAGATAAGATTTTGAGGTGGGAGTATTTTACGCATGATTTTTCAAATTAGAGAGTAAATTCAAAAACAAGAGAGTAAAAATTAGTTTTCTCCTCTGCAAGAGAATAAAACATATCCAACACATATACCCAATGCATATGTAAAATCAGACCCGTAGACCAAAAGAGTTGTAGATCAAAGTTGTCTGGCTTGCGCAGAGCCCGTCACACCACATGCAAACGGCATATCCTGTCTGAGCACATAGTAACAGCACATCACTCTACTTGATAATGGTATACATCCTCCCTGAACATGCTAGCTACACATCTCCTCTTGACACATACTAACAAGTATGACACGTACTCTGTGCACATGGTAAAGGAACATCTCCTTTCAGCATTTTCAGAGATGGGCTGTTAGCATTTGAAGAGCAAATGTGTCATTTGCATGTGTAAATTGCACCTTTACACCGTGCGCATGCTAACAAGCACATCTCTATGCATATGCTAATGGCAGACATTGTTTTCAAGTATTGATAGAACACGTTCTGTTTAGCAAGCCTGATATTTGCACACGTTGACAGGACATCTCTACCCATAGCGACCTCAAATCTCTTATCTGCGCATGCTATTGGCACATCTCTTCTCATCTGCTAATGGTGCATCTTCTCTGCGCAGATACTAGTGGGACAGCTCTCTGTACATGCGTGCTAACTGCGCACATGTGCACAGAGGAGATGTGCATGCTAACGACACGCCTTCTCTTTGCACGCTAATGGGACATACCCTCTCTGCACATGCTAACTGCACATCCCATCCCTGCACGTACTAACTGCACATCCTGTGCAGCGACGGGATGTGCAGTTAGCATGTGCAAACTCCACATCCTGTCTCTGCAAATGCTAACAGCACATCTCGGCTCTGCATGCTAATTGCACTTCTGTTCCATACTAATGCCACATCTCTTCTTGGCACATACAAATGACACATCTTTACTAAGTACATACTAGGGGATATTTCTTGTCTTCGAGTGCTAACGTAGCATCTCCTCTGCCCATGCTATAATGGCACATCTCTCTGCCAGTCTTAATGGCAGGGCTCCCTTCTACACAGGCTAATGTTGGCAAAACGCATGCCAACGTTACATCCAAAGAAAGGCTGGAAAGCTAACGGGCAAGAGGGCGGCCTGCACTTCCCAAGTTCCAATTACGTGGAGGGCTGACGCAGCCCTGATGGGTGTGGCACAGAGGGAAGACCGCAGAGGAGTCGCTTCTTTCTTACAAGACATGCAATAATGAAGAATAACCGTTCACACAAGTTACTATCGGTGCTGGAAATTGACAAAATGTACTGGGGCCAAATGTGCCTGATTTTCCCCCTCCCCTTTCCTTATTCAGCCTGACTCAAACACGTCCTCACCAGCCCCCACTAAAATGCCCAACAGTGCTCCCTTGGCATTCTGCTTGGTTTTGCCCTAATAAAATTCAAACTGGGATAATAACGGTTACCACAGTGCTTAAAAGCTGAAGGAATTTTGCTAAAAGCGCAATATAAGAACACATACTCCCTTTCCACATGTTATTGGCATAGCCTCTGTACACATGCAGCAGCACATCTCCTATCAGCACATGGTAACTAAGCATCTGTTTTCTGCATGTGCCAGTGGCAAATGGCCTCCCTGCATGTGCTAATGGCAGATATATATTCAGTTCCCGAGCTACCCCGCATCTCTGGTGCAGGGTAATGGAACCGTTCATCGCTGCATGGGGTAACGGCCCATCCATCGTGGTATAGCCCACCAGCAAGCGCACGTCTTACTACAGCCAGCAAAACTTTAATTATACATTACAGAGCAGGTTTGCAACGGGCCATGGTGCAGCAAGAAAAGGAATTAGTGCAGATGTGTTGGCTCCTGCCGCTTTATTTCAGCACTGAGGGGAGCGGTGGGGGTGGCTGGTGGCTTGTGAGAGTGAGCCGACCTACCTGAACTCCTTCCCATGCCAGGGTGCAACAAAACCTACATTTCGGGGGGGGGGGGGGAAGATTAAGTCGTGATGGGAGGGGCCACTAAAATAGGCAGGGCAAACTTGGAGGCTCTGCCCTCACTGTTCTACCCACCTCCCCCCATGGTCTGGTGTGGGGACCAATTATCGATTAGTATATTTTAAAACGCAATATGTAGAGAGGTGACAGAGGACTATCTTGAAAGTAACAGCTTTAAAGTTTTACTGTGTTTGTTCAAGTACAGTTTTCTGAACAAACAGTAAAATTAACGCCGTCAGTTTCGGGGAAAAGCTCACCTCTCTGCCTAACAAAATGCAAGTGCGCCCATCCAGGAATGCACCTAGGCTAAAATGTAGGGGTGGGATAACCCTTCAAATGTTGGGAGAGGCACTAACTTCAGAGACTGTGGAGGAGTGGCAAACTTACTTGTGTAGGGGCATCTACCTTCATTAACCGTTGTAATAAGACTATTCTAGTGCAGCTTCAATGTTACAATCAGTTAACTGCTCTCTCCTTTGAGTCTGAAACACCCACTTCTTGCAGATCCTGAAGGTCCTAGAAAGTGTGAAAATGGCAGATGGTGTGCAATGAAAGACTCAATATCATAGCAAAACAGGACAATGCAGAGTGTGGGGCAGTATTCTGGACGGGCCAAGCAACTTCAGTGGCTGGGAGAAAATGTAATGTTGGTTCTATCGCAGTCCGCTATAGCAGAAACTCTGGTGCACTGACTGGTTGGTGAGACTATGTCGGCCTGTCAAATACTGTGTTACAAGACTGGGGTAGGGCCAGTGCAGCAACAATGCAATTCTATGCAGCAGTATTGGAACCACTAGCAGAGGAGCACCAGAATACACCAATGTGTCCCTACACTTATTAAAGCGGTCCTATTATAAGGGTGTAAACTTCATCATTTATAAGCACTCCAATTTTTGCAATTGAAGTCAGGGTGAGATTACATTATTTGCTCAGGATCACACAGTTACGCTAAACAGCAAAGCTTTGATTTTAACCCACTCTTTCAATTTGGGAACAGCCACCTTCTTCCAAAACGCGGAACAAAAATGTAAGTTTTGGGTGTCAAGACCTACAATAATACTGTCCTATAGAGTTTACTTGCAAAATAAACAAATTGCATAGTAAAGCATCATGGCAACATGTAAATGCTTATAATAGCATGTTGGGCCGAAATAATATCACTGTACCTTCTATTTTCTACATCCTGAAAGGAAAAATTTGGTAAGATGCAAAAGGAAAAACATCCTGATTTACCCACTTTATTTTCAGGGCTTTAAAAACACACAAAAAAAGTTCGGCCATAAACTCACTTAGGTTTGGCGATTCGTCACAAACCGCCACTGTGTTGTTATGTATGGTTAAAGAACATTCAACTAAAGACATCGAAGTAAATTTTACTTTTTAGCATATGAAGCTATTAGACGTTATGGGCAGTGCTCCAGATAAGATTTTGAGGAGGGAGTATTTTACTCCCTGATTTTACAATTGGAGAGTAAATGCAATTTCAAGCAAGTAAAAATGTGTTTACTCTTTCACAAGAAAGTAAAATGTGTCTGAAATGTTCAGACATTTGGGGAATAAAACTTCAGTCGCTGCATTCAGCCAGTGATAGAAATGAGGACTTAAGGCAGGATTGCAGGCCTTGACTAACCAATCAGTCAGCACTGAGATGGTAACTGGACCATGGTGTGAGGGGTGAGGCGTGGTAAGCTGCACAGTGGAATGGTTCCTGCGCCAACAGCATGCCTGAATTCATGGAAAGGCACAGTGTACCCAGGCAAGGTTTCCCAATACAGAGAGGAAGCTAGCGCTTTTAATGACGGGGAAAAAAAAGCAGACTCATCCTTGCCAAGTTCCAAACGCACCAACCTCTGATAAAACGATCTCTGCAGCAGGTGCATTATCCCATTCGGTTTAATGCGTACCCTGCTTCAGTATTCAGGGTGCATGCAATACCATTCTAGACAGACACACACATATACATGCACTTGCCAGTGTACATATTTGTCTGGTCTCCAAGTCGTACCAACTGCCTGAAAGTGGACTTTATAACAAAGCCCTGCTATCCGCTGGCTTCACTTAATATAGGAATCCCAATGCACTTTGGTACTTAATGTTTCACCTGATGTTTTAACAACACGCGGTATAGGAATAATCAAAGATTAGAAAGATGAAAGGCTGAGCCAGCATTGAGGGCCTAGACCCTGCGACCTGCAGGATACATGCAGCTGGCGCTAAACCAATTTAGCCGTCTTAATGCATTACCAAACAGGTGCAGGATTCTCAAAATACCTTTGCTTTCTAGAGCAATGCTGTACAATAGGGCACATCTTCTGCTTCAATCCTGAAAATATACAGTGTCTCGTGTCCAGCAACAAGTGGCAAAAGCACTACAGAACATGAGCTCACTCACGGTATCCGGAGACCGAACCTTGTAGCAAAATCCTGTCACACCTCCCCCGCTTATAGTTTTCTCATCAGGTTGTATGAATGATCAACTGATACACAGTGAAATAGAAGAGCAATACAATACACTGGAAATACAGGGAAAATCAAATGGAGTACTGGTTGTAGAAAATATCAAATTACCTCTTGCACAGAACTTGGTGAACACACACCTTCAGTGAGGGAGCCTCCCTAAGGGGATACAGGGAGTCCAGGCATCTCCCGTTACCTCCATGGCCCCGGGTGTTTGGCTGTCCACTGAACTCAGACTTCTTCTGGAGCACAGTTTGGCCAGTGTTCGAACTTGATATAAATATATGCACAGTGCATTATGCACTGTAAGAACACAGAGGATGCCATTGCCAAGTAGGGCCAGTATTTCCCAATGCAGGAGCACCAGTGCTGCCTGTGCCCAATTACACCATTACTGACACTATAAAGGACACACTAGTGAAAGGTCTTTGTATGTACCACCAACCTTGCCCATCCCACTGTGTGAACACTTGTGCGGGATGTGCTGCATATGGGCTGCACATTCTACTTACTGTAAGAAAACTTGTGCTGTGTGAGCCCAGTAGTGCCGTTATTTGCCTCAGTAAGAACATGCATGCTGCCCCTTTCCGTAAGCCTCTCTTCAGGCCCGGGTCAGACATTTGCTGCCATGGTGGAGTCACCTCCCATAATCTAATGTCCTAGGTGCAGGGTACTGCCCATTCTGCACAACAATTTGATTCAATCTTCAGTTCCACCCTTGCAGCTCATCGCCCTCTCGTTCACCTGCTCTGATCCACACCAGCGCTCCTCCCTGCTCCCTCTTGCACTTTCACTTGCATGTATCCTTGCACTTTCACATCCTTTACACGCCTGCATACTCGCACACCCTTGCTCATTATCACACTTGTGCTAGGTCTCACGTAGCCTCACATCTGAACACCTGTGCACGCTTGCACACTTACTTTTTATTACTTATGCTTTTCTTACACACCCTTGCATCCCCACACCCATTTTCAGACCACTGCCGGCTAGTACAAATTGAGGTTTTAAAATCGTTCCGACAAACAGGTTTAATAATTTGCATAAACGGCAGGGGATCAGCACACAGATGACTGTCGGCCCTGCAGAGTGTCCTGTACAAGAGAGTAGCAGATCTGAGTGCTTTGGCTCCAAGATCCTTTGTCTGCGGACACAATAATTAAATTTAAAAAATGTGCCATTTCAATTGGGTGTGAATGGGCGAGGGCCCCGGTAGATCTTGCCACTACTGGTAACACAAAAAAAAAAGTTAGAGTGAGCTGATTATAGACAATGACGGTTGGTAATGCTTAAAGTTCAGATCACCATGTATTCCTTGACAAATGATGACAAGTCCAAAATAAAAGGGGGTTGGGTACTTAGGGGCGAGTAAGAAAATGTTGCTTATTTCTACGCAGCCCACCAAGTCCAAAGCAATTTCGGGAGTCTTCTCACGAAGCTCGTGTGTGCATAAACTAATGGTTCATACTGCAGTGCCATCTACTTGCAGAAAGAGGAATTTTTTTAATAAAGAATTACAGTGACAATCCTGCATAAACGGTACGCATTTAAAAGTGCAATGCGGCATACTGGCAAGATTTAAATGTGTAAAAAGGCCCATAACGCCCCTTATCTGGAGGGCTGATTGCAACACACTCTTCTCAGGCACCTCTGATGAATCTCAATAGACTCCGCGTCTTACAGAATAACTCCTTACGATCCGCCCTAAACATCCCAAGATCCAACCACATCTGCAGCAACAGACAACATTCTAACTGGCTCCCAGTGCGTGACAGAATCTCACTCCGCACCTTGGCAATCACCCACAAATGTAACTCACACACCACTCCTAAATACCTCTGAGACAAGTTCTCCCTACATCACGCCAACCGCCCTACCAGATCATCCCACACTCACCGCCTCACAGTCCCCACATTCAACCTCAAAACCGCAGGAGGAGCAAGCTTCCCTGTTCAAGTGGCCAACCTCTGGAATTCAATACCCCCCCTCCATCAGACTTGAACCATCCTTCAATGCCTTCAAAACTAACGTCAAACTCTGGCTCACTGATAAGCCCACCAGCTACTGAGCCCAAATGATCCTGCATCATAGTGATCCTGCTTCACAGCCCTTGCTTGGCCCAAGTATCCCGTTGCTCCTCATCTCATCCGAACCTGTCTTAAATTGTCAGACTGATATGTAACCTAGTCGACCTTTTCACTATTATTGTACATAACTGTACTTACCTTGAAGGTCTGACCAATATGTAAATTGTAACCTAGGTCGAACCTTCTGCCATTACTGCGTTTATCCTATATGTAAATATGTACGTACCTTTGTTTTCTGCCTGTAACATGGCAAGTTTTCCAGCGCCCAGTTACCTCAGGGTTAGGTGCGCAATACAAATAATAAACAAATTACAGCAAGACAACAAAGAAAAAAAAAAAAAACAATTACGCTACTAAAAAACAAACAATTCCTCTAACAGCGCCTCGATGCCCGCGGGCTGTGTGAGCGCTTTAAAAATGCAAATAAATAAAAAATAAAGAGCCAAAAATAATTTTTATATATATGCAGACCAGCATATCGCCTAGAAACACTTGTGTACAGGCGCGTTATAAATGCCATATCATATTCAGAGATGCCTCATGGATGTTGCTACATTGTGGCAGCCGATCCACGGCTGCCGGGTAACTTCTCTTCCATGGGATAGTCATAACCTATTCTAGGTACAATTTCCTTTTGGCAGATGGATTATTGCTGTAATTAAGTAGACTGGTTTCCGGAGCCTGGAGCTTGTGGGTGCTCTCACCACGCCACCATGAGGTGACGTTTGACTGTACATACAGTGAACGCTATGGACCGATTTCTTCGCCATTACATCCTTTGAACACTCTTTTTGACCTAAGGAAGGCTGTTTTGTTTTTTTCCTATCGGTATAACCCGACAGCTGAAACTCGAGTTGGCCAGAAAAAGACTTATCCATTAGAAATCTTAATCATACACTAAAGAATGGACTTGGCCGTAGGCACGTAGCCTTTGGACGTGGGGCATGTTCATATCTGCACACTATAATTGAAGGTTTTGGTGATTTATCACAGCTAAAAGTGCTTACAGCACTTATTGGGTCATTTGCACTAAATGTAGCATTTGCACAGTAGATTATATTTTGCACAATGTGTGTCTATAGACTTAATTGGGTGGTATGAATCGTAGGATACAGCTGGTACAGGTCTTGAGTGAGTTAGGATATGTTGGTCAATTGTAATTATGTGTAGTAGTAGTATAATGGTTTACTTATACATTTGCTGAACAATCAGTTGTGTCTGACTGACATTATATAAATCAGATTGTTCCTGTTCTTTTTGTATCTCTTATAAATTGGTTTTCTATGTAAAATTACATTAGACCTATTTCCATTGAATATTTACCATTTAGCAATGCGTCTTATTAAAATACACACAACGGGCATTTGAGCAGTATTAAGTAACCGATATAGCAATAGGCTGTTTGTGTCTGTGGATCTCTATTTTGCCTATACCAGCCTAGCAGAAGGGAGGCGGGCCTCGTGTTCTTGGTTGTCAAAGTAGAAAAGGGGCAACCAAAAGCCATACCCTAGGATGTAAAACAGTGGTTTTTGCAATAGTTTCCTATAAAACGTGTTAGATATACAAAAATTCCAGGATTCAAATCTTGGACTCCAAGCATACATAATGGTAAGAGTGTTTCGAGCAACGTTCCTGTGACTGGCTGCGAAATAAAGACCAACATCCTTACAATAAACTTTTAAATAGCTCAGAGATTCACCCAAAGAAGCAGAGGACACTTTTACATTATTTGCCTTTAAGGGGTTTAATATCTGAACGCATGTGGTGTGACTGAACTCTTATTGTTGTACACAAAATCAACATCTTCTAAATAATATCGAATAGTTGCAAGCAGCTATATCTAAAACTAGGAATTCAGACATTTGTAAGTTAATAAATCAAATCCCGCCTGGGGAAGTATCAACGGGAAGCAAAAAAATAGAGGCAGCCACAGAATGCAATGTGGAAACAACGAGGGTGGCTGGTCCCTGATTGAGGAATGCCAATAATGACATCCTTTTCAGGCAGTTGTTGAGTTTGTTTAGACCAGTTTTTTTTGTTTAATCTCATCTTTTTGATAAAATGTTGAGCATAAGGAGAACAAAAACATAGTACAAATCATAAGTACGACGGCATACATTATGGAGTCTCAAATCTGCAAGCACACCATTGGACGTTTTCATTATCAACATTCCCTCACCCCCAGCTTTTGCACATATTGTCAAAATGAGCATTTTAATTCATAGGCCATCAATGTGACCAATACCATCCCTATCCCTTAATATACATGTAGTTGCATATCCCTGCTTCCCAGGTACAAGGTGGTGTATTGTATTGTATTTCGCCCCCTCCATATTGACTATCGGCATACGAACACAGGTGTAACAGAGCTCAAATGTCTATAGAATGATGTCAATTAAATCACCGAATTTGTCTGCACGAGACTGAGACAGTGTCTTTTTTTATTCTGGCGCATTCTAAAGCAGTTTTTTGCTAACCGCCCCAACCATTTTTGTTTATCCGTTGCCGCCACCGATTTGCACCCCATCAAGATGGCCTTCCTAGCAGAAAATAGCACATGATGAACGTTAGAGAATCCTTGTGCCATTTCTCCTGTTGAGGCCAAAAATCACTGTCGCCGGTGCCGTGGAGACACCGCAATTTCTGATTTTGGACAAGCGACGCAACACAAGACTGCAGAATGGTTGTATAGCTGAGCAAGTCCAAAGATATGGCCAATGGAACCCACCGTCCCACAATTTCTCCAGCAAAGGGGAGATCGGGAGAGACCCATAGGATGCAATTTAGAGGGTGTGTAGTATGCCCCATTTATATTCTTATATTGCAACTCCCTCGTCTTTGATTCTAGGGCACGTTTTTGATTGTGTCAAAGGCATCATCCATGTCCTCAGCGCATAATGGAGTGTCAAGGTCTTCAGTCCAGATCTCTGAAAATGTAACGTTTCTATTGAGGTTCTGTGGTATAAAAAAAAGTCATGAAAAGTCTGGAGTCGGGGGTAACTCAGATATGTCGCGCCCAAATTCGGCCTCAATAGCCGTTTGCTCCCTGACCCTAGACTACTCAGTAGTAAACTTTAATATGACCAATGGTATGGAGAAGTACACCAGCCAGTCTAGGGCCACAAGACCCAATAACCCCCCCGGTCGGGAACGGTAGAATTGTTTATGGATCTATGCAATGATCAGACCTTACGTTGCTCCAGGCAGTATTTAGTCAACTATGTATCTGCACGGGAGACCCAAAGGTTAGCAGCGCCTTCAGGCTAATCCAGGGCAGGATTTCATGGACGTTCGACCAAGTTAGCGTGTGCATACGGTGCCATTGCGCCAAACTGGGGCCTATAATTGGATGAGTCTTTAGCAGGTGTGGTAGTCTAGGTGGTATTTCCTCTGGTGTGAACGGGCTCACCACCCTCAACTCGATCGCTCGCCAGCTGGTCACATCAGTGGTATTCAGCCATTGTTTGGCACAGAAAACCTGCGCAGCCAGGTAACGGGTACTACACGCCAGGAGGGATAGACCACCATTAGCTTCAGATGCTTGGAGGATAGACTTAATTTAAGCATGCTTTCTTGCCCCCCCAGATACATTTTGTCATTGCCTTATCTTAGTCATCATACAGCCATCTCGGTGGGGGCATAGGTATCATAGTGGCTAGATAGATAAGCGTATGCACCAAATTCATTTTGATTGCATTAATCCTGCGGGTGAGCGAAAGTGGTATTGCCTGCCATTTTTCCAGGTCAGTGTTTCTTTTTTGCAGCATTGGGGTGGGGACAGGGAAGTTCAGATCGGCCAGCACGGATAGGCATGCGCTTACATAATTACTAAGTATTTGATATGTTGGCCTTGCAGCCAAAAAGGTTCAACTCCACCGGGATCCCAGGGTATATCAGATTGTAGAGGCAGGACCTCAGACATATCCCAGTTTACACAATAGGCTGTGGCTGCTCCATATTCCAAAAGAATAGCTCGTATTCTGGGCAGAGATTGGGTGTAGTTATCAATAAACAATCAAGATATTGTCTGCGTAGACAGAGACTATGTTCCACAGCTTCTTTCACAATCCCAGACCACCGCATATCTAAGCACAACTTCATAGCCAATGGTTTGAGAGCAGGAGCATACAGTAGGGGGTGGAGGGGGACAAAGGGCCTCCCTGCCGCGTGCCTGTATGCAACAGGAAGGGCTCCGAGGGGTGGCCATTGGTGACCACGGTGGCGTGGGGTGCATCATAAAGCAGGTGGATCATGCGTAGGATCCGTCCCAAGAAGTAAAACCCTGAAGAACCGATATAAATTGTCCGACCACAGCCTGTCGAAAGTCTTAACATCCAATGATAGGACTGCATCATCTGGGTCGTACGGTCCCTCAATTATGTGCAACAGCTGCCGCAAGTTATCGGAGGAGTGGCGATGGAGTATGAAGCCAGTCTGGTCCTGGTGTACCAGAGTGGGCATAAGCCTTTCTAGGCGTTTTGCAAGGCACTCTGCAAGAATTTTCGCATCAGTGTTTTTCCTGTATGTGTATGGCGCCAGACGTAAATCATTCAGGTCTCGGTCATCAGTGAAAGAAATGTCTGCGCTTTTTTCGCCAGTTGTGATGTAGTGTTTGGTGCGCTCTGCCTATACATCGTCGGATCAAGGGTCACGTTAAGGTCACCGCTGATTAGCTAGGAAGGGAGCACAGATAGCTAGCATATGGGTAAAAAAGCCTGGTGTTTGTGGTCGGAACGTATATATTCAAGAGGCGATGCAGAATGCCATGAATTAGCACAAATCTACCCTCTTTGTCTGTCCAGGTATCTAGAATGGTCAGGGCAACCCATTTGTGGACTAGAATGAATACATCAGCGTTTTGCCTGGTGTCTTTTCTCACCAGGACTACCTCATGCAAGTCACTTTACACTCTTGCCACCTTGACTGCCTGGTATACTCTGCGACTTACTTTACACACTTGTAAACTTGTCTGTGCCTGGTATACTCTCCTTCCAGGGCTTTACACATTTGCAAACTAGTATATTTCTCCCATTCATTCCATTCCTCTTTTTCCATCTCATATTCCCTCTCATTTGTTCTAATGTCCTTTATCCATCTTTGGCAGCGTTGCCGAAGCGCCCCGGTGTCCCAGTTCCCCTCTGCAGGACTCACCGGCTTCTTGTGGCTTTCTTCGGTTCCTCTGCGGTAAACAGGAAGCAGCGTTTCTACCTCGCAGGCTTCATCCGCGGGATTCCATGACCTTCGCAGCACCCGCTGGTCTCCTGAGCCTCTGTCCGTCTTTGGGCGGCTTTGAGGATGCTCCCTGGTTCCTGTGTCCGTAAGGAAATCTCTTCTCTCCTTCCTCCCACGTTTGTCGCACAGCGAACCGGCTTTCGCAGTCCTCAGTCTTCTGCCTTCTCCAAGAGCTGGCTGGCTCCACAGACTTCTTGGCTCTTCGGTCAACACTAGGAGGGCAAAAATGCCCCAAGCAGTGTCCCTCCCCATCAGCTGATTAGCATTTTTAAATGTCCGGGCACCTATAACGCGCTCGCAACCACTAGAGCGCATCTTGTGCTTCTCGCCTTTGCTGATCCCTATTCCTCCATTCAGTTTTCTCGTCGCAGTACTTTCACATGCATGTAAATAATATTCAGTTCTTGGTAACTTACGGGAAGGTATTCTCAGTAGCTTCCAGGGGTGGTTGAAGGGACAATATTCCATTAAGGCATGGGTAATGGAGGGGGTATCCCTAAAAGGAAAAGGGGGATACCATGTCTCATCTGTTGAGGTCAACCTCACGCCTCCCATCCGCGTGTGATCCTCCCTCATATAGCTGCCCCAGGATCATGTAGCTGCTGCCGTCCGCTGGTCAAAATGGTATGAGGCTACGGCCGGGAAAGCATTGATGACATCAAACTCATCACAAAGCTTTTGAAGTGGAAGTACTCAACTCGTGATTTTTTAAAGTTGGAAATAAAATTATTTTTTAGGGAGTAAAAAGTCCCTTTCCCAAAGGAATTAATTTATAGGCATGTAAAGGTTTGCATTCATTGTAGAACTGAAACATATTATAAATAAGTATTTTTTTTGCATTTAGGTATTTATGCACATTAAAAGATACGCTTGACCTATTCAGATTAGGCTGCAATAATAGTTTACTACTAGTCCAAACATATGCATCGAACTGTGTGGGTGAAAGCAAGAAGGACAGGGTCCTAGGTTTGTTCCCCATTTTTTGCTGAGAAGATTTTTATTCCATATTTTTCTTTTTAGGGAGCATTTTCATATTTTATAAGGGGAGAAAGGGGATTTAAACTTCACTTATCTGTCAGGTTGCACTAAACATTTGCCGTTGCTCGGATTACTTGCTGGTAATATTCATAACTCGTAGACCTACTCTTCCTCATCGTCTGGCGCATCATGACTGTCAAATTAGTCATGAGGCACCAGCCTCTTTAACAAGTACTCCAAAGATGAACCAAAGAATGAGGGGGTGTCCCCTTTTTGTTTTTTAAAGACAAAATGTCACTGGAGATGGGTCTAAAGCAATCCTGCTGTGGGGGGGAGAGGGGTCAATCCAGCTTGTTTTAACAGTGCCCTTTGCCTAATGACATCACACACACAGACATCCCTTCTCGGCAAGACAATGAGTAAGGAAAAGAGCCCTAACAGAAATCAAGATAATGGGCCTACCATCCCTCTCTGGCTACTAAAACCACCGCCTTCCCATGACTGCTGACTTCAAAGGGACTCCAGTGGTCAGATGCCGGGTATCGGGGAGGCTATTAGTAGGGCAGTGCCTGCCTTTGATGCATGGTTCTTAGGGCACCTCCTCGGGGAAGTGCTTATCCTTCGTGCTGGAGAAACAAAGGGGCAGTATCCTGGCTATTGTTCCACATGACAACATTGGAGACAGTCAGCCTAGATCCCAATATACATCAGCCCTGTCATAGTTAGCCCTCCCTTCAGAGCCGACGCCGATAAGATATCAAATGGCTGTGGCTGTATAAATGGGTATCGTTAACAGTCATGCCACAACCAGACATGGATTACATTTAAAGATTTACACGCCACCATATGGACTAAGGGATACAATGCTCATGATTTAGATCAGAGGTGCACAAGATTATTTTTTAAAACCTCTGCCTGCAGGGACTGTGTCCCAGGCTTTGTTAGGGAAGCACATGTCACCTTTGAACCCACACTCTGCCACTGCAGAGGTTGGGCTGTAGGTTTCAGCAAACTGGTTAAAGCAATGGCACGCTCATTATACCTTTAACATTCATCAATTATGAAAGTGTCCGATTAACTTTTGTGGTCAGTTTGTTTCTCCTTGTGAGAGGGTATGCCCAAACGTGGGTCCCTTGCTCGCTGCGCCACAGGGAACCAGGCTGCACCTCACTGAGGAGGTCCAACAAGGCCGAAACATGTCTGGGGTTGCTTGGTCTTCTGTGCAGAGGGGACCTGGCCTAGCAGTTCAGGCTGGGCTGCTACCTTCGGTGGCAGCAGCTGCTGACTGATTTGCACATGGCTGGTCCCCTTTTGCAATGGCGCATACGGGCTAAAAAACGGTGGTGTGGAAGGTTGCCCAGAGCAATTGCCAGTGGTTTAGATTCATTCGAAACCTTCCACCCATCACTTTTGTGGTCAGTGTCTGATTAACAGACATCCCTTTCAGAAACAGAAATAAAAACCTGCATCATGTTATTTAATTACAAAAGCCAGGTCTCTCACCCCTGTAGATGGGAAAAATGGTCACAGTAGATACTTAGACAAGGAAGAGTACGAGAAATGAAAATTACTGATAAGTAATCCAAGCATTACCTTTGCATCCCTCTTACTAATCCCAGTACTTGGTATGCGATATACTACAGTTTGTGGTGAAATGGACCTAGGCTTAAACAAAAACAAAAAACTGACCAATCTGTATGGTGGCCATACTTCCCCCTGCTCCACCCCAATCACAAATTTCACTTCTACAGCATTTACACATTTCGGTGTGCCAGCTATAAGAACATTTGTGCCAAATGAAGCAGACCCCAGTCTGTGTAAATTCAAAATATAGTGTATAGTTAATGTGGTTGCTTCTGGCTAAGTCACACCCTAATGTCCCGTATGGACAACCATTGGGCCTCTGCCTATCAGGCCAACATCTTTCTTGTCCACCTGCCTTGAACTGAAGGAGGAAGGAGACTGCTGTGAAGACACAAACAACTGATTCAAAGTTCAAACAGGAATAATGGATTAACTCAAATGTCAGGATGGTAGAAGGTCCAACTTGCCCAATGCTAAGGTGGGATTTCCCTACCTGAATGAAACTAAGGAAAGTGAGTCAAAGAGTTCAACTTAAAAGTATGTCTGTGTCCAAACCCTATGATTGCCCTCACAACTTAAGCTAATCAATGTGTAGGGATGTCAATAATAAAAGAACTAGTGATTAACAAAGTTTTGAGCTTCTTCCAGCTCTTAACTTCCTTTTCAGCTCAATTCCCCAAGTTCAAGAAAGTTCCATTAAAGTCTCAAGATTACCTTTCCCAAGTTCAAGGCAATATAGTTCCACACAATTGTCAAGGTTCCATTCACCAGCGTCAATATAACAGTTCCAACGAAAGGGGTCATGAGGCTTTTTTCTCAAGACAACATTTGCAGTTCCTCAAGTCTCGGGGCTCCCTTCCCCAATACTTTAATTCAGCCACTACTTGTTTTAGTCTTTTCAAAAGGTTCAACATAACTAGGTCAACCTGACCCTCCTTCTGGATAGCATCATCAGTTCTCTTACAGTGCCTCTCCTTAGCTCGTTTCACAAGGTCTTTGGTTTTCACAATTTAGGGCTCACTGGTCTAGGTGCAGCTATCAGAACGCACAGTCCAACCATCACAGGTCGTGCAACCAGGGTCCCTAGACTGATCATCCTGCACAGGTTCTTCTGTACTTGCCCCTGTCAATCACATTCACTTAGCTTCTCTTTGTTGGCCCCTCGGCTTTATGTGCAGGTTTACACTCTTCTGGCTTCTACTAGTTAGCCCCTTGGCTCTGCCACAACGTGTCACACATCTCTTGCCAGTCTTTGGCCTTGGCGCACTGTACCCATTCATAAAATTTGCTTTATGGTGGTCTGGTTTATGCCACGCCTTTCTTTTACACTGTCACAGTTGCGCTCTTTTCCGCATACTTCTTTCACTTGGGCACTTTCCCTCTTTGGCTTTCATCGGCTACTTGCTTTGCCCATAAAGTTTAATTTCATTTCAGTGTTCAGAAGTCTTTATTTCAAGGTTTCTTTCAGTTCAGTATTCAATATGTGTATTTCAGCTTAGTTTCAAAGTTGTATTCGGTTAGTTATTCAATATGCATAATTAAACTTAATTTCAAGTTTGCATTTAGTTCGGGATAACGTTGGTTATATGCGGCCCGCTAGGAGCACCTTGGCTCTTGAGTGGCTCTCCCAGATACACACCTGTCTTGGCGTTACTTCCCAGCAGCTCCTGCTGCTTCCTTTCTCGCTCTCGTTCTCAGGCTGGTGGGCCAGCCTCTGCGAGCCCCACTCACATGCAGTGTTGCCTTGTGTACGCCGGCATTTCCGCTGCTCTTTCCTGCTCGCTCGCAGCTCCGTCTGCTCGATCTTCAGCCCAGAGGCTCCCACACCTGTGGCTGCTCAATGGCCCACTTGCCTTAGGCTCCCAAGGTCCTCTGGGATGTTGGCCGGAGTCCTGGCTCCTCCTGAGGTCCCACCACGGCTGCCTCCACACGACACTGGTCCCCTGCTGGTCTCTCCCACACAGGCCTCTTCCTCTCTGTGCTGCTCAATTCTCACTTTGTACAAATGGAGCCCCTTGACAGGTTGCAGGTGTGGACTCAAAATTGGTCTTGCCCGACCATAATTAAAAAGGGACATGCCCGACCCTCACAATAATATATTTAAGGACAGTTGTATGACGCCTATACATCAGAAAACGTTTCCGGGCACCACAAGACAAAAGGGGGGAGGGGAGAACTGGGAGGATAAAACAGCAGGAAACAGTCCAACTAGGCCTTGTGACATTGGGATCATGCAAGTGCAGTGATTAAAGTACATGGGGGGGGGGGGGGTAGGCTCCAGGGATGAGGCAGGGTAAGTGCTACAGGAGCCCATAGGGGCAGTGCAAAGGGAGGCAGGGCTAATGTAAATGTGCGAGGAGCAGGAGTGGACCAGAGTTGGAAGGCTAGTCAGGGAGAGGTGCCCGAAGGCAACTGCTATTCGTGGGATGATGCAGAAGACTGGTAGGGGAGATGGCCTGGCCCCAATAGGACACAGAAGGGACCAGGCAGCCAGTCAATTGCAACGGGGGGACAATTAGCAGGGGAGGGGGGAGAGGGAAGGAGGAGGAGAAGAGGAATTTCCTGAACTTTAGGAGATCCATCTCAAGTCAGATGGGCAGGGAGGTCATTCCAGAGGGAGAATCCTGCTGAGGAAAGAGATCTACCTCCCACTCTCTGCTTGGAGAATCGCTTGACCTGTATAGAGGTTGAACTAGAGGACATAAGGAGTCTGGCAGAGGTATTTAGGGAGGGAAAGTTGGATGTAGCGTGGTTGAGGAAGATACTGAGAAGATCATCCAGGGGGGGGGGGGGGGGGAGTAGAAGTGAGGATACCCGAGAGGGGCGCTGTTGCGCATAGAAGGAAATGGCAGCATCCGTGTGAGCTCCGGCTGCATCTAGGGCCGAAAAGCCTAAATAACCATTTATTTACTCCGGTTTGGTGCAATTTTTACACAGAACGTTTTATTGAAGCTCTGGATAGCCCATGTGAAATCTGGACTCAAACAGAGAAACGGGCGGCGAGTTGTGAGTCCGGGAGTCGCCTGAGGCACCGCGGAGAGCGCTGGCTAGGGAGTGAGGGGAGGAGCTCGGCGCTGGAGCAACTCGAGTGGCTGCAGTGACTATCGAACCACCCACTCGAAGGGGAAGAGACGCGGGCGCTCCATCTTCGTCGAGCGCCTGCAGGGCCCCCCTCTGCCAACAACGCTGCAATGACGCGTACAGCGGGAGGAATCGCCTGCCCCCCGGCCTGCAACACTGAAGGTAGGCCGGGCACGGACCGCATCACCGTACATGACGCTGTGCCCTCCGCTTGGTTCGTGCGCGGAGCGGCGTCTGCTGGGAACGACAGGAGGGGTGCACGGGCATTCGGCCCCAAAACACGTATCCTGCATTGCCACATGGAACGATTAGAACGTACGAATGGGAGCGGTGGGGAGCGAGGTGACTTCAGCCCGCCCCTCCCCCCTGCTCCCATCACCGTGTGGTGGAGGCCCTGGAGGATCGGGCTTCCCTACTCAAACACTCCGTGCCCGAGCCGCCCGAGCCCCACGTACTTTTACCGCGGACCTGCAGAGGCATGGGACCACACAACAAGCTGATACACTGGGGGGGTGAAGCAACCTCCCCATTACACTCGCAATTGTAAAAACATTAAAAGTGTCCACAAGAGCACTGGATAAATACCGGTCCTGCAGCAAAGCATTTGAGGTGGCCCAGACACCGGATACACGTTATTACTACCTTCCCCACCCCTGGAAAAGGAGGGTGCAGCGAATAGCGATATAACCATACCTCCATGAGCCCAACAAAAAGAAGGGAACAACAGGGCGAGATAACATCCACCAGGCACAGACACCCTCACCCTATAACAGGCAGCTGATGGGCACCATTCTAAATGTACTTCAGCCATAGAATCTGATTGGGCAATCTCCAGCAACGTATAATAATACGAGGTACAGTGGTAACTGGACATTGAGTCAACTTATGCCGCGCATGCTACAGCTGTACTTCTGAAATACAGTGCAACCAGAAAACAACTGGCAAGGTATTCGTGGGAAAAGACACTCCTCCAGGCACACGCTCCAGACCCGGAACTATGCTCAAAAGCTAAGGCCCTAAAAGGAACAAAGGGACTATTGAAAAGTTCACAACCACAATGCAAAAAGACGCTGAGCCCGTAAGGGAGGTAGAAACACCTGCGCAAGTGGAACAAACCCCCCCGGCCACCATGATGGACCCACAGGCTGTCTTCCAAGCCATGCAACAAGGCTTCGCAGCATTAACAGACAAGCTGGATGGCATCATGGCCAGTGTCGCGAATATAAAAACGCAACTCGACAAAACAACAGCTTGCATGACAGAGGCGGAAACAAGAATATCGGACACAGAAGACGCAATGGAGACCCTGAAGACAACGGTATCGACGATGGTCATCGAGCTAGGGACAGTTAAATCTAAATGTGAAGATTTAGAAGCAAGATCTCTAAGAAATAATGTATGTATTATAGGTGTTCCGGAGGAGGCTATTAAAGGATCGATGGAGAAAGTGGTGGAGGATCTACTGCGCACACTGTTGGGGGAACCGGGATGGTCACCTGTGTTTATGGTGGAGAGCACACACAGATCTTCAGCACCAAGACCGAAACCTGGAGCGTACCCCAGACCCATAATAGCACGTATACTAAACTACAGGGACAGAGACTTGGTCCTAAGAACATCAAGGGAGAAACAGGAATTAAAATGGGAAGCCAACATTATCCGCATCTTTCCAGACTTCATTGTGGCAGTGCAACAAGAGAGAAAACAGTTCTCTGGAATCAAGAAAATGCTACGAGAGCTACAAGTACAATATGCAATGCTATACCCCGCAAGACTTAAGATCCAACATCAAAATAAATCATATTTCTTCACATTCCTGGAAGAAGCCGCAAGCTTCATAGAAACACATATTCCCCCAAACAATGGACGTACCTGATAGAAGAGATATTGAAACAATCCTAGGGCAAAACCACCGCCGCTGCGTATAAGAAGTAAGACGACATGGCAAAGACATAGGATTCATGGAGAACCCCATATAGAAGAGGATGAAAGACTATGGCTCAAACATATTGAATGCTTTTATCCGATGCAGTAGGAATAAATGAGAGTAACAAGCCAACCGAAGGTAACACCTGTCAGCGATAAGGGCTTATGCACTGGAGACGCCGCAGCCACCCCTGTAGGAGGTGCTCATGAGATTATCAGGGGGAGAGGGGGTGGACTTAACGGCACAGTTGAAGCTAGGGGGACTGTGAGGGAGCGGGGAGGGACTGATATGGAGATGTTGGGGTGTTATGAAAAAAGGTTAACACAAAAAGCACACAGGTTCTACGCACCGAAAAACTTAAGCATAATGCAGAGAAACATTGGTGTACATATACATTTAAACCCCCCATAGATAATGGCTAAACCTGATAGAAGCGGTATTAATGTGCTGAGCTGGAATGTGAGGGGGCTAGGTTCCAAGATCAAGGGAAGGAAGATCATGGTTTATCTTAACAGACAGACTGCTAGGATAATTTTCCTTCAGGAAACCCACATAGGGCCCCGACAGGGTGAATAGCTGATAACAAATTGGGGGACTCATCAATACTTCACAACCTATTCTAGCAGAGCGAGGTGGACCGCAATATTAATGCATAAGGCGTTGCCGTTCGTTTGCAACAAAGTCGAGTGCGATCCAGACGGGAGGTATGTTTTGCTTCACGGTAATCTCTATGATAGGGAAATAAACACTGACCAACCAGATTTCTATTCCTCAGTGTTTGAAAAGCTAGCAAGATACCCTACGGCCCGGGTGTTGTGTGGGGGGGATTTTAATACAATTCTAGATGTACGACTGGATCGTACATCAACACAGTAGAACGCTAACCAAAGCAGCACAGATGATACATACACATATGACAGATCTACATTTAAGGGACGCCTGGAGAACAATGCACCCCGGCAGGAGGGAATACACTTACTACTCAACTGTCCATGACATGTATTCCAGAATTGACCTGTGGCTGATAGACGCAGATAGCATGGCATGGGTTACAGAAACACACATACATCCGAGATCTTATTCAGATCTCTCCCCGATGCAACTAACTGAAAATCCCGGACAGGACTAGGGACCGACCACCTTCGAGATTCAAACCTGCGGCCTCAAGAGATCTAGTGTATAGGTAATCAATGGCGTAATATATACAGGAATATTTCGAGATCAATGACCCCTCGGTATCGAGTCAAGCTATACCATGAAGGCGTTTAAGGTATGTCTGAGAGGTCAGTCGATATCCACAGAGGGGGGAATTCTCAAAGACATTTGTGCTAGACTGGCTAGGCTGGAGGCACAATTAACATCAATGCAGGATCGATATGCTCAGTCCCCCATCCCCCCACCTGGGCACGGAAATAAAGACCAAACTAGATGAGTTTCGAGAAACAGCAGACCAAGAGATTAGATACTTTGATAGACCCACAGCGGCACGCAGATATGGAGAAGGGGAACGTCCAGGGAAATTACTAGCTAGAATGGTGCACGGAGAAAGAGCCCCCACGAACATACCCTGCATACAATTAACAGATGGTACAATGTCCACAGATCAGAATAAACTAAGAGACATTTTATGCATTTTATAAAGACCTATATTCCCCACAGTGTACGGTCACAGATGCTGAGATAGAACAATACCTCTCCCAGATACCGACAACGCTTAAGCAGAAGCGACTAGGGAATCACTGGAGGAACCCACAACAGTGGCTGAAATAACCAAAGCCATAAAAGCTCTCCCCAATGGGAAAGCCCTGGGCTCTGACGAACTGGGAGCTGAGTTCTACAAAGAATTCAATCTATCACTGGCCCCCAGGCTGCATGCCGTCTGGATGGAAGCATTAGATAGGGTGAACTACCAGAAACTACTAGAGAAGCAATAATCACACTCTTACTTAAAGCAGGGAAACCCCCAGGGGAATGTGGGTCGTATCGTCCATTATCCTTAATAAATACTGACGCCAAAATCCTAGCAAAAATACTAGCGACTAGGCTCACACCATTGATGCCCTATATGGTACATGGGGACCAGGCGGGATTTATAATGGGTAGATCCACAGCTACAAATGTAAGAAGATGCCACCAAATAATGGCCGGGATACCCCCCTACAACTCAAGGAGTAGCAGTCTCCCTTGACATGAGGAAAGCGTTAAGTCTCCTGGCCCTTTCTCTTCTGAGTTCTACGAAACTATGGGTTTGGCCCACGATTCATTAAATGGATCCGAATATTATACACAAGACCCCATGCGAGGATCAAAATTAATGGGTCCCTCACAGACATATTAGAGCTGCGGGGGGGGTACCAGACAAGGTTGCCCACTCTCCCCACTACTCTTCGCTCTGGTTATAGAACCTTTAGCAGATATACTCAGATCGCGTTACAGCACGTTTGGGTTAAGGCTAGAGAGCACGCTCCACATTATAACGCTATACGCGGATGACATTCTATTATACCCAGAACTGCCCAATTATCGCATGCACTGAACTACACTAGCCGAGGCACTGCGTGCCAAAATGAACCCCTGGAGTGCGCTACCCATAACAATGGCCGGGAGGATAGCCTTGATCAAAATGGTAATATTGCCGAAACTTTTTTATATCTTCAGAATGGTGCCGGTATGGCCCGGCCGAGCACTGTTCTCCAAAATCAACAGCGCCTGCACAACGTTTGTATGGTGAGGGCATCCCAGACTGAGTTGGAGGGTGTTAACAGACACTCATCCCAGAGGAGGGTTGATGGCACCGGACATGGAATTGTACTACCTGGCAGCGCAGGCACAACACGCGGCTGGTTGGCCACATGCTTTCTTAACCCTGCCCCCCTACCCCCCTCCTTAAGGGAGCGCGAAGCAACGCTAGTTCTGCATAGGATAAATAAACCCACCCCCACACACTACAATACGAAAAACCCATCCAAGGTTACCATCACAGCATGGTCCAAAATTGCAGACTTATTCAGAACCAGGAAGCTATATCACCCGAGCATGCCAATATGGGGGGGACCCACATACAACCTTTGCTACTGAGAGTGAAATAGCAATGCATTGGAGTCCTAGAGGCGTTACCCAGTGGGGTCAGCTGTTCCCAGATCATAGTTTTATCCAATGGGAGGATGTTAAGGACGTAGTGGGTAACACAACTGCACATAGACAACAATATCACAGGGTGGCGGCCTTAGCACAACAGATGTACCCGACCTTCCCAGAGGAACCTGAGATAAATATGGCATTGGGTTATATATTTACAGGAGGGACCCAGAAAATGACTGCCTCCACTCTTTACAAAACTATACTACAAACAAGCCCAGTGGTAACACACACGGGTAAGGGCAAGTGGGAACACGACCTGGGACAACTGATAGAAGATCAAGAATGGTCCCGGATCTGCGCAATGACCAAATGGATATCTTGTAATTCACGTTTCAAACTGATTCATTATAAAATAGTCCATAGGACACATTACACACCATCCAGACTTAAGCAAATATATCCCACCTCGGCTGGGGTCTGCCCAAGAAGTAACTCTGAAAACGTGAACATATTTCACATGCTTTGGGACTGTTAAGTTGAGACAATACTGGTCTGAGGTTTGTGGGGCACTAGATAAGATGGCAGACCTGCCGGTGGAATGGACACCACGGATCTGCATGTTGGGAGCGGAAGGGAAAATGAACCCAACATGGCGGAAACTACTGAACCTAAGCCTAATAGCGAAAAGGGTCATTTTGATGAGATGGAAAAATGCGCCATCACCTACAATAGAAGACTGGAACAAAGACATGGTGTGGGTAAACGATACCGAAGAATTGTATATAGACTCAGTTATACTACCCTGCAGGCCCAGGAACATATGGTCCAGATATAAGCAATATCTGACGGAACTGACAGACGCTGAGAATCTAAGCACTGATGGAAATTGAACTGTATAAGATAAATGCTTGATTAATTGAATGTTATAAATGTATGTGTATAACCTGTGTGCAAATATAAATAAAGTTGTAAAAAAAAAAAAAGTGAGGATACCCTCAGGTTTCTCACACTGCAGACTCAAATTGGAGAAAGTTTTTTTTAATGTACCTGCTGATTGACAGGCCTGAACCTTTTCCCTGGATGTGCAACACCAATGTGGAAGCTCTCTCTAGATATTTGTACAGTTTGTTCCATTTGGATTCCTTTTGAGAGGAGGGAATCGGAAAGATGACCAGGAAAACAATGTTCTGGGATTGGTGAAACCTTGACCTAATCTTGGGGACAAATGAATTGGCACCACCTCGCACTGGTTCTTAATCAATTGTTGGTACACTTGCTATGCAGCTCAGAGCGATGTATTGGAACTGTATTTTCTATGGAGTCTCAAATGTGCATGCCTTTATCAATTTTCAAAATGTGCACTCATCACTAGCCACTGGCAAGATATCATAGTCTCCTTGCGTGTGAGCAAATAGGTGATGTGTGCATGAGGAGAGGATAAGAGACAAGTGGCTCTATGCCTTGCAAGTAGCTTGCAACTTGAAATGTGTGCCACTGCCTCTAACACTGAACCAGCCTCGTTTGCCAAAGCCATCTTGTAATAACTGCTAGTCTGATCCGGGCACGTACTGCTCCCGTGGCGTAAAGCCTTGGCACAGGTGCGGCCCCTAGAAGAAAAGAAAAAGGACCCTGGAAGAAAAAAAAAGAAAAACAGAACATCTCAAAAAGCCTTTATGCAGTCACGTGTCGCATTGGAAGTTCCCCTCACCTCCAATGTAGAACAGCAGCATTTTGAAGTTTACACTTTATTATCCATGCTTGTGGCTTGCATTCAATGATTTACATTTCAGCTACACCAAATTACTTTCTACATCTTGGTGGAAGTAGAACAGACATCATCCTCTACATCAGTCACATTAAGTAAAAATGATATATTTTACGGATGCAGGATGCATTGTTGAGGGAATGCATAAAGGTATAAATGGACTTTTAACTGAAATGTTTTGGACTACAAAAGGATCTGTAGTGGTAATGTCTGTATTCCACTAATTGTTGTCATCTAATACACTTTTTTCTTTAAATGGTAGTTAGAATGTTCATTAACATGCATGTGTAAAAATAATAAGCATTTTGTCAAACTCTTTCATAATTTGTTTGTTTTACAAACGGCACAATTATCATTCTTAAATAATGTATCCACCTTTTTGCTAATACTTGGTTTCGCTATACTGTTTCTTACAGGTCGTCAACAATCAAGATCTTTAGCAACATACGCCATGTAAACACGCTGCATGGTGAAATGAGCATGTTCAAATATCACTGATTACATCACAATTCCCAGAAAGATACATTCTAGATGTTTCGGAAGTGTTGAAAGTATTGCGGATAATAAAGACGTGGGCGCGGACTAGTCTGACCAGTGCACATGCAATTACTAGTTTAAAGCTGAAGATAATGACTAGCCACATGAGGGCCTGTTGTATATAGTTTGAGCGCTGCCTGCTGGAGATTTTAAAGATGTTGAAATACACCAGATCACCTAATGTTACTGCTTGTGCACTGGCTCTTTTTCAAGTAAGTGATTTTGGACCCAACTTAAAAACACAAAGGAGTAAGTTGGCTGTACATGAAGAGGTGGGAGGCGACTCTGAGGGTGGAAATCCCGCGCACTCACTGGGAGAGAACCTGGCGCATTTTGGTCACCCTGACAAGCTCCATTCACCTAAGAGAAATGTGGCAGAAAGTACTGCTCCAATGGCACATTACCCCTAAGAGGCTAAAGGATATTTATCCGACCACGGACAGACTCTGTTGGCGGGGTTGCCGTCAAGTAGGGGACTGGAAGCATTTCTGGAAAACATGCCCGAGTATCATTCCTTTCTGGAATGAGGTCAAGGTGCAAGTGGGGAAAATGGTCCAAGGGGCAGAAGGCCTAGGAGATAGCGTATGGCTAGCCGGTATATGGGACCCCGCACAGAAAACGTACTCTAAGCGCCAACAGAAGGTGATAATGGTACTACTGGTGGCGGCGGCGGCCTGGTTTGTTATAGTTCAAGGTTGGAAGCAGCAGATGCCACGACCCAACTTCAATGGTTAAGAAAGGTGTGGCTCTTTAGAGGGGGTAGCATGTAAATTGCAGGACACCACCGAGAACTTTCATACAAATTGGGGTCCAATCTTACAATATCTCCAGAGTGACTATATGCTCCAATGGTGCCCTCATAATATTCGTATACTTAATTTGTTTTGAAGTCGTAAGTTAGTGTCCTTGTCGTAAGAAAGGTTGAAAAGCCAGGTTATCTCGAGCCTAAGGGAAGGAGGGGTTGGGGAGGGTAAGAAGGGGGGATGTTGGTATTAGTTGTTTTTTGTAGGTATTAAAATTCAATAAAAAGATTTTTTTTTTTAAAACAAAAAAAACACAAAGGACCTCTGAAGACAACCACAACAAACTTTCTTGGTCCACACAACTGTTTCTTGGTAATGTTGCAGGGTGAAGTTTGCTTAGTTTGTGGGCAGATTTATATACCGGTTCCACCTTCACTACCAAATCAAACCTTTGATAATTTGTACGACTAGAGTTCCAGGAACGCCCACTACAAATACCAGATGAACTAGCTCTTCCCTGCAACAGACAAAGCATGGCGAAAAGAAAAGGCAGCACTGGAAAATGCACTTTCAAGAAAAAAGGCTTTGGGTTGCTAGTGATGGTTCAGTGCAACAGCCCGGATTTAGTGCCAAATATTGCACTTATATTTTGATCTGAAAATTATAAACTGTGGTTACAGAATGTGCTTCCTCTTGCAAGGCAGGGCTGTACAAAATCAATTGAACGGCTTCAATCTCAAGGGTTTGAAGTTGCTGGTAGCAACCGACAGACATGCAAGAACACCCAAAGTCATGCAAGAGAAGTTCCCACAGATCAGGCATCAATTCAATGTTTGCAAGGTTTCTTAATCAGAGAAAATATGGGTTTGGTGATGTGGACACACCTGATACTGTGGAGTAAGTCGTATGATTATATATACACTTTATATTATCGGGGAATGCTGCAAGAACAAAATAAATCCAACCAGGCCCAATGCCACTATTTTGATACACTGTTGTCCATACTAAGAAATTGTGTTCACATGCGCCAATTGCCTTAGAGATATATAGATGAATTGTTCAGCCTTAATAATACTACAGACACATTTCCTTACGTTGATATGTACCAGGCTAGTAGGTTTATTTCTTTTCAAAAACCCTTTAAAACTGTCAGACTTGTTTCCAGCTTCTTGGTCTTTATCAAGGCTTAGATACAATTCTTTAAATTCAATCACATGTTGAAAACACCAAATTCTATATTAATATTGTACAATAAACTGAAATTATGCATAGGTGGTTTAAATTATCCCAAACATATTTAGCACACATGGGTGTAATGAAAATATATATTAGTTGCATAGTATTCAATGAAACAAAACCCGAGTCTGAGACAAAGAATTGCCACAATATCATAAAAGATTAAAAATATGGATGCACATGGTTAGCATCAGACATCTGCATATCGATATACCACAGGCAAGTGGAGAGAAAAAAGGGAAGAAATGAATAGGATTCATTATTGCATTTCTAAATTATGGCAATATGAGTTGAAATGTTCATATCTTCTAAATTACCGATTCTATGCTACTGCACAATTAGATTTTGATGTAAATGGATTGTTATTGGATCGATTCTACCAAGCGTACTTGGGTCTCATCTGTAGTACTGACCTAAAATTGTAGAATTTTAAGATGAGTCACTGACTCCATTCATTATAATAATCGAGAATAGTTACGCAATTCCCTGAAAATAAAGGAACCGTTTACCAATACATATGTCAATTCACTGTATGGCGGCATGGAAATTTACTGAAAAGTCGCTTCTATGCATTAGGACTTGCAAGTCTCTGCTCAATTTCTTAAAATAAAAACCGATACGGTTCAAGAACAGTGTCAATCATATATGTGGTCTATAGAGTGATTATTAGTGCAATGGTCCCAAATGTGTGCAATGTTTAATGCAGCTGCGTGTATGGTTATAGAAGCACCAACATTTTACTTAAGTGTAGACTAATGTAGAAACCAAGTGCCTAAATGGTTGTGTAGTGATCGGATTTGAGTCCCATTTTCATCCAAAAGTTTGATCATAGGAGAAATGTGGTGTTGGATCAGGTATCCTCCATATATATGGATGGGCATCTAACAAGATTAGAGTGTGTGTACTAGAATTAGAAGGATCCATTTCATTATTAGATGACTAATTAATATCAGTCTTTAAGTAAGAAGCAGTATGAGCCTAAGTGATATAGTATCTGACTGCTTGTCATATCTTTCCAAGAAAGTTGAAATTGCTGTGTTTGGCCTTGTCTTGTCGCAATATTTAGTTTCGGCCGCCATTTTGATATTTTGTTTAGATAATTGCAACGTCATAAGTCGTATTTGTGATGTCAAATGCGAACCCAAGTCATGATGTCAGATTGTTGGTTCACAGCGATGAAAAAACGCTTCTAGAGATGTAATGACAATTTTGCCAGTTATAACATAGGCTGCCCAGCTAAGCAATTATTCTAAAAATAAAATGCTGCTAATCTAAAATAATTGAGTAGTTTGCATCTTTGCGAATGGACAAAGAGTGGTGTTGTAGATGTGAATGGTATCCTTGCCACTGTAAAAGGGTGTCACCCTCATTAAACCTACTGCATGTGTGTATTCCCAAAACAACTCCACTATTTTGATGCATTCTATAGTGGACCAATTCAATATTCCTGCATAGTCTAAGGGAACCACAGCCCACTGTGCTAAGTTTGACAATTTGTGCACCTTGCTCCACAATAGCGATTCCTGTTAATATGATTTAGACAATTTACAATTTCTTAGCGATATATTATTCTCAAAGGTAACAAAGAAGAGAAGGGTGAATAAATAGTTAAATATTGAGCAGGGTTACAGTTAGAATATGGTTGTCAAGGACTACGTTGTTTTTGCTTGGTTTCTTGATTCCACTTCCTCAGACTCTGGCTCCTCCTTGTTCGGCCACCTTGTGATTTAGCACAGAGGTATCGCTAAAGATCCACAACTGCGTGGGAAACCAGGAATCCCCCGAGACCCCTCATTGCCATGAGACCCTCTTTCCCCAATTTATGTGGCAGTAGGACAGGGGAGTCAAGTCGAAATGGTGAGAAATGGAAACTAACAGGCGATGTGCAGGGCACTGGCAGGTGGAGTACAAGGCAATGTGCACGCAGCAGCCAACAGGACGTAGAAGACACAGGATCGCTGGATAGGCAGAATACAGTACAAGGACAGCAAATGCACAGAAGGATTGGCAGGTCCAGAAAAGGGGGCAATGGGCCAAGGAAGGAGCACTAGAAAAATCAGGGCAACAAGGGACTGAACTAGTACAGAAGAAAAGGAAGAAAGGCTGGACTGAAAGGACAGAACAAGGAACAAAAAGGTTAAAAGTAGAACAACAGGAGTCAGAGCACAGGGCAGGGTACTATTGGGGCATTGAGACTAACTACTACACAGCGGAAGCCGGTATTTATGACTGGAAGGCAGGATGTGCACATCACCATGGCAACTAGTAAACCAAGCTGGGAGCGAAGAGCGATGCAAGGGGGCATGACAGTGGTGCTGTTGTATTAATCAAAGTGCAGAACTGCAGTCAGCTGAGGGAGGCTGACCATGACAGAGCAATGTTATTGGAGCTCAGGGTCTACGAGCAGATGACTGCCCTATTACTTTGCTGCAGGAAGTGGCCCTTTAAAAACTATGCAGTTGGCAGACGCGAGAGTCCGGTCATAGTAAAAAATATAATCAAGTAAGCCGACTTTTTTTTAATAATCTGCCCTCACTGCTCTCAATACCGGAAAGACTTCCTCTACTCTCCTGCTGGGAAAAAGTGTAAAGGCTTAAACGCGACTTAGCCTTTGCACGCCGCCGCTTTGGTTATGTCTCCAAATAATAAAGGCCCTTTACAACTCCTGAGTTCCTCTAAGCCAACAGGCACGATAACTACTTTACCCGGTCTTCAACAGGTAGAGGAAGAATGGGGTGAACCAACACATACAACGCAAGGAAGCCTTGCTCAGGATAGTTTTGACAAAAATCGTTATCCATCAAAGTCATTACCGCCTCTTCATAACAACAATTACTAACGAGCGCTCTATAAAATCTGAAATGTAAATGATATGCCGGCTTTGCTGTAATCCACTTATTGCAGCACCCCACCGGTGATCAGGGCATTTTTGCGCACCCTTTCTCAGCAAAGCACAGCTGTGCCGATTCAAAATTCGATCATGGCCATCTTTTCCATCATGGCCACCGCCGCAACTACAGGTACTGGAGTGCCTGTCCTACCCGCCCATCCTCTGCACCGATTGGGCCCAGCCTACATCTTTAGGCCCATTCAGGGGATCCAGCCAGCGAAAGTCAGACCCTCCGTCAAGGCCCTCTCCTAAGGCCCTGTCTGGTCGTGTGCACCCCCTGCCATGTTCCCCGTATTCCACCCACACCTGCCTTGAAACTAACATCCCGCACCCCGGCTAAGCCCTCAACATCCTCATCACTTGCGCATCTCATGTTCTATCTCTCCCCATCTCCCTCATGGTCTACTATAACCTGCCCTCTCTCAGTTGCTCACTCCGACCCAGCGCTGTTGGCATTACACTTTCTGCCAGGACATGCTTGCAAACTCTGTGGCATCTACGTTGCTCTTGCGATTCTCACACTTTGTGCCATTTGATTTTTGTCTGTACATCCCCACCTGAACTCACACAGAAGACGTTACTCCCCTCCCCCCTCACAGTGTTGCAGAACCTTGTGCCTCTGTGTTTTAACATTGCTTTGACACGGTCTTCCTCCCCCACTACTCTCTTATACAGCCCTTGCCCCTCGTCTCTCCTATTTTCCTGCTAATATTTGTTGCCTATATTCCCTTACTGTTTATGCAGATTAATTAAGCCGTTCTACTTCCTTTTCTGCAACCTGAATCTTGTTATGTCTTAACCTGTGCTTTAACTTGCTTTTGTGCTGCATTTTAGGGCTTCACTAGAAAGTACCTCTTGCATTTTGTGTGCTAGATATTTTGGTCATTTTCTGTGTGGAACATCTGTGCTCTGCCAGTCATTGTGTATGTCTGAACCTTCCTTTCTTGTGCCTCTAGGTCTGCTGGCCTCACTGAGATACTGTTATTAGTGCTTTTCTCCTGCTCCGTTTGGCTATTAGGCCGCCAGGTGAGTTATATCATGCACTGTGCAGTTCGGTCCATCTCCCTCTGTGCGCACCCCCTAATCCTCTGCCCCCCTCTCCCTATTCTGCTCATCTCTCCTATATACTCCAACTGCTTCTCCATCACCTATCCCCCTCTCTCTCGAAGTCTGGAAGGAAGGAATTTTAAAAAGTCATAGTCTCCAACCCATGTCTGCCCATTGCAGACACCTACATCAATGCTACCCCCAGACAGACCGTCACTGAAATTCTCTGTCGTTCCTTCTCCTGACCTATGGACTGCCCATATGGTCTCCGCCCTCTCCTTTCTCTTCCTCTCCCATTAATGGTGGCACCAGATGCAAAGTGCTCTTCTCACTTATCATCCAGGTGCATCATCAATGTGGATCATAATGCACTATAATAGCCCAGGGCTCTCAGCCCAATCTTCTTCTTGACAGGCGTCTACCGTCTCTTTTCAACTCGCCCAACCCCTCATCCTGCTGCCCCACTGCCCTTTCCCTCCCCCCTTTTATCCCCCATCCAGTGGTGGTACCCCCCACCCCTGTACCCCACTCAGAAAACATGTAAAGGGAGTAACCAGCTACACTTAGCTACCCTCAACTCTTGCTCTGCTGTCAAACACTCCTCTGACATCAGTTTCCTCCTTGAAGACCTTGTCCTAGACGTCCTTGCTCTCACTAAAACATGGTTCAAGGCCAGCTTTGTCGCGCTTTTGACACCCTTCTCCTTGATGGCTACAAGATACTATCCAATCCCAGGACAGCTAAGTTTGGGGGGTGGAGTGGACCTGATTTTTCCTGAGTGGGTTCCGGCTACCATCTTTTCCACTCTATCCTACTCCTCCTTTGAATGCTTTGTCTACAGGTTGTCTGTCTCCTACCCTCTCCCTCACTTCGATCTACAGGCCCCACCATCCTCTCCAAGAAGAGGGCTTATTTCCAAGCCCGCATCTCTAGGGCCACCAATAACACGGCTGAACTTTTCAAAATCTGCAAGAATCTTGTCAATCCTTGTTTCCTCCTCTCCTCTTCCCTCTCAGAGCCACAGCACTTGCCTCCCAGTTCTCCAAATCTCAGGACATCCTGTCTGCATAGTCCTCAACACCCCTTCTCACCCCCTCTTCTCTTGCCTACCTTGCCCCCCCCCATACTGTCCTCCTCCTCTCCCACTGCAACGGATGAGGTCTCTAGAGTAGTCCGCTCCTCTCCTTCCCCCAGAAGCTCACTGTCTCCCGAGCCCTGGTTCTCTCGAAGCTGGACTACTGTAACAGCCTCTATCTTAATCTGCCTGCCTCCACTCTCCGCCCTCTGCAACTCATCCAGAACAGAACTGCGAGACTTGTCCTTGGCCTCAAGCCCAGGGACCGTATCTCTCCAGGACTGAAATCTCTACACTGGCTCCCAGTGGCTGCGAGGATTAAGTTCAAAACCCTCTGCATTGTCCACAAGGCCTTCTGGGGCCTGGGGCCTAAATACCTTCAACTCTCTCTTCCTAAATATCTTCCTTCCAGAGCCCTACGCTCATCCGTCTCCAACTCCCTCAGGGTCAGCCGCTTCTCGAAGCAACGAGCTGGGGGTAGATCTCTCTCCGCGGCAGGGGCCTCCCTCTGGAACAGCCTTCCTGCCTCCCTGAAACTTGAGGAGAACCATCTCCGGTTCCGGAAGCACCTCAAAACCTTCCTCTTCACTTCTGCTTTCTCTCTCCCTCTCCCCTGCTAAATTCTTCACCTAAACTGCACTGATTCTGCAACTGGGCCACTCTCACCGACCTCGGTCCTGGGCCCAGTCACTCTTCACTTGCACTGCCTCCCTGGCAACCCCTGCACTGCGGGACTGTCTCTGTATCCCTACAGCCCCCCCCCCAGCACTTGTCTGCACTTACCTTGCACTTGCCACCAGCTGGCCCTATTTATTTATTATTTTATTTCTACTCTACTTATTTGTACTGCACTCCCCCACCCCTCCCCCTTCCCCTTGCACTTTTTCCCTTCCCCCTACCCCTGCACTTGCGGGGTCTGAATGACATCTGGCCTAGTAGGATCCTTGTCTGTCTTCCCCTTGTTCCCCCCTCCCTGCCTCGTCGCGCCTTGAAACACTTGTGTATAGGCGCGTTACAAATGCCATATCATTTATCATATCAAGGTCTCCTCAAACCGGTGCGCCCCAGCTCCTTCGGGAACTATCTAGGACATCTCGGACATCTCCATCCCCATTGCCCCTTCCTTGGCTGACCTCTGTAACCACTTGGTTACTACTGGCTCTTTCACACAACCCCTCAAGCACTCCTTGTGCACCCTTTCCTAAAAACGCCATCTGCAGACCCTTCATGCCCAACTAACTCACTCAGTGGAGAAGATGGTCATCTCCCAACCCACCATACCAAACTGGCAGACTGCCTCCACGACCACCAGTCTGGTCTCAGAGCATCCAGAGGCACAGAACCTGCTCTCCGGAACACCTGTGAAGGTCTGCTCTCAAACCTAGATTCAAACGCTCCCTCTGTTCTGATCCTTCTCGATCTTTTGACACGGCCAATCATGCCATCCTCATAAATAGTCTCCGTGATACACTTGGCATAACGGACCGGGCACCGGCATGGCGGACCTCCTTCCTTTCAAACCGACCCCATCAAGTGCAATTGGGCCCTTTCCTCTCCTCCACCTCACTCTCTACCTGTGGCGTCCCTCAGGGCTCTATCCTATCGCCATTGCTCTTCAATATCTACCTTGCCCCTCTGACCAACTTGACCTCCACCTTCTCTCCTCACTTCCAGCTATATGACACTCTACTCTCCTTTGAGCTCCCTTCTACCTCCTCTCCTTCCTCTCTCATACCCCATTGCCTGACTGCTATTCAGGCATGGTGCTCTGCTATAGATCTCTGCCTTAATGCCAGTAAGACCGAGATCCTGTTTATTGGGACACCTGCTCCCCATTTTCCTCTCCCTCTCTGGCCACTGTGAGAGACCTGACGGTGTCTCACTTACTATTCCTCGCGGATCTGTCATCCAGGTGGTCAGGACACGCAGATCGTGATTGGATCCAGTACCTTGGGGTGGACAAGTGCGGGTTCACCTGGATGGGAGGTGGGGGAGGCAGGTTCTTCGGGCTCACCTGGATGGGAGGTGGGGGTGGGGTCTTCAGGAGTGGAAGTGGGACACCGAAGGGTGAGACATGGTATCCCCTTCCTTTTGACACATTTTTTACCCATCCTGTCCAGTAGGATACTTAGAAACTCTACCCCCGCCCCCTTTTCAACACTAACACTTTCTCAACTTGTGAGTGACAATGGACTAATATCAGAGCTGTTAACCCAACAGACAGAGTCAGGCAACTGCCGACAACTACACATACCTGACTGCACTTTCCCATCCCAACTGGGATAAAATGCAGAGTACAAAAGCACACTCTGAGCAAGGACGAATGCATGAGGACACAGCTATTCCAGGACAGCAGTTCAAACAGAGGAGAAAGGCGGCAAGACCTGAAAGGACATCGAGGGAGTTGCCCTTGCCCTTTTCAACCCAGACCCGCAAAGCCTCTGACCCAAGAAATTTAAGACCAGGAATCGCAGCTGGCGAATGGCGTGACAGATGTCAGCAGTACCTGGCACCCTCCCGCACTGATAGCCAGGGCGGGGAGACGTGGTTGCCTTTGTGGTACTGTCCTTGCCTCCAGTGGCAAAAGAAACGCCAACGAGTTCAGCACAGCCGGTGAGTCGGAAGAACTTGATAGTGGGCCGGACTGTGTTAGACCTAAAGTTGCAGTGGCAACATAAAGAAGATTAAGAGACAGAGGTCTTTGTGAACAAACTTGGTACCAGAGATAGTGATCCGACGCCATGTAGGTACTCATTTGAAGGCCTCATTTTGAAGGCCTCGGGCTGGTACACCTCTCCTGAACAAGGATGGTATTGAATGTTAAAATAGTGAAACTACAAGTAACAAGAGGCCATAGATATAGCCAGCTTGAAGCGTCAAGGTGGTCATACAAACGTCAGGCCAAACCCCTAGAAGCTGTGAACTGAGGGAAATTGGGGAACTGGCGTTTGCACCCGGCTGAAGGCGAACGCCGTACCAACACTGATTGTGAAAGCACGCACTTGCCATAGGCTAACGAAGTGACCCAGCGAGACATGATCGCCCTTTAGAAATCTTTGTTTTAAAGGTGGAAAATGCTGTGGAAGGTCCTAGCCCGGATGATGGGGACATAACAAAAGGTGGTTTTTTAAAAAGACATGGAGACTTTTGAATATTACAAATAAGGAACTTGATTGAAAGACTATTAACGTAACAACATTTTGACGACTGAACCCTAATGAGGGATGTCCACAGTGAATGGCTGGCCTGAGCCTGATTGAGAGAGGCTAACCACCAAGAGGAGGATCGACGCCCGGCTGAGGGGGATCCAAGGGTGAAGAGTAATCACCCTACGTGAAGGTTAATCAAAGGAACGTTTGTTTTGTTGTTTTGGCGGAAGAATAATCACTCGACGTGAAAGTTATCAGAAAGAACAATTTTTGTTTTGTTGGTTTTGCAATATCAGGCCCCTCTGAAGCAAGTGACTTTGCATGAGAAGAGACTTGGGCACAGAAGGCCCTGACATAGAGGAAAGGAACTGTAAGCTTGTGGCAGGAGCCTAGGCGTGTGCTGTGCTCAACAGTCCCGCTTTGTCCCGTGCTAAGAAATGTGGGGAAGGGAGACCCCGGCCATAACATTCTCTCTTTTCTTGTGAACATTATCCCACACTATTTTGTAGCATAGCGGTAAGGATTGGCAATAGGTTTTCTTAGTATAGGCCCTTTTTATTTGACTAGACTCCACTAGGACTGCATTATGTGATGGTCGTATCTTGCTCCCATCTTAAATTTATGTTTAGATTAGGCGTTTAGCTTACATATTTTACAGTTTAATAAACACACTTAAACTGTGATCACTTGTGTCTTTCTGCATTCGTCCTTTCCTCACCTTCCCCCAGAAGCTCAATGTCTCCAGAGCTGTGGTTCTCTCTATGTTGGACTACTGCAACATCCTCTTCCTCAATCTGCCTCCTTCTTCCCTTTGCCTTAAACTAATCCAGAATAGGGCTGCAAGACTTATCCTTGGCCTCAAGCCCAGGGACCGCATCTCTCTAGCCCTAAAACCTCTCCACTGGTTCCCGATGACTGCAAGGATCAAATTCAAGACCCTTTACATCATCCACAAGATTGTCTGGGACCTCCCTACATCCAGCTTTCTGTCCCTAAATACCTCCCTGCAAGAGTTCTTCAGTCCTCTAGTTCCAACTCTCTGCAGGTCAAACTTTTATCCAAGCAGAGAGTGGGAGGTAGATCCCTTTCCTCGGCTGGTTCCTTCCTCTGGACCAGCCTCCCTGCTCCCCTCAGACTTCAGTCGGATCTTCTTAAGTTCCAGAAACTTAAGAAGACTTTCCTCTTCGCCTCCTCCTTCCCTATCCCCCTCCCGTGCTAATCTCCCTCTGCTGCCGAGAATGGCGCCTGGTCCTTTATGAGTCTTACAGAGGCCAATGAAGCAGGAGACTAGATGGCAAACCTAGTCACACAGCCGCTCACCGTTACACCCAATACGGGTAATGCAATTTATAGCAAAAAGTTCTTCCAATATAAAGATGCTCTCCTCTTGGGCAACTTATGTCAACTTTCAAAAAAGTTCCCAAAGAAAGTGCGAGTCTTGATTAGATGGATAGTTGTTTATCAACAAATAAGTTTAAAAAAACAAAACACTAATTCAATCTTAGTGGGGACGCGGCCAACACATCTCATGGTGAGAGTAGACTTAATGTGCCAATGCATTTCGGAGATTTAATCTCCTTCATCAGGGTTGTAATATTGTCATATCATAATGGCAAAACAAATAGTAACATAACCAAGTCATAGAATGTGGAGCAGTCATACCAGAATATAAAGATTAATACAGTAACAATGCAAAACACGCAGTCAAAAAATTGAAGAAATGAAAAAAATAAAAAAATAAAAAAGACAAATCACATACCAGAACGTAGGTAAACTCAAATAAAGTTGGAGAGCAATATGGGGAACAAAAGAAAAGGAAGAAAACAATGAATGTAACAGTTCTAGATAGACATGGGTGACCACGTAGCTGTTAAAGAAAGAGGAAGTATACCTCTCGCGTTGTGTGCAGCCAAAAAGTTACATGGGGCTATGAAAATAGCAGGCGTGTGGTCTTCGAACGGAACACACGATCCAACACTGGACACAATGGCAATCTGTGGGTGTAAGGCCAAAGTAAATAAAAGGAATGAATATCAGGAGATCCTGATTATAGAGGGAACTGTTGGCGAGCATACCTGTGATCGCAGTACGAGAGCTGCGGCAGCCAAGGAGACGCCGCTTAGCATCACCGGGTTAGAGGCATTGCTATGGAAACTGTTATAAATATAACCACGTGACCGCATCGCGTCTAAGGAATGGCGCGATGCGGATGATTCTTGAAAGGTCGCAGCATGTGCGGTTATATGGCTAGCAATGAACAAAAAAAAAAATATGTGTGAACTCAAGACAGAAAGGAATTATGGAATTTGTACAAACAAAAATAAAAATAAGGAAAATCATAGACATGAAAGAAATACTCATCCAATGAAAACGCTAAAGACATGCGTGTGTGCAAGGGAAATGCTAGTAAAATGCTGGTAAAGTAAAAACGCAAAATAAAAACGCAAAAGGTGTATGTGTATGCAAGGGACTAGTCAAACGACTGAAAATAGGTAGATACTTTGGAGCATGCATTTATGTCGCGGGTGGCGGCAACCGTGGATGCCACCTTCGGTCCCAGACAAAAAGTCAGGGAATTGCGACATATGTGCAAAGGCGCAGAAAAGCACTGAGTACTAATCAACAGATGGAATGACAGATAACAAAAAACAACTGTAGGTGTCATTGAACAGCGTAGGCATACTACACATGAAAAATGGTACAACAGGTTAAGACAATGAATCATCATTTTGCACGAGAACAGAAGCACTTATGAACTGAAAAACTCGGTAGTGTATACATGTGATACAGTGAAGCAAAACAACTGAGGTATCATACACAATGTGAGAAACCAACACATAGAATACATAAGTACATCAGGTATTAAATATAACAATGATAGTTAATCTCTTCGTTGAGCCCATTGGGATAAAGGCTCCCAAGTCTATCGATCCAAAATGTTTCTCTTCTATTGAGCCACAGGCCCATATCCTCATGTGGATTGACTTTGCTCAACACTTCCAGTATCAAGAACCTGATTTGTGTCAGGTTGTGGCGTTTCTCACTCCAGTGACGAGCCACTGCTGAATTAGGATTTGAGTTACGAATACAGGAGCGATGCTCGTTCCAACGTACTTTTGCTGCTCTCGTGGATTGGCCTACGTAATATTTCCCACAGGGGCACTTGATGCCATCAATGATATTTACACTGTCACAAGTACCAAATGTTTTAAGAAACGTTTTTTTGCCTGTGTGAGGATGGTATACGATGTTGCCCTTTATTACCAGATTACAGTTGGCGCAGTGCAGACAGGGAAATGTCCCGGTGCGTTGGGTAATAGGTTCTTTCATAGGGGGTCTTGTATGAACCAATTCATCTCGTAGATTCCTACTCCTCTGGTAAGCAAATACCGGAAGTTTGTCAAATAAATTCTGTAGAGAACAAAGTTATGGCAGAAAAAGTCACAAGTCCAGAGCGCTTATACAGTGATTAAGAAAATAAACATCTTTTTTTTTTTTTATTGTTATAACTGAACTGAATCAGCTTTACAATATTTCAATATTATCAATTCTACATTTCCATATTTCTAAAAAAAAAAAAAGTACACATATACCTGCATACATTCAATAGGGTTAAATTGACTATCACCGTTAGACCATACATTAGAAGGGGTCATCTAATCAAACATTGTAAACATTGCAAACACTGCCGTAAGGGCTTTATAAAGTAAAATAAGTAAAATAAGAAAAGGGGAGCTGACATAGTTTTTAAAATTAAAAACACTTGAAATAGTTACACTTAAGTCACAACGGAATAGAGGTCAGAGACACCTCATGCCCCTTTAGCACTTCACTTTAAAAACCAATAAAATTGCTCCAAGCTGCCTTACAATTTGTTTCTTTACAAAACCCTTTCAATTCTTAGGTTCTGATTGGTCAGGTCATGCCCATCTCTGCAGAATCAACATCTGTTGATGTATATGTACTTAACATTTCAGATATGCGGATAGTAGGTCATCTTTTAATCAGTTTCCTAATAAACATCATCTTTACCAAGGAGTGCTCATCTAACTATTTCCTCATTATTCTCTTCAATCCGGGTTTTCTTCCTCATTTTAACTTTCTTCCTGATTACTTGTCGTCTAATCTTAGATCATTTAAGAAAGAAATAGTAGCAAGCCTTAGAGTGGTTGTACGTCCACAATAAATTAGCCACCAAAGGGATTCTGTTGTAATTTGTGTATATTCATATAGCAGTGGTTTAAAATATAGCTCCTGTTTTTGTTTAAGAGCTACACATTCTGTGAGAAGATGGCATAAGGTTTCCGGTATATCATTAGTCTTACAGAACCGGCATACATTTCTCTCATTTGTTATCAGTTTGCGTTTGGCTTCCAAATCTCTTGTCTCATATAAGTTAAACCTCAATCTCATGAATTTCTTTCTGTGTTCATATGTCGGAGATCTGAGTAGATACGGTTCCACTACAGCACACCTTTTATGTAAGAAGGCGTTTTTCGGGAAGTCGAGATAACTCATACATGTCTCTCGGGTGCGAGACCAATCTTGAATAAATATCTTAGTTTTTACTCTGCCTGGATTCATAATAAGATCGTCTAGAGAGAGTTCAGCTTCTGCAAGAGCTTCAATTGTGATATGGCGCCATTTCATCATAAACTGATCGTTGGTTGTAAATACATAATCGGCAAGCGTGTTTAACAGTTTAGGTCTACCAGAGGCTAAAATGCATTTCCTGAATAGTGATATCATTTGCCAGGTGTAGCGCGCATATAGAGATATCAACCCTATTTCAGTCCTAATCCAAGCTATAGGTACACATTTTGGTAGACCTAGAATTCGTTTCCAGAATTTACTCTCATAGCGCTGCCATATATTTCTTACTATATAAGGCTTTGTTTCAGCTCCATAGAGTAACACTGGGGTTACTTTCTGCTTGAAGTATGTTAGCGCCGGGATAATAGTGAATTTACCATATTTGCCCTGAATAATTAGGGCCTGTGAGATCATCATATCCAATTTCATATTAAGGTTCTGTAAGAATATTTTGTTACTTGGACCATCAATAACAACTCCTAGATATTTATATTGCGTTACTCTTTCTAGAGCCTGGTCTTGTAAGCTCCACTTAAGTGTTTTTTGTTTCTTATTTCTAGGTCTTCTTATAGTTGGATTACAGATCATTACTTTAGTTTTATTCATGTTTACAGTTAGCATGTTCTTAGTAACATATCTTGCAAGTGCATCAAGCAGATTTTGTAGGCCGCGGGGTGTCTTTGATATTAGTACCAAATCATCTGCATACAACAACGCGGCAATTGGTTTCCCTGCCAATTTTGGAGCATCGGACATTACTTCCTTAAAGGCTTTGCATATATCCGAGATAAAAAAATTAAACAGGGTTGCTGCTAGTATGCAGCCTTGTCTTAGCCCTCTATAAGTTGTAATCTCCGAGGTAAGCAGGCCTTCTAAGTTCAGTCTCACTCTTATGGTGGTTTCAGAGTGTAGCATATTAATCAGAAGATTAGGTACAAGGGACATTCTTCACGGTCTAATTTATCCATTAATATAGATCTTACCACTGAATCAAATGCTGCTCTGAAATCGACAAACACAAAGTAAAGCGGTTGTTTTTGCATATTGTGATGTTGGATTAGAGCAGTAATTGTCAACAGATTTATTGACGTCCCCATGCCTGGTACAAATCCTGTTTGATGCGGATCTTGTTTCTCGCATGCTTTAACCCAATTGTTAAAGTCTCTCAGGATAAACCTACAAAAGATTTTACCCGGTATGTCCAAAGTGCTATGGGTCTATAGTTAACAGGTTTGGATCTATCGCCTTTTTTAAAAATAGGAACCACCACGGACGATTTCCAGGATTTTGGAATGCAGTTGGTTTGTTGTACGTGTGTAAAGATATTATATAGTATCATAGCCCAGATCTCAGGGTGCTGTTTCATCATACAATTGGTTAGGCCATCAGGGCCCGGAGCTCTTGAATTGGTGGCTTTTGTGATATACATCAATATATCTTCTATAGATATTTGTAATAACTTCATATTATCGTTTGCTGACACAGGGCTATTTTGCTTGACCTTTGGATCAGCATAGAGCTCTGTGTAGTATTGAACCCACACTATTTCAGGTACCCCATTGATCTGTACCGGGCCCTGTTTCAAATGTGTAGCCGCATTAAGAAGGGTCCAAATTTGGGCTATATTTTTAGTCATAATTTCTTTAAGAATTTCTTCCCCATCAGTCTGGTATAAAATGCATTTATGTCGGCGTACCCATGCTGTATATGCACGTTGAAGCTTACGAATTGTATCGAACCTTATACTTATTGGCAGTAATAGTGCTACTTTCTTATCTCGTCTCAATGTTGCTTTCCGTTTTTGCACCTGTTCATTTAGACAATGTCTGGGCGCAAAATACGTATGCGTACGTGTCGTCGCGTGCACTCTAAACATTTGGAGTGTAACATTATATGGCTCTTTAGTCCACAAGTTACCCATCTGTTTTCCCAATAGTTCTTTGTTCAATTCAGTCAGCGAGAGGTCATTCCACTTAAATCGTGTTCTAGAGTTGTTTGCTGTTAGATGAGTTACATAGCGTTCTGTTTCTGTAATTAAAGGTTCTTTTATACAATTCCATTGAACAGTTAACATGAAGTGATCACTCACTTTCTGTGGTATCACTTTAAATGTAACAATATTTTGGAACATAGTTTTATCAGTATAAATGTAAGCAATAGTAGAGCCACTAGACCCCCTACGCCAAGTTTGACTAAAAGGTATATCATCAGGTATAGCGCCATTAAGCATCATCATATTTCGATTGCACATCACATTCGCCCATGTTTCATACATTGGTCCTTTTTTCATATTGGGTACTTCCATACATTGCATATTTAGGTCACCTACGAGAATAACATTTGTTATTTCTGGGGCCATGGAGATTAGATTAAAGAGATTCTCCAGTTCTTTAATGAACGTCTTATCAGTTATTGCAACTGGATTCCGGTAAATATTAATAATAGCAAAACACCCACCAGCGTATGAGATTTTAGCTAGTTGCATAAATATATTGGGGGCCGCCCATGGGGTGATAGATAGTCCTCTTCCCATTTTAGTGGCAATCAACAGCCCAGCCGATGGTCGTCCTTTTTTATTTGCTTTGGCAGCCACGAAGGCTATTTCGTGATTGTTCCATACTGGACAATCCACCAGCCAAGTCTCTTGTAGAGCCACTATGTCGTAATCATTCAGTGTGTTGCCATCTTCTACCAGGAGATGGGTATGACCACAGGTATTCCAGCTAGCTAATGTCAACATGACAACTTGTCGCTCCTTGCATTATGATCTTTGGTGATCATTTCTATAGTCATTATTCTCTGGTCCTTTTATCATCCTATTTGGATCTCCTATATTTTGCTTGTTGTAAATATTTAGAGTTCTCGTTGTTACAGTATCATTTGGAGCTTGTATTTGTTCAGAGTTCATTTTAGTTGATAGGGTTGTAGGATCAACTGCTAACAGAAATCCCATGGTAAACAGTTCCATCCTTGCTTGCCAAATGGTATTTCTTACAAGATTGGATGAAATCCATAAACGTACGGCATCTAGCTTCTCCTCATTTAAAAATTCAACTTGTTGTATATCAGTTGATGAGATGTCTCTCAGCTCTTCAATGTCTTCAAATATTGTTAACACACTTGTTCTATTTAGGTCATACGATATATAAGGCGCAGGGCGACATTTAAAAATGAATCTATGAAATAGTTTAGGATCGAGTGCATGTTTTAGTTTCCTTTCTACCTCTCCATTCCCGCGTTCTATCTCAAGTCGTGAGTTGGATCCAGCTTTCTTCTCACCAATTTGTGTTACGTTTGGTTGCAATGTTGGGGTATTGTTAGTAAATTGCACTTGACCCTTCTCCACTCTGGTGTTTATTAAAGGAACTTGTTCTTGTTTCCATCTTAGATATTCATCTATCGATCTTTGAATCGTCTCTCTAATATCTTTCATAATATCTACAGCAGTTCTTTAGTTAATATAATGCTTGGATTTTCAGTCGTTGTTATATCACTGCTCTTTAAAGAATTTTCTTGAGCAGCTCCCACCAGAGCTGCTGTAGGTGTAGCATTAATTGCCGGGTTACTCACAATTCGTTGTGCTTGCAGTTGTTCCTCAATCCCTTTTTTAGCTAGTAACGACACTAAGTGATCTAATGGTGCATAGTCATTGGAGGGTGCAGCATTGAGAAGTTGACTGGATACCGGTTCTCTAGACTGTCTTAAGTTCGTACGATTAACATTTAACCCTTTCGTACCAGCGGCTCTAGTTTGAGTGTCAATTTGCAGTCGCTTCAAAAATTGGTTAGTAGCGGCTTTCGTGGGTCTCGAGGTATTATTTTGATTCTTAGGGTTTTTTTTGGTATTATTAGTTTTAGAGACAGCTTTCTCATTTTGCTTAAATCTAGAATCAAATATGTTGTAAACGCCGTTTCCATCACCAATAAAACTCACAGCAGTTTTGTCTACATTCGTTTTAGCAGATGTAGAGTAGTCTACTGAGACCAATTTGCTGTTAACATAAGAAGGATTTTCTGTTGATACCCGTTCTTTGTTGGCGAATGCAGAGTGCTCTACTAATGTTGGAGCGCACTTAGTTGAACCACTGGGGACTTCTACATCTTCGGTTGTAACTGGACATATGATAGCATCAAATAAGGGCAAGGCCATTATTACATTGGCAGATTTGTCATTCCCAGTTATCTCAGGTGTCACTGGCATACATTCACACATTCTCTCATCTTTCAAAATCTTGCATAATTCCTGGGCACCCTTATCTATGTAGCTAGACATTTTGTCTAAATTCTTAGTGATCACTTCTAGTTGTTCAGCCTGCCGATTTAATTTTGTGTCTAGGGTCTCAAATAATTTAAATAAAGACATGATCGATACATTTATGGCATTCAGTGTTATTTCGACCAGCGAGACATTGTTGTTTTGTCTGGCATTAGTGTCTTCTATTTTCCCCAGGTTCATATTTACTTTCTTGTAAGGGGCACGTGGAGTTGGGTACACAAAGGATGATGTCAGATCTCTTGGGCACTGTGTATGTTGATCGAAAAGACACGGCGAACCATAGAGACTACCATCATTTCCTTTAGTTCTGTCATTAACAATGGGGGATTCAGACCTCTCCATACAAGTTCCCTCTTCATTGCTATTGGAATCATCTATATTAAGACTATTTGACCCAATGGGACTTTCAATAACTTCCTGCGTCTCTTCGTTCGCGTTGCACAACCAACCCCCATTGTGTGAGGCTGTGACTCCAAATGGCACAGAGCACTGGGGTTTTGTGTGGTTAAATCAATCAGGGGACATTCCACTGTTCCATTAGACTCTTGTTGGGTTATGCATATCTCCTCTGCAATAATAGTGTCTGAAATAGAGGTGTTGAGATTTATAAGTTTCGGGTGAGGTACCAGAGCTTCACTTCCCGTTTTAGTAGACCACTCAAGTCGAGTGTCAATACACATAGGGGAAGGTTGCTCCAGATCATCTCTGAGTAAACAAAACCCTCTGATATCACCACTACGGATCCTTTGCTCTGGTAACGTGGTAGGCATGCCTCCTATTTTCTTTTTAAGGGCAATGGTCGGAGAGGATTTGGGGGTTACAGCCTTAAGATTTACAGAGGCTCTTGTAACAACAATGTTAGCAGGCATCCCAGACGTCAGGGTGTATGTGATTCCTTTCATTCCAACAGTTATCAGGTTATTGATAATCGGCAAATAAACAAAACCGCTCAATGTTTGATCTAAGTTGGCAGCTCTCGTCCAATCACAATCGACTTCACAGTGGTAGTAACAATCTCAAATCTAAATTACCAGGGCACGTATGAAATATCCGTTTACACAGTTACCTAGAGAATAACACGGGGAGTTACTTTTATAGCCCTGCGTTACCTCATGAGGGCCCTAGCTAAGTTGGCTCACTGTTCAATCAAGGGTGATTACGATCCAGGCAGTCACCAACTTCCTCCCACCGGGGGCAGGCTCCAATGTTAGATCAAGTTGCTTACCGCATACCAGCAGTCAAACAGCGTAAAACAGCGTTCTAATGCGCCCTTCACTCCAACGGGCTTAACGCCACAAGGGCGCTCAGGTCAGCCTTTTAACCTGCTTCCGGGAGGGCGTGGCTTGCTGACGTGGGTCGTTAGGGACGCTCTCCTCAACTGCTACAGCTCCAGCTGTAGTCTTACGCGAATCGGCGCGTCTCTGCAAGGAAAGTGCGATGGCTCGGGTCAGTTTCAAACAAGCTCGGGAAGAGCTGCAATGCCACCAGGCAGCGTAAAACAGCGTTCTAATGCGCCCTTCACTCCAACGGGCTTAACCATCCACTATATTTAGTCCTACCTTTCTTTCGTGCATTGTGCAATGGTAACACGAGTAGACTGAAACAAGCGGTCATTGAGGTAGGTCTGCTTATTTTGCTCTTCCCATGTTGTAGTTTTAACTTTTAATTGGCTTTTTTGGTTAACCAGTCAGGAATTGTCCACAGTCCTTTTGAATCACGAGTTAATTGGAGTTAATCTAATGGGTACTTTAGTGGTTTTTTGAATACTAATTTGAGATTTATTTTCTTTTCCTGGTTTCTTTGGCTAAATTAGCTTTCCGCAACTGCGAGGCATTTTGAGGTATGTTTTTATTGATTTTATTGACAGCATTACGGTTTGTTTTGGTAACTTACGTAATATTTTTCTGCAATTGGCTTTCCAGTAATTACTTAATCTATCTGCCTACAGAACTGTATATGGCATTGCCTACTCTAGATGTGGAGTTCTTATTGCTGCAACCTAAGGTACTTATTTTTGGAATACATTACAGTCTCTGATTTAAGACTTAGCTTACTAAGTGGAACTTGATTGCGCTGCTATGGCCAACTTTTGTTTCTAAAATCATGTCTTTTTCTTCTTTTTTTGTTTGTCTGTCAACGGACTACTACGAATGAAATTGGTTAATTTGTGGTAAGTTAATTTCTACTTTTTTACTCTTCCTACATGTGATGTACATGTGTTATATTTTTTGTGGTTGCATCGCGCCCTGGACTGCTTGCTCACAACTTGTGCCTATGTTCTTTATGAAAAAATTCTTTGCACAAAACAATTGTGTATGTTTTATTTTTAACTTTACCCAATTTGTATGGTAATGATGTACTATGCAATTTAAGCCTCTGATGAAAAGCTGTACACAGCTTGAAACACGCGTCAGGCTTCTCTTCGCACAAACAATAAAGGCTTTTCTTCGCACAAACAACTAATTATAATTTCTTGGCGCAGTGAGACTGGGAACATCCTTGTTTTTCTTCAAATAAATTCTGTACTCTTACATCGTTCTTAAAGATGTCCCAATGTTTTTTGGTGGAATTTTTAATCTTGTTGCTCTGAACAGAAAATCTCAAAACGTATACTGGCGATTGGAGTTCTCTTGGAGATTTGATGGGTGTTAGACAACAGGGTGTCGCGGTCAAGAGCATTCACTCTCTTGGATTCTTGGTCCCCCCTTTCATGAAGACACACACAAGTGGAGGCACACATTGATTTCAATTTGTACAAACAATATGTCCTTTGAAGACATCGAAGGACTTTCAACTAAATGCGCAGAAACCCTAGGGTTCTCCACCGAGGAGGCGGCTGCCATTCTCAAACTGATCAGTGAGACATCTATTGGCACACATGCAACCACGACTTAAGATCCAGCTAAACTAATTCAAACAACTTGAATATTTAATACGCAAGGAGATAAACCGCAAACTTCACGCAATCAAATTGGGTCGCCATTTTAAGAACCAACGTATCCCGAGAGGTTTGCGCATTCAACTGCGGCCGGCCCTCTGCAAGGAAATCAAAGAGTTTGTACGCAAGTGGGCAGCCATTTTGAACAAATGCTCTTTAGACCTCATTTTGTTAACCATCCAAGAGCTGTCTAAAAATGTGATCTCCCTCAACACTGAAATCCAAGACATTGAGAAAGAACTTGTAGGTTCATTGGGGAAAGAAGAATATGATATAATTCTAGCGGATATCAATAACAAACTTGAAGACTATAAGACAGTTTTAGAGCAGAAAAAAGTGAAGAAATTTAAACGTGATACCTATGACTATCAATGAAGAGGTATACACATGGATGGAAAAATATGGACCAGTAGTACCCAAAAAAACTGTACAAATATCCACTGGATAACACATCCAGTTCTGACTCAGAAGCACATAGAGACCCTGACGTCCCAGCAGAACAGACATCAAATGATCCTAACCGCACGACAAGCCCATCTACACAAACGACCTCAGCTTTTTTAGGCGCTCGCCCAAAAGAACCCGCAGGGGGAGGAGGAAATCTCAAAACAAGCCACAAACGAGACTGCAACTAAGGAAAACTTAGTCATTAACATATCCCATAAAACATGGAGTAAGACTGAAGAGGACACACTCCAGAAGGGGTTAGGTTTTGTGCCTACACACAGCACAACACTGTTGGACACCAAGATTGAACTGTACAAGTTTGTAAGAAAATGAAACTTAAAGTTTTCTTTGAGGAACTAGAACCTCATGAGAGCACAACTAATGCTCCTGACTTCCAAGAGTTCAGAGCCAAGAGTGGTTTCATACCGCCCATCTCAGTACCATCGATCGAAATCTTTCAACAACTAGTTACCAGAGATCCTGAGCAGATCAGCTATAAAACTCCACCTCATAAGAATCTCAAACCGCATGAGGTGAAAACCATTAGGGCGCATTATTGTGGCAAGAACATAACAATACGACCAGCTGACAAAGGGGGTGCCTTGGTAATTATGAACACTACTGACTATGATGCAGAATGTACAAGGCAACTACAAGATCAAACCATCTATGCACCCTTGGATCATGATCCCACCATGTCTATTAAACAAAACCTTGAAATACTACTTGACAAAGCCATGGAACTGGACTGGATTAATGACCATACCCGCAAATTCTTGAACAATAACCATCCCAGAATTCCTAATATTTACACATTACCCAAAATCCATAAAGATTTGGCTAAACCACCAGGAAGACCAATAGTTGCAGGCATGGACAGTATTAACCAACCGCTGGGAGTTTATATAGATTTCTTCCTTCAACCATTAATACAGAACACTCCTACTTATATCAGAGACACCACTCATTTTCTACAGAAGCTCAATACCACAACCTTCCAACATGATCACCTGATGTTTACTATCGATGTCAAAAGTTTATATACATCCATACCTCACGATCTTGGCATAGAATCTGTAGAATGGATATTACTGGAAACACCAGCAGTTCGTGCACAAAAGAATTCCTATTGCCAATATCGCAATAAGTTCTTTCTACAAATCTCGGGAACATCGATGGGTGCCACTATGGCACCATCGTATGCGAACTGTTTCATGCATAAATTTGAAATGGATCACATACTCAACAACCAAGCATGGAGCCAAAATATACACCTGTGGTCACGTTATATATCGATGACATTTTTGGAATTTGGACAGGTACTGAAGCCACATTCAACGACTTTTTTGAATATCTTAGCATTGACCAGTGCATTCAGTTTACCAGCGAAACATCCAAAGACAAGATCACATTCCTTGATGTACAAATAGAAAAGAAGGACACTTGCTACAGTACTACTCTGTTTCGTAAAACCACTGATCGCAATAATTTACTACATCGGATAGGTTTTCATCAACCCAGCCTACTCAGGAAATTGCCATATGGTCAATTACTGCGTGTCAAAAGAATTGTCAGTGATCCTGAGGACTGTTTAGTTCAACAATCGATAATGAAAGACACATTTTTGGCACGAAGCTATAAAAAGGCAGAACTCGACTCAGCATCCTAGAGAGTGAATGCTCTTGACCACGACACTCTGTTGTCGAACACCATCCGATCTCCAAGAGAACTGAAATTGCCAGTATACGTTTCGAGATTTTCTGTTCAGAGCAACAAGATTAAAAATTCCATCAAAAAACATTGGAACATCTTTGAGAACGATGTAAGAGTACAGAATTTATTTGACAAACTTCCGGTATTTGCTTATCAGAGGAGTAGGAATCTACGAGATGAATTGGTTCGTACAAGACCCCCTATGAATTACCCAATGCACCAGGACATTTCCCTGTCTGCACTGCGCCAACTGGGATCTGGTAATAAAGGGCAACATCGTATACCATCCTCACACAGGCAAAAAAATGTTTCTTAAAACATTTGGTACCTGTGACAGTGTAAATATCATTGATGGCATCAAGTGCCCCAGTGGGAAATATTACGTAGGCCAATCCACGAGAGCAGCAAAGGTACATTGGAACGAGCATCGCTCCTGTATTCGTAACTCAAATCCTAATTCCGCAGTGGCTCGTCACTGGAGTGAGAAACGCCACAACCTGACACAAATCAGGTTCTTCATACTGGAAGTGTTGAGCAAAGTCAATCCATATGAGGATATGAGCCTGCGGCTCAATAAAAGAGAAACATATTGGATCGACAGACTTGGGAGCCTTTATCCCAATGGGCTCAACGAAGAGATTAACTATCATTGTTATATTTAATACCTGATGTACTTATGTATTCTATGTGTTGGTTTCTCACATTGTGTATGATACCTCAGTTGTTTTGCTTCACTGTATCACATGTATACCCTACCGAGTTTTTCAGTTCATAAGTGCTTCTGTTCTCGTGCGAAATGATGATTCATTGTCTTAACCTATTGTACCATTTTTCATGTGTAGTATGCCTACGCTGTTCAATGCCACCTACAGTTGTTTTTTGTTATCTGTCATTTCTTCTGTTGATTAGTACTCAGTGCTTTTCTGCGCCTTTGCACATATGTCGCAATTCCCTGACTTTTTGTCTGGGACCGAAGGTGGCATCCACGACATAAATGCATGCTCCAAAGTATCTACCCATTTTCAGTCGTTTGACTAGTCCCTTGCATACACATGCACCTTTTGTGTTTTTATTTTGCGTTTTTACTTTACCAGCATTTTACTAGCATTTCCCTTGCACACACGCACTTCTTTAGAGTTTATTAGATGAGTATTTCTTTCATGTCTATGATTTCTTATTTTTATTTGTACAAATTCCATAATTCCTTTATGTCTGTCTTGAGTTCACACATTTCTTTTTGTTCATTGCTAGCCATATAACCGCACAAACTGCGACCTTTCAAGAATCATCCGCATCGCGCCATTCCTTAGGCGCGATGCGGTCACGTGATTATATTTATAACCGTTTCCATAGCAACGCCTCTAACCCGGCGATGCTAAGCAGCGTCTCCATGGCTGCCGCAGCTCTCGTACTACCAGTTTTGGATCGTGTGTTCCGTTCGAAAAAAACACGCCTGCTATTTTCATAGCCCCATGTAACCTTTTGGCTGCACACAACGCGAGAGGTATACTTCCTCTTTCTTTAACAGCTACGTGATCACCCATGTCTATATAGAACTGTTACATTCATTGTTTTCTTCCTTTTCTTTTGTTCCCCATATTGCTCTCCAACTTTATTTGAATTTACCTACGTTCTGGTATGTGATTTTTTTTTTCATTTCTTCCATTTTTTGACTGCGTGTTTTGCATTGTTACTGTATTCATCTTTATATTCTGGTATATGACTGCTCCACATTCTATGACTTGGTTATGTTACTATTTGTTTTGCCATTATGATATGACAATATTACAACCCTGACGAAGGAGATTAAATCTCTGAAATGCATTGGAACATTAAGTCTACTCTCACCATGAGATGTGTTAGCCGCATCCCCACTAAGATTGAATTAGTGTTTGTTTTTTGAAACTTTTTTGTTGATAAACAACTATCCATCTAATCAAGACTCGTACTTTCTTTGGGAACTTTTTTGAAAGTTGACATAAGTTGCTCAAGAGGAGAGCATCTTTATATTGGAAGAACTTTTTGCTATAAATTGCATTACCCGTGTTGGGTGTAACAGAGTGGCTTTGTGACTAGGTTTGCTATCTAGTCTCCTGCGTCACATGTTGTTCGAGTCAGGGTGTCTCCAGACTCAATACAGCCAGCTCCTGTAAATGTTTCTTGATTTTGCAATACTTCATTCAAGATTTTTACTTTGCAGAATACCGTACTTAGAGTATCTACCCAGTGGTGCCCACTTATCATTTTTTTGATTTAGAGAGGCCTAGCCCTCCTTGGCCAGTCTCCCCCAGGAACCCTACCAGAACTTGTCTTTGGGCTGCCTTCCCGGACTAGCCTGTGTCTGGTTCACCCCATCCACAGCACTTGCCCTCCCTCTCCCACTTTACCCCAGCACTTGCTGTTGTGGCTCACCTTGCACTTGCTCATGCCCTGGGCTCCCACTCTTGCACCCTTCCATCCTCCCCCATCCAAGCCCTTTTCCCCTATTCTTGTGGCCAATGCTGGATTTGACTTTTATGGACTTCATTCATTCATTCATTCATGGTGCGTCAACCTTTCTCAACTCTCATGCTGGACTTCCTTTGCATCTCGTACTCATGGTGACCCTGAATCATGCTGTTCCCATCTTCATCTTGTACCCTGGCTTGCAACGTTATGTGTTACTACTGACCTCTGCAATTGTATTCTCTCCCCCTTGCTTCTCCATTGTTTTGACTGCTAACGCTCTGTTCTCTCCTCCTTTCCGTTCTCCCTTTTCCCATCTCCTGCCCTTACTCTCTTCTATGCACTTACTCTATCAGAATTGTCCCTGGACCTAGTTTGATAGCAACCTCGTTTGTCTCCTCCCTCTCCCCTTACTGGTTTTTTCCTCCCCATGCCCCTCCAGCACTATCTGAAATGTCGTCAGGCTAGTATGATAGCCGCTTGTTTTGTTCCGCCCCTACCTTTCTTTACCCCTCTCCCTCACCTCTCGTTTTTCTCTGGCTCTACCAGAAATGTCGTCAGGTCTAGTACGGTAGTCGCCTGTCTGTTTCCATTTCCTTCCCACTCTCCCCCTCCCTTCCTTATCTATGTCTTGGCTCTTGCACCATCTGAAATGTTGTCAGGCTGAGTATGATAGTTAATTTCACATCCTTACTGTTCATGGCCTGTAAGAATGTCATTGTATTTTCCCTTGTTCCCTCACCTTGCCTTGAAGCACTTTGAGACACGTTGTGTATAGGCGCTGATAATCATATCAATCATATATTCCACCCTACCTTGCCCTTCTTGTCTTTACACCTGCATGGTAGGAATGTCACAAGGCCTAGTACGACTGTTACTGCCTTTTTTTCCCCTATGCCCCCCCCACCCCCATTTTGCCTTCTGGCGCATGGAAACACTTGTGTATAGGCAACGTACAAATGTTCAATAAAATGAAAAATAAAATGAATTCCCTCTTAAATCTATGTTCTAGCCTCAAAGGGGAGGCTATGTCATCGGTAGACATGGAGGGGATCTCAATGGAGAACCCCTCTGAGCTCTAACTTGATTTTATTATGGCCTTGTCGGCTAATTCTTTTTAAAATGGGCTATATTTTGGCAGTGGGGTCGCCCTAAGTTAAAGTAACTGAGCCTTAAAGCAAAAAAGGTGATGGCTGGAAGGTTTTGAATTAATCATAAAACACTTGTGTATAGGCGCGTTATAAATGCCATACATCATAACCACGGGCATAACTCTGGGCAACCCTCCAGACCATCGTTTTTCAGCCTGCCAAGCCATTACAGAAGTGGAAAAAAAACATATGCAAATCAGGCTTGGTCCTACCCCAAACGGGGCAGTCCAGTCTGAACTGCTAGGTCACATCCCTTCTGCACGAGACCACAAGCATCCCCAGACATGTTTCAGCCGATCAGGGCTGCTCCCATTGGTGGCAGTGCCTGGCTGATTTGCAAATGGCTGGACCCCTTTTGCAATGGCGCAGACTGGCTAAAAGAACTGTGATGTGGAACGTTGCCCAGAGCAATGCAAGTGGTTCAGATTAATTCAAAACCTTCCACCCATCACTTTTTTGGTTTCAGAAGTAACTGAGCCTCCATGCAATAGGAAAATCCTGGTAGGGAGGAAGATGGGTTGCTTGTGCGATGGAGATGAAAGAGCCTGGTCGTCCTGGGGGCCCGCCTCCTACTTCGCTACCAGGTAAGTGGGTTTGATTCTCCTTCCCACTCACAAAAAACTGAGTCAAGCTGAATGAATCACTTAATCCCTGTTCGATACGTATTAGGAGTTGGAACACTCAAGGACATTCCCACCTCTTGCGTGGTAAAGCCAGTACGTCTAGACTTGAAGAAGCTGATGTTTTCTTAGTTCAAGAAACAAGGTTATCTTCGTCATTCACCCTTGATGGATATGTGTTTTTAATACACCTGCTTCCAAAAGTGGGGTGGCCTGTCCTAGTGGGGGACCCATTATGGGTGTGAGGAATGGCCTTCAGGCATGTGAATTTGGAATAAGTTTGATTTACCAATATGTGCTATTGGTTCATTTGCAGGGTTTGAATTTAAAAGGAACCTTGCCTGTTGGACAATCTGATCACTTTGATGCTTGTGATTAGTCACATAGGGACGTTTTCCCAGATATAAAGATCCAAGAGAGGGCAAGACGTCTGTATAAAAGTCATGCTTGGAATGATCTGGATTATGAATTGCCAGATTCAGGGCATCAAGAGACGCATTTGACCATTTAAAGCGTGTTTTCGCAGCATTTACACATTCCACTTGGGTGGACGAGTGTTGTTTGGTCAAATTGTGAACAGCGTCTCCTTGCCAGAAAAAGGTCAGCATTTGATGGTCACTGCCAATTGTGTCAGAATTTTTAATTTGACAGCCCTACGGAAAAGAGTATCTGAAACAAACACATAATCAATGATAGAATTTAAGATCCCTCTCTCCCATGTCGACTTGGGAGGTATGTCACCCACGATCGATCCATTGGCCATATGCAAGTTATGATTTGCGACAAATTTAAGCCATCTTGTTCTCGCAAGCATTTGCAAAGTTTTCTTTGAACGTATGCAATTAAGATTTAAGTCTCCTACCAGCATTGTGGCGGTAATAGACTGGTCACAAGAAACGACTTCCAAAAGCATGGACAAGTCTTTGTAAAAAATATCAGCCAGACCAAAAGTGTTACGATATAAGAATTAAGGCTAAAGTTTGGGCAGCAGAAGTTATTTTCACTAACTGAATGAAATTGTTAGGTGCGGCCCAGTAACTAATAGTTAGTCCTTTGCTAGTCTCTACTGCCACCATCAGGCCAGAAGTGGGTCTTCCCTTGACTGCTGTTAGAGTAGGTAGCAAGATGACATCGTGATTGTCCCACAGAGGGGTCTTCACTAGCCACGTCTCCTGAAGAGCTACTATATCATAGTCATTGAATTCATGGGGCGAAGACCATTGTAGGTGAGAATGACCTCTGGTATTCCAGCAAAGTAACGAATAATTAATTTGAAGACTTTCTGTTAATGGTTATGCTTGTGTAAAGTTAACTCTTTCTTGTGATGGAATTACAATGGGGCGACAATAAGGACATGCACACACCGGAGGACCTTGCGTGTGTAATTTGGGTATCTGGGGTTGTTCACAATTTTGTGATTCTGCTATAGGGCGTTCTGGATCTTTAGCAATCAAAAAACCCATTTTAAACAAATCCATTTTTTCCTTCCATATTGAGCTCAATGCTAACCCAGATTTAATCCACAAACTGACAATTGCTAAATTCTGGTCACACACAAATTCAACTTGATCAATATCACACAAGGCGATATCTTGCAGGTTATTAACATCCCCAAAAGTATTTAATATACTTGACCTGCATAAATCATATTTTTCAAATGGAGCATCTCTACATTTTAGGATGAGAAAATGACAATTTATAAAGGTATTTCTGCACATTTCTTTGCCTGTTCGTAAATTCTCATTCTTGCTTGTAAGCTTTGTTGATGGCTTAGTCTGCTTCATTTCAGAGACCGAACAGGATTTATTCCATTGATTGTGCATCTCAGTGGCTAATTTGGACTTTCCCACCATCATGTCAGTATTTAAATTAACCTGGGTGTTATTAGGGACAGGGTCATTCCTAGACACAGTCAAAGGATGAGGAGGTAAAGCTAAGGCCACGCGTTCGTTTAGATAAACATCAACTGCAGCATTTGAGACCATACGATCTCGTACACCAAGTTCACCTGATAAGACAATTGCATTAATAGGGCTTGGTACAGCTTGAGAAGGTCTAACGCAACTCAAACCTGTCGAGGACACATGGGCAGCAGGCATTGCCGATGGAACTGCGGACACTGTTGTTTTAATTAAATCAACAATCTCTGAGAGCGGAGCATAATCAACTGGAATACATGTGGGAATAGTAGTCGTCTCCACCACCTGCGTACCCATTGGCGCAGTGGTCAAGTTCCGAGAATTCATTAACAGCAGAGTTACGGGAACTTGCAAAGGAGATGAGGAAGTAGCAAGCGGCACTATGGGTAGTTGAGTAACCTGCGCCTGTCGCGCGACTCGGGGTTGTTTTCTCGTCGCAGGCTTAGGCACATTTGGTTTTAGACCATGTGCTTTAGAAACGCTTTGAAAATCGATAATGGTACAACCTGCTTTCACAATTGGACAAGCCTTTTTAGGACTCCTATCAGAACTGATCCAAGAGTTGTTTAAGTTTATAACATTTGCTACAGGGGAAGTATCCGAGCAGATGAGGTTAGCAAAAGATGGTAATAACGGTTTAATACTGCTCTCGCCCCTTGTGCCTTTTTCCCACCTGTAGGATTGCTAGATCCATCAGCAGCATTTGCAACATCTGCAATTTTCCAGGCCACATCTGTTGCTGATAGGTTAGCTATCCAATCAACAATTTGCTTGATCTGACCAGCCTAATTGGAAATCTTTAAATCAAGAGATTCAAACAACTTAAATAAGCTGGCTACTGTGGCGTTTACAACAGCCAGTGTGATTTCTATTAAGGCCAGATTTTCCAAGGCATTTGTTGAATTATTAAATCGGTGTGGCGTAGGTAATAGAAAAGAATCATGAACGGATTGTATTGTTGAGCCCATCAGTTCTTCTATTGCATCTTCACACGCAAGAACCTCATGAGATATACTCATGTTCCCTTCACTTGCGTGAATAGAAATATTGGACACATCCGCCAACTCAGGGGGATGAATGGAACTTTCATTTACCGTGGGTAAGTATTTGCAATGGGTAGATGATTTCTAACATCAGGGAAAATGGGTTCTGATTGTGCATTTGCCAAAATAGTTCTATCAGAGACAAGAGGCGGATGAAAAAGTTGGTTGGTAATTGAGTAACCACATTTTGTAAAGCCACACCAGAAAGTGTTTGTACAGAAGGAACTTCATCCACCATACACTCTTAGTTTTTCACAGAACATGCAAATGTCTTTGTTCGCCAATGTGGTTTTAAGAATGGGGTAAGAGTGATAGATTTTTTTGAAACGCGAGAGAGTTTCCTTTGTTTTGGAGTTACTATCGGTGTGTTACACGGTACACCAGTAGTGTCTGGCATGTTAGTTTTCAATGTGTAAGGACAAAAAAGCACAAGTAACCGTTACTATTGTTATTTTACCAGACAATCAAAGATACAGTTACTGTGGGACAAAGGTAAGGTAATCAACTCTGGCACTCTAAAGAACTCTAGAAAACACTCAGAAGTCAACATTGAGGTGGAATCCACCAAACTTACAAATTAGGCACCGTTCTCTCAGCCTCAGCCTGCAGCGCTGCGGGACTTTCTCTGGTGCGCGCGATCACAATTTTATAGTCACGCCCACTGGCGTGGTTTACACAGCCTAAACAAAGGTAAAAAAGAAGTTATAAATGTTCAAGTTATAGCTTAGGCAAAAGTATACAAAGTCCTTGATGTGAGTCTTCACCTTATGAGAAACAGAGTCCTTGCAGTTAATGCAAACGCTGAAAAACAGTAGAATGCGAGCCGTCCAAGTATTGATCATATGTATATATATATATATATTTTCACTCACACACACTTCTGTGCGAGTATCCCCCACCTGGGCAACCTGTAAATAAAGTACATCAACAAGCCCAGTCCGTATATCTTTAAAATAGTCTTGTTTCCTTCTAAAAAGAGTTTCGTCTGCAGATTCCTCGTGCGCGAACTCCCTTCAAAGCAGGAGCTACTGTCAGCGAGATGCGGTGAAGAAAAGGTGAACACCATCGTCTGGACAGCAGCTTCGGTTTTTGCGGTGCTCGTCGACGATCGGTCGTGGACGTCCTGCGTTGACGAGGCGTGCGGTGCACCTCAGTGACAGGTGTTTGTTGCCGCAAAGCAGAGTCAATGAAGACTGTAGGCCAAGCAAGGCCGACGGGTTGTCGGCGATCGTGACAACCACGGCTGGCTTTCGGATCTTCGTCGGCGGCTTTGTGGACTTCGGGTGGCAGGAAACGCACCGGCGGATTCTCCTTGGTTTGTCAGCAACATTGACTTGCTCCGGCGGAACAAAGCGGTCGACGAGGTTGCAAGGGGGTCCTTGATTTCAAAGTGTCTTAGGCAATTGAGCGTTGCTGCTCCAGTCGACAAGGGTACAGCGGTCCTCTGAACCACGGTCGTCGGCAGTGACAGTGGTCGATGGCCTGGGGCTTCCTTCAATGTTTCTCAACGGACCCAGTCTCTGGCTGACAGCTGTTTGGGACTGACTTGCAGGGGTGCTTTGATGAAGAGGAGCTAGTGCACAATGTTCACTCGTAGTTCGGAAAGAGGTCTCCCAACCAGGTCCTCTCTTGGATCAGTCCTTGACAGACACGTCAGCTTTCACATTCCGTCGACAGTGAGCAGCAGCAAACCTTCAGCTGGGCATCAAAGGATAAGTAGCTTCAAGTTTCAACTTCAGCTTCTGAACAATTTCCATCAGTGAGAGGTCCCCAGATATACTGTTTGGTCTCTCATTCACTCTGCTGGGTCACACTCAGGCAACCAATCATTCAGAAGGGCATTCATGCAGGCAGGCAATCAGGCTCACAGTGCATTCAGGCCATCCTCTCCCCTCCAGACAATCACAACAAGGAATGTGTTTTGGGACAAGTATCCAGCCATTCAGCACTCCAAACTGTATTCATACCAGTTTCGGGCAGGGCCGTTTCAGTCATTGTGCCATACAGCAGAAACTAGACACCCATAACATGAAATGTATATTGGTCACACTCTCCATTCACCCAGGTCCCACATCCACAACATACAGTCATTGGGAAAGCTCCAGCCAGTCTGGCCTGGACTTCCCCACAATACCATATATGGAACTTCCACCCAAAAGCCAGTCAGGGGAAGGGCCAGAGTCAGGGCTTGCCAGGACATTGGGAAAACAAGGTAACAGGTAATTCATTAAGTTCACAGAACTTCTACAACTACCAACACAACAAGTAACAGTATATATATATATAGAATCTCTTAGTACACAATACCCTAAATATTATATATATTGGTTTTTTTTTTAATTTGTTTTGCCTCAAAGAGCCTTTACAAAAAGAAACCAAAAAGACAAACAATGATACAGATTATTTCACAGTTTTGCAAAATTAAAACAATCCTTTTCTTTACCAAAAAAACCCAGCCAAATTTCAAGTACTATCAAGGTGCATATTATTGTGATGATCCATTTCCTGAATTGTTCAAATTAAATGACTATTTCACAATTTTTTAACACCTGTAGAGCAGCCAATGACAGAGCAGCGTTTGTGCCAGAGACCAGTCTGTCCCAAAAAAAGTCTGATATGATGTCTTCCTCTCTGTGCACAAAGTTCTTAAAGAGTCTTACACGATGTGTCCATGAACCTTCGCAGTCCATTAATAGGACTGCGAAGTCCTATTAATGTTTTAATGTTTGCTTGGCAGGGTTTATGCAGATGATACACAATTTTTTGCTTTATTCCCTTGTTTTCGCTTTTCTAATATTGCCCCGCAATGAATCAGATTTAATCTCATTCTAAGAAGATTTGAACGGAGCTTTCTATTAGGGAACTTCAATAGATAACTCGAAAGACAACCAAGCTTTCCCCCCTCACCCCCCCACCCCCAATCAAAAAAGTACTTTGGAATGGGTCCGATCTGACATTTTCTATCGTTCCAATCCGGTCCAAAAGTTCCAACTTTCTTTTAATTTTAAGTGGGTTTAAAATCAGAGAATCCACATCAAGCTCCATTTCTGACAGGGCCTTCGAAACTTTCCACCCCCCCAATATGGACAAAAGAGAAGACTTACCCTGTAGTTTTACAGACCTTAAATCTCCATATAGGGTTGTCTCCTTGCCCATAATTATTTCTCGAAACAGGGAAATCAGTTTCCAATCCGCCATGCACTTTAGTGACTTCAAACCCAGCTCAAATCTCAAGCTATTTATAGCTATGCAACTTGGAAGACCCAGAGCTCTTTTTCAAAGTCGACCCTCATACGTTTCCCAGTGCTGCCCAGGGGCCCGGTTTAGCTTCCAGGCCATAAAGTATCACTGGTACCACTTTTGCTAGGTAATACTTAACTAAGGGTAAAATGGAAAATGTATAATTCAATTTAACCATTTGGGATCCAGCTTGTGTTACTTTATCCATTACCTCAGAGTCTGCCTTGTATTGGGCTGGGTGGGCATGTATATTGTAACCCAGATATTTTATGAATTCTACAACTCTAATATATTTCCCCCCCCCAGTTTCCAATTGCTGTATTTGGCTTTTGCCAGTGGATGTTTAAAGATAAGAATATTTGATTTAGCAGGGTTTACTGTAAGTTTGTTACAGTGTACTCAGTCTCGATAACAGATGTTGCAGACAGATTGGTGTCCTATCGAGAAGCACTATATCATCTGCATAGGCCAGCCAACAGATCTTCCTCCCATTTAATGTGGGACTGACCAATGCAGCAGATTCCAGAAAAGCTCCCATGTCTGTCAGAAAGAAGAGTGGGGCTCCTAGGCACCCTTTACCTCGATTAGTTTTGATAGGTGCCCTATTGCATCAAGGCGGACTCTTAGATTTGTAGACTTATGTAGTTCCACTAAGATTGATAGTAACGTTTCTGGCATTCCCCACCTTCTCAGTTTTTGCCAGAGTAATGCTCTTTCAATTTGGTCGAAAACCTTCGATAGGTCGATCCAAGCTCCATATAGTGGGGGCGAGTTTTTACTCTGTTTGTTCATTCAATACATTTAGGATCAGACCATTGAATGACCCTTTCGAAATCCTGTTTGGTAGCGTGATAAAACTTCAAAATCTTCTACCCACTTTGAAACTTGCTTTAGGAGAAGTGACATGAATATTTTGCTTTCGATGTCGAGCAGCGCTATTGGCTTATAATTTGCTGCTGCTCGCCGATCACCTTTTTTAAAGAATGGTATTACCAGTGCCGTTTTCCAAGCAGTTGGAAATTCTTGTTTAAGGATTTCCCCAAAGAGACGAGATAGTAACTTCGACCAAAGTTCTGGTTCTTTTTTAAGTGTCTGATAAGTCAGTCCATTTAATCCTGAGGCTTTAGATGTTGAGGGGTTAATTATGATCTCATAAATTTCTTCTTCATTGATGTTAAGTTGCCACAGTGTATCTGGAATGGTCGAGAAAAGGGAAATTCTGTCACTCTTATAGGTTTCAGTCAGATATTCGACCCAGTCTTCTTCAGAGACCAGATTGCAGAGAGAGTTGCCTGTTCCTCCCTCAAATTGATTTAGTGCTTCCCAGAAGTTTATGCTGTTTTCTCTTAGCATATTGAGTATCTGTTCCCCATCTGCTTGCATCCGGATTTCCCTTTGCGAGATTGACCATGATTTCTAATTGGATTTTTCTCTTTTTATTTCTAATTGATCCACCGGATATCCTATTTTCTTAATTTCTCGCAGTGCTTTCCTGTGATCTCTTTCTTTTTTGAGTTGTTTCATCTAAGGCGTGAAGATGTTTTTGTTTAGCTCTCCCTGCTAGATCTTCAGGAGCCTGTGTTGACCAAAGGAATTGGTTAAACTTTTGCGGGTCACATTCCACTTTCCAGATAGACTCGGGACTCTCTTTTAAATCGCTTGTTTAGCTTCACTCCCTCGTTCTTATACTTTCTAATTCAGATTTTTCCCTTTTTTCCTTTCAAGTTCTGCAGTTCTCTTTCTGTTTTTATTCCTAGTATTTTTTGGAATGTTAATACGAGTCTGGTATGGTCACTGCCCCCGTCCCGTTTAATAACAAGAAGGGAGGGTGAGGCATGTAGATTTTTAGAGACAAAGATAAAATCTAGAGCAGAGGATGTTTGCTTCTATGCCATGTTGTGTATGTTCCTTGATCACTCTCTTGTAGGCTGTTAACCATTTCAAGGTCTCAACGTTCCATAAAGTCTTGCCACAGTTTGCCCCTGCTGGTCTTCCCCGCATTTGATACTTTTGCCTCACCCTTTTGTGGGTATAGACAGTTTGAGTTGAAATCTCCTGCCAAAATGATGTTGCTAGAGGCTGAGTTCAATTTCACTGCTTCGAGTAATAGACCCAAACTTTCCAGAAAGATGTACAGGGATTCCAATAAATATTTATCAAAACCCAAGTAGTAGCTTTCCCTTGTGAGTATGTATTTGCTCTGCATGCATGAAAACCTATTTTATTTTTCCAAATTTCTACTATGTTCTTAAAGATCTGATTCTTGAGTGCTACAAGTAATCCCCCTGATGGACGCCCCAATGGTTTTTGTGATGCTGATAAGCAGAAGACTGTGTATCCTTCTCTACTCGATGGATTCACCAACCAGGTTTCTTGTAGTAAGATGACATCGCCCAGGTTGAAAAGATGTGCCCTCATTTCTTTTGCTCTTATTGAGCTGGAGCCCCGCGAGTTCCAGCTGAACACATTTAAGTCATCTTTTCTAAAGTTGATGCGTGCCCAGTCCTAACTTCTGCAGCACTTGGGTAAGGATCTCTGGAAGAAGTGTAAGGGTGTTTTCTTTTAAGCTTGATTCCTTCTCTCTGCTTTCCCCTCTTATCAGATTCCGTTCATTTACAAATTCCCTTCCCTTATTTATTGGTGTTGGTACATTGTGCTGTTTGATGATGACGTTTCTTTCTGACTCATTACATGAAACTTCCAACCCATAGGATTCTAACTCTACTGATTCTTGTAGCAAGATATCTTTTGCATCTTCTGACGTTAGGACCAGCTCCACCAGGAAGGGATCTTGTGACATTGGAAATTTGACACTTTCTATGTCTTCTGACAATAAACAGTGAAGATTTCTCACTTTCTTTGTCATGCCCAAGATTACTGCCCGGCTTAGTGATTTATGATGCCCTGTGTTTGAACGCAGTCTTGACCAGACTCTTTGGATGGCAAATTTTTTTAGATTGTCTGGATTAATATGTTCGCTGGTTTTTTAAACTGACCGTTTTCAAGCTGGTGTCATCCCGCTTGCCTGGGCTGTTTAGTTTGACCGATTTTCCTTCCCCATTTCGAATATCGTCGTCGTTGGTAATGTTTATTTTTGTTTTGTTCGAGGATAAGGCAATGATCAAATTTTTCGAAACATCACTCGGTTCCTTGCCGATCTTCTGACTCTTTTTTTCAAAGATAGGAGCCATTTTTTTATGTTATGTGTACCCGGCTCCGTTGCGATGCAAACCGAACAGTTGCTCTTTTTTTGCTGATTGAGGATCTTCCTTTTTCTGAAAAATTGAGGCCCACTTTTTTGCTTTTATATCAGCATTTCTTTGAAGGTCTCCTAATAGTTCTTTGTTTGTTGTTTTCCTTGAGTGGGTAGATCTTTCATACTGCTCTCCTCATTTTTTGTCCTTGGATCATTGCCCTCCTGTGCCTTATTCTCAGTTTGTAAACCTATGCTTGCCTTCGTAATTGCTACAGCTTCTTCGGGCTTGTTACAATTTCCTTTCTTGAACATTTGGGAGGTCTTTTTGTTTTGTTTCTGGATTCTCTTCTCTTGGTTAGTTTTTCTTTCCCCCCCCCCAAGTGAGTTTGTAAGTTTCCAGTATCGCTTATTTGAGAATCCTGCTCATCACTTTTCGCAGAATGTTTAGTGTTTATCTGAGAGTTTGATCTTTCTTTTGCTTTCCTAGAAGACTTGGTTTCTTTCAGTTTTTTATTTTGACTTTTCTTAGTTTTGGGGAGTACTGTCATTGACCTCTCTTTTCTTGCTAGACGTTTCCTTGTCTTTCTCCTGCCTCTTGATGTCTGGTCATTTGGATACTGCCAGTTTTGGTGTGTCTCCGTTTGCTTCACATTTGCCTTTTCTGGCTGTATTTCTTGCACCCCTTCTCCAATTCTCCTTCTACAGCATTTGCCATTCTTTGAAATTCTTCCAACACTGAGTCTGAAAGCAGTGAGTCATCTAATGAGTGTTCAAGTTTTTTCCTTGTTTCCCTCTGTTGGATTTATTTTCCAGTTTCCTTTCAATAAAGAAAGCACCTCTCCTAACAGTTCATTGTTTTGTTTTTCCATTTGACTTTTCTCTTTCAGACTTTGCTCTATGGAGGAGATTTCTAGTCCTTGTTTTACCATTTCCAGGTTTAAGTCCCGGAGTGGCTTAGTCATATTAGTGTTGGTTGCAGTTACGAGGCCAACTAAGGATGAATCACACAATGCTATTTCTTTTGTCATCTCCAAGAGTGTCCCATTTTGTGCTTGCACCTCCATTTTTAGCATCTCGAAAACTGAGACCAATGAACTGAGAACAAAGTTTTATGCTTTCAATGTGTCTGGGTTTGAGTCCGTTTTTATTTTGTGATATTCCTAATGGTCTATGTCTCTTTTACCTTCTGTGGTTCGTCCTATGTTTTCCAGTAGTTGTCTATCTGGAACTGATGTTAGCACAACATCTTCCCCTTCATTTGGTAAGTCAGTTTCGTTCCCCGATTTTGCTGGTGAAAGGGGGATTTCCATGCTAGAAGATGGGGTATGGGGTTGTCTCGGGTTTTCCTACAGAATGATTGATTCTCCTTCAACATCATTGTGGCTTTTGTGTCGTTTTTTTCCAAAGTGATTTTTGATTTTTGTTGGATTCTCTTTGTTGTTGTGTATTCCAGTCCCCGTTTCCATTTATTTATGATTGCAGTACTGATGTTCTTTTCTTTAGGACTGCCAGCGAAGTGGACCGGTAATTCTTCCATGTGTACTTGAACATGGATTTGCTGAGGGGTATTAAGGTTCAAGTTGTCATGGTTTAGAGTGTTGGCCATAATGTTCGGTTCCTGGCTTCCACTCAAATATGGCCCATCCTCTTCTGTCTCCGTGTCTTTTGTACTGCAAAGTTTTATTTAAAGACTCCGATTACAATTGTGGGAGTGATTTCCTTTGAGTTAAGGAAGTCTTTGTCAGTTTTGAGGTCTGAGTTGGTTGTAATTACTCCGCTGTTTTATAATGCGAACAGGATCAAAGGAGTTTCCCCCCGCAGTCTCGTGCTCGCCAAACACTTGATGGTTTTGTTGATAACAGCAGTGTTAGTTGTGCTGCTTTCTTCCCCTTTTCTTAGTTGAAAATTGTGCTATTGACCAAAAATATTTATTGATATTGTCCCATTTTAAATAGCCTCTCCGACACAGTAGAGACACAATAGAGATGGCAGTTTCTGGCTGCTCAATCTCGCAATGTATGCAGCTAATCCCTGGCCTGGCTAACCTCATCGCGCTAGGAAGCATCTCGCGGAGGACCACGGGTGGGATTCCGAACAAACGCCTCTCCTTTTTTTTTTTTTGCCGCTTTCAATCAAGGCGCCTCTCCCTCCCAACTACCTCCCAAACTACCAGGAGAGGTACAAGTTCACTCGGGATCCAGTGCCCAAGGAAGCTGCCAGGCAGGGGCAAAGGGGGAAAGAGGCAAAGGTGGGGCAGGGTGGGGTAAGGCTCACTGTTCACGGGCTTACTGTTTATCCCGTCACCCGCGTCTTGTCTTGTCTCCGCTAGACGCGAACCTCCGTTGCAGCTCCTCTCCTCGTTAGAGAAGAGCACCTAGCAGGCTCACAGAGATCGCGTTGGACGCCGTTTACAGATCGACAAGCCGCACTGACTCCAAACTCGCTCCCTGTGTGAACGTCAGCCGCTTCCGACAATCAGCTTTCATTCATACACACAATACACCCAAAAAAAAAGATTCAAAATTACTTAGAAAATGTCAAATTGTGATCGGTATACAGATATTGTAAGGGGTACATCAACAAACAACCTTATCATTTAATTGGATTCCATAACAAGAGCAGATGGTATTATACAATTGTCGACTCAATGGCCACCATTTTCTTCCAAAAGAACTTTGGCTGCAGGCCATACTCGGTACAAAGCTATTAAAAAAGCTTCAGAGACAGAATTCAAACATTGTTGCCAAAAATGGTTAGATGAAATAAAAGCCCAATTATGTACATAACGGCCATAATACAAAACATAAATAGGCTTCATTATCATAAGGTTTGTCAACACGTGTCTCACTGTTTCAGTAACATCATGATTATTGCATATCCGACAATGGCATTGGCCATTGGCTAATTTCCATTGAATACCACAAGTTGCATGCACAAGTAGTTGATTGGTTCTCATGAGTAATCAAACATGTGCATTGTTGAGAAGGATTTCTGAACTCTGATCTGGAGGGGCAAAGGTTCAGAAGGCCAACCTAGTTTCTTTGAACAGGGTAACCTCTGGACAAGCCAGACCAATCAGGGTAGCTATGGCAGGCGGTCAAGACTAAGTCTCAAGAGGGATGAGGGTGACTGAAAGACCTCAATGAGCACACAAAGCAAAGACACACTTACAAATTACTCCAGACAGGTGTTATATTAAAAATATAGACACATTTATTACAAGGCCTTTGTAACATAGACCATAGTAAAGAATCACAGTAACACTAAAGTAAACCAATACATCATAATCAACACAATATATATACACAAGACCAAGGCGGTCTAAGGGGTTAAAAGCACGAAATATGTAGACCACCTAGATGGGGAGAAAAACAGGCAGTGCAAGTAATCTTTAGACCCAGTTCAAAAAAAAAAAATCAAGAATACACCTAACTAAGAGGTAGCCCTACAAAGAGAGGAGCCTTATGCTCAATAGTACATGCACGCGCTTGTGCCAATGGACAAAATAGGGTCTCTAGCAGCTCAGGAAGGTGGATAAGGCGATGAAGAACAAGTTCCCACTATTCAAGCAGGACCTCCACTTCAGGGCAGAGGCAGTTTGAGAGCGCGGGATGGAGTCACTATTTCGCAATAGCTGTAGAAAGGAAAGGGGCCCTCAGGGGCCACTTCGTGCGTAAAAATGGGCTCCTGCACTAGTACAGTCCACTTCGCTGGCAGGTTCAAATGCGACAATCAGGACGTCTCGACACTGTGTAGTTTCCGAGATACAGTGGGGATTCCCAAATGGGACAGTGGCAATTTCTCCGCTCCGGGTGGAGGAATCAGCCCAATTCCACTGCAGTAGGCTTCAGGGGCAAGGGGGTCACAAATGCAGCAAACTTGCACAGGTCGTTGCCACAGCAGGGCAACACAGTAACCTGACCTGGGAACGCCAAGTGTACGAAATTCAATGTGAGGGTGCCGTGGACACAGAGCAAGCAGTATACCAAGTTTCGAGGGCCTCCTCGAAACAGCAGCGGTAACAAAGCAAACGTCCCGTGTAAGCTGGTCAGCCCACTGGTTGGCCCAGGGACACTTCTGAAGAGGCTTACTTGCTGGGTTTGTTGAGGGTGCCGAGAATAGTTGATCCCACTATTCCAATGGGTCGAAGCGTCTTCGCAGACCTAGGAGGATCAGATGCAGAGGGGTCCCACGGGACGACAGCGGGCTCAGGGTGCCAAACATTCCAGCGGGTCACCAGCGGTTCCTTGACTCGGCTTCTTGTTGCAGGATACTTGGCTCCTTATACCTTGGTCGGTGTGAACTCAGGATATCGACATGGTAGTGGTGTTTTCGGCCTCCTCTTATCCAAAGTTCCCTTCGCGCCAAAACGGAGAGGACCCAATGGGAGATATGCTCACACTCACTCCATACGTGGACCAATCACGGACCACAGTGGTCCCAGTCATTCAGGACACTCCCGACTCTCTGGCACCCAGGATGTGCATTGGGAACAGACATCCCAGCCCACATCCTAGAGGCACACACACAAGGCATGTAGAAGCCCGCAAAAGCATTGGGTTTCGCGGGAAAGTGCATGACCAAATAAGGACTGACCCGGGTCGACTCGACCTGGGGAAGGTGAAGGGGCAAGATGGCCAAAGGACAGGACAAAGAACCTCGTGGCATTGCCATTTTGGAGCCAGGCCACCTATTCATGCCAAACGCGGTAAGCGCAGTTAACATGGCAAGAAAGGGTTAAAAAAGCTGCCACCAGTCCTGTCCATGACACATCTGCACAGTTCATAAGAAGTCCAGCGATAGTTTGTAGGTCCTTTGGAATGACTAGAGACCCAAGTGTACTGTAAGGTAAGTTACATTGCACACTTGTTACATGTTGCACAAGTGTTGCAACATGAGGAAAGGATTAAGGGTCTCCCAGTACTGACTGTCTTAAGGGCATGTCAGTTTCCCCATAAAAAGTGAGCGAAAGCCCAGAGGAGTGCAGCTGAGGGCTGTGCTTCTCTGGCAAAGTTTAGTTCAGGGTGTTTAAACAGCAGCAAAAGGTTTGGGGATTGACACATGGAGGGGAAATGACATACAATTATGAAATGTTTCCTAAGATGCGTATTGAAGGGTCAGGGCAACGCAAAGGATATGGCTGGGGGCGTAGGTAAGTATACCTTTAATATACTTGTAATTATGTAGTTGATGCATTCGATCAAAGTTTGTCACCCAGTCATTAATGCATACTTTATGTTTAAAGGCGGATTTCACGGCTTCATAAAAACTACAACAGCTCTGCTCAATATCCCATCTAAGTTCAGAGAACAGTGTGCCACATGAGTGGACAAACCTATTCGAGATGTCAGGTGTTTTCAAATTAATCATGTTTGACCCAATCAAACGCAGGAGGTCACTGAGGATTACATTTAGCTTTTGCTGTTGCAACACAATTGATTTAAGAGACTGAAGGCCAAGCTTGATCCTGATATATTGAATTGGGCATGATGGAGGTAATGCCAAAACGTTACGCCAAAAGGAGCCTTCAATTTTGTCGAGCCATGATAAATTTAACATGGACATAGCTTCAAGACCATAAGTTACAACAGGAGTTAACCATTGCTTATACAACAGAATAATTACTTTCTGAGAGTATCCAGCATGGTGATTTACAAAGTTCTTTATTAGGAGCGTTATCTTTTTGGCACGCCGAGTTTTACTACTTATTAACAGGTCAAATCCGCCTATGTTGCTAAACATTATTTTTTTTTGTATTTTTTTATTATTTGTATCGCGCTCCAAACTCAGGAATAACTGGGCGCTTGAAAAACTTGGGGTTACAGACATGGATAACAGTAGTCAGAACATATATCAACAACAAAAAGACCCTGGTTACAGATGGGTCAAACAATAGGATGCAGGTATGAAATGCCACAGGTTGGTAAATGCTATTATGATGAATGCATTGTATTCAGCCAGTTTTTTGTGTTGGCTTTAAAAGTGAGAAAAGAGGGATCGTGTCTGATGGGTATGGGTAAGGAGTTCCAGCGTTTGGCTGCTTGTACTGGAAAACTGGCTCCTCCTGCTGACTTAAGATTGAATCTAGGGACCACTAGCCTGAGGGACTGAAGATCTTGTAGAGCGTGTGGGTTGGTGGATGCAGACTTTTTCTGTCAGGTATTTAGGGGCAGTGTTAGTTGGGCATTTGTATGTGATTGCCAGGGTGCGCAGAGTGATTCTTTCTCGGATGGGTAGCCAGTTAGCGTCTTGTCTGTGAGTGGAGATGTGACATGATCTGGGGAGGCTGAGTGCGGCTCTTGATGAATTGTTTTGGAGAACCCAGAGCTTGTTTAGGTTATGTTCTGAAGAACCTAAGAAGAGCGTGTTGCAGTAGTCGAATTTGGATAGGTCAAGTGCTCTGGCCAGTGTTAGGCAACTAGCTGTGGATAGGTAATCTTTACAGCTATAGATCAGTTTGTTGGTATATGCCGTGGAGGATGCAATACTATTAACCTGCTTTTTGAGAGAGAGGGTTGAGTCAAGGTAAACCCCCAGCGTTTTTATTTCTTTAGAGACGTTGATTGTATTGCCATCAATGATGAAAGAGGAGTATTTGGGATTGAGTTTATTCAGGCGAGCCCGAGTACCCACAATCATTAACTCGGTCTTATCATCATTGAGGCAGAGGCCATTGGTGGCCATCCAGGCTTGGATTTCAAGATAGATGTTATTTAGCAATTTGGAATCTTGGTCGTAGCAACCAGTGAGGTGAATGAGGACTTGAGTGTCGTCTGCATAGTTTGTGTAGACGACACCCAAGGTATCCAGGCGGTCGAAGAGGAGCTTCGTGAAGATATTGTAAAGTGTGTGTGATACACAGGATCCCTGAGGCACACCACATGATATTGGGGTCGGTTCAGCTGAGGCTGAAGGAGAGAAGACTCTGGTGGTCCGGTCAGCTAGGAAAGATTTAATCCAGTCAGAGGTGTTAGAAGAGAAAGCTGCAACTGTAGTGAGGTGCTCGGTTAGGATTTGGTGGTCGACGATGTCGAAGGCTGCAGAAAGGTCAAGTAGTAAGAGGAGAGCTCGCTTGTCCTTATCCTTCGCCTCATCCATTTGGATCTTTAGATCCAAAAGTGCTTTCTCCGTACCATGTCTGGGTCTGAAGCCAGATTGCCTAAGGCCCAGAAGGTTGTTTTCCTCTAGATATTTCTGGATTTGCAGATATGCCACGCGGTCTAAGATTTTTAGAAAGAAGGGGACGTAGTGATGGACCTATAGTTGGTGGGGACATTAGGGTCAAGGTTAGGTTTTTTTTTTTTTTAGGAGAGGCATGACCCAGGCTTCCTTGAGGTTAGTAGGAACCTGATTGGAGGAGAATGAGGAGTTTATCAGGGAGGCGATGAAAGGGGCTAAGTCTTTTGCTCCATCCTTGATAATCTTGGCAGGGCATACGTCACCTTGGCAGTGGGAAGGTTTCAGACTTTTTATGATGACTTCTACTTCCTTAGGGGTTACTTGTGAGAAGGAGAAAGGATTGCAGGTGTGGGCGGAGTTCTTTGGGGTAGGGTGGGTGGTTTGGGAGCCTGTGAGATTAGCCTTTTTAGCTTTTATCTTATTTTGGAGTCATGTTATTTTGTCTGCAAGGGCTTGTTGGATTTTGGTGCACCAATCGGCGTTTTTGTTGCAGTCTTGTGCAGGAGGCGCTGGGGATTCAAGCTCTTTTAGTATACTGAAGAGTTCTTTGGATCTGGATTTGGCATTTTGGATTCTGGAGTTGTAGGTGTCTTTTTTTGCGGCAAGTATGGCCGCTTAATAGATGGAGGAGGCTGATGTAAAGGCCGTTTTATTGGAAATGGAAGGTGCTTTGCGCCAAATAAATTCAATTGTTCTTTTTGCATTCCTGAGTTTTTTTTTAGTTCTGGGGTGAACCATTTGTTAAGGTGGGCCAGAGGTTTGGCTTTCCTGAGTTTAAGGGGGGCTGCGCTGTCTAGGGCAGATTTAAGGGTGTTGTTATATAGGTCTACCATATTGTGGGGGGTAAGATTATTGAATTTGGATTCAGTCAGGATATCACTAATGAGGGGCTGGATGTTATCTAGTGTGATATCACGACAATTGTTGGAGAGCGAGGGGGTTAATAGAGTGGTTTTGACTGGGATGGCTTCCGGGATCAGGTGGTGATCTGAGCAGGCGACTGGTTAGTTTTGGGTGATGGCAATGGCATAGTTGAGATCGGCGACCCAGTCAAGCGTTCTGCCTTTTGAGTGGGTGGGTGTTAGGACTGTGTATGAAGCCTAGGTTGGTGATGGTATTGTCGATGGCCATGGCAGGATGGTCATTGGGATCCTGGAGGCCCAGGTTTAAGTCTCCTAACAAGATGGTTTTGGATCCGAGTTTAGTGTGTGTGGATAGGAGGGCCAGGATGTCATCTTCAAAGGATGACAGTGGGCCCGTGGGCCGGTAGATAAGGTGCATGAGTATAGTTTGGGAGGGTGATAATGCTAGTTTCACTGATAGGAGTTCTGCGGATGGGAGACTTGTATGTGGCAAGGCTCTGATAGATAGCTTGGATTTGGCAATGAACGCCACTCCACCACCTTTGCCTGAAGTTCTGTCGGCTCTGATGATGGTATATCCTTCCGGTAAGGCTAGGGAGAGTGCGGACCTGCTGCTAGGTGAAGCCATGTCTCAGTGACTGCCAGGAAGTCTAGGCTATTAGTGATAATGAGGTCGGCAATTTCAGGGGCATGAGCGACAATAGAGCGTGCATTGATGAGGGCACCCTTGATGTTGGTTGCTTGTGGTTGGGGGCTGTGGTTGTGCGGGTGTAAATCTGTGAACGGTGCTGGACTGGGGTGCGACTGGTGTTGATCAAAGGTTTTTTGATTGTGTTGGAGGCTTTATGGTTGGGGAAGCGAGAGCCTAGTCTTTGGTTGCGACAGGGGGTCGAGAGTGGGATGAGAGGTATATGCCCAAATATTTATAACTGCTGGTACACTCAATTGTACCCCAAGACACCACCATTTTAGGTCTATTAACATGCTTAGATGAAGAAAGCATAGTTTGGGTTTTCTTAAGATTGATAGTTAATAAAAATTCAGGGGCAAATTGACCCAATTCTTCAAGAATAGACTTCATGGCCGAAATAGTGTGATCAACAAGTACTAGGTCGTCAGGGTAAAGTATTGCTCTAATTTGTTCTTTACCATATTTAGCTGTACAATTTTCTTTGGTTTTTAAGCGGCCCACCAACAAAGTTATATACACATTAAAAAGAAAGGCAGCTAATAAGCACCCTTGCTTGACTCCTTTGTTGACTTTGATGGGTTTGGTAATGCGACCATGATTATCCAAACAAACCTGTACAGTATTTTCGGCATGAAGTTCTTTCAGAATATCAATTAACCACAATGGACACGATAGGTCTTTAAGTAGAGCCCACATCTTAGAACGGTTAACACTATCAAAAGCGGATTGAAAGTCTATAAATGTTAACAGGTAATAGAAAGCAAGAGGCCACGGGGCCATCTGGTCTCCTATCAGGAAGTAACTGATTCCAATGGCAGGGCCTGGGTATCCCAAAATGGAGGATACTCAGAGCACCTGTCAAATTCAGCATGGAGCTGCCACCCACCCCCTGCTCTGTGTGCCACACACAGGTACCCAAAAACACACTAGGGGTACAGGGTAGTACCACCACATATGGGTGCCATAAGGGTATCCCATGGGTCTGTTCACCACAACCAAAAAGAGGAAAAGCTGCACTGCCAGGAGTCCCACATGGACTCCTATGCAGAAAACAACACAGAACACACATGAAAAAGTAGTACAGGACAAGGACAGGGAAGCCCTGTCCGTCAAATGCATTTCCAGCATCACTCCCTGCTAGACACCGGGGATGTCCATGTTTTGAAGTGAAGCCACCAGCTCTCAAACAAACTAAAATCTTGACTCACCCTTCAGGACAATGACCACAGTCACACTGGATCATTGTCTACACTACATATCAGGAACATAGCAAACTCTTTTTCCTTACCCATTCATCCCCATCAAAGCTAAGTGGAAACACGACACTGGTAGGACCACCAGTGATACATATTGCCCGTATATATAGACCCAAAAAGTCACAGCGTGCAAGTCCCTAAACATTCTCCTTGCTTTGCTACCTCCAACCTATTAAACCATCCCGTCAGAGCTGCAGCTGGAAAGAGGCATGTGAATGGCATCACTGACAAATAATGGCTGCAAGGGCACAAACGCATTGAGTCTGCTATGGGAAGTTCTTCATCCACATGGAGTTGTGACTCTGAACATGCCTGTCACTCCCTCACACTACCGTATAAACCCCTCCCATGTCTTGACTTCAGCTGAAGATGTTCTCGGGCACATCCACAGGCCAGTATATGGGCTAAGAGACCCCAGCGCATATCTCGCGATTCTTTCAGCCTGTAAGATGTTCTGATGCATAGAAAAAAAGTGGCCTGACCAATACTGTCATTTTCCTACCCTGTCAAATTCTTCACATTTTTCCTCAGTTAGAGAAATTCTGATGGGGAGAAAAAAAAGCATTGCTGTTACTGTCAACATTCCCTATCCTGTTAACAGTTCCTACGGCTGGCCTTTTTACGTTTTCCTGCAGGTGGGAATTTCTGATGGGTAGGAGAAAATTACAAGACCTTTGCTGTCAGATTTTCCTACCCTGTCAAATGTTCCTACCTTTGTATTTTTCACGTTTGTACAAGTAGTAACTGATGGGTAGGAGAAAACAGCAAGACCTTACTCACGGTATAAGCCCGTACAGACACCAAAAGAGATGGTCGTACCTGAACCAGCCAACAGCCGCCTGCTGTGCCAACACAAGAACAATAACGTGCCAGCCCTGCTGCAACGACCAAAAAGGCCCGGACTCCTCCGAATCTGCACACACGCAGCCAGTTCTCTCTTTAGAGAAAGTTCCACGACATTCGAAAAATCCCGCCGCGAAAAACCCAACGACAAACACACTCAATAAGAGCCCGCCCTCGCCCCGACTAACAGATGACAGCTCAATACAGCAAGGCGGCGAAAGGGGCGAGCGGAAGCGCGCACGCAGGCAGCCATCTTGGAAGAGTGTGTGTTTAACGGTGCGATATGGTCTCGTTGACAGTGGAAAGAATGTACAGGCGTGGAGGGGGCACAGTACATACTGTATGTGAGGAATTTGTATGTTCAATGAAAATGAGTTTTCTCTAGTTATATAGGGTGATCCAATACCGTTTCTTGTACGTTCCTTAGCAAAAGGATTTGAATGACGGCTCCGACAACCAATCAAGAAAGGCCCGGCTTAAGTTGCATGTCTTCTCAAGCCACGCCCAGGCGGAAACGGTATATGAATAACCATCCAATAGGAACGCTGAACGCGAACGACCTTAGCCAATGGAAAACGCCTTTAGGTGAGGACCCAGAAGACGGCCTGAAAAGAAAGAAAGAAAGGAAGGAAGGAAGCAAAGGGAGTCGCTTCAGTCTATTATACATTGAGAGTGCGTTCATAAGACCGATTATTTTCCTCGGATTGCACCGATGGGAGATATTCATGTCATAATGTCCAACACTGAAAAATAAGGGTTTACGTTAAAGTCGGAGCCCACGATATAACGAGTAGATACGTGCAACCCTTCCACGTCGTTGGGAGGGTTGGGCTTGTTTTATATTTCTGTTGGAGGGCGATGGGCCGTGCGGGGGGATAATAAATATTACAAGCACGTTAAGCGAGCACAGAAGATGGCAGATGAGGATGAGGATCAGACAGTGAGTGACGTTAAAACAAGCATGTTTGCCTTATATCATGGCCGGCATCAGAGTTTAATTACCAGGAATTCTGCAATCCCCCCTCACCATATGAGAGATTGGTTCACAGGGGATGGGCTGTTGTAATGATGAATGGGGCAGAAGGCGGCACAGCTGCTCCGTGAAGTGCTCGAATATCGTCGAGTTTCATTCCTTGGAATCTGGATTAACACGTGATGTCTGAGAATGACCCCTTTCATAGCTTTCCTGAGCAAGAGCTTGAAGCCCTTTGGGTTTCTGGTTATATCATAGGTTACTCGTGAAGCAGGTACTTTTGGGGGATGAGGTCCCATAGTATGCCTCAAAAGCAACTTCTTCATGAGGTGCAAACTATAACGTTTTGACCATTGCATAGGACCCATTGGTCTTGTGTCATGATCTGCCTCCATACACGTTGCACAAAGAGTTAATGTCAAGTATATGTTTGTCATGATCCAGAGTGGAAAAGTAGCTCCTGGTATAGCCAGTGGAATCAAAAGTAGCTCCAGGTAGATGTTAGTGTTGAGGTAACCAGACTTCTAGGCTATGATCAGGCGCTAAATAGCTGCTACAAATTTGAAACCAAGACTTACCAAGGTTTAGCATCATTTTAGAATGTTGGTAGCGACTCAACAAATCAGGATGCTGGAAACCCTGGCACTTGCTGATAGTTGCAAATTAACAAGGCGGGTCCTGGGAGTCCTTCTGCCAGACATTAGTCCTTGTTATGAGAGACTTACCCAGAGTCTTTAGCTCGCTATCTTTCACAGAGAAGAAATATCCCAAACATATCAGTCTTTGTCCTGCCCTGGGGCAGACCAGCACCGAAATGCTAGGCATTTCTCCACTGAACAAGAGTACCAACAGAAACCCCAGACACGTGTTTCAGTCTGGCTGGACCTCATCAGTAGGGTGGATCTATGGCAGGACAAAGACTGATATGTTTGGGATATTTCTTCTCTGTGAAAGATAGTGAGCTAAAGACTCTGGGGAAGTCTCTCATAACCAGGACTAATGTCTGGCAGAGGGACTCCCAGGACCCCCTTGTTAAGTTGCTGATAGTTGTCTAGAATTTCTGCTTCACCGTGGCCAGATGCACCCAACGTTCTGAGCCTCGCCCCTGGTTATTCCAATCGCACCATTCCCACACGTATATTCTCCCCTCTTCACCGACAAGCTTACCTCGCATGGTGGTTCTTCTCTTCTGGGTTCTCCGGGGACTGTATTGTGCCGCACCTTGCCCTGCAGTGGACAAAAGCACACTGCACACCACACCTGTCTCCCTCTCTGTGCTTGCATTGACTGTGCACTTCCTTTCTTGCCTTACTCTCTGCAGAGCACTGTCTTAATTTGCTCGAATTCAAATCTGCTACAGGAGCGTCTTGAACTCTATATTTTATAATATGTCTTTCCTAATGTTTCCTTTGCTTGACTTTTGGTTTCACCTTGATTTTTGCTTTTGTACCGTATTAAACATCTACAGTGCCTTGGATAAAGACGATATATAAACGTTGTTATACATACAATTAAAATTAATGTCTCCATTGCATCATGGTATAGAAAACCAGAAACTCTACCCTTCTTTTTTTGTTGGTGAAAACAGACATAGACACCTACAACAGCTGCTGAAAACCTTGGGTGTTCACAACCCTCCTTAATTGTCCTCGCTTCGCTCTGAGCCATTAAGACAGGCTTTCTGGGCACCTAAAGGCAAGTTTTTGTGCTTCCTCGGGCACTACAACTTTAACATTTGCTATAATTGGGTATTTAATTCCATGATGGAAATCCAGTTTTATGCTATGCAATATAAATTGGGAGCAGAACTGCCCCCTGTCCCACACCATCATCTGAGCTTCGTTTCGACCAACAATACAACTTTAATATAATAGTAACATTTACAATTTATACAGCACACACCCCAAGCAGAATGGGATCCTGGAGCTTTATAATAGGTGGTATTATTACCCAACTTAATGGTACTCAGTTCATCAAACTCCGAAGAAGGGAGCATTGAATCTACCCTGCTGGGGGTTGAAACCTGTGACTGCTGGTGTTACACAGATATCGGAGGTGAGCGCTTAACTCGCTGTGCCATTTTACAGGTTATACTACAATAACATGGTATTGGGTTTTATATCTCCCACGGCTGAAATGTGCATGGTCTCGTGGTGCTCTGGGTTCTTTAGTAGGGTCAGGGAGGAATGCAAGATTGCTTTCCTGTAGTGTTGGTGCATGCACCCCATACGTACCCAGGCTGTGTGTAAAGGTATGTTTATAAGTGATTTGTGTCGAGGGCACTAGATGTATGTGTATCCAGTAGGGAGCCTCAAGTGCCCTTGTGTTTGAGGGTGGGCTGGGACTGTTATACAAGCTTCTGGGAGGGATTGCATTCTGATGGTTTTAGCGTGTTTTGTGTGTTTGATGCACCGGTATCATTACCTCAGATAATAAACGCCACCCTCTAACAGTACCCAATTCATTCCTGGTGTTGCAGAGAACCTACTTAGATGTGTCCTGTGAGAAAGTCTGTAAAGCTAGGTGTTCTAAACGTGAATGTCAGGATGAGCTTGATGACAATAGGATCCAGAAGAAGGAACACCTGGCCCGTACGGCACAAGGGTGCAATATAGGGAGAGCAAGAAGATGAACAGTACTCTTCAATCCATGGAAGAAAGAAAAAAGGTCTGTTTCTTGAGGGGCAAATCCGTAGAAAGAAACATATTCACAAAAAAACAAACCCAAGTTCACACAAAAAAGAGTTCCTGTCCAGGCGAGGTGGAAAGAAGAAACAGAACGGGAAGCCAGATAATCCAGAAGCAGAGGAAAAGAGTCCAGGTCGTAGACAATTGGAGGATCAACCGATAGCAGTCCGGGATGCGACAGCTGAGGTCAGAGGAAGCCAAAAGAGCAGTCCGTGATAAGAGTAGACAAGTATCGGGGCAAGCAGGGGCACAGCAAGGCAATCCGATGAAACAAAGCAAGGGTCAGAGATCCAGAACAATCGAAGAAGGTAACAAACAGGAAGGGCAGCTCACCAGAAAAACGCAACGGTTAAGGAGTGCCGCACAGCTGACTTGATCTGTTTAATTACACATGCTGATACGATGTAACACACATCCGGGTCTCTTTGGCAGAAACACACACGTAACCAGTCATGTGTGCACGGCCCTTGGGTTGTCTGGGTGTTAAGAGTTTGCAGGTATCACTGCAGCACTTTCTGTCCTAGAGCAACAGCAGCCGCCACTGCATGCCTCGCAAGCAGACGGAACGGGGGGCGATGAAGGCAGGCAAACCGTGACAGAGTTGTACTGGAGCAAATTACAGTGGGGTTCACCCCGGATGAAATTAATACAGTAACTACATTTGTCAGATGGAATCAAGAGTGATGGATTTGTAGGGATAATATCCCTCCCCTGTTTGACAAGTCTTTTTCCCGGCCATTGGGTGGCAGCAAAGGGCAGCACAGAGAACTAGCAACTGTCCATTGCCGACTGCCTAGTAAGGCCTACCTTGAGGTACCTGTTGTTGTGGTTGAGCGGCGGTAACATGACTCTGGATCCCTATCAGAGGCCGCCGGTGCCATGGAAATTATGGAAGCAGTTATAATGTCACCAAAAAACGTACAAAACAATCCCTAAAAATTGAGCAGAGAACCGTCCATATAACCATGTGTGCAAGTGTGATGGATTTGAAACTGCTAGGAGGAATAATTTAGCTTTTAAAAAAAATTCAGGAGCTATAGTTATGGATTCTGCCATTAAAGTCAGTTCTGCTAAACATTGGTGGGTTTCTACCTAGATGTGCATGCCAGCCACTGGGTGCATTATTGAACTTGCCAAAATCCACAAATAAGACGCCCCTGTATATCTTCTGCTGGGCACAAGTAATTGGCATGCCGAGTGCATGCATAGCTGCAAGAGGGCTTCACTGTTAGATAGTCAAGCTTGCTTGTTCAGTAAACATTGTGAACCCGATTTTAGTTGACTTAATCTGTCATAAAAAGTCTCTGCAATTTATTTTTATTGTTGCTCAAAAGGGAAAATTAAACCTTGGACAATTAATAATTTATCATTACACACTAACAAAACACATTTGTGATCTGTTCAATTCGAACACATTTTAGTACCTTATCATATATTAAAATAATTACATTATCAGTAGACCATACATTCCTTGCGCAATCTCCAAAACCCGTTTGGCAAATCTAAGAACTTAGCAAATTACAAAAATGTGTTTCCCACTTAAAATAGGACACCAGAAAGCTTCCTTGTTCGTTCTGATAGTGCAATATGCACATTTGCCGAAATAAGTATTCTCTTGTCATCTAAATGTATATACTCTGCACAGATGTGAAACAGGGTTTCCTTTTTCGAAGCAACTTTGCAATAACAACAAACACTTACTACTCTAGTTCCCCTACCCCCAATACTCAGAATCTCTCTGGTGGGCACTGGGCAATGAGTTTGGACTGAATCTCAAGAATTGATTTCTACAGGTAAAGTTGGGGAATTGAACTACTGAGGAAGGACATCAACCTTTTTCTCTTTGTTTGCTACACCTTAGTACAATTTAAACATTAGTGTTGAATCTTTCATCGCGGCCCATTGAAATTCTCGAAGCTTTTTCTTTACTTTCACCTGATTGCTGATTAACAGCTCAGCTTCTACATCTGCACCCTCTAAAATGCCAGCACAGTCCTCCATAAACTACAATTTAATCTGGAGGATACATTCAGGATTATCCCTTAAAGATTCCCTCCAAAGGATTTTACACCTGGCATGTGAGGAACTCAAGTTATTCTAATTTTCACATTGGCCTTTTTGCAGTAAAATAACGGGAATACTTTTGAAAGTGAAGAAGCAGTTTTCTAATAGTAATTTCTCATTGTATGAGCCCAGATGTCTGGTGGTAGATTAAGAGCTAACTAGAAGCCATGTCTGGTTTTACATGGTGACTGCAGGGATTACACAGCCAAACAACCACAAGCAATTTATATTAATTCTTTTATCCACTTGGTTACTAGTGACTTTCCTGGTCAAGGCCCCATGTGTGTTCACCGGCTGGGGCAGAGTTCACCCAAAACAAGCCATCTGGGTTCAGCTCCAGCTATAGCTTTTTCTTTTCCCAGGGAAGCAGCTGCCATTTTCCAGGAAGGTACTAATTGCCTACAGGAGAGGTTCAGTGCTCTAAAAGGCCAGACTCTACTAGGCCAAAGTAACTCACACCAGGGTGTTGATTACTGGAGTCCTTATTAATGTAGGCAGGCAGAGCAAAGGGGCGGAGTCAGTGTAGCCCAGGTGAGTGCTACAGTCCACAGAGAAGTCCCGCTACCTTGGACTTTCCAAGGGCTCCCAAACTTCTGTTCCTCTTCCCATATCGTGAAGACACCGCCCTCTGGATATGAGCTCGCCAGGCAAGATTTTGAACTAGAAGGAAACCAATACACTGTAGTCTTTTTCCTATACAAGGTGTGTGTGGGGGGGGGGGGTCAGAACTGAGAGGCTGACACAGAGATATAATTCTCCACATTAGCCATTTTATTAATAAAAAGGGGTTTAGATAAAGGCCTAACTTTCCCTGTCCTAACAAGAATGTCCCTTCCTATAAAACTAAAACTACAGCAGGTTGACCTTGTGTCCAAACTCAATCTAACCCTCGCAATAATACATACATAAATGTGCAACGTAAATCTTTCAAAGTTCAACTCAACAGAAAAGTGAAATAACTCAAACCTATAACTTCAGCAAAACACTTTTTATCCAAGGGTTGGTTCCCTTTGCCTGGGTAATGTCAAGCAAACAATTCACAATATTCTGTGTCAAGACCAGTCTCTTAAAGGCATTACAAATGTCTTTCTACCAATACTCTCATCAAGATGATAAACAAATGTTCTTTCCATGAGACTCATATGATATGATATGATATGGCATTTGTAACGCGCCTATACACAAGCGTTTCAAGTGTTTCAAGGCGCGACGAGGCAGGGAGGGGGAAACGGGGGAAGACAGACAACGATCCTACTAGGCCAGGTGTCATTCAGATCGCGCAAGTGCAGGGGAAGGGGGAAGGGACAAAGCGCAAGGGGAGGGGAAGGGGCAAGTGCAGTACAAGGTAAGTATATATAATAAAATGAATAGGGCCAGCTGGTGGCAAGTGCAGACAAGTGCTGGGAACGGGGGCTGTAGGGATACAGAGACAGTCCCACAGAGCAGGGGTTGCCAGCGAGGCAGTGCAAGTGCAGAGTGGCTGGGCCCAGGACCGAGGTCGGCGAGAGTTGCCCAGTTGCAGATTCGGTGCAGATTCAGCGAAGAATTAGCAGGGGAGAGGGAGAGAGAAAGCAGAAGCAAAGAGGAAGGTTTTGAGGTGCTTCCGGAACCGAAGATGGTTCTCCTCAAGTTTCAGGGAGGCAGGAAGGCTGTTCCAGAGGGAGGCCCCTGCCGCGGAGAGAGATCTACCCCCAGCTCGTTGCTTCGAGAAGCGGCTGACCCAGAGGGAGTTGGAGACGGATGAGCGAAGGGCTCGGGAAGGAAGATATTTAGGAAGAGAGAGTTGAAGGTATTTAGGCCCCAGGCCCCAGAAGGCCTTGTGGACAATGCAGAGGGTTTTGAACTTTATCCTCACAGCCACTGGGAGCCAGTGTAGAGACTTCAGTCCTGGAGAGATACGGTCCGTGGGCTTAAGGCCAAGGACAAGTCTCGCAGTTCTGTTCTGGATGAAAAAGAGGAACTCTCTCCTGATCTTTCAGAACAGCAAAACAAAATATCCTTTGCAGTGTGGTGGTTTGAATACTGTTAAGGAACGTCTTTACTAATTTTCAGGATGGCAAAACAAATATCATTTTCGGAATAGGGGTTCAAACATGGCAAAAGGCACGTCTTTTTAAAGTTTCTGATTGCCAACATTTTCAAAGGAAACAGGAAAGATGAACAAATCCCTTTTCAACATACCAATTCAAAGTGAGTTTCCCGATACACACTCCTGCTGGAAACTCATCAACTGTAAACTCTTGATATCCTGGTTTACTTTCCTACCAGGTATCCTTGTCCAAAAAGGTTTCACTACCCGATATCCTTATCAGGCTTCTGCACATTCAATTTCACCTTAACTGTTACCAATTTCCCCTCATACTGTCATCCAATATCTGAGGGTTTATTCCTTTTAATAATCTCTCCTGACTCTTGGCAATGCTTGTTCCAAGTATCTCCCAACTGACCTCTTTAAGTCAGGAGAATTACACCATAGTTGCCCCTTTTGTTATTTTGGCAATGTCTCTTCCCTTAGGCAGTGCTGGTCCCAGGTTTCCCCCAACTGATATCTCATGTCGGGGAAATTGCACCACATTCACCTTTTCCATTTAGTTCCGTTAGGTTGGTACTCAAAAGTCCTTATCAGCATATCCGCACATCCAAGGGCCCCCTTCACTATAAAGCTGACTCACCAGCTCTTCGTGCTGCGGGTGAGAGCTGCTTGCGAGGGGCTGGCTCTCCACGTCAGCTCTTCCAAACTTGGCTGCCAAGATCGGCGCTGCTATTAAGGACCGTGTCTCCACTGCGCACCCTCTTCTCCATCTTGACCGGAGCTCCTCTCCGAACGCTGCAAGCTGACTTCTGGCGTGCTTCTCTCCACACAGTCGTTTGTGGGATTTCTTCTGCCACCAGCCACGCTTCCTGCTCTGCGCATTCTGTAACCTGCCTTCTCTCTCCATTCATGTTACCGTGTCTCTTCCGGTTCTTTCAGCTGCTGGTGTTTTGGGCAGAATTGTACAATCAGACCGAGAGAAAAAAAGTCAGACTGTACAGATAGTCCGAAAATGCATACCACCAAAAGTTTGAACCTTTGGTGGCATGGATTGTAGGGGGGAAAAAAAACTGCAACACCCCGCTCACTATACTGTGTGGTATAGTGAGCAGGGTGTTGCAGGGGACAGCCCCACAGCACACCCGAGGGGGGGAAAAAAAACTGGGGCTGCGGGGGTGTGAGTATAGTGATCGGGAGTTACGGGGGAAACCCCTGCATCCGCCCGTTAAAATAAATAAATAAATAAATAAACACCATGCGGCGCCGGTTCCCGATAACGGAATTGAAAGGGAACTGGTACTGCAGGGACACAGAGTGAAGAAAACGTAAGTAGGGTTTGTTTATGTTGGGGGTGTGGGTGGGAGGGATGTTGTGGGTGTGTGTATGTAATGATTTGCAGTGTTTGATTGCATGGGAAATGTAGGAATATTTCCCATGCAAACTTTTCTGTCACAGACTTTTCCGTGATGGAAAAATCACGCAGATCCGTTTTGAGCATTTAAAAGTCTGGCACTTTGTGAAGGCATCATGAAATAGTCGCAGACAACTGAATTAGAGTTTTCGGCTGTAAGCATTTATTCAGCACAAAGCAGGTTGGAAAAAGGCCTGCTTGCCCTATACTAAGGTGGGATTTCCTGATCTAAATAAACTATGGATAGTCTGCGTCAGGAAGTCCAAAGTAAGTCTGTCTGTGTCCAAAACCTAAGCTTGCCCTCACAGCTATTTGTATACAATGTGTGGGGATGTCGGCGTCAAAACAAGAAGTGTTCTAATAAAAGTTCAGAGCTTCTTCCAGCTCTTGACTTGGAAAGGGTTACACTTCCCCAAGGTACAAGATAGTTCATAATTCAAACGGGTTCCCTTCTCCAAGCTTTGTCTTTCAGCTTTTCCAAAACACAGTTCTTTGTGATATATTGAAGGCTCACTCCCCGACTTCTACATGCAAATACAAATGAATATGACACACCCCAATGGGGAATGAGTCTAGGAGAACAGGCTGCGAGAATTAAGTTTTGTTTATGTAAAATTGGCATCCAGAGAACTCTGATGCCCGAGAGCGCTCTGGCAAACATTACATTTGCAATTTATTATAAGGGCAAAAAGCGTCATCCGTGATGTCAGCTACGAATGTTATAAAAGTTCATTATGATTGGACACAAGACTACAATGTATAGGTGCCTGTAGGCGCTGCTCCTCCAGAGTTTGCTGCTTGGTTGGCGGGAGGGTGAGCGTCACAAGGTCCATCTGTCTGTGTCCAGGCAGGGTGAGGGTCAGGTCGCGATGAGGTCGGGCGGGCCCTAACTAAGCTAACATGAGATACTACCATTAGACATGCACTAAATAATGGTCACTACAACTCCTTTGAGTATATTATCATAAACCTATAAATTGCATACATAAAATTACAGCATCATCATTGGGACTTATATGAAGCACAGGGCTTAAAGTCTTGGTCAGTGAGATAACATCGATTGTGGGTTGGGTCCAGGCTCATCAAAGAGACTATAAGACATTCTGACATTTGTTAGTTCTAGGGTGCAATATACTGTGACAGAGGTCTGATAAGTTGGGGGCACACTGGGGTGGGCTTCACAGCAGGGTCATACTTCTGGTACATCAACAGAATACCTTCGTAGGCCACAGGGTTACATTTAGCAGTAATTTTCCAACAACGGGGTGAGAGGGCACAGGCAGGTTTTGTGGAGATGGATGAGCTACAAGTCATGTTTCAGGCCAGTTCACACACAGGACAGTGATCTCAGAGGAAGAGTGAAATGTTACATTGCTGTATTTGATTCAATTATCACCGGCTCATCCGTGAGAAATGGAGCTGCAAAGCTTTCAGACAGAGTGAGAAAAAGGTGGGATCCATGTGCGCGGCCCTGCAGAGGGGAGAGAATCCTTTTCGTATTATTGCAGTGAGGCCTAGTACAAAGATGGAGTCGAGGGTACACAAAATGGAATCCAAGTGTCCCGCACAACAACCCTGCATCTGCCACTGTTAGTGGGCATCCGAGCAATGGAGGCGTCCCCCATTATTGTGCAAGCAAGTGGTTTACATCGTGCTGAATGTATGAGAGGGGGGCCTAAACGACCCCTCACTCCAGCTCTTCTGGTTTGGTTAACTTTCACCAATTTCACTAAGTACAGTTCCTTAATTTCAGTTCACACCAAGTTTCCTTTATATTCAATTTCAAGCTTCTTTGCAGGTATTTTAAGTGGCTTTCCCATAGGTAGGTGTCCTCAGTTTAGGTGGAAATGTTGTACCACACGGTCCACCGATTACAGGTTGCGCAACCAACACACCTGTCTTGCCTCTTCTTCGTTGTATGCACATTGCCACTGTTTCAGCTCTACAGTGGTACTTGGGTTATTCCCATTTCACATCCTCATGATGCTTTACCATTGCTTGTTTTGCCACTATTCACTCGTTGCACTTTCATATCTTTCTATGGCTCTTGCCAATGCTTGTTCTCTCAATGTGCACAGTTCATTTATACCATAGGATTCCAGCACACTGCTTTCATTCAGTTTTCAACAATACTTACTTTCATTCGAAAAAGTGCTTATTTTCTTGCTTTCTTGCTTGTTCGTTCTTCACTCTTGGCACGGCTTAAAACCTCCTCTTGGCACTTGACAAAGCTTGCTTAAACTCACTTTCCCTTAATTCACCCTGGTTTTTTGCTCAGCTCCAGGTTATCCTTTCTTTCATCTCTTTTACAGTTCGGTATTCACAAAACCTTTCACTTTGTTTTCTTAGCACTTTCTAGTCATCGTGGTTATCAAAAGTGTTTAACAATTTGACTGAGCTGAAATTCGACTGGCACTCATAACGCCCAAATGCTCTCACTCACTTGCAAGCGACCCAACCTGCAGCAACCAAGCGGTCTACACGTCAGTGTCCCAAAGTCGATCAAGCTTCTCTGACTCACTGGGTACGCGGTCTCCAGGTGCTCCATCTCCGTGACGGCTGGGTCGCTGTGGCTGTGTCAGAATTCAGGAGCTGTGTAGACTAGGAATACCTCCGTCCCCAAGCACCGGTCAGGGAGATGCGAATAACTCGCTGACCAGTTATTGGGGCCACAGGTGACTGTAAGGAAAACAGGCAGTCAAGAAATGCAATGAACATAAGACTGTTGTACTGAAATGTATACAATAACAAGGCACCTACCACAGGGATGCTGGGAAGGACGTGTACCTAGGGAGGCGGATGGACTAGTCTCCCCTATTCGGTGCAAGGCTTGTTCCCTAGGTTGATGTAAGGCAAGTGTTGTAGAAACCAGCTGGCAATGGGTCATAGAGGCACTTGCAGGTTTGTCACCAAATACAACAGTTCCAGGAAAGTAGTCCCAAGGATATTGGAGGGCACACAGTGGTGTCAGAAGCAATCCCAGTGAACAGGAAGTAAGGAATGGGACCAAAAAAGCTCAGGACATAGGAAAAAACGGCATAGCAAAATCATTATTCCAAAGGCAGTCCGTGAGGCAAAGCAGGACAGGAGCAGTTCAAGGCATCCAACAGGAGAGTGCGCCGTGACTAGGGGTCAGGCAAATGGGAATCCAAGAAAGCGTAGCACGGTCAAAAGTCCAAAGTCAAGAAACGCCACTCGCAGGAAAAAACACAGCTTAGAAGCGCTGTTCCGGATTACGGGCATCCATTTAAGCTGTTGCATGGAAGCACGGCAGCGTGAACGGGTTCTTGTCACGTGACCCTGCTGTTATGCGAGGCGTGTCCTGCACAATCCCCATGGCATCCGCCAACGCGGCCAGAGTCGCCATTGCCTCCGCCTCCGGATTGACGGAGCAAACTGGTTACTTGTGTGACCGTACCTACGTGCCGTTTGGACACCATACCGCAGTTGGGTAAGGCGTGCCTGAACCCTGTAGTCAGGAGTGTGTGCTCTGTGTCGGGAAGAGGTACCCTGATTAGCCGTGTGCATAACAGGCTGTAGCTCGGCGTGTCTCTCCTCCAGGGTCTCCACCGCCTCTGCTGTACAGAGAGCGAGTCTCAGACCAGCTCTGCTACCAGAGACCGCTCGAAGGCTCCCGCCACAATCAGCTTCCGCTGCAACAACTCTGCAGCTCATAGGCACTTCGAGCACGCGTCTCTCTGGCTACATCTCCAGCAAGTGTTCCACTGATGATTCTCTTGGCCTCACCTGAACAGGCAATTTATACCGTCCCCTTGGCTTCAGGTGTATGCAATGTTCATTCATTACATAACGATCTTAGTACTTGGCATCCCTCTTCCTCGTCCCAGTACCAGCGTGGTGTCTATTGGGGAAAGATTCTCTGGAAAAATGGGGGGAAAACTTGACAACAGCCTATAAAGGCCTTGGGAATGGGGGACTCATTGTTAAAGGGGATTTGGGGATACTGTGTCTCACTCAAGGGTGCCTCATCTCCACTCCTCAAATCTCCTCTACCCAGGTAGCCTTCCCTCGCATATCCACTCCCGGGGTCAGGATACGATAGCTGGCCACCTGACGGGAGGATATATTGGGGGAAAAGTGAGGACGCCCTCCGGTTCCTCACGTACCCTTTCCCTATGCAGGTAGGATCTTGGTGTTTCACAGGGGATTCGAGAAAGGAAGTCGACATTTTCTTGATCTCAACCCTCCCGGTGTTCCACGGTGAAGCAATCTGGTTGGAGATTGTGGAACCACTGCATAACACTCGCATTTGTATCCTTCCGTTGGCTAATCCACGCTAAAGTTTAATGGTCTGTGATGAGTCTAAACATCCGCCTCAACAGATAGTATTTTAGGTGAACAATGGCTGTGAGAAACTAGAGGGAGTCTCACCTGCTAGTCCCCGGGGATCTCTCTCAGGTGGCCGGAGCACGGCCATCACCTTTGGATCCAGACCCCGTGGGTGGACCAGTGCGGGAGGATCACCTACAGGGAGTGGGGGTGGGGCGACCCATGGTGAGACACAGCATTCCCCCCTTTCTCGTACACATGACCCATCCTATTTTATAGGATTCTCCAATGTCCCAATGCCTCCCCTCCCCCTTTTCACACAAACACTGGGCCGAGGAAGAGGGCGACTGAGAGTAAAGAGGCTAACGCATCTCATTGGACATGTCCCTCTAATCGGGTCAGGCAAAGTCAGGCACTCGACTTAAGTACATATATCTGATACCAATTCGCTCTCCCCACACGGATAAAAGGCAGAACATAGAGACACACTCCGAGCAAAGTGTGTCACACGCAAGAGCTGAACTTCTTGGGCAAAGGCAAACCTACTGGAGCAGAACGACGGACAGAGGGACGAGAGCAAAGGGTAGAGAACCCTAGGAGTTCCCTGCAGATGGTTGTTGCCTCCAAAAGGCTGTGAAAGACATGTGGAGAAGGCCAAATCCCAGACAAGAAGGTTGTATTGTGTTTCAAGGATGCCATCGACCCTCCCTGGTGAACGGCAGTGTTGGGGATGCGAGGCCTAGCCTGTGGTATTAAACTTGACTCGTGAATTAAAGCTGCAATGACAAGGAAGGAATGCACACAGCTAGTGAGTTAGTGAGCGACATTGAAGACTGGTGCATGTTAAGCAAAGATTGAAGTTGCAACAGCATATCGCACAATTGAAGGCTGCACGTTTGTGGATTAGACCCGAAGGAAGGCAGACCTGTGGTGAACTTTGAATTACTGATAGCTGTGAAACCAGCGATACTGAGTAGCGGCGTGGTCCAGCGAAAGGAAGTAGCCTTTCGAAAATCTCTGGGAAAGGTGAAATGTTTTTGTCATGAAGTGATAAAGTGCATGAACTATAAGAAGCAAAGTGATCAAAATTAACCCAGGGGAAAGGGGGAAGAAGTAAAAAGGTGAATGTTGTACTTTTGTGCTTAAGACATCCAACTACCCAGACCAAGAGACACTTGGGCAAATAACACAAAAGTGTGAGTTGAATGGAAAGTCGAAATGGTCCTGCAGAGGTCTATAGTAAAAGCCACGCACATTCGAAAGTCTTCAACATCAGGAAAAGGTCAGAAGATGTGAATTAAGCTTGGGGAAGGGAGCACTGGAACCCTTAGCAATATATCTGAGGCAACAATATGAGGTGGGGATCTACACGAAAGGAGGGCACATTTAATATCAATGTATGCTGATGATATGCTGTTATACTTGAAGTATCCTGAGGAAAACCTGCAATATATCCTAGAAGTTATGGAGCGATTTGTGCAGCTCTCTGGCATTACTGTCAATCCTAAGAAATCATGCATAATTCCCCCTGGGGAGATATAAGGGGATTCCGCGAGAAAACCTACCAGTATTATAAATGCATTGGGAGACTAGAACCTTTAGATACCTGGGGATTGATATTTGTTATCACACGCACGGTAGAGGATGAATACAAACATAACACAGAGAAGGCAGTGGCAAGCATAGAGAATAGTATGAGATTCTGGGCTAAGCTCCCTTTGACCATGGTAGGGAGGGTGGCATTGTTGAAGATGGTGGTATTGCCGAGGTTGTTAAACCTTTTTGGGAATATACCATTTGATACCCAAGAGATTATTCGTTAAACTTCAAAGCATATGTAGAAGGTTCATATGGCACAACACCAGGAATATAATAGCCTTGTGGAAACTGCAGAACATGTATGATAAAGGGGCCATACAATTGCCCAACTTTGAGGTCTATTATTTGGCCAGTCAACTACAATATGTGGCTGTGGTTAACGGAAGACTCAACATCAGAGTCCAGATTGTTGGGGTCTGAATGTGTCCCGTTCTTTTTGAAAGAATGGATATGGCTGTCAAAACCAGAACTAAAAGGCTGTACGAGGATGTTAGAACTGGGATGGAAGATGTGGTGTAAGGCATGCCAGGTCATGGAGAACCCGACCCGTGCTCTCCGCAAGTGCCGCTAGTGCCATTGACCGGAGAGGACGAGTGTCGAGACTTGATAGTCGTGTAGATTATAAAGACCTCCCTCCCCAAGTACCATACAGGAAGGTATCAAACAACTCCCTGTGCAATCTTTGAGGCCACAGGTGATGGGTACTGGAACGGCGGCAACCCCGGAACGCCAGAAACCCCAGGCCGCTGCAAGGCAAACAAGCAGTTAACACAGAACACCAATGAAAGGGAATATCAATAGGGACAATTGAATACAGGCCAATATGAAATAGCTTACCTAATTGTGGGAAGGGTGCAACTTTGACAAAACCAAGGGCTCGCAGGGGCAAGTACTGTGGTAGGCGTTATTGGTAGTAGATGCCTGAAGTTGCAATCGGGAATAGGAGGAAGGAGTACCTTGAGGCGTTGTGGTAAAAGGGAGGAGCCAGTAGAAGTCCGTGACACAGATCTGAAATCGGGTTAATCCGGGAAAGACAGAAGACCACAACAAATCCGAGGAGCAAAAGTAATCCAAGTTTCAAAATCCAGAGGTCGAGGCAACAGGAGATCAGTTCAAGAGGCAATAATCCAAAGGGTAAGGCAAAAGGAAGCCCGTAGTCCGTGGTCGAAGAAGCCAGTAGTCGAGGTTCGAGAAGTACGCCAAGCAGTGCTAACAGGAACAGCTGTGAAGCACTGGAGAGCGCGGGACCAGGGGTTTTAACGTGTCGCCATGGGGACTACGTCACGTGAGCGGGTCTTCCATGTCACGTGATCAGGGACAACAGTAGACTGAGGGACAGAGTGCATGACAACGAGCAACTGAGGAAGACAATTCGTAAGCACTGGGAACCGGTGGGCATTGCAATGCTGGGAGATGTATGGCAAGATGGGAAGGTAATGGAATTTAACGTAATGGTGGAAGAAACGGGTCTACACACAGGGCAGTATATTACTTACACCAGACTGGTACGGCGGGTGAAAGAGACATGGTCCAAAATAGCGCTGGAAGACCAACCCGACACGGCCAAGGAAAATGATTTATGATATCTCAGAGGGTGGGCACGAGGTCTCCCGGATCTATGAACTGCTAATGTCCAGGGTGGGAAAGGAGGTGACCCAGGTAAGACGGGACTGGGAAGAGGAAGCCAGGGAACCCATGAACGACTGGTTGTGAGTGAGGGTTCAGAGATACCACAAAAAAAGTGTCCAGGAATGCGAGGCTGCAACAGATCTAGCTATATGTTACACACAGAGTGTACATGACCACCCCCCAAAAAGGATCGCTCGATTCAAGAACACCGGAATACAAACATGTCCCAAATGTGGGGAAGTGAACGCAGGGATGATGCACATGTTCTGGGCATGCCCGGAAATTGGACATTTCTGGGGAGAAGTAGCCCACTGCTTAACCGATAAAGAGATCACGCTGGATGTGGAATCTGTGTGGGCATGCATGGTAGAAGGGTTTTGTAGACCGCGCAAACTGAAACGCGTGAGTAAACCCAAGGACTTGCCTATATACTTGCCAAACGCAGAATAGCCATGGGTTGGAAAGCAAACAATAGACCAAAGGTAGAGGTTTGGTGGCACAATCTCCAGAAATCGGCAGAAGCGGAAACGGCGGTATGGAATGAGGTGGCCAATAGGGGGGGGGTGAGGAAGCGGAATCTCTGATGGCCTGGAGACACTTAGTGGCAACACTGTCTGGGTCCACCCAGGCCTGCCTAAGCAAACATGATTCCTCTGAGAATACAGAGTGGGAGGTACCCCTAGAGGAAACACCGGCGGATGGTGAAGTGAAGTAGGCTCGAGTTGGGGGGGGGGAGGGAGCTTAATGGGGAGGCAGTGGACATTTCACGGTATTGAATATGAAAATTAATAAATATAGTTTAACAAAAATAAAAAGCTTGGGGGGGGAAGGGAACCCTTGCAAGTGCTGTGTTTGAGAGGTATGAGCCCGATCGAGGGAGACCATGTGAACATTTTGTTGAACTGTGTTTTGAAAGCTGGAAAGAGAGACTTTAACGTGGATGACCCAGGCGGGCCTCGTTACATGTTTTGAACTGCCTTTGTTTTGAAATCATGAGCCAGAGTGCGTCATCCTGTCTACAGGGACCCCCTTACTCTGTGTGGTCTAACGTGGGAAGGAGAGCTGACTCGGCCACATTTATTCTTTATATTCTAATATTGAGTTTCCTTTGCATACATATTCTCCTTTACATACCTTTTGTACAAGAGATAGGACAGACATTAGGTTTTGTTAGTGTAGGCAATTTTGATTTGACGGACTCAACTAGGAATGTTTTATTTATTATTTGATGGTAGAGACTACTCCCATCTGAGCTATATTGCAAAGTAGGAGTTTTTCCAAATCTGAAGGTTTTACAAATTGTACGTTGTGTGTCAGTGTCCTACTTGTGATACCATGCCTCCCTTACAGGCCTTCTCCAATTATACTGTTTCCCCCCAGGCAGCCTCCTCACCCACTCCCCTTGCCATTGGCAGTCCTCCACTGTTCGACCCTTTTCCCACTCCAGCCCCCTTCTGTTTCTGAAGGGGGTTGGGGTGGGAGACAGGTGGTGGCTCTGCCCCTTCAGTTGGTGGCTCTGCCCCTTCAGGAGTCCAGGGCTTCTTTACTCCTCTCCCTTGAGGAAAACCAGAGGGTGTTTATCTGCCTAAACCCCGGGGATCCCTTATTCAGGTGGCCAGGGCACGGCCATTGCCTTTGGATCCAGACCCTGGGAATGGACAAGTGCGGGAGGTTCATCTGGTTGCGGGGTCCTCGGGGAGTGGGGGAGGAACAACTGATGGCGAGACATGGTATTTCCCCCCCCCTTTACAAATACCCCTGTCACATCCTATTTTATAGGATATTCCAACTTCCCAAATCCCCCCCCCTACCCTACACAATCACTGAAGCGAGGAAGAGCAGGTCTGAGGCTGAAAGGAGTACCACCCATGCAATACTTTGAACATGTCCCACTAATAAGATCAGGTTGGATGCTGTAGAAGCAGCAGGATGAGAAAGAAACTGAGGTGCAACATTTTACTGTTGTTAGGTTTGATCCCGATAAAGGGGAAACCTGGATGTGAGAGATATCTTTGAACTGTTAGGTTTGATCCTAGCAGAGGAAAATCTCACTTTGAACTTAAGTTTTGTGCTCGAAACTACATTTACCAAGAGACCTTGGTGTAGGAGAGCAAAAGTGATGTTTTAAGGTCGAAGTGGTCATGCCGAGGTAAGAGCAAAAGCCTTGAAATTTCGAAAGTCTTTGACAGCGGAAGGAGGGTGAAAGGAGGCTCAAGCCCGACGGAGGGAAGCCTATGAAAGTGCGATTGTAGCTTGTGGAAGGGAGACCAACAAATTGTGATCGAAAGGTTTGAGCCTGAAGGACGGGAACATGTACTGAATTGTGGTAACCAGACGGAAACAAACTTTTGTTAAACTAAAATGTGACGTGGGCTGGATTGAGAGAAAGCCGAGAGGTCCAGTGGATAAACTAGTGACTTTTCGTGGAAGGCCAAGTGGGCCCTGGTCCACGAAACAAACTGCATCCTTGTGTCCGAAGCCAGAGTGTGTCGCAAGGTCCAAGAGTGCAGCCTTTCCCATGCTCCAAAACATGGGTAAGGTGTTGTAGTGTAGTGTAGTGTAGTGAAGTCGTGTCTTGTCACTGGCCTGGGTGCTTGCTGTTGAATGTTGGTGCATGGATGTAGAATGCAGCTCAGGAGAATGTTGGGTGGATCTGTGTGAGAATGTTCTGTGAGTGTCAGTTGGGGGTCTGGGCTGGGTTGAATGGATGGCCGGTGGGTCAGCTCCTTTATAAGTTAATGTTATACCTTCCCATGTTCCTGTCCATGTCTACGCGTGCTGTAGGTACTGATAAGAGTAACTGGAGTATTTGTACAGATTGTACATATGTGAATAATGCCTACCTGGAACCAAACCTAGACCACAGCTGGTCTGTGATTCAAAAGTGCACTCTGGATGACTAGCATGAAGGCTTTACAACATAAGGGAGTTTACTCAGCCATGCTGACGTTTCTTTTGAATACTGATTTTCCTTTTTGTATTATACATGACGTTTACACATTTATTGTATTGGAAAGAGGGCAGTAATTAGGTGTATTAGTATAGGCAATTTTATTTTGAATAAGTACTGACTAGGACTGTTTTCTTTTTGTTTGATGGTCGCAAATACTACCATCTTAGTTATAGGGGAAGATGGGAGTTTTCCAACCCCTTTTAAACCATCAGTAAAGGGTTTGAAACGTGCAGCTCTTGTGTCAGTGTCTACGTGTGAAACCATGCCTCCCTCGCACCATCCAGGTCGCGTGGCGCTCCACCCACCTCATGATGCTTGTTGCTTCTCCCAGACGGTGTCTGCTCCTTCCAGTGCATTTCCAGTGACCCCAGGTTTTTAAGTAAGTTTGTTTAGGGCCTTTGTCGTCCTGTGTGGATTGATATTTTCTTTGTCCCACCGCCCCGGCCGGTGTCTTTCATTCAAACCCTATCTGACTGTTCTCTTGGTTAATGTTGCGGCATGGTGGGCTGGCGGTATCTGGGTTCAATTTGTGACAGTTTGCTGGGTGGTGGGCAGGTGATGCTGGGGTTTGTGTTTTCGGACAGACTCGCCAGACTTTTCCCACTCTCCTTGTTCGTGTTTCTTTTCACCCCACAGTAACAGTACATGGTTTACCTTCTAACCTGGACGGGCGGGTCACATTTCTCTTCTACACGGACAAGGCTACAGTGCTTAATTTGTAAGAAAATAGGTGCCAGGGCCCAAATATTTTCTAGCACGCCTGTTAAACATTGGGGTGGACAAATTCCCGCCGGATCTATTCAATGTTAACAAAGGAAATTACAGAGAATGCTTTTTTACAGATACTTTTTTAATGAAAAAATACAGAATTATTACTATATTTTTATTTGGTGGGGTCCCTCCCCCAAGCCCCCCATTTGCCTCTAATTTTAAACTCTACCCAATCCTTTTTAACCCACCCTCCATATACATTTCGGCCAGTGGCAAACCTGACGTGGCCAACAAAAATGTTGTAAAAAGTGGCTTGTTCCCAATTCCAAACATTTGTAGATAAGGAAGACTTGTTGGACAATCTTCAGTCAAGATTTCGTCCGAAGCACGGCACAGAGTCAGCTCTTCTAGCCGTACATGATGACTTGCTCAAGGCTGTGGATGAGGGAAAATCAACAGTATTGCTCATGCTGGACCTGTCTTCGGCCTTTGATACTGTGAACCACCAGATAATGGCACAACAGATTGGCAAGTGGGAAAAGCATCTAAGGAAGTGGTGATATGGTTTGAATCATTTCTCAAAAGATAGATCACAAAGGGTTGTACTGGATGGATTTATTTCTCAGATGGTGGAGCTGGGATGTGGGGTCCTTCAGGGTTCTTCCCTATTTCCCCCCCCCCTCATTTTCAATCTGTATTTCCACCCAGTTTTCTGAATATTTAAAAAGTATGGTTTGCTGTTTCATTCATATGCAGATGATACAGCTATATATGGAACTCCAGCATAGTCAGGATGCCTTTGAAAAAATAAATCGATGCATGGAAGAACTTAAGGAGTGGATGACAGCTACAGTTAAATGCAGCAAAGACAGAAATTACACTGTTCGGCCCAAAGAGTAAAATGTCACAGGATAGACAAAATCCCCCACCACCGATTCTAGGTGAACAATTGCAGTACGCCAACAAAGTTAAAAACCTAGGCTGCTGGTGGCAGGAGAATTTGGGGAGTGAGAGTCTGATGGGAGCAAAGGTAAAAACAGTACATTTTGCATTGCGCTCACTACGGAGTATATTACCCTATATTCCACTGGAAGACAGGGCGGCTGTGGTGGGGGCAATGACTAAACACCACTTGGACTACTGCAACAGCTTGTTAGCGGGAATCCCCAAAAAAATAAATGGACAGACTTCAGAGAGTGCACAATGCAGCAATTAGAGTAATCGGGAACCTTAGAAAACGGGATCATGTCTCATCAATGCAGAGATCCATCCACTAGTTAAGGGTGTAGGATAGAATTAAGTTTAAGATGGCATGCCTAGTCTTTAAATGCTTGAAGGGGCTGGCACCCGCCTATTTGGCTGATAAGATTACACCATATCATCCCAAAAGGAACTTGCGTTCAGAGGATACATTCCTGATTTGTAGTCCACGGACTAAATATGTATCAAGAGGAGATAGAAGTTTTGGAGCCTTTAGCCCCAAAGTCTGGAATGAACTCCCATTGGAAATCAGAACGTGTGAAACGTTGGACATTTTTAGGCAGAAATTGAAAACTTTCCTGTTTAAATAAAGGAGGAAAATGACTGAATTAGAACTCTATTGTTAGTTTGCCCTTTCTGCTGTTTAATACTGATCTTAGTTGTCATCTGCGCCCGAATACGGTTCATTCTGTCCGGTGCGCGTTATAAATTCTTCAAAATCAAGGACTGGATGCAGGAAAGCAGTTTTGGATGACAGCCACTGATGCACAGCAACGCAAAGGGTTTCACTTGCTGTGGCTAGACCACCTCCTATCTCGGGTCCCCTTGATGCTAGGACCTCAACATTTCCCCACGGTAAGTCTTATGGCACAAGCTGAAGATCCCCCAAGTTCCAGGCTTCCACTCGGAACAGCGACATCTGCAGCACGGTAGCCCAACTCCGAGCTGGTCAGCCACTGGGCTGTCCAGGGGTACTTGTGAAGGTTCTTCTTCGTAGGACTCTGAGCTGACCTCGAGAATGGATGTTCCCTCCACGCCAAGGGTCGCAGCTCCTTCGCAGGTCTGCTGGATCTCTTCCACAAGGGAGGGCTCTACCAGGACAGCAGCAGAAGTTAGTGGCCAGGTCTCCTTACAGGTCTTGTAGCTGGACAGGATTCTTGGCTCCTTTGGTTTCTTCCAGGAGTTCTCTAGAGTGAGTGCAGGGGTCCTCTTTTTATCATAAAAGTCTTCTAAGAGCTGAAACTCCCACTAGCCAATGACAGAAAACACACACACACAAGCACGCACGCACACACACACGCACGCACACCCCCCCACTCAGACACACCTCACTCAGACACACGCACACCCCCCACTCAGACACACACACCCCACTCAGACACACACACCCCACTCAGACACACTGTTAGGGGAATTCTCATTTTATGGTTAATTTCCCTTACCTAAAGAGTCCCCTAGCAGCTTTGCTGGATTGAAGGGTTTGTTTCTTTTTACCTGCTAAGAGTGAGACTCTTTTTCCCCACTCTTAAGCATTTTTGTTATGTGTGTTTTTGCTATGTGTGTTGTAGGCTATTTTTGGGTTTAATGCCTATGGGATCTTTCTCAACCCCATAGGAACCATCATTATTCGCATGTGTTAAACAGCACCCTCAGTGCAGTGACACAGGGGTGTCGTAGCGACCCCCAAACATAGACTCCATACCCTGGGGCTGACTACTGTCTCCCAGTGTATGTAAAGTCTCCATTTACTTTGCTAGTCAAATCCTATGAACTAAACCAGTACAACCCATCTTACTATGGAGGTGTTGGAAGGGGTTAATAGTTTTTCCCCTATATTCATTTTCGAGAGTGTACCCTACAGTACCTCTCTCAAAAGTTTCTGGCTGGTGGCAGTGGTTACTACCATAAATATTCGACCGCAAATATTTCTCTATGGGATTTCCCCATTGTTTGAGGGTACCACATTTTCTGACAGCCTCTAACATACTGCCGGTGCATTTTAATATTAACTTTGCACCGGTAGGTTTTATTTGCCAGAACATTAATATAACTTCTTTCTTGTGTTTTTCTCTACAATCCTAACCCAGGTCGGGGATCCTTTGTTCGTCCGTTTGGCGGGCTTCTGCCCAGAAGCCCTCCTTCCGGCGCCACTGAGTCTGGGGTGGGTCCATTGTGTGGGAGGGGGAGTAGTACCCCTGGACAGGGTTGCCTCAGCAACCCATGTCACACTTTATCCTGATGGGCTGGAGGGTCTCCTGCCAAAATGACCACTCCACTGTGTGAGTGACAGCTAGGCTGTATGAATGGGGATCCTTTTGCATAAAAGCAGGGTCCTGAGGACTGGAAGAGCAAGACGTCGCACTGGCACTAAGAAGCCGAAGAGGAGAGGAAGCCAAAGACATCTGCAACGACTAAACCACCGTTGAAGTCCTGCTGCAGCGTCTCACCCTTTTTCTCCACACGACGAGAGAAGGTCTTCACCTGCGAGAGCCTTCTTCCCTTGAGCTGGTGGGGCCATCCAGTTTGCCAATCGCCTCCCCGGACCTGCCTTGGTCGAATCCCCTGTACCCAGTACTCGGAGGCCGGATAGCCAGGCACCAGTCCACCCGGACCGTGATTTAAAGGAGCATACCTTTTATTCGTCGGGCAGCACCATGGCTGGTTTCATCCCTGGGTAGTGCAATAACTCGAACCTTCATCCACGACGAGAGCCTCTCTTCCTCTGCCAGATCACCCGAACTGCAGGAACTACAAGGAACAACCACCACCGCAGTAGCCAAATCTCAGTTTTAAGGTACATTGTTCCGCCAGGCCCCCCTTTCTTCGCGGTAGTGCTAAAGGTGTTTTATATCCTTTACCTACCTATTGGGTTGGCCGCCCCTCTCTCTTAACATTGTCTTTTCAAACTTTTGCAACCACCTCTTCAAATATCGTTAACCAAAGACTTGACTGCAGCTACAGGAACATTTTTCTCCTGGGCCCTTGCCCTGTACCACTAACTCTGGCACAGGCCTATTGACTCTGGTCACATTGTTAGACCTTCCTTCTCAAGATTGATTCTCCATTCGAACTGTGTGGTGCACCCCTTTCTTATAACTACTCTTTCTTCCCTCTGCATAATCATTGTGAAATGCCATTTTGCTCAGTTTTCATTTTAAGTATTGCCTACACTGATGCACTGTTTTGCTGAACTGGTTCACAACTGATGGGAAGTGTTGCTAGGGTGTATAAGAACCTATTTCTGAATAACCTTTGTTTTCCCTCCCTTGTGAGAAATTGTTAGAGGATCCCTTGTGTGTAGTTTTCACTGTGCTGTTTTGCTCAGTTTTCACTCTGGTTCACTTGGTCTACAATTCATATAGGGAGTGTGTATATTTTCGCTTGACTTAATTTAACCTGCTTGATACTTGTGATAAATGTGTTTGATTAGAAGTTCATGAATAACAATGAGCTAGCCAATGTAGAACCCTGGCCAGTGCACACTGCATTGCTCGAAATTAAGGTTCAATGAGCAGGAGCTAAAACCAGCTCCTGGGTGTCAGGCATCAATCACCAAGGAGGCAGGAGCTACGCCTCGATAAACAGTAGCGGGTATGCAGCGTACCACAAATCGTAACACATGAGTTGCACAGTAATGTTTTGGCTATTATGTATGATCCATTAGGTTTAAATGTGTGCTAGATGTGTCCTGGTTCTTCTTTACTAACATTTTCAAACACTCAAAGTTAATGTCACATATGCATGTTTGTAAGGCACCACTTGGACTGTGGAGCCAAAAGTAGTTCCTGGGTGCTGTTGATCTCAAGGTAACCAGGCTCTCCTAAGGTAGAGGTAGGAGCTAAATAGCTCCCAGCTGTTCCGAACCTTGCACTGGTGTTATATTACTATGACTGACTGACTTAAAATAATAAAGTTGCCAAAACACCACAACAAAATCAATCTGGACTCAGCAATAAGTGCAGGGCCTCAGGAAAAAAATTCCAGGGCTTAGACCTGACCAGCACCCCCACAAATTGAGCACTCCAAGGCTCAGAACTTTAAGACCACTACGGTGGTGATATGCGTGGTAAAAAAGATTAATAACATAATACACAGTGATTTGATAATGTCCTATTATAAACTGGCAAAGAGGCGCTAAATGGGTTTGCCGGAAGCCGGCAATGATGTGCTAACTATTTGCTAGCAAGGATCAAATATACCTAAATACAGGGATAGAATATTGTTTATGCATCAAAATCGTTGGAGCCTTATAGTGTCATTCACACTTTAATTGTGTAACTTTTGTACAGATTTCGTTTTCTGACAGAAGATTTCTTGTATGTTTCAAGGTACATTTTTTAAAAAGCATGCACATTTCTGCCAATTTAAATGTGCTATCCTGAAGGCAGCTATATTTGGATATGAAGTGCCTTCGTTTCTGGCAAGCAAATTTAATGTGTGGAGTTTCCCTGTGTCTTACTGGTGAATCCAGACCATTATACAAATACTATAGGCCTGCTACAAAGACGCATGTCACAAAGCTCCCGCCCCTGCACACCGTTATATTATCTGAGTTTCATACTCCGGGGCTCTTTCTCCTATTACGGTGGGGCAATAGCACTACAGTTTGTCCTACATTATGAATCTTTGTCAAACCTTCTTCCCAAGTGCCCTGCTGAAATGATGGATGTAGTAGAGCTGACGCGAGACTTGCATTCCCTTAGTGTGAGGCAGGGTTTGGCACAGCTCCACTCTGTCCTTGCACACCTACTGAAGTCATGGGGAAAGAGGTGGACAGAAAAACGGGCTCCAGTCTCGCCCACTGCACCATTATCCAAGCATCTTTCCATGCTCTCTGCTGTAAAAGGGGGTGTAACAGTGCAGGATCCACTCCCTGAACGTTGCATCAATATTAGAGCTTCATTACCAATAATCCTGCTACTCCAGGGACGTAACCCCTGCCTTACATTGTGCATCATTGTCAGAGGTGGCTTCCCCGGAGACCTGCTGTAATGGATGGAATTTAACTGCTATGGCCCCTGTGCACCACACCGTCACCAAAGCTTACTTGTCATGGCCCCTGCTATAACTGGGGATGTAGCACCCCATGGGAATCATTACGAGTTGGGTGATATTCCGGTGGTATATCAAGAATACCGCCCAACAGAATTAGCGTTGCCGCCACTTGGTCCGGTGGATTTACTGTGGATTACAAGTGGCGGTGGTGCAGTTAATCCCCATTTTTGGACTCTATGGGGCATGTTCAACAGAATAACCGCTGGTTAATTTTGCTGATTTACCCCCCACCCAACTCAAGGGCTATACTCGTAGTATGGCGGTGCAGGAAAAGTGGCAGTAATTCCGTTAGTGCCAATTTTTCCCCGCACCGCCATAATTGTAATGAGGCCCAAATGTCTTTGCAGATCTATTTTCTTACAGGCTCTGCTGCAGTTAGTACCATAACCCCAAACTCTGCACCAGTCCATTGTCATAACTTGGAGTAAGATCTCTGGTGATTAATAGTAGCTTTGCAGCCCACAGTGGAGCCTGTGCTTACAGTCCTGTTTGCTTACTTACATTGCTTCTTGTTATCTACTAAACAAACTTCTTTTATTTTTTGCTTCTGCCCATCCTAATAGTTTGAAGAAGACAACGATGACCTAGGAGGTGGTGCAGAAGGTGGACAGGGACGAAGGAAGAGACTATTTTCAAAAGAATGTAAGCTTCAGCAGCCCTGAGTGTTGCAAGTTATTTTGCAGTGTGATTTCTTCTTCCCAATGCAAGAGGTGCCATTGCCATACAGGCTTCTATAATGTATAAAATTCATGACCAGCTTAGTTGTCACATTGTTTGAGTTTTTTTTTTTTACATACATTGAACTGGTTGGTGCATCAGGTTGTGCTTCACTTTACAACCTCTCAATTGTGGCTCGTTCTTATAGATTTCCCATGTCATAAGGGTTACCATCAACGTACCAAGATTTATTATGCTTACAATGCTTTACATTCTAGGACGTTGAGGCCCATGTTTAACACTGCAAAATGAAAGTTCAAGTCTCTGTCCGACAAGTCACGCTCCAGAAACTGAGCTTGTTCAAATTTACAGAAAACAGACTAAAAATATGGGAAGCTGTCTTCTATGTTGATAGCGCCGCAGCTGAGGCGAGCCTAATAAAAGAAGGATCCACAATTGTGCACGAGCAGTGAAGGGCATACTGGGAAGGTAGTGCTTGCAAAGGAGAGTGAGTGACAAGAAGTAGTACAGGGCATAAGGTTATCCGGAGAGAGAGTCTCAACACTATACCACCTGTCGGAGCGGAAATAGCAGGAGTTCTTTTTTAGTTTTTAGTGTTAAAAAGATGGTGTAATTCGGCCTCTGAGAGAGAGGTCTACAAATCAAGCTTACTCTCAATACCCTGTGACAAATCTGGCACTATCGTCACTGATTCTCTGGAGGGAAGCTTGCCTTACCTGGCCAGGGAAAGGCAGAAGCTACCGGATTGGACACTGGGGGTGGCTATCTGTGGGAGGACCACGTGGGAGGAGACAAGCTCCAGAGGGATAAGACAAAACTTGACCGAAAATGTCCTAGTCAAGACACCACAGTATTCGATGACAACCATGCACCTATACAACATACCCATATGGCCTATTGTGATATAGATATATGATAGGGTATTTATGTTATGATATGGCATCTATGAAAAGCATAGGTATTCCCCGTCAAACACATTATTAGTACTGGGACCAGGAAGAGTGATGGAGCAAGTAAGATGGCTACGACCAGTAAGCCAACACAACGCTCTAATCTTGCAGGACGGGGAGGTTTAAAACTGCGACAGTTGATGAAGCGAGGGGAGAGAGTCAGAAACCTAGTGAGTTGATGACTGGGTCTGCCGCTGAAGAGGACACTGTATGCGAGCGAAGCGAAGAGAGAGCAATTGAGGCTGACAAGGGAGACGTGGGGGGGGGGGGGGGGGGAGCAAAGCAAAGGAGGCCCATGGCGTGGTTGCCCACCGGAGCGGAAGCCGTATGCTGCAGAAAGCCGCAACGCAAGGACCGCTCGGCTGACAGAATGCACACTGTGTCAACGAAGAAACCAAAGAGACTGAGATGCGAGAGAGATGACAGACGCCCGGTAAGCCTTAGGAAGCTGAAATGGCTACCGGAGCACCTGCAAATGAATGCTGTGTTGCAGAGGTAACGCGAGGAAGGCAAAGCCTTTGAAGAAGTTGGGATATTTGCAGATAATGTTGAGAAAGGGTTGGCGACCCAGTACATGAAGAGAGGAATTAATGTGAATGGTAAAAAGGGGCCAGTGGCTAAAAACTGTGAAAATAGTGTTACGAGCTTGGACAAGAGGGCAACCCAATATTGGATAAGCCTAAAATTGTGGATCAAAGACAGAATTATCAGAGAGAATAAAAGCCCTGGCATAATGGTGAACCAGGCAAATGGGGAGGCTGGACTCAAAACTTACTGGAGTGAAAGAAAGACCGAACTTGCATTTATGAAAATAGTGTTAACCTGGCAGGAGAGTAAATCAGAAGTGAGAATAGAAGTGAACTGGCATTTATGAAAACAAATAATATCCTGGCAGGAAAGTAAACCGGAAGTAAGAAAGAAAGTAAACTTGAACTGTGGGGAAAAAGCAACAGGGGAGTACACCAGGAGTGGAAAGCAGAATACACTTGATATAAAACTGTGAGAAGCAAAGTATAAAAGGGAGGAAGCCTGCCCCTTTTTGGAGGATCAATAAGAAGGACATAAACATCCTGGCAGGGTAGTATACCAGGAGTTTCAAGAGGAATAATTATGGAAGAAGGGAAGTGTTGTAATCCCTTTTTGAAAATACAAAACCTGAGAGAGTACACCAAAACTATGATTGAATAACCTTTTGATTACCAGAAGAAATCTGGCGAAGGGAAAACCCCTTTCCTGCTGGAACGTTGTTATTCTTTTCCCTTTCACACCTTACAACCTTTTTCATTTGGAACTTGGAAAGAAAGCTACAAGTAATAGCTTATGTGAATTCCCTTGTACGGATTATATTAAGTTTAGAATGTAAGGGTCAGTTTAGGGTTTGTACACAGGACAGCGGACGCTTTTGTTTTGCTTAACATCCTAACACAGGCGTTCCTTCGTTTTGTTGAGGCAGGGAAACCCCTTGTAGAAGTAGGGCTAGGTAGGATTTCCCCCAACCATCTTACTATTTTGAGAAATAAAAGTCTTTAACCATAACCAAATATGCCACTGCGTATGACTCTTTTTTTGTCCCTTTACTGCCTTCTGCCAAGGGCACTGTTTTGCCTCTATCACTGTCTAATGACATCCTCCAGCAGCTTCCCTGTAGTGGCAACAGGACGGGTTCAAAGGTCGCGTATGCTTTGCTAAACACAGCTGCTTGAGCCCAAAATTCTAAGACTCATGGGCGCTTTCTAACTGCAAGCACACCAGATTCAAAATTAGAAGACTGGTGAAAGCTGGTAAACATTAGATATAAGCCATGTCTGGTTTTGACATGGCGACCACTGGAATTAATTAATTCTTTTTTTATTGTTGTTTTTTAGTCTATAAAAATAAGCCGTTCACAAACAAATACAGTAAAATAATAAAATTAAAAATCACACTGAAAGAAACTTCCAAGTTAAAAGGAAAGAAACCTTTTGATCATTAAGCTGCCCATCACAATTAAATTAGTACAAGATGGTTTTCAGCACAGTTTATCAGATCACAACCCACCTCCTTAAGAACAAATCGTCCATGAGAAACTATGTAAACTAAGACTCTGCTAGCTTTTTGATGGCAGCACACAGAAATGCGTAAAGAGCTACAATCTGTTTCACCCCATTTCTCCCACATGAGTCTGACCCAGAACAGCTCTGAGAGTTCTAACAATCCCAGATAACTCAGCCTCACATCCCCAAAAGATGCACGATGCAGAACCATATGTTTCAGAGATTCCTCAATTGAGTGCTCCGTACAGAACCTGCAGTCGATGTTTAGTGTGGAGTTATCCCATTTGCTCCTCCACTCAAGAGTTGGACATTGGTTTAAGGGGAAGCGGATGTAGACCCTTTGGATTTTGGCACAAGGAAATAATGACACATATTGAAGAGTTTCCCCTCTCTTCCTTCAGAATTTTGTGTACTCACTATAAAGGGAGAACGTAGCCAGTAAATCGGAAGTTTCACACCAGTCCGCCATGAACAACTTCTTTTTCACTAAGTTCAGGGTGATCTTTGGCTCTTCTGTTGATGAGCCTATAAGGTGCAGGATCTTGCACATTTCTCCCTTGAAATCATTGATTGAAGTTGCTGACTGTAAGGTGTAAGCTTCCCCCAGGTTCTTGTAAAGTGAGTTTTTTGGAGGCTTAAGTATTTTATCATAATCTGCCAATTTCTTCCACAGAGCCCTTCGGGCTAAAGAGACCAGGCCCAATTCGTGCCTTATCACTGCCTTTGGTAACAAGTTTGTTCAAGCCCAAGGTTTCTTTTCCATAGGCCCTGTAGTATGTTCAAGGGGGCCCCCATGTCAAAAGGTACTATGGCCAACCTGTACAAAATAGTCGTCTCGACCCTCTGCAAATTGAACTTAAGCAGAGGAAGAAGGGAGTAGCGGCACAACTGAGAGTAAACTCTATTCATTTATGCTAATGGAGTACAATCGCCCTTCAAGAATGTTTTGAACTATCTCTAGAGGCTGCTCACCCACCTTCCAAACAAAGCCTCTGAGCGCCATTTAGTTGAAAACATGATGACCTTGGATTTATTCCCGTTTACCTTCAAGTTGTTATTCACGGCAAGTTGTTATTCACGGCGTTTTGGTGGAAAAGAATCAACTTCCTGTAGAGACCTATTGGTGTTTTATCGAATAAAATGTCATCAGCAAATGCAAGCCAGTTTAGTACCAAGTTGCCAATTTTCACTGGGAATGTGACTCCAGACTCCATTCAAAATAAAGTCTGAGATATATAGGTTGAACAAAGTGGGGGCCACAACGCAGCCATTCCTTAACCCTACAAATGTAGGGACCTGGGGCTCTAGATGCCTTTTGCGTGCCCTATAGCTGTGAGAAACCAGACGGTGTCTCTTCCTGGGGATCTCTCTCTCTCCGGTGGCCAGGGCACGGCCATCGTCTTTAGATCCAGACCCTGGGGGTGGACCAGTGCTGCAGGATCACCTGGGTGAGGGGTCTTCGGGCAGTGGGGGTGAGATAGCCGATGGTGAGACGCGGTATTCCCCCTTTTTTTGTTTTGGTCATCTTCCCCATCCTATTTTGTAGTTTTTCCCGAAGTCCCAACCCCCTATCCCCCTTTCTTTACACAAACACTGGGTCGACGATGCGGTGACTGAGAGTAACCAGACTAACCTCTCACATGACACTGGACATTTCCCGTTAATTGTGTCAGGCAAAGTCAGGCACTTTACACTAAGTGCATACACCTGATACCAGTTGGCTCTCCTCACACGAATAAAAGGCAACACCTAAAGACACACTCTGAGCCAGGCGGAACACGAATACAAGCAGAACTTCCGGGATGAAGGCACACCTACTGGAGCAGAGCAACAGACCAAGGGACGAGAGCAGCAGCCCGAAAACCTCAAGGGTTCCTTACCGGGGGTCGTTGCCTGCGACAGAGTGCGAAAGACTTTAGGAGAAGGGCAGATCCCACCAGTGAAGATTGCTTTGTGTTTCAAGGCGCCAGCGACCCCCCTGGGTGAACGGCAGAGTTGGGGAGGCGAGGCCATGCCTGTGGTACTAACCTTGACTCATGAATTGGAAATAGCCGGTGAGTTGGCAAGCGATCTGAGACCGGTGTGTGTTAAAGCGAATGAAGTAACAATATTATATCACAAGTGAAGGCTGCACGCGTATGGATGAGATGCAAAGAAACGCAGACCTGTGAAAGAACTTTGAAGTAAAAGGCAGCTGTGAGATCAGCAATACTAAGTAACGGACTGGTCCGGCGAAAAGGAAGTAGCCCATTCAAAAGTCTCTGTAAAAGGTACATTGTTTGAAGCTATAAAGTGAACAAACCGCAAAAGTGAATTAAGCGAGAGTAAATGTGAACTTTGAGTCAAAGTGGTCCTGGAGTGGTCTGTAAAGAGAGCCACGCACATTCGAAAAGTCTTCGACATCCGAAAAGGGTCAGAGCCCGATTGAGGGAGACCCGAAGTACCATAAGCATGGGGAAGGAAGCCTCCCTCCCAGCAATTTTGTGTTGAACTGTGATGTGAGAGGTCTGAGCCCGGCAGAGGAGGACCTTTGTGAACTTTACTTAGGAATACAATTTTGATAGTCAAGAAAGAGACATTAATGTAGAAGGCCAGGCGGGCCTCAATCCACGCTTTGGAATTGCTTAGAGTATTAGAAACCGAGCCAGAGATGCGTCATCCTGCCTACAAGGACAGCCGTACTCCGTGAGGTTTAACGTGAGGAGGATAGCTGGTTCAACTACCTTTTATTTTTATTCTTTTGAACACAGATTTTAGATTTGCATACATTTCTCCTTTTTACACTTTTTGTACAAGAGATAGGGCAGGCATTAGGTTTTTGTTAGGATATGCCATATTGGTTTGACAGACTCCAATAGAAACTTTTTGTTTATCGTTTGATGGTCGAGACTACTCGCATCTTATTTATAGGGCAAAATAGGAGTTTCTCTGACTCCCAACCTTTTCAATAAAGATTTACAAATTGTATCCATTATGTCCGTCTCATACTTGTGATACCATGCCTTCCCTACATAGCCCACAGAATGTCATCTTCCTCCCACGGGAAAGTACCCGTTGTACAAGTGAGAGGAATTCGACAATCCACCTTGTTCGCAGGTAATGCAAATGTTTCCCTATAATAGGCAGTCCACGTCTGCTCAACCATAGAAGGGACCATTCCATAATCAAGACCCTGCGTATGGGCCTTAATTAAGGTCCAGAAGTTGGCGTCATTGTTTTCCACCAGAGCCAGTAGAGTGTCCTGGTTTCGGTCAATGTGTGCCTACTTTTTTTTTTTTTTAATGATTTTAAAATTGGCTTGTGCTGGGAAATTAAAGATATACTGTAGTGCAGGCAAGGCTAACAACCTCACTTTTCTGCGGTATTGCCTTTTCATTTTCCTTGCCTGCACTATTTTGTCATCGTACCGTTGTAGATGATTCTTGGTGCCTGTATACTTTCCCAGAACAGCAAAACACTGAATAACATTTGGTGCTAGTACCCTCCCTCTTTGCCACCTGAGCCAGGATTTGAAGAAAATGTTTGCATGCGACTGGGTTCCATTTAACTGTCAGTCCACCTCTTGCTGGCGTAGCAAAAGAAAGTAATGTGATAACTGTACACATCAGCAGAGGCCCACTCAAAGTAAGTATCAGCGGACAGTGGTTGTTAGGGAGAATTCTCTCTTTAGGCTGAATTTCCTAACCTAGCGAGTCCCCCAGCAGCTTTGCTGGATTTCTGGAGTTTGTTTTTTCCATCCTGCCAAGAGTGAGACTCTTTTCTCCCACTCTTGGACATGAATGTGGTTGATTCCTGTGAATGTCAATGTGTTCTATGGGCTATGGGGTCTTTTACTCCATAGGGTCTCATGTGTTTTACTATGTGTGTTACACCGCACCCTCCGTGCCGTAACAGTGGGGCGTCCTAGAGGATCCCCACCATAGACTAGGACTGACTACTGTCTCCCAGGGCATTAAAGTCACCATTGGCTTTACTAGACCTAAATTTACTAACAGAACTAGTACAAACCATCCTATTGTGGACGTACTAGTAGGGGTACTTCGATTACCCCTGGGTCTGTTATTCGAGAGGGCACTGTCCCATCCCCCCTCGTCGAGTTTTGGCTGGTGGCAGTGGAAACTACTTGTTATATTCGACCCCGAATATAACTCTATGGGATTCTTCCCATTGTTGGAGGCTAATACTTTTTCCCGTTAGTCTCTAACATACCGCCGGTTTATTTGTCTTAAATAAATCTACCGGTCGGTATTTTCTGCCAGAACTCTGTGTTTAAAATGGCGTCTGTGTTTGCCTCTGTAATTCCGAACCAAAGGTTGAGCCCTTTATTCCACTTTTGGCTGGCTTCTACACAGAAGCCCTCCAGAGTGGTGCCATTCTGTCTGGGTACCACAGGGGGTGTGGGAGGGGGTTTAGGCACCCTGGACTGAGCTGCCTTGCCAACTCAAGTCGCACTCTGGTGTGATTGGCCCAAGTGGTGAGCCACCCCGCTCACCACTTAGCGTGTTTTGATTGACAGCTAGGCTGAATGAATGGGGGTTTTCTGCATAAAAGCAGGGCTTTTGGCACTGGATCTTCAGAAGTCGCCACAGGACCTAAGAATCCGACAAGGGTAAAGCTGAGCCGACCTGCAACGACAACACCTCCGGTGGAGCCCTGCTGAACCGACTCACCACTTCTCAACGACAGAGGAGATCTCCCGGCTGGAGAGTCTTCTTCCCCTGACTGGTGGGAACAACCAGTCCCTTTGCTTTTTCTTCGCTTCCAGGGCGTAGTGGTCGAATTGCCCGTGCTGAGCACCCCGGCAAACGGGTAGCCACTAGCCCATACCGCGACCAAAAGGTGGTGCCTTGTGACAGAGCACTCCGTGGCTGGTCTCTTCCCTGGTGGTGCAACGATCTTCAACTTTCCTTCGACGACAAGATCATCTCATCTCTTGGCAAAGCCCCGACTTTCATCCACCACCAGGAACAACTGCCCCCGCCGGAGCTGTCTCTCCACATACAAGGTACCGTGTCCACCTGGCTTCCCTGGTGACGGTTAGCGTGAGGAGTCTTAATCCTTGCCTCTCCATCGGGTCGCCTCCAGACCTTCTTAACTTTTTGTTCTAAACTGGTCCAACCTTTCTGTGACAATTTGCTACAAAGACTCGAAGTACATTTCGACTGTGGTACTATTTGGGACATATCGCCTTGCCTCTCTCCGAGTGGGCCTGGCCTGTGAACTTTGTGATCCACAGTCGACCCTGCCTTACTTGCCTTGCATTTGCTTCGTAAAAGAGTTGGTACCGAGTTGGTTTCATACCCTGCCTTTTCTCTCCCGTCCTAACGAATATTAGAGTGCCATCTAGGTTAAAGCATTCGCCTCTGTCTGCAAATAAGTGGTGCCTTTGAACCTAGACTGGTCGAAATATTGTTAGAGGAGTGAGATACTTATATTAATTGTAATTGAAGTTGTTTGCCGTATTAGTGCCAGTGTGTTTTTCATAGATGTGTTTTTATAAATAAATAACTATATCTTTACACCCAAGCTCTGTTCCGTGTCTGCTTGTTCTACTGTGTAAATTGCCCTATTTTGTATACTCCACATACTGCCTAACTCTTCTTGAGGGAAGTCTGACTGCTCAGCCACAGCTACCAAGTGAATCTGTGTGGTACAGGCTGCTACCAAGTGGGTTTACTGCCAAACACCTGTAGGCCTAAATCTTTTGCAGTGGTCCCAGAGGGAACTGCACAGGTTTCCGCTTAACAGTGGTAACTCCCCAGAAAGGGACCATGCACCAGAGGCCCACACCTGGAGCTCAAGGCAGAGGAAACATAGAAATGGTCAATCCATGACTGCCTCAACACCCTGCTCCAAGTGTAGAACTCCTGCCCATGCTCCTATCTCCCAGGCAAACCTATTTCCAAGCCCCAGTTTCGCAAATGGATATCCCATACAGCAGAGGGGACATCGTTGATTTGGAGGAAGGCGAGGGTCACTTCATTGTGGCCCCTGCTATATGGGGGGTCTGTGCAACAGGCATTAAAATCACAACCCAAGATTGTTCGTGGCATATTAACTTCCAGCCACCCCTCCAACACATCATCCAGAACCCTGTGAAATGCTGGCATAGTATATTTAGCCGGTTTCTAGTATATATTCACAAACGGAGCCTCTTCAACCCTGCCCACAAATGTCACACTAATGGCCAACAGTTAGTTGCATTCAGTAGTCCCCTCTGAGTGGAAGCTAGCTTCAGGTCTATTGCTATAGCCAGACCTCCCCGAGGGCAGCCCCTGCTGCCTCTGTTGGCGTTTTTGCAGTATGTATGAAAACCTTCCAACTGAGAAACGCTAGAGGCCATAGAATCCTGGATGAAAACTATACGGGCGTCTCTCACACAGCTTTCAGCGGCCCAAGCGAAGTTCATAAACCCACACACATTCCATGTTACAACTTTAGTTCCCCATCCCAAAGGACATTCCTGCCCGACTGGACTGTGGTGAATATTTTCACAGCCACTTCCAGCCAAGACCAGTCCTCCAGAGATGACTTTCCTGTTCCTCCGGACTGTTGGCATTTAGGTAAACAGTGGTGCTGTTACATGGTAGTGTTTTAGGGGCCAAAAAGCCTGTAGCTGCTTGCGGTGTATGCAAGTCATGTAACTCGTAGCCCAGGGTTTTCAACAGATGTCTTTCTTACCAGACTATTTGAGCTATAAGGTTGGATGTAAAGTGACATATTGATTTCTGCGCCCCCTGTTTGGGAAAGAGAACCCAAACTATGCCGGCAGAGCGCAAAGCGCGCAGCGATGGTATTGCTTGAAAACCCTTCATCATCTGACTTCTGTTCATGAACATTTGGTCGTTAGTCTGCGTTAATATCTCCCAGCCCATTCCTGTGCCCTGAAGTTGATCCTGCCTCTTTTGAGCGCAGGGGTGTTTGGTAGTTTCCGACTCCTGTTACGAGGGACAGGTGAAGGAATCTGGTGGTATCTACTGAACTGTGGTAGTGACCTGTCCGGAAGGCCCCCGAAGGTCCTCGTCCATCAATGTGGAAGCTGCCTCCTCCAGCGGCTCCGCCAAGCTAAGGGAAGAAACCAATGAACATGGTACTCTGTTTTCCAGAAATGTTGTGATCTTGTTCTGTCCAGTTATTACTTTCTTCTTTGATGTCGTGACCTGGGACATACTGTCCTCCTGAAGTAGACATACAAGCATTACTGGAGGAAGATTGGGCCAATGCCAAATCCTTTACAGAATCTGAATAAGACAGTTTGGCAATGAAGTTCCACACACGTTTGCGCTTGTTGAGGTTAGCGGCAGGCAGGTTTATTTCAGTTTTTTCTTGACCCTCCCTTTTCTTTCATTGTCTCCTGGGTTTTGCTCGATTAAAGAAGATCGTTATTGTTCGAAGAATGGGAGATTTCAATCGCATCCCGAGGTTGGATGTCATCTTCCTGGTGTGGTAAATGATAAGCCGCTAGAACTGAGCTTCCAGTAGCTTCCAGTAGTGCCGTAGGGGTGTCGGGTGTTGAGCTACAGCTTGCCAGACTATTTCAGCACAGGTCCCCATATATTCAAACAGCAAAATCAGGATGGGAGACCCACACTTTTGAGATTCAGGATAATTTAATCTCTGAATTTTGGTGATGATACATATAATATATCAATTGTTAGCATAATAACAGACAGACGGACAGTATACTTTTGATATGTAGGTGTACCACTGGGTACCACCCTCAAGAGTGTGGAGGGTGCAAGCCTTCTGATGGTGCAAGATCTCTTGGATACACAGTTAACAAGGGTTTACAACACAAGAGTGAATGCAGCCCAGGACCTCAGTTGGTCCATGGGAATTTTGTCATAGGGGGAAAAAAACAGGTGTGTACAAGTATGCAAGGGGTGGAGTTGTGTCATAGATTGACACTGTAGTGTTTCGGCCACAGGGTACGAAGACTGGACATAGGTGATTGGGATGGCCTTCTTCAGGATGGAGGTGAAGGAATGAAACCCTGTCTGTGGGGTATCTGTGGGATTCAATGACAGATAGTTTAGGAGGAGTGGGATCTCTAGAGTTA